>NC_064631.1:159312800-159937800 GCF_023864275.1 Schistocerca cancellata
TGAAGTTTAGTCAAAATATAAAAAAAAAAGAAAAATTTCTAATTTATTTCAACGTCGCTAAAAGGAGCATTTTAAAACATAAAACACTAAAACTGTAATTAATGTTGCTTTATCATCTGTTCCATTTTGGATCATTGATTGTAGTAAGCATTTTGAAATAGTCGTTTTACACTCAAAACTACATGTGGTGTCGTCCGGAGAACGGGATACCAAATACAAGGTTCGTACTTCGCAAAGAAACCACAGAAGGATGTAGTCGCTGCATGACGCACCGACGAATGAAAAACGTCCGCGCAGTTACTCCTTCTACACCTTCGCTACAACACCGTAATCGATGGTCTACTTATGGCTGAGTAGAGGAACGCTCGGCCTAGTTCAGAGTCACCGATAAAGACGACAGCATCGTCTTAGGTAGGAAGTCAGTGTATTAACTGTCTTATGCAGAACTTTAATAGTAACCTTATGTCAGTTATAATTCAAATGACGAGTCTTTAAATCTCTCTATATCAAGTGATACTTTAATACTCAGAGACAGTTGTAAATAGAACATTCCTGTGGAAAAAGAATTGTACCATGTTAAGTAAATCTTAACAACTATTTTGTAATAAGGTGAACTAAAATTTTGTTTTACAGTTTCACTCAGTTTCCTCCCGAAGCAAACCAAAGAATCCACCGTTGTACTGGCGTGTGTATTTTCGTGCAGCATAATATTACATAGCCTTCATTATGTTGCTGTTGGGTGCTACGCATATTTGTTTCTATGGAAATTATCATTACCAGTAAAAAATGAATTACGGAAGACTGATGTAAATATTGTACAATTCGCCTCATAAAACCCCGCGCTGACACAAAATTCGTTCATCAGCTAATACCACCACAGACAGGTTTAATATTTGATAAGTATGTCACTCGCGGTCTGCTTGCCTAAAGGAGCGAAAAATCAGTTTTACATCTGTGCAAATTATGAGAAACTGCAGCAATAAATTTAATGTGTGCTAAAGAAATCAGTCGCTCGCACAGTGCGTGACATGAAATACATACTAAGCCGCAAAACTTCTGTGACAGGTGTGGAAGAAACCATAACTCATGTCACGGCTTAGTGCCGGACAAAGCGAAGTAAATTATGATGGTGCTCCCGCATACAGATTACAAGTTTTTCATCTTATCTGACCTCGATTCCGTATTAAACGGAATATGCTGAATTATACATAACCATTTGTGAGAAAGTACAGGAGAAAAATTTACAAGAAAAATATCGGTAAATGACAGAAGTGTGAAAACAACAAAACACTTCGGATGGATATTACATTACAATAGTAAATGTGACAGACTGCACAGTAAGTAAAAACAGAGAGACAATACCAGCAGAGGAACACATCTCCACGTAAGTGGAATAACAGACAACACAAATTAAAATCTACAAACCCAGCAGCCTCCCTTGTGTAATGTATAAGAAACTGACTACAGTCATTACAGGTTAGACGGAAATCAAAACATTTGATTTTAACCAAGTTAAGGAACAAGCTGTTCTTAGAAGTGGATGTTGCACAGTTAATTATCTACAAATTTTGAATGAATACAGAATGAGTATTAACTGGAAGATTTCTTCAAAACTTCGTGCAGTTCAAAAGTTTAATCAGAGAGGGCTCGACCACAGCGAGGTTGAAGTGGGCGCGACGAACACGGCTCGAAAACATTACCATATTTTGCGAGGAAGACAGCACCAGTGACGTCACAGTCAGCAGTGTGGCTATGTAACTACGAGGCCACGGCGACCCGGCTGTCATTTAACACTTGACAATGGCCGAGGATAGGTCAGCCGAAAGCTCGTGTGATTTGAACCATCTGACACGGCTGGAAGCCCGAGAAGATTCTATTAATTCATATTGCCGCGGGGCCATGCTTTCATATTCCATTCACATGCAGTTATTAAAGGTGAGCAAATTCAAATTCTCTTCCACAGCTGGTCTCGTTCAATACGATTTTACTGTGGTATTTACAACGTAAAGCTTGACAACCAAATCAAGTATGCTAAACGTACCGTAACTACAGGGTTATTACAAATGATTGAAGCGATTTCACAGCTCTACAATAACTTTATTATTTGAGATATTTTCAAAATGCTTTGCACACACATACAAAAACTCAAAAAGTTTTTTTAGGCATTCACAAATGTTCAATATGTGCCCCTTTAGTGATTGGGCAGACATCAAGCCGATAATCAAGTTCCTCCCACACTCGGCGCAGCATGTCCCCATCAATGAGTTCGAAAGCATCGTTGATGCGAGCTCGCAGTTCTGGCACGTTTCTTGGTAGAGGAGGTTTAAACACTGAATCTTTCACATAACCCCACAGAAAGAAATCACATGGGGTTAAGTCGGGAGAGGGTGGAGGCCATGACATGAATTGCTGATCATGATCTCCACCACGACCGATCCATCGGTTTTCCAATCTCCTGTTTAAGAAATGCCGAACATCATGATGGAAGTGCGGTGGAGCACCATCCTGTTGAAAGATGAAGTCGGCGCTGTCGGTCTCCAGTTGTGGCATGAGCCAATTTTCCGCGGGCTACGCGTGAAACTTGCCCGCACGCGTTCAACCGTTTCTTCGCTCACTGCAGGCCGACCCGTTGATTTCCCCTTACAGAGGCATCCAGAAGCTTTAAACTGCGCATACCATCGCCGAATGGAGTTAGCAGTTGGTGGATCTTTGTTGAACTTCGTCCTGAAGTGTCGTTGCACTGTTATGACTGACTGATGTGAGTGCATTTCAAGCACGACATACGCTTTCTTGGCTCCTGTCGGCATTTTGTCTCACTGCGCTCTCGAGCGCTCTGACGGCAGAAAGCTGAAGTGCGGCTTCAGCCGAACAAAACTTTATGAGTTTTTCTACGTATCTGTAGTGTGTCGTGACCATATGTCAATGAATGGAGCTACAGTGAATTTATGAAATCGCTTCAATCATTTGTAATAGCCCTGTATTTTAATTTGTTGAGATAAAATCTGCGACGCAGAAACAGAACTGAAGTAAAGATCTTACAATTCACGCTTTCATGGCCGATATTTATGCCTAATGCTGAGAACATCTTCAGAGGCTGTAACAGCACATTTAGTTCATTTCCCAACTTAATGAAACTCAGCAAGTCGAACTATTAAAAGGAACCGCAGAGCGTTGGGAACGCACGCCATCGTACAGCTGGCAAAGTTCGCGAAGTAGCGTCGACGTGTGTTATTCAGTGTACAATGCGATTATCTTTCAATATAGACTGGTGTGCAAAATTTAGGTACGAAAGTAACTTTGACATGGTGTCACAGGGAAGTAGTTCGATGAAACTTGGACTATACATAGAAGGAATTGCTCAATACAATACAGAATAACTGAAAGAAGATTTTTTTTAAGCAATGAGACACTTCCTTTCAAAGACAATACTTCACTGAAATCAACGTGATTTATGATCTTCCCCTGGATGTTGCAAAAGGCGGGACATGGTTCTCAGTTGGATGTGAGATCACCACAGCCAGCAGTGCATTTATGATACGTGCTCCCATGTTGGCCACAAGGTTGGTAAATGGTAGGGAATTTCATTTCTCCAACAATGCGCTTGAAAACTGCTGGATGGTGCATGTGGACTTTCTATAATATGTCTCCAAAACACATCCTAAACGTGCTCGATGGGAGTTACGTCTGAGGAACGAGCACACCAATTCATTCGCCTAACAGTCTCTCATTCCAAGAACTCCTCCACATTCATTGTTCGATGTGGTCGCGTAGTTTCATCCAAAAAAACGCAGTCAGGGCCGACTGCAACACTGACAAGGCGAAAGTGGGGAAGGAGTAAAGTGTCACAATAACTTTAATCGGTGATTGTATAGTGTATGGCTGCCGTTTCCTGCTACAGCTCCATAACGGTGTATTTGGGACCTACGGTTTTCAGACATCTTATGTTCGATCCGACTTTCCCTTCGCTGATTAGACCTAGTTATGGCGAGCGAGGTGGCACAATGGTTAGCACATTCGACTCGCATTCGGGAGGACAACGGTTCAAACCCACGTCCAGCCATTTTGAATTAGGTTTTCCGTGATTTCCCTAGATCGCTTCAGGCAAATGGCGGAATGGTTCCTTTGAAAGAGCACCCGACTTCCTTCCATAATCCTATGGGACTGATGACCTTGCTGTTTGGCCCCCTCCCCCGAAATCAACCAACCAACCAGGTTATTTCTACAATTTTGGTAAACATTTTTGGAAAGCAGTGATCAATTAATTGTTATATTTTGACTAAAGTTCAGTCTTGATCACTCATGTATGTTTTAATGATATAGGTAACCGGTTTCGGTTCTTTCTACAGAACCATCATCAGACCCATGGCTCCCATGGTCTGATGATGGTTCTGTAGAACGAAACCTGTTACTTATATCATTAAAACATACATGAGTGATCAAGACTGAACTTTAGTCAAAATATAACAGGTTATTTCTCTTTTTCTGCGCCCCGCATGTGTAGTCCAGTAAGCCCTATCGACTCCAGATCTAGTGACACTAGGATAGCACCGCGATACTAGCCTCATTAAGAATGCTGGCAAACATTCAAGATTTATTTCGTGCTGTGGGGCTGCTACCAAGCAGGTCACTTACTCACTGGGAAAGTTCCGTCGACTATTCATTTGTGTATCAAGATTATATTAATTACAAGTTTGAATTATCTGGCTTGTGGATTTGTACCCCACCGACTGAAGTGAGCACACCGTGATGACCGTGGTTTTGTTATTTTAACCACTAAGTAACTAAATTATTGGTGTTCCTTTTCAAATTTCGTCTATATCACTTAGTCTCCTTTCGCCTAAATACCTGAGTCAGCAGTCGTGTTATCCCAGTTCAGCCAACAGCAGCGGATCAAGATCCGACGCATCGTCTTCCTGTACGCAGGGACAACTGCAGTGCTTCGACAAAAGTATATAAACAATGCAGGAAAAGCATGCTTGAACATAAATGCAGATGCTAGCGAATCCTGCAGACTGCCCTGTTGTATGAGACAACAGACGTAATGTCCTCCATATGTTGCAAGTGTCGACCGTGGTCAGAATAGCGTTCTGTGCAGTTGTGAGTGCATTATATTGGAACTAAGTCAATTCTAACGTGGGGAAATTGTTGGTGCTCGTATCGTGGATTTTTTGCAACCAAAGTAGACGAAGCGCTTGGTTTTTCAAGCGGCATCGTGTCGAAAGTGTGTATCCCATACGGGGAAAGCAGAAGAACATGATCATCTAAGATACAAAACGGAAGTCTGTGTTGGGCGATGGTGACAGACTGTCACTAAGAAGGATTCTGACAAAAAGTAAGAGGACGACAGGAGAAAAAGTCGTTGCAGAACTGCATGTCACACTCGCAAAACCTGTCAGCACCTAAACAACACCAGTGGGGCTTCAGTTGTGGGGAATTGCAGGGAGAGTTTGAATTCCAGTACCATTCATCGGTAACGCAAATGTCTGTACCAGGAAAAGTGGTGCCAAACCTGGACTAAGAAACAACTGAATAATGTCATTTGGTCGGATGAGTTTTGTTTCACACTGTTCCCAAATTCTGGCCGTGATAACGTCCCGTGACAAAATACGGTCGGTGTTCGGTGATGATTTGGCTAGTCCTATCCAGGTATCCTCTGTGTCCCATAAGTGTTCTGCATCGTCGCATTTCTGCCATGGATCATGTGAGCATTCTGGCTCATCAGATCCAACCAACTGGTGATACTGTGTTCCAAGACGACAGAGCTCCTGTTCTCACAGCTCGCGCCGTCTAGGAATCGTTTTGTGAGCACGAGGATGAATTGTCGCGTTTCCCCTGGCCATTATAGTCGCCAGACCTCAAAGTTTTCGAGCCTTCATGGTCTCCTTTGGAGAGAGGAGTGCATCATCCTTATGCATCTCCATCATCGTTACTTAAAGAATGGTATAAGATTCCCTTGAAAACCATGCAGGACTCGTATTTATCTATTCCGAGACGACTGGAAGATGTTTTGAATGCCAACCTTTTTTGTACACCGTATCAGGTATGGTAATGTTTTTCTGGTGTTTCCACACTTTGTCTACACACCGTACTCGGGATGAAGGCGGCAGGTCAGTACAATTTTCAGAACTTAGCGATCTTTCCCGATGCGTTAATATCCAGCTGCGACTGGGGGGTTTTCGCAGTTGGGTGTTAACTCGTCGCTTAGGGGGTAGCTTATACACCAAATAACAAGGATTAAGCCGGCCGCGGTGGCCGTGCGGTTCTAGGCACTACAGTCTGGAACCGCGTGAACGCTACGGTCGCAGGTTCGAATCCTGCCTCGGGCATGAATGTGTGTGATGTCCTTAGGTTAGTTGGGTTTAAGTAGTTCTAAGTTCTAGGGGACTGATGACCTTAGAAGAAAAGTCCCATAGTGCTCAGAGCCATTTGAACCATTTGAACAAGGATTAAAAACGTTGCATGCTTTGTATGTAGTTTAACTACCAACTCCCACATTTGATACGCTGAATCCTGGTAGCAGACAGCACCGCTATCGATGACTGGCAGTGAGGTCTAGCGTCCAGCAGCTGAAGCGGTTGACGGGCGTGACCTCCGGCATAGCACAGCACATCAGACATGAGGGCGCAGTAATTGGGCCGGAGCTAACGGCCGCCTTCTGTAATTGGACTCGTGAGGTCAGTGATGTCTCAAGGACACACCTCGGGGCTTCGTGTGGCAGGTGCCGCTTCGTTCCCTGTTTCTTCTTAAACTTGAGCTCGTTAGCTCAATTGGCCATCATCTGCTGCTCTTATGTGCTGAGCTTCATAAAATACGGCAATAAGCGACGTTCTCTTCGGCGCTTAGGCCTACCCATAGAACAGACGAAGGCCCTCCGGCTTGCACATTGCAGTTCTGATCGGCAAGAAGGACGGTTCAAATGGCTCTGAGCACTATGGGACTTAACTTCTGAGGTCATCAGTCCCCTAGAACTTAGAACTACTTAAACCTAACTAACCTAAGGACATCACACACATCCATGCCCGAGGCAGGATTCGAACCTGCGTCCGTAGCGGTCGTGCGGTTCCAGACTGTAGCGCCTAGAACCGCTCGGCCACTGCGGCCGGCAAGCAAGAAGGACGGTAAGAAGGGCTAGTTCAAATATAAGAACTTTAAGTTCCGTTGCCCAAATCTCCAGATAATCGTAACGAACGAGTGATCTCATCCTCCTTTCGTGTTATGTTTTCCTATTTGCAGCCGGATCCTCAAATCACTTTGACATAATACACACTCTAAGGCAATTGGCATTCACTGAGAGATTTGTTGGCTGTTCCCCAGAAGGATATCGTACCAAATTCTTTCCAATGGGCGCAGTAGACCGTCTAAACCCCGATCTGGTTCGAGAGCCCTGCCCATAATGCTCCAAACGTTCTCAACTGGGGAGAGATCCGGCGACCTTGGTGGCTTAGGTGGAGTTCGGCAAGCACGAAGACGAGTGACAAACTCGCCGTGTGCGGGCGTGCGTTATATTGGTGAACAGTAACCCCAGGATGGCTTGCCATCAAGGGCAACAAAAAGGGGCGCAGAATGTCTTCTACGTGCCGCCGCGCTGTCAGGGGACCGCTGATGACAACCAAAGGGATGCTGTCCATTATAATTATCCGGGCTGTTATGCCGTGGTCGGTTGATGAATTCTGTGTCGATTCCCAACGTTTCGTCTCCGACTGCGGGAGACATCTTCAAGGGGGTCCGTAGCTCGATGGAAGGTCCAACACACCCACTGGCTCGCTACTGTGTAGCCGCTACTGAGTAGCCGCTCTACCACGAAATCCAAGTTTTGCCAGCTTGCCAAACTGTCATAGGACTCGCAGTGGCCCCTGATACAATTTGGAATTTCTGTGTGATGGTCTGGATAGAAAAGGCTTATGACCGGGTTCCTAGGAGGAAGTTACTGTCTGTTCTACAAGATTATGGAATAGGAGGCAAACTTGTGCAAGCAATTAAAGGTCTTTACATGGATAGTCAGGCAGCAGTTAGAGTTGACGGTAAATTGAGTTCATGGTTCAGAGTAGTTTCAGGGGTAAGACAAGGCTGCAACCTGTCTCCACTGTTGTTCATATTATTTATGGATCATATATTGAAAACAATAGAGTGGCTGGGTGAGATTAAGATATGTGAACACAAAATAAGCAGTCTTGCATATGCGGATGACTTAGTTGTGATGGCAGATTCGATTCAAAGTTTGCAAAGTAATATTTCAGAGCTAGATCAGAAATGTAAGGACTATGGTATGAAGATTAGCATCTCCAAAACGAAAGTAATGTCAGTGGGAAAGAAATATAAACGGATTGAGTGCCAAATAGGAGGAACAAAGTTAGAACAGGTGGACGGTTTCAAGTACTTAGGATGCATATTCTCACAGGATGGCAACATAGTGAAAGAAATGGAAGCGAGGTGTAGCAAAGCTAATGCAGTGAGCGCTCAGCTACGATCTACTCTCTTCTGCAAGAAGGAAGTCAGTACCAAGACTAAGTTATCTGTGCACCGTTCAATCTTTCGACCAACTTTGTTGTATGGGAGCGAAAGCTGGGTGGATTCAGGTTACCTTATCAACAAGGTTGAGGTTACGGTTATGAAAGTAGCTAGGATTATTGCAGGTACTAGTAGATGGGAACAATGGCAGGAGGGTATCCACAATGAGGAAATCAAAGAAAAACTGGGAATGAACTCTATAGATGTAGCAGTCAGGGCGAACAGGCTTAGATGGTGGGGTCATGTTACACGCATGGGAGAAGCAAGGTTACCCAAGAGACTCATGGATTCAGCAGTAGAGGGTAGGAGGAGTCGGGGCAGACCGAGGAGAAGGTACCTGGATTCGGTTAAGAATGATTTTGAAGTAATAGGTTTAACATCAGAAGAGGCACCAATGTTAGCAGTGAACAGGGGATCATGGAGGAACTGTATAAGGGGGGCTATGCTCCAGACTGAACGCTGAAAGGCATAATCAGTCTTAAATGATGATGATGATGATGATGATGATGATGATGGTCTGGATAGATGTTTGCCTATAGCACATTACGACCCTCTTCAACTGCCAGCAGTCTCTGTCAGTGAACAGACGAGATCGGCCAGTATGCTTTTGTGCTGTACGTGTCCCGTCACGTTTCCACTAAAAAACAATGGACAATGGACCTAGGGATGTTTAGGAGTGTGGAAATCTCGCGTACAGACGTATGACACAAGTGACACCCAATCAACTGACCATGTTCGTGAGTTCCACAGAGCGCCCCATTCTGCTCTCTCACGATGTCTAATGACTACTGGCGTCGCTGATATGGAGTACCTGGCAGTAGGTGGCAGCACAGTGCACCTAATATGAAAAACGTATATTTTTCGGGGTGTTCGGGTACTTTTGAAAACGTAGTATATATAACAAATACTACCATCAGGCCATTGTAAGAGCAAAAAATCGCAGTTCTTAAGAGTAGGATAGCCTGTGATGGTTCTTGGTACTGCAATCGGTAGTTATTACACAAAACAAAGTGCGACTATTCAGAAAAGCAAACTTTTCTGATATGTTGAAAAGCAGTTGAGAGAAGCTCCATTCCTGCTTCTTCCGATGTCCTTACCTGCCGTTTTCCCCCATCTGTAACAACGAACTGGTTCTTGGAGTCTCATCATACCGAATATGGAGCAACAACTCCCATGAGTACGGATGTTGAGATAGAGGGTAGAGGATACAGGATCAAGAAGAGATGTTTAAGCTCATACGTGCAGTTTTACTGCGTCACTTACTCCGTAATTTCATTGCACACCTCACGTGACCTACTTATGTTTTAATTTTGTGATTTGAACGTCGTGCACCCAATAACTACAGTGAATGTATTTGTAAGACTACTTTTCGCTTGGATGTTCCACCTGCGTCAAGAATGCGACGATATTTGATATTTTATTCACACTAAATTGTTTTGCCAGTGCAATTGATACGTACTAGTGCAGCTAAATGGCGTATTACTTCTCAATTACTATGCATAACTTGGGCATTAAGATATTCAAGTATTATTTGTTTCCTTTTTTCTCAATATTATCTCACACACTGCATAAACCAAATGCTGCCTACTCCCAATACACGTATAAAGCAGATGCGAGCTTGATTTCATAACCGGGAGGGCTACAGTTGACCACCTTGCGCTACAACCCTTCCTTCAGCTGCTGCACCCTGGCGGGCCCTTTGTGTGTCACTCACCCCTCGCGGTAAGAGGGGTGTCTACTAGGTGTCGCTAGCTGCTTCACGTAGCCCATCAAGTCATACTGAGAATTTTCTCATGATCATGCGGCTGGAACAACAAGCTTCTAAAACTCAGATACTGACTTGAATTACTGTATCAGACTTACATTCTTAAAAGCAGCAATGGAAAGTACACCTGAAATAAAATTAAAACTTACGAAATAAAAGACAATGAGGGAAGTTCAGCAAGGCACTGAATGTTTCCTGGAAGTAATATGATGAGAAAGTTAAATATAAGTTACTGAAAAAGCAAACCGCAAACAAATATTGTTTATTACTTCTCTACACGCGCAACAAGTGATCATTTTTAGACGAAACTGTGGAACAAGCTAAAATACCACACGTGAAATTCAAGAAGTCGCTGAATCCTAGATGTATCATCACATGATGATGGACAGTTTCCCCTGCTGTACCACGTCTTATGTTCGAAAATTTCCTACAGTCTGTAGCTGTTGAATAATGATTGTAGAATAATGGATCTCAGTCAGCAATATCGCAAAGGACTGAGGAAATCTAAAATCCAGACATCTTGATTGTAACAGATAACAGATGCCACAACTGAATAGTTGATTTGCAGTGATGTGACTATTTGGTGAGCATTAGTGACAAGGGTCATGAACGGATATAGTTTTGATTCCATTTGTTACTTTTCGTGACACATAAAATTCGCATAAGCGTGCGTAATTTAAAAGATATGTATTGTGAACAATCAGCAGAGCGGTAATAAAGTTACTTATTTTTTGTGGTAGCGGAACACTGCTATGTAGAAAATGAACAGAACAGATATCTAATTGTACCAATTCAAGTGCTAGAAGCAAGAGTACTATTTCTCAAATGTCTATTAAACCTACTTCAGTTAGTCACTTCAAATGTGAAGATCGGAAAGAAGGGATGAGTGCTTTAACAAGGAAAGAAGTAATAAAATGAAAATAATAGAAATCATAATCTTACGTCATTCTTTCGTTTTGACCCTCCATTCACGTCTTGCATCATATAAAGTAATTAGTTACTTACTACAATAAATAAAGCATGTGTTGCAGAAATAACAATAGTCTTAACCATTCTGCTAACGATCTAAATTCTTTAAAAACTGCATTACTGACTGATAGGTCGTATTGAATTCAGTTCTGTAGCTCTCGTCGTCAAAGAACAATAAAAGACAAAATTTCAATAAGAGGAAGTGTAATTGGGACAGTCTACTACGATAGAGTTACGACTAATAAGCGCGGAATTAGGTATCAGCTATTCAGCACTTTTTTCGACTTGAATCTGTAATTGTGATGTTAAAACGACTTTTTTTAAATTGTGTGTGCATTTAAGAAAGTTATCTAAGACATGATAAGAATATTCCAACAAATGAGACAGCAGTTTGAACATACTCTCTGAGATGCCAGTATGGTGCAAATTTAATGTGATATGCAGGAGTTCTGCCCTTAAATGGTGCAAATGGCTCTAAGCACTATGGGACTTAACATCTGAAGTCATCAGTCCCCCACACTTAGAACTACGTCAACCTAACTAACTTAAGGACATCACACACATCCAGGTCCGAGGCATGATTCGATCGTACGTAGCAGCAGCGTGATTCCGGACTTAACAGGTTTCGACAGATGATTACTTTCATGTGACGGGACAGTCTAGTAAAGATTGTATTTCAGTGTGCCATGTTTAACTGTTATTACAGAAGTATTTTGTTGTTCCCTCTACGCCTAAGTTGAACAAGTTACGCGACTGCCAAACGTTACGTCTGTTTCCTCGACTCCTCCGTGCCCATTGCGCCCAGTGTGTCGCATCATAGATCAACTACGTGTCCTCTCACCATAATCGCAACACAAAGTCTCACGTATGTAGTACCATAGTTGCGCCCATCCTTCAAACAAAAAGATTCGCAGACTCACCTGTTGCCGCTGTCCGTCTCTGGAACAAGATACAGTTCACTCTGCGAACAGTTGAGTGCCTTTTTGCGTTTAAGAAAGAAAGTAAAGCATTTTCTTTTGTCATCTCTATAACAATTCTCTAAAAGAGCGACATGCACGTCCAGTCCCATCCGTCAAACAGTAAATCACGCGACCTCATCTTCTCCTAGTTATGGAAATTTTGTCTGTTTCTTAATCAGCCAATCCATTTTGTTTCCCATCTCTTCATTAGTCGTGTTCTGTTGGTTTCCTATTTCTCTCCCTCTCCTACTCCTTGACTCGCGTCCATTGCAACCAATGTACCCAGTTTAAATCTACCTGCTGTTAATTTGTGTTTGTTGTTATGTCTTTCATGAACAATATGCTGCTGTAGCTACGCTGTAGCTGTTCATGCTGCTAGTATTTATGTCATAGATATTTCTAAGTGTTGGGTTCAAAACTATATACCAGGGCTATTCGTTAATTTATGTCCGATTAGTCGCGCAATAGAGACCACAGTGAAAATCATAAATTTATTTGCAACAGTTAGCTACGTCTTAACTCCACTTATCTACTCCGACTAGGCAGCTGTCGTAGTGTCGTACTAACTTTCCAATATCCTCGGCATAGAAGGTTGTCGCCTGTGCTTTCCAACGATTCTCTACGATGGTCTGCAGCTCTTATTGTGGATGATCCGACTCTTCCCCTCTATAACGCTGCATGGGTGTCTTCTTTGCCCCAGCACTATGCGGCCGAGAATTGTCATGTGCACACACAGGCTAACTGAAAAGAGCGACGTGGCGCGATCTACGGGCGTACCAACACATCTGTGCAAAACTTCTTCGAATTTTTATTGTGCTTTCCATTTCGAGACCGATCGGACCTTAAGGGGAGATTTACTATCTTTTGGCTCAAAAAATCGATTTTTAAAACTGCATTTTTGGATCCATAAAAGTGTTTAGAATCCACCCCTGAAACGGTTTTCCGAATACGGAACGGAAATGTTTGTTATTCACTATTGAAGAAAAAAATGCACTTGCCTGAAATCGGCCTTCCTCACGCACCAGTTTTTTTTTTTTTTCTTTCGGAGGACGAGTTGGGAGGAAACACAAAATTCAAATGAAAGTTTGAACGCGTATGTTTGGAAGTTAGCCCCAAAGCCTTTGCATTCTGGTCCTAAGACTGTTGAGACTGCGACTTTCCTGGTAGTGAGCAGCATCAGCGGAGAGTATTCAGCACTTCTGAAGACCATGACAACGGTGGACGTCACCCTGGGACTCTACTCGACGCAGTTCGCCAAGCATTCGGACGACCACCGGATTCAAGAGGCCGAAATCCGCTTGTCACCGGCCGCACGAGCGGCTCTGGAGGAGCGCAGGATGGCCCAGATCGAGCACAACGCCTTCTATGACGAAGAGGAAGGACTAGTTTATGGACGCGGAATAGCAGATAGAAAGTACGTTGCATAATATGGTGTTTATATGTAGTCTAAATTTGAAACACGTTTTTCTCGAAATGACGTTATGTTTATCTCGCGGTATGGTAACTTCAAATCTACTGAACGATTCGCATGATTCTTTGTTTCCAACGAAGCTAACTAAATTATCTCCGAGTTGTACCACTTTTATTCCGATCCATCAACTATAAATATTTTTACTTCGCCGACGAAGTCGGAAAATGGATGAAAAACGCTATTTTTTTTCAAATGGCCACCATTTTCTTTCCAAATAACTTAAGCGAGGTACAATTCCTAAAGAAGCTTGTATACTTCGCTAACGTCAGCTCAGTTTTGATTTCAAATGACCCGGCTGGCCTGTGACACACGGAACGTGTAGGTCTACATCAAAATTTTGTTTCGTTCCGACGGCACTTCCTCCTTTGCTCTTCGACATTTTCGGTCGAAGAAATTCCAGTTCATAGAGGAAATATCAATAAACATTTTGACCAAATTTGACACTAATATCTATAACACATCCCGAGAAAAAAAATCTTAAAGAACACCCTTTTTTCGGGCCAAAGATAGTAAACCTCTCCTTAATAAACGAACAGCCCTCGTATAAGACGTCTTATAATATGTGTATCGTAATTATTGTTAAATATGCAGAACGAATGCCTGGCTAGAAGTAAGTGGGGGCCTGACGTTCCTGATGTTGGCAAGATAAATAACATTAAAAATAAATAAGCAGTAAACAGTGCGAATTTTGGTCAGACAGAGTGCCTGTGATACGCTGGGTGTAAACTAAACGCGCAGGCCCTACGCCACTTGGATGGTGGTGCGCTCTGGTGAGTTTTTGTGTCTCTCACCCCGTGCTATACAACGGTTGACTACCAGGAGGCGTTAAGTGCTTCCTGGGGTAAAGCGATTCAGCGGTGCCTTGCCCGCAGTTGTGAAATGAGAGCATAACCACAGGGCGAACCCGGACACCACTAACAAAATTTTACGCTTTTTTTTATTTTGACATCAAGGACCCGGAATCTCCAGTGGCTCAGTACAGAGTAATTGCATTTTGTTCGATTTTTCATCCCCATTTATCTCTGTATCTGAAAATATCTGCTCAACAGTACAAATTTCCGTCTATGCACTGTGTTTCTGTTTGAATACAAATTTATTCCATTCCTTTGCGGTATTTGCTGTTGGCTATACTAATGTCAATTTTTCTTTTCGGTCTCAGACTTGTATTCAGTACTGCTCGGGTTCCCTCCGAGCGTTGTTGCATTGGGCAATGTCTTGTGCTGTGCTTTTCTGGTGACTGCATATTGCAAGTTTTAACACTCTTTCGAAGGTATTTTCACATAAACAAATGTAATTAGAGTAAAAACCAAATAAATCGTATTTGCATTATTGCTCTGTAACGACCCACCAGAGACCACAATTTCCTAATACCAAAATAGTCAATAAACATACCTGAACAACTTCCAAAATTTGTGGCTGCATTTCGGGTTCACCCTATTAATGTTAAGCGAAGTAAATTACATGGTGTCCTAAACGTTTCAGGCCAAAAGAATACAGTTATTAGGGGATTTAATACTTAGTGCTTTGAGCTATGGAACTAGTGGTCAGAGATGAGCATTTGTTTTCTTTATATTTACGTAAACCACTCATACCTTATGGCAACAAAAGTAGCTCATAGCAATTTCTAGAACTGGGGGCCACTGGTACTAAATGCATACACTGAATTGGCACCTGAATTTTACCACGCGACACAGATAGCTGGTAGGCTGTCTGTCACTCAAGGACCGTACCAATGAACTCCACTCCAGTTTTTTCTGTTTTCTATATACCAACCGTTTTGTAACCAGGAGAAAGAGTTTTTAAGTCAGACTCAACGACAGCGATGACATTTCAACATGATCTTCCCTTGCAAATCAACAATGCAATCATCTGTTCTTCAAGTGCTCACGCATATTAACTGAAGCGCCAAGGAAACTGGTATAGGACTGCGATTGAAATACAGAAATATGTAAACATGCAGAATACGACGCTACTGTCGGCAACGCCTACGTAAGGCAACAAGTATCTGGCGCAGCTGTTAGATCGGTCATTGCTGCTATTATGGCAGGTTATTAAAATTTAAGTGAGTTTGAACGTGATGTTATAGACGACGCACAAGCGTTGGGACACAGCATCTCCGAGGTAGCTATGAAGTGGGGATTTTCCCGTACAACCAATTTCACAACTGTACCATGAATATCAGGAATCCGGTAAAACATAAAATCTCCGATACCACTGCGGCCCCAAAAAGATCCTGCAAGAACGGGACCAAAAACGACTGAAGAGAATCGTTCAACATGACAGAAGTGTAGCCCTTCCGCAAACTTCTGCATATTTCAGTGCTGGGCCATCAACAAGAATCAGCGTGCTAGCCACTCAACGAAACATCATCGATATGGATTTTCGGAGCTGAAGGCTCCCTCGTGTGCCCTTGATGTCTGCACAATACAAATTTTTACGGCTAGCCTGGGCCTGTCAAAGCCACCACTGGACTGTTGATGACTGGAAACTTGTTGCCTGGTCGCACGAGTCTCGTTTCAAATTCTACGGAGCGGATGGACGTGTACGGGTATGGAGACACCCTCATGAATCCATGGAGCCTGCTTGTCAGCAAGGGGCTGTTCAAGCTGGTGGAGGCTCTGTGTTGGTGTGGGACGTTTGCAATTGGAGTGATATGGGGTTCCTGATACGTGTAGATACGACTCTGACAGGTGACACGTATGTAAGCATCCTGTCTTATCACCTGCATCCATTCACGTCGATTGCGCATTCCGACGGACTTGGGAAATTCCAGCAGGACAATGCGACACCCTTCCCGCGCCCGGGTTCCCGGGTTCGATTCCCGGCGGGGTCAGGGATTTTCTCTGCCTCGTGATGACTGGGTGTTGTGTGATGTCCTTAGGTTAGTTAGGTTCAAGTAGTTCTAAGTTCTAGTGGACTGATGACCATAGATGTTAAGTCCCATAGTGCTCAGAGCCATTTGAAACATTTTTGAATGCGACACCCCACACGTCCAGAATTGCTACAGAGTGGCTCCAGGAACACTTCTGAGTTTAAACACTTCCTCCGGTCACCAAACTCCCCAGACATGAACATTATTGAGCATACCTGGGATGCCTTGCAACATGCTGTTCAGAAGAAATCTCCACCCGCTCGTACTCTTAAGGATTTATTGACAGCCTTGCGGGATTCTTAGGGTCAATTCCCTCCAGCACTGCTTCAGACATTAGTCGAGTTCTGTCCACGTCGTGTTGCGGTACTTCTGCGTGCTCGCAGGGTCCCTACATGATATTACGCAGGTATACCAGTTTCTTTGGCGCTTCCGTGTATTACCGAAGCCGAACGCTGAACCGTCCTGTTGAGACATATTCTCGGAGACAATAAGAGCTACAGTCTCCAACAACAGTGGAGACATCCCCAATGAGCTATAGGCGACGTGCAGCATTGAAACAAGCTGGCGGCAAATACGCTCCTATAAAGTCGACCTTGGACAATACCAGCACATACGTACACAGAGAATAGTTGCTGTGGTCTGAAGCAAGGTTTACATATTGATGTTCATCATTCCAGATGTTGTTAATGAGGAAATAAAAAGAGTCATCGCGGCTGAAAGAGGCCTCATCCATGAAGAAAACCAGCTGCGGGAAGTTCGGCTCCGCCACCGCAGTTACTTGCGCTGAATATTTCACTGACAGACATGAACACTGGATTCAAAATCGTTTGGCTCCGTGACTTACACACTTTCTTTATTTCAGGTGTGTAGTTTCTCGTCTACACGAATTCTGCGAACCGCTCTCTTTGAAGTGTACATTTCACGTAAAAGTTGACGAGTGCTTACTGGTGAATTCTGTCCCACACGATACAACATCATCTTCTCAAATTCTGCTGTGTCAACACTTCCCTGTTCAGAACTTTCTTTGGTTTGAAAGATCCAAATTTTCGTTCATTCGTGTCCAGGATGACATGTGTTGAGTAATATGTTATCGATTTATGTGCATTTAATATGAAACCACTCGCTTTTTAAAATTTGGTTTCTGTGCCATTAACTAACTACTACTCAAATGAAACTTCGTGGCATATTAAAACTGTGTGCCGGACCGAGACTCGAACTCGAGACCTTTGCCTTTCGCGGGCAAGTGTTCTACGGGTCGTGAGTCGTGCTTGGGTAGGTAAGTTGGTAGAGGACTTGCCCGCGGAAGGCAAAGGTCCCGAGTTCGAGTCTCGGTCCGGCACACATTTTAATATGCCAGGAAGTTTTATGTCAGCGTACACTCCGCTGTAGAGTGAAAATTTCATTCTACTACTCAAATAATTATACGAGCCTGGCTTTTCTACATAGTTCATCATGAGCACCCTGGGTGACACAAGCGACAAATTGTTTGCGTCTTTCCTGTCGTACACATCGCTCACAAAGAGCTACAGATGGATCTCGTTGAACATTGAGAGATTTACATTCAGAAGCTAATAACACCTCGAAATATCGTTAAAAAACAAGTGAATCAATATAGGAATTTTTTTTCTAAAATTTTCAAGACATCTTTCTCACAACAACACGCCTTCAGAAAAGACAATTGTAAGGCATATTCATCCTCCTCCATAAATTATTATTTTCTTTTCCATTTACTATTTATGTTACCTGTTGGTTCATTAACGTTTTGATCTTTATTCTTATATTGTCATGACTCTAAGAACTAAAAGACTGTCCCATATGGTAGTAATTCGTTCACTCTTTAATAATATAGTAAATATTTAATTCTATTTGTGTATCTTTTTGTCCCATATGACATGTATATCGCCAAAGTACAGGGCATTTATAAATTAGTTATAAGAAAGTAGCCTTTAACTATGACAAAGGTGATCACCTTACAGATATGTTTGATAGTTCACTGAATGCACATTATCTTCAACTATTATTCCTGCCTAACACTGTTAGTTCCAGCGTTCCTGCTAGGTGGCATCTACAAATGAGTTATTCCGACAGTCATCATGGAGTTGTATAACGGTGCAGTTTGTGTGTAATGTTGTGACGACAAAACCATCTTCCATACCTGTACTAAAGTAAATCAGCATAATGTTGAGACATGGGATGACCGGAAATCACGTCATGTAATCTAACATGTATGGGACTCGCCTAAGGTGAATGTTGCTTTCGCTGTAAGCTGTAGCAAGATTTACAATCCTTTGTTTTTTGCCGTTCCAACTGTAATTGGCGTGTCTTACCTGGACATGCTGTAATGTTATGTAATGTCTCAATTACAACACGTTATGGGCACAGAGTTTATTTTCCAGCAATATGAGCGCCACCACATTATCATTGTGAAGTTGTCGCACATCCCCATAAGAATGTGCCGACTTGGACTCGACGTGGTACAACAATATCCTGGCCACCGCGATCACCTGATTCAACCCCAACGAACTTCTGGGTATGGGGTTACTTTAAAGACAGAGTATTGGTTCCTCTGCTTCCAGGAAACCCCGACGAGCTGCCACGATACATCAAGACTTGTTTCATGGGATTTGGCAAGAAACTGATTACATATGGGATATTTGTAGTGTTAGGAAATGTAGCCACAGGGAACATTTGTAAATAAAACCTGACGATATACGGCATTCAGTGCTGTATCAAACATTTCTGTAGATTATTTACCTTTTTCACAATTAAAGATTACTTTTGCATAACTAATTTATACACACCCTGTACAACACTCCTTCAGGTTGCAAGGATCGCTAACATTCTATCTTTCTGCTTAGTACTCTGTACAAATGCGTTCCAAAAAGCCACGCGCGAAAATGCGATTTTTCGAGGGTTCATATCTCAGGTTCTTTTATTACAGAGATATGGGATTAAGCGTTTTAGATAACGACCTAGCCACCATTTGTATACGTCACTATTGGAAGAAGGGGCATACTGTAGCTATCCTAGAGTACAGGGTCGAAATTTAAATATTACTCACTTCCTACAGCTCATGCAAACTGGACAAGTCGATTGGTTCATTTGCATTAGTTGTGGTGAATGGTGATCCTTAGACGAGATATATAAGCACCATCTGTTCATGGACGGTACCTGAGGGAACCCCAAAAAACGGTGATTTCTGGGTACGAAAAATATTCATTGTGGGAATGGCAAGGTCTGCAATTTCTGTTGATGGCATAGCGTCGAAATTTTCACCATATATTCTTACTATCACATTCTTGGGGAACGTTGATGCCATTATTCCGTTACCGAGATCCATAGGGTGAAAGTTAATGTACTTACGCATGTAAAATATGTACGTAACACCCGGTCTGAGGCGTAAATATAGTTTTAAATGACATAGCGAACACATGGCAAGGGTTCTAGGGTCATCATAACGGTTCTGAGGTCACAGAACTAAGTTTTTAGTCAGCATTTTTTCACCCATAAAACTTTATGACGCGCTGCTCTCTATAGTGGACACTTAATGCCTATACAAATATGCCCAAAGTGGTACTGCAGTGACAATGAATGTCCTAAAAAGTGTCCTAGCATGTCTAGCGAGCACAACTTAGCAGCGTTACGAATGTATATAATAGCAAATGACAACGACATATAAATGTGTCAGCCTGTATAAAGTTGACATGGCTTAAAGCCAAAACATCTGCACTTGATAACGGCCTAAGGCCGAAATCGCAATAGCGGATATAAAAAGTTTAACAGTCACTGGCGTAAACATGTTGTCTTTCAAAAAAAGCTATTACTTTTGTATTTATGCGTAGTTTCGTCTTCACATAGAGGCACTAGCTGGCTGGATTCTTTTATTTCCTTACTGAACACTTTTCCACGTTTTGGTTACCTGCCGCATCACATATTGTTTATTAATTAATAATCGGCATGATAGTTACGCTATCGTATTTTGCTGGAATTTTAATGAAGGTAGCAGGGAACCTGTCACAACCCTACTACAGTAGGTTTCGCTTCCTGGAGAAGCAGCTCATCAACTGCTCACGCCGTATGGTGCTTGGAGCGTTCCATAAGACATTACAGTTTAGGCGGCCCGTAGAGCTTACATCGCAGAAAAAAATACAGACGCGGAAATTACTTTGCATAGAATATGAGACATAGTTAAGGTATGTTATTAAAAAATAAGCTCCCCTGAAATGCTTTCACTTATAAATAACAGCTATCGCTATTTACAACTACAACCTGTTCGCCACACGTGTCTCATGAAATGTGACTATCACATACCATTTGGTGCCACCTGCTTAATTAACAGATGACAGAAAAGCAATTATGAACTGCCTCCTCAATGAATAAAACTGTTTAGGAGATGCATATAATTGAAAAGCCCATTAAGAGTTTAAATTATTTAATAATACTTAACCGTCTTCAACAACTACATGTCCATTATTCTTACGTTCTCACCCTTATTTTGGTGTTCAGTCTCAAGAATTACACTGAGGTTCTCGAGATGTAAATTTCTTTTATTGTTTTCACTGAACAGTTTCCTAAACGGCTATAAATTTGTGAGAATGCCTCGTCACCTAAAGAGTAACGGTACAACGCCAATACATTTTACAACGACTATCTTCTTTCACTCAATGAATAATTGTCGTACGCAGCGGAAGAAAAATATCCCTTTCCATTTCACGTATGGTAACACTATCTTCAAGTGTTGCAAGACTCAAATGTTTTCACACAACTGCTACTTACAGACATACTGCACCAAACAAGACGATGTATTACACGCACAGAAATTTCACCAAGATTGAAGCCAAAATAATTTTGTGTTGCTGCCTGGACTTCAACCCTGCTCTGAAGCATTGTTGCCGTCGCGCAGCCGTTTACAGCCGAGTTCGCCTGACAGCTGAGAATGATATGATACTACTCGTAGGTCGGTCATTCAAATACCGCGCACAAAACGGAATCAGTGAATCGGCTGTACACCCGAAAAGCACATCTCAATTGCGCAAAGAAAAACTGAGACATTATTAAAATTCATCAAGCCGTTAAACAATAAAAGAATCACGGGTGATGTGTTGTCAAATTTCATGTGGGAACGTTTCTTTGTCACCCTCAGTTCTGGCGTTAGATTCGTCTCGAAAGTAACTCCCGGTCCTATAACAACTTAACTCCCACATTTCAATCGGAAATCCCAAGGGCACTGGCGCGTTGAATTCCCGAATGCCTTGGAGCTCGGTCGAGCGATGCTCTCAGCGTCTGAATATTTCCAGCCGCTCTAGCTCTCTAAGTACTCGAGGTCGGCCAGGTTTACAGCTTTCTGTTTAAGGCTTACACTGTAGCTGCTACGCACAAAGCACGCAGCAGATTTCTACCTTCAATCAGGAATGGGAGTTTCTCGACCTATACTCTCAGTGTCACAGTTGCGGTGACCTTGAATAGCATTGCAGGAATGGACCTATGAAGTTCAGCCGACATATTCAGAGTGTCAGTGGCTAAAATCGCAATGCGTCATTAAACAGCGAGACCCACCCACAACGGTATCTCTTTCTGCAGCCCTCTGAATGTGGGAGTCATTTCTTCACTCACTATAGCATCTTTTGTTGGATTTTTCTGGGCATCTCCGTGATGCCCTCGTACGCACTAGGTATATGCATCTCCGATAAAGTAGCTGTGTTTCAAATCTTTTTGGTATTTTTTCACTCTTTCTACGAATACCGACAGTCGAGACTCAATTATAAGTTGTACGAGTATTAGATAAGCTACTCATTTTATAAAAAAGCTAGATCTCTACAGAAGTCTTCCGTTAACCCGTATCTCTTGGATAGGCCGGGCTAATGCATATTAATCCAGCTAATACTTCTCACTTATCGTTGACACTATATTTAAACGACACAGGCACTTTTCCGCCAATAATGTACATGTCTTACTCGTGCTTCTGCCTATCTCATCAACGCAACTTTACGTTCTTAGCGATGCTGCTTCTGTTAGACAGGTAAGAAAACATTATCAAATTTTTGACGTTGCCTAAGACGTACTCAAACAATACTAATCGAAATAAGTAATCTCTGTGGCCCTGGGTATATGAGATTCAGCTTTTCAGTAAGAGAAAAGGATGGGATCTAAGGTCTGTAACTAAAGATTCCCAAACCGAAGATTCATCTCTTTCGTCCACGGAATCACTTAATTTATATCACAGCCTCTGTCTGCATAGAGCTGCATTGCTGCGAACACCCCCATAGGGCTTCAAACGTTATCTGCCATATGGTTTATACAAGAGAACAGGGTAAAATATATGTTTGTTTCACCAAATATGACCTTCGTTTTTGATGTGATCATGGTTTAGACAAATGTAATTTCTATAGAATTATTCCAGAGAAAAGATTCCATTTCTGGAGATCCATTTAATCGTCGATCGTCCAATTCCGCATAGTGAACCTTCATCATGTTCCCGTCTAAGGATTTGCAGTTTGGGGCATCATTCAGTGGATTCATTTCAATAAGAAAATTTCTTTTTAAGATGATCTGTAGTTTGTAAATAAATCGAAGTAAATTTGTTCACAATGTAATAAAATTTGTTGGTTTCTCCACTTCATTATTCTTCATGACGTTGCTTCTGGATATTCAAGTTTTATATTTATATGTGACAGGGTACATCGCCTTAATACTAACGCTGTATTTCAAGGTCATCGGATTTTCATTCCTATCCAACAAATTATGTTGGAGCCACTCACAATGAAGGCTCGCTGCACTTAGTTTATTTCGTTCCGAGTGACCCTGGAGTCAATTTTTAAGGACTGTCCCCCGTAAGAAAAACTGATTAGCAAGTAGACACTATGGGTACCTTGCTCCCATTATGTGCTTTACTGTCTGTCTAAGATAACTTGCAGACAACACTATCTATGTACCTCCTTCCTGATGGAATGACGGGAAGTGATCGGCTGTCGGACCCCCTCCGTCTAATAGACGCTGCTCATGCATGGTGCCGCGCGGGATTAGCCGAGCGGTCTTAGGCGCTGCAGTCATGGACTGTGCGGCTGGTCCCGGCGGAGGTTCGAGTCCTCCTTCGGGCATGGGTGTGTGTGTTTGTCCTTAAGATAATTTAGGTTAAGTAGTGTGTAAGCTGATGACCTTAGCAGTTAAGTCCCATAAGATTTCACACACCTTTTTTTTCATGCATGGTTGTTTACATCTTTGGGTGGGTTTAGTGATATATGTGAAGAGTCAAAGGGACTCTGTCTGTGATAAAGTACCCATAGTCAACGTTTATCTTCCGGAATGCTGGGGATCAGGGTGATGCAAAACTTTTTTTGAAGTGTGTATTTTAACTAACCCCTTAAATTATCTTAGATAAACACTCGATAAATAAGTTTACTGAAGTTCTTTCAATTACAATTACCTCCACTGTCAATAAGTACAAATTTCTTTTCAGTTTGCTGAGTGTTCATTATTTTAATATTATTGTAAATGCTTTTAGAACTTTCAAATTTCATCTATTAAATTTTCCGTTATCTGTTGAAATTTATGTATACCAGAGGAGAACGGCAATGCGGCGTTCGTTCAGCGAAGTTGTAGTAACACTTATTCCGTCTTCACTTTCCTAATTGAATGATCTGAAAACTTATTTTCGAACCGCTGGAAACAGCTCTGGTGATATGGGATCAGCCTGAACTGCTTTTCTTTCAGTTATAATTTTCGAAATTATTGATGAAGTCTGTGAAGTCTAGATGCTCTTTTTCGTGAGTCATCAGTCTTCTGGCTGGTATGATGAAGTCCGCCACGAATTCCTGCTCTTTGTCATATTTTCATCTTAGAGTAGCAATTGCAACTTACGTCTTCTATTATTTGCTGTTCATATCTATTTCTTCCTCTACAGTTTTTATCTTCCACAGTGCCCTCTAGTACTGGAACTCCCTCATTCCTTACGGTATCAGTCCACCCAATTTTCAGTATTCTTCTGTAGCACCGTTCCGATTTTCCCACAGTGCAGATGTCACTACATTTATTGTTGTGCTACAAACTTTCATTATGAAAAATATCTTGTTTGATACTAGCAGACTTCTCCTGGCCAGGAATGCCAATTTTGACAGTGTAAGTCTGCTTTTCATGTCTTACTTGCGCCGGCCGCGGCGGTCTAGCGGTTCTGGCGCTGCAGTCCGGAACCGCGGGACTGCTACGGTCGCAGGTTCGAATCCTGCCTCGGGCATGGGTGTGTGTGATGTCCTTAGGTTGGTTAGGTTTAAGTAGTTCTAAGTTCTAGGGGACTTATGACCTAAGATGTTGAGTCCCATAGTGCTCAGAGCCATTTGAACCACTTTTTGGCGTACTTTCTTTTTCCGTTATTGCTTATTTTGCTGTTTAGGTAGCAGAATTCCTCAATTTTGTCTGCTTCATGATACCCACTTCTGATGTTAAGTTCCTCGCTGTTCTCATTTCTGCTACTTCTCATTAATTTCATCTTTCTTTTATTTACTCTCATTCCATGTTCTTTACTCATTAGGCTGTTCGTACCATTCAACACATGCTACAGCAATTCTTCTTCACTTCCACTGAAGATAGCAGTATCATCAGCGAATCTTATTATTGTTAATCTTTCACCCTTCATTTTAATCCCATTCTTGAACCTTTCTCTTATTACTCTCTTTGCTTCTTCGATGTGTAGATTGAACAATAAGGACGAAAGACTACATCCCTGTCGTACACCCTTTCTAATCCGATCACCTCGTTCTTGGTCTTCGAGTCTTATTGTGCACTCTTTGTTCTTGTACATGTTGTACACTGCCCATCTCTACCGTAAGGCTTACCCATTGCCCATCTCTACCGTAAGGCTTACCCCTATTTTTCTCAGAATTTCGAACATCTTGCACCATTTAATAGTGTCGAATGCTTTTTTCAGGTCGACAAACCCTATGAATGTGTCTCGATTTCACTTCAGTCTTGCTTCTATTATCAACCGCCACATCAGAACTACCACACTGGAGCCTTTACCTTTCCTAAAGCCAAACTGGTCGTCACTTCACAGATCCTCAGTTTCCTTTTCCATTCTTATGTTTGTTATTCTCGTCAGCAACTTGGATGCAAGAGCTGTTAAACTGACTCTCTTGCACTTGTTACTCTTGCTATCTTCGAAATTATGTGGCTGTAATTTTTCCAAAAGTCGGATGGCTGCACCAGTCTCATACAGTCTCTTCACCAACAGGAAGAGTAGATTTGTTGCCACTTCCCCAAATGATTTTGGATAGAATGTTGTCTAGTCCTCCTGCCTTATTTGATCTTACATCTTCCAAAGCTCCTCTAAATTCTGAGTCTAATACTGGATTCCATATCTCTTCACTGTCGACTCGTGTTTCTTCTTCTATCACTTCAGAAGACATGTCTTTCTCCTTGGAAAAGGCTTCTGTGTACTCTTCCCACCTATCCACTCTCTCCTCTGCATTTAACAGTGTCATTCCCATTGAACTCTTAATGTTAGCACCCTTGCCTTTGATTTCACGAAGGTTATTTTGATCCTTCTATGTGCCGAGTCTGTCCTCTTGATAATCATTTCTTTTTCGATTTCCTCATATTATTCGTACAGCCATTTTGCCCTAGCTTCCCTGCACTTCCTATTTATTTCGTTCCCTAAGTGCCTTGTATTTCTGTATTCCTAAATGTCCCTGAACATTTCTGTGTTTACTTCTTTCCTCGATGAACTGTAACCTAAGGTTTTTTCACAATTGGCTTCCCTGTACCTACAGCTTTCTTTCTACGTTTTGTGATTACCGTTTTTAGAGATACCCACTGCTCGACTGACTTGCCTTCTGAGATACTCATTATCGCATTATCTATAGCCTCAGAGAACTTCAAGGGTCTCTCTTCATTCCTTAAGTATTTCCGTATCTCACTTTTTTGCTTATTTATTTATCCTGCCCAGACTCTTAAAATGATATTTATTGCAGAGCTCCTCTCGTTTCTATTACCAAGCCCATATTCTCCCGTAACCCTTTCTTCTATTCTCTCCCATACAACCACAGTCTCCTCCCCCTTGACTATCAGATTTTCGACTACCTTCACGTACTGAATTACCAGTTCAGTATCCTCTCATGTATTTTCTAAAAATGGTTCTGAGCACTATGGAACTTAACATCTGAGGTCGTCAGTCCCCTAGAATGTAGAACTACTTAAACCTAAGTAATCTAAGGACAGCACACACATCCATGCCCGAGGTAGGATTCGAACCTGCGACCGTAGCGGTCGCGCGGTTCCAGACTGAATGTATTTTCTCTATCTCTTCATCCTTTGCTTGCGACGTTGGCGTGTATACCTGAACTATCTTGTTGGTGTCGGTTTGCTGTCTATTCTGATGAGAACAAACCTACCACCAAGCTATTCGTAGTGAATCCTACTCTCGTTATACCAGTTTCTGCTGCTGTTGATATTACCCTATATTCATCTGACCAAAATTTCTTTTTTTCTTTCCCTTTTCAAAGTTTTTAGCTTTCCTACCATATTCAAGATTTGTGCATTCCACGCCCCGGCCCATAGAACGCTAAAATTTTGTTGGTTATTCATTTTTTTTCTCATGGTTACCTCCGTTATAGCAGTCCCCTGCCGGAGATCTGAATGGGGGACTAGTCAGGAATCTTTTGCCAATGGAGAGATTATTATGACATTTTTTTAGTTACAGGCCGCATGTTCTATGGATACACAGCATGGGTCTTTAATACGTTGGGTCCCATTGCCCTCTGCATCCGCATGCCGTTGATCACTGCTGATTCTTCCACCTTTTAGGGGCTGTTTCCCACCCCGAGAGCAAGAGAGTGTCCTGAACCTTTGACCCTCTTTCCGCTCACCCGCCCCCCCCCCCCCCCATTTTGACATGGCCGTTAGCAGAAGAAGGGTGACTTTTCTGTGCCGGAAGTTATCGGCCACCACTGCTCTATATGCCATATAAATTCATAAATATGAGAACGGGTTAAACAGTACTCAAATGAGACCACTTGAGGGCAATAGAATTTAATAAAATATACAGTAATAATTACTACGCTGAATGTGATCAAGCCCCTTGGGTTCTACTTTGCTGTCTCTGACAACGACAGAAGACTCTCAACCACAATTCTTTAAAGAGTTGAACTCTTCTTTTACGATGATATAATTTTTCACGTACATTCAGCGGTATACGTGGGTACTGTCTGCAAAATGCGTTCAGACTACAGTTTGAAGTAAAGAAGTAATAAATTAAAACGTCTTCTCCCATGCTGACGTCTTACTCCATGAACAGCGAAAATTTAAAAAGCGATAAACTTTTTTTTTCCTTTAATGTTTTATGGTAGTAGGGAGGGGTGTCAGAGAGAAAAAAATTCTTAAATGTTTGTACACTTGTGTAAATTTTGTTAAAAGTCGCTAAATGCTCCTGTTCTCAAACACTGGATGAATATAGTCTCGGTAATTCGCGCGCTGTGAGTTACACTGCCTCAAGACACGAATTGTAACACTTCACTTATTGTGTTACGCATGTAACATAGCTTACAATGAGGTGACGAAAGTCACGGGACAGAGATGTGGACCCACGCAGATAGCTGTAATACCGCGTTCACAAGGTATAAAAGGACATTGCATTGGTGGAGCTGCCATTTGGACACAGATGATTTACGTGAAAAATCTTCCGACGTGATTATGGCCGCAAGACGGAAATTAACAAAATGGTTCAAATGGCTCTGAGCACTATGGTACTTAACATCTATGGTCATCAGTCCCCTAGAACTTAGAAGTACTTAAACCTAACTAACCTAAGGACAGCAAACAACACCCAGTCATCACGAGGCAGAAAAAATACCTGACACCGCCGGGAATCGAACCCGGGAACCCGGGCGCGGCAAGCGAGAACGCTACCGCACGACCACGAGCAGCGGACGGAAATTAATAGTCTTTCAATGTGAAATGGTAGCTGGAGCTAGACACATGGGCACCTCCATTTCGGAAACGATTATGGAATTTATTACTCCGCGATTCACAGTGTCAAGAGTGTCCCAGGAATGCCACATTTCAGGAATCTCCTTTCACCACGGGCAACGGAGTGTCCGGCGGCCTTCACTTAACGACAGAGAGCAGCGGTGTTTGCGTAGAGTTTTCAGTGCTAACAGCCAAGAAACACCGCGAGAAACGACGGCAGAAACAAATGTGGGGCATACGACGAATGAATCCTTTAGGGTAGTGCGGGAAAAATTAGCGTTAATGGGCTATGTCAGCAGACGACCGATGCTAGTGCCTTTGACTAACGCTACGACATGGCGTGCAGCACGTTTCCTGCGTTCATGACCATATCGGTTGGACATTGATGATGGTGATGAAGTCGAATATTGCTTGACAGATGGTAGGGTAATGATGCGAGAGACTCGCACAGCCGTACAAAAAATGGTTTAAATGGCTCTGAGCACTATGGGACTTAACATCTCAGGTCATCAGTGCCCTAGAACTTAGAACTACTTAAACCTAACTAACATAAGGACATCACACACATCCATGCCCAAGGCAGGATTCGAACCTGCGACCGTAGCGGTCGCGCGGTTCCAGACTGAAGCGCCTTGAACCTCTCGGCCACAGCTGCCGCCGTACTAGGCTAGGTCCTATAGAGGTGGTTTGCCATTGCTTTCCTCTGACCGTAATGGGGATCAATGACGATGATGAAGACGACACAACAACACCCAGTCGTCTCAAGGCAGGTGAAAATCCCTGACCCTGCAAAGAATCGAACCCGGGACGCCGTGCTCGGGAAGCGAGTACGCTACCGCGGGACCACGAGCTGCGTACGGCTGGACATTAGATGACTAGAAAACCGTGAACGGGTCAGATGAGTCCAGATTTCAGTTGGTAAGAGCTAGAAAAGAAGGAAGATTAGTGTTTAGCGTCCCATCGGCGTCGAGATAATTAGAGACGAAACAGAAGCTCGGATTGATCTAAAATAGGGAAGGAAATCTGCTGTGATCTTTCAATGGAACCATCACGGCGTTTGCCTGGAGCGATTTAGGTAAATCACGGGGAACCTAAATCAGGATGACCGGAATCGTGTTTCAACCGTCGTCTTCCCGAATGCGAGTCGAGTATGCTAACTACTGCTCCATCTCACTCGGTTTCTCAGACCTGATGGTGGGGTACGACACCACAAACAATGGGCTCAAGTTGTCAACAAGGCACTATGCAAGCTGGTGGTGGATCCATAACGTGCGGCCTATGTTTACGTGAAATGCGCTGGGTCCTCTGGATGTTTCACTACTGGGTGACCATTTGCAGCCATTCATCTTCGTCATGTTGCTAAACTACGATGGGATTCTTACGGATGACAATACACCGTGTCAGCGGGTCATAGTTGTTCACTCTTTGAGTGAATGATACGGTCACCCAGTTCGGGACATAATCGAGAGGTCATTTCGTGCACAATATCCAGCACCGGCGACACTTTCGCAATTATGAACGGCTATACGGGCAGTATAGCTCAGTATTTCTGCAGGTGACTTCCAATGACTTGTTGAGCCCTTGTCACGTGGAGTTGCCGCGCTACGCCACGCAAAAAGGAGGTATGTCTACTTTTGTCACGTCAGTGTACAGCATTTAATAGGTTGATTGTGGTGTCACCGCCAGACACCACACTTGCTAGGTGGTAGCTTTAAATCTGCCGCGGTCCATTAGTACATGTCGGACCCGCGTGTCGCCACTGTCAGTAATTGCAGACCGAGCGCCACCACCCGGCAGGTCTAGAGAGACGTACTAGCACTCCGCCCCAGTTGTACGGACGACTTTGCTAGCGACTACACTGACGAAGCCTTTCTCTCATTTGCCGAGAGACAGTTAGAATAGCCTTCAGCTAAGTCCATGGCTACGACCTAGCAAGGCGCCATTAACCATATCTAGAGAGAGTCTCACTTGTATCATCAAGAATGCTGTATACAAATGATGGATTAAAGTTAAGTATTCCGGCAGCTACGTACTTTTCTTTATAGCATTCATTACGTATCCTGTTCCAGACCTCACGCCAGTCTGCGTTAGATTATAGCGTGCATTTCGGCCCCCTCTAACTACAAGGTGTTGGCACATCTGCCAACACATCATAGATTACGACAGCAATTAAAAAATTTTAACTTTGGCCAGTAAGTACATGAAATATCCAAATTCAATTTTTTTCCCCTGGTAGCTTTTAGATAGGTAACATGCAACTGAGATTGTGCGTCGGATTAGCCATTAAGTAGTACAGCTTCCGATAACGACATGACGCTATGGATGTAAATATGGAGTTCCGATTTTTTTTCTGTCACTATTTGCTTCTGGTATTCGCTTTTCATAACAATTAACTGAAGACATCTCCGTGCGTAGCTTATTACATTGTTTTCTGCAACAAGAAAAGCAGCACTGCACAGACTCTCGTAATTAATACCGCCCACAAGCATCAAAAACCATAATTCACTTATTAAATAATCTCAAAGTTTGGATGGATTTGTGTATTACCATTTGTTTTTGGTACGCTATGACGGTAGTAGCCCTATGGTCTCATAAAGAAACTCAACATTCATCATTTTCCATGAAATTCCCCTGCGTTGTAGCCCGCATTAAGTTGTAAAATGATATACCGGCAGTGGCCGAAACGTTGGTACATCATTTTACAAAATGACACGATCTAGAATTGAGAAGTACTTAATGGAAATTGACTCCAGCCACAAAAATCTACGAGCTTCCAAACATCTTCTTGTCAAGTGTTTTCACTACTGTTACGGTCACCGTTCATTGTATAAATTCACCGTTCTGGTTGCTTATTTGGCACATCGGCTCTCATTCGGTACATTTCTTAGATCGCTACGATTCGATAATGCCATTTGACTCCAACACAAAAAAGATTCGTTATCCGTTTTCACACTGATGGCTGTCGTAGCTTCAGAGCCAAATAACAACAATCGAAGATAGCCAATAAGGACGCAAGACTAAGGTAACAGTTTGTGATTGAGAGCGTGAATCAGCGGATTACTTCTCGGTCATTACACTAGAAATTACACTGTGCTACAGTAGTGGCATTCTGTCAGTGCCACAACAACAGATATCTCTTACTGTAATGCGTCTCACTTTCTGCTTAAAATGAGTTGATGACATATGGTAATAATCTTTCTGCTTAAGTAGTTTTCTGAGTGCTAAGAAAATTATTTTCAAGATTCATATCCATAAATGTTAGTCAGTTTTAAAAGTTGAGGTTAGGAAAATGCAAAAACCCACATATACTGGCATGAAATTAACATCTAAACCTTCCGGAATTTAAATGACTTCTTTCTAGCTTGTTACCTGATCAAGAGTGTTGAAACGACCAGGGATTACCTCAGCTGAGTGTACACAAATTTCTTAAAAGCGTAGGCAGGATGACTAATCTCCATGATATTATTGGCAGCGACATACATTTATCAGATAATCAGATAGACAAGAAACACGTTTCCCCTGAAAGTAATCTACATAATCACTCTTACAATCCCGGCACTGTCAATAAATATGCATTCCACAGTGACTCAAGCGTTGAGGATCGTGCTTATTTGCATCAAACTAACTTTTAATACAGCTTGTCCTAAGGTTAAGGCAATCGTTTCCAGTCTGAGAGAAGAAGAGTTCAAATTCTGGTGAAACCATCATAATTCACTTAAAACGAATGTTAAGATATTTTGTTTACTAATATCACACCGAACTGTTTGTTCATTTCGGTACAGTCGGAACTAGCAGTCCGTATCGATGTTGATTAGTTGCTAAATTCTAGTCTTCGAACCGTCATTTCATTACGGTTTCCCCTATGTGTCAAAAGCAAACGCTAAGTTGTGTGTATCACTATATGGCTGGTTGTTGAAATAGTTTTCTGGGGATTTAACTTTCTTTCATCTTGGTAGGTATATGTGATATTTTTCCCTCCAGGACATGAAACGAAACAAAGAGCTGAAATGAGATAGTCGTAAATTTTTAAATCCGTGGATTTTTCTCATATACATTTATACATACCGAAAACCTTTGAAACATTTGCTTTATCTATTAAATTTTTCCTACGTAGTAAATATGTCATTGCGTCTCTCTATTTGTTACGTGGGATAGATTATGAGCTGACAAAGAGAGTGAACGTCAGCAGAAATCCAATCAATATGTATTTTAAATGCATTCCTTAAGATTTCCACTGTTGTTTTACGATTTTTAGGATCGATTTTAGCTTTCGTTGATTTTGGATCCCGAATCATGGGTCTGGAGCTTTCATTTCGTATTTCATCATACATGATAAACACTCCAGAAACAGCACACACACACAAACACACACACACACACACACACACACACACACACACAATAATGCTAATAAAATACACAAGGGAACAGATGACCTCCGATGTCAAGTCCCATAGTGCTCAGAGCCATTTGAACCATTTGAATAAGACACACGTTTTATACACAGCACTAAGCAAACACAACTGGATACTTCTGTGCAAGTTGCAATCCAGCATCATACACATAATTACTATAATCACAGAAGTCGGCTTACATTAGGCAAGCTACTAATAGCTTAACCAAGTGTTGTGGCGTAGCGCAACGTTAGCGTATAACCCTCACGTGAAAAAGGTCGTGGGTTAAGATGAAGTCAAATATTGTAAAAACTTTTTGGTTTTATATTTTTATACATCTAATCAAAAGACTTTTATTACAATTCAACTCAAATAATTGGTTTAAATGAGTTGTTTTATTTCTAATTCTTTGCTGAAACATTTTCATCATAGTACTGACTGTATTTGCTCTCATTTTTCTTCCCATCGTTCTCTTTTCGTTTGGGATCTGCGTGTGTCATCTGTAATATGGAACCTTGAAACAATGAGAACTCCTCATCGGTTGGTAACGCGGCGGCTCATGTAGCCACTGTGAGGATAGTTTCAGGTAACCAATGATAGCAAGAAACTGCAGTTTGTTTTCAGCGCTGAAACTGATTTTTTTCTGTCTTGAGTTTGCTCGTAGAAGTTAGCTCTAATCGCCATGAATAAAACGATCGTGATTTTAGTTGTGCCGCAGGCTGTTGACCGCCGCTTGCTTCGATACAATGGGCACTACGAGGTTGTGGTAGCTTACGACATGAGTTTCACGACTACAAAACGTGTCGTAAGCAGCAGTTCAGTCACTAGTCACTTAAAATAAACTATCGACAAATCATCTCGCATTTCCGACATCGGTTGAACCTGGTCTCACCTTGAAAAACACAAACAGTACAAAGTCGGACACTACAACTATTGCTCTAGATAATCCCCGAAGGAATTGAAATCCTGTTCCAAATCATTTCGTCCCACAGGCATCCGCATCGGGGAGAGGGGGTGTGGAAGAGGGGGCGCTTGCAGCCTCCTGGAATCTGGGAGTGTAAACATTTTTATTCATTCTATAATTCTCACGAATTCTTAGCAACGATTGTATGTGACATTACTAAACTGCAGATGTAACATTTGAGAGCGACGGGAAACGCTGCGACTTCAGCAGCAGTTTACTACACTCAAGCTAATAAATTAAGGATAATGCTGATACATGGTGAAAAAAGGGTCTGGTGAGCGGTTTGCGGGTTTAAATCACCTCAGGGTATGACCTTGCGATGCATTTGACCTGCGGTCGTCGCACGGTGGCGGTGGCAGCAGTCCACATACGCAGAGGTGTGTTGGTGCATGTCAGGCTACGGTGCAGCGAGTAAGTGTGCAGACGTTTTCAGACGTGCTAATGGTGACTGTGTGTTGAAAATGGCTCAAAGAACACATATTGATGACGTTATGAGGGATAGAATACTAGGGAGACTGGAAGCTGGACAAACACAGCAACTCTTAGCACGGGCCCTCCTTGTGCCACAAAGTGTGATCTGAAGATTATGGCAACGATTCCAGCAGACAGGAAACGTGTCCAGACGCTACAGTACTGGACGTCCACAGTGTACAACATCGCAAGAAGACCGATATCTCACCATCAGTGCCCGCAGACGGCCACGCAGTACTGCAGGTAGCCTTGCTCGGGACCTTACCGCAGCCACTGGAACAGTTGTCTCCAGACACACAGTCTACAGACGACTGAGTAGACATGGTTTATTTGCCCGGAGATCTGCAAGCTGCATTCCACTGACCCCTGGTCGCAGGAGAGCCCGTAAGGCCTGGTGTCAAGAACACAGTACATGGTCATTAGAACAGTGGTCCCAGGTTATGTTTACGGACGAGTCCAGGTATGGTCTAAACAGTGATTTTCGCCGGGTTTTCATCTGGCGTGAACCAGGAACCAGATACCAACCCCTTAATGTCCCTGAAAGAGACATGTATGGAGACGTGGTCTGATGGTGTGGGGTGGGATTACGATTGGTGTACGTACACCCCTGCATGTCTTTGACAGAGAAACTGTAACAGGTCAGGTGTATCTGGACGTCATTTTGCACCTGTATGTCCGCCTTTTCAGGGGTGCAGTGTGTCCCACCTACCTCCTGATGGATGATAACGCACGGCCCCATCGAGCTGCCATCGTGGAGGAACCTTGAAACAGAAGATATCAGGCGAATTGAGTGGCCTGCCTGTTCTCCAGACCTAAACCCCATCGAGCACGTCTCGGATTCTCTCGGTCGACTCATCGCTGCACGTCTTCAAACCCGTACGACACTGTAGGAGCTCAGGAGCTCAGCCAGGCACTGGTGCAAGAATGGGAGGCTATACCCCAGCAGCTGCTCGACCACCTGATCCAGAGTATGCCAACCCTTTGTGCGGCCTGTGTACGTGTGCATGGCCATCATATCCTATATTGATGTCGGGGTACATGCGCAGGAAACAGTGGGGTTTTGTAGCACATGTGTTTCGGGACGGTTTTCTCAACTTAATCACCAATACCGTGGCCTTACATATGTGTGTCGTGTGTGTTCGCTATGTGCTTATGCTATCAGCGCCAGTTTTGCGTAGTGCCCCATTGTGTGGCACCACATTCTGCAATTATCCTTCATTTATGAGCATGAGTGTACATACTTCGGGTTTTTTTTCCGATTCCATGATACGGCGGCGTTTACGAAACTATTCTGCTGTCAAGATGCTCCATAGAACAGTGCCGAAATAATGTTCTCAACCTTTTCTCTGTCTCTTCCTCGCACAACCCTTCCCGATCTGCATCCACATGCACAAATTTCTAGCTCTATATGAACATGGCAACAGTACATACGTGCTCATCATCCATCCCCAATTCTCACAAGACGCCCCTACCCCCTCCTCTACCCCTGCCGCAGAATACACAACAGTAGTTCATCATTTCACTGTGGACGAAAAAGATCACAGTCGATTTGTTGGTTTTACTGGTTCTACATTCAGTTTTACACCGCAAAGCTACTGTAGTAGACTTTGAAAAATACAGTCATGCTATACTGTAGGTGTGTTCAGTTTTACCTAGTCTATGGGCCTCGGTGGCCTCGATGTCGACGGGACGTTAAACCCAATCTGTGGGCCCAAAAACATCGCCGGCCGGTGTGGCCAAGCGGTTCTAGGCGCTTCAGTCCAGAGCCGCGCAGCTGCTACGGTCGCAGGTTCGAATTCTGCCTCGGGTATGTTTGTGTGTGATGTCCTTAGGTTAGTTATTTTTAAGTAGTTCCAAGTCTAGGGGACTGATGACCTCAGATGTTAAGTCCCATAGTGCTTAGAGCCATTTGAACCATTTGATCCTGTTTGATCACCTGCATCCATTCATGTCCATTGTGCATTTCGACTGACTTAGGCAATTTCAGCAGGACAAGGCGGTACCTGACAGACGCAGAATTGGTACAGAGTGGCTCAAGGAACACTCTTCTGAGTTTAAACACTTCCGCTGGTCACCATACTCCCCAGACATGAACATTATTGAGCATATCAGGAATGTCTTGCAACATGCTGTTCCGAAGAAATCTCCACCCGCTCGTGGTCTTACGATTTATGGACAGCCTTGCAGGATTCATGGTGTCAGTTCCCTCCAGCACTACTTCGGACATTATTCGAGTCCATGCCACGCCGTGTTGTTGCACTTCTGCGTGCTCGCGGGGTTCCTACACGATATTAGGCAGGTGTACCAGTTTTTTTGGCTCGTCTGTGTATCTCAGTATCTGGATATCATTGAAATTGTCTGCATAACAGTGCAGTTTCCGTCTGAATGCGCAGAATGTGTAGAAACAAACCTGATCTATTCACTCACAGTGCCTGCTGTGGAAAACAGTAAGTCCCAGTTTGCTCTTCGCTCTCAAGTTTTGCATTCGGTACTACTCAGCCCTGTTTGTCCTGTAGTTTTAGTTGTACATTAACAGGAGTATGGATACGTTTATGGAAGAACAGTTGTCCGATATACACCTCGTTCATGAGTGCACTAAATGCAGTGAAGAGCGATACTGCAACGCTATGCTCAGCATTTCCCTCAGCGACGGCAGCCATATCACAATAGCGTTGTATATCTCTGCTTTGTGTTGTACTTCCCGATAATTGCACATTACATGCTTTTTCACTGTCCTGAAACGATTTTCTACGGAACAAATGGAAATGGCATAATAAACCCAACAAATCATAATTACATTATTATTCTGTGATGAACACACGGAATAACGCGTTTCATACATCAAAATACTCAGAAAACATCTCTGAATGCATTCCGAAATTTTTTCGATGTTCATCGGATTCACTCTATATACAGGGTGCCCATAAATTATCTTAACAACTTATGACTAATAATTTTAAAATTAAACTAAATATTTTAAAAAATTTTCAGCCTGTGATACTGATACTTTTTTACCTTCCAGATGATGCAATTTTGACGCAAAATTGAACCTGAAAACCCGATAAAATGTAGACGTCACAGGAGAAAGTTTAGGGTGTGGCCTGATTCGTACAGACGTCGTCCGATACGCAAGTGCAATAAAAATTTCGAACATCGTTTGGAAGGTTGCCATCGACTAGACTCACTATTCAGGCTTGGCGCACATGTTTGCCATAAAACGGGGCGGGTCGCCGATTTGTTTCTGAGGCCAACGGCAGGTGTTCGACAAAATCGGTGCGTACGGCAGCCAGAGAGTTGGAAATGAGACGATCAACAGTGCATAATGTCGCGCATGAGAGGTTATGGATATATCCCTACAAGGTGCATCTGCTTCAGGCATTAAAGCTGAAACGTCCCCTTTGAAAAATTTATGAATTACTGTGCTGATAAACCTCTTACATTATTGGCTTTTCAAACAGCTGAGCAAAACTGAACGTACTCAGACATTCACTAAAGTGACACACAATATTTTTAGCGCAACGCAATCTGACTTTCAAAAATCCCTACAAAAGAATGGCCCTGACTAACATTAACCTATACCTGTCACAAATCACTTACCTCACCAAAAAATCTTCGTTACTCGAACTACTGCAATACAGCGAGCGCCACTACTGCCAGCTAAATAAAAGATTCAAACTACTGAAGGCACTAACTACTGATAGGCATAGTTAGCAAATGAAAGATTTTGATAGAGAACAAACAATGTATTTACCTTAATAGTGTTGAAAAGTCATAATATACATAGCACTCCATGACATCCAATCTTACAAATTTCAAAACTCCGCCATTTCTCTCCCCACATCCACCACTGCTGGCGGCTAACCTCCAACTGCGCCACGCTACGCGCTGTTAACATCCAGCTGCCCAACACTACAATGGCAGACAACAATGCAAACTAGCCACAGACTGCACACAGCACAGCCAGTGATTTTCATACAGAGCGCTACGTGGCGTTACCAATAAAAAAACCTAAACAGCCTACTTACAAAGCCTACAGACGAACCTCAGCGCAAACATTTTGCAATGAATATGCTAGGTAGGACTGATCCAAACAATGACTTTTTGGAAAAAAATTTGTTTCTCCGATGAGGCATCGTTTCAAGTATCGGTCAAACTGAATCATCATAACGTTCGTCTATGGTGTTCACAGCATCTCCATGTTACATATGAAATGGAAAGAGACAGCCTCAAGGTCAATGTTTGGTGCGGACTGATGTGCAATTGCATCATTTCTCCACTCTTTCTCATCAAGTCTGCTGTCAACGGTGGTGTTTAGCTGGTCATGTTACAAGAGTTTGCTGCGCCACAATTGAAACACCTGCAATCTGACGTCATATTGAAGCAGGATGGGGCACCACCTCACTGGTCCCTAAATACCCGTCAAATTCTAGATGAAAATTTTCCATATGAGTGGCTTGGACGAGATAAACCAATTCGATGGCCGCCACGATCCCCTGACCTCACACCTATAGACTTCTTCTTGTGAGATTTGTAAGGAATTTGGTGTACCGAACCCAGGTTAGAGACATACAGGACTTGAAGGCACGAATTTGTAGTGCATCTGACCCTGTCACCGTGGAGATCTAGTACCGTACGTTGAGAGAAATTAAATTCCAACCAGACATTATCCGTGGCACGAAGGGTACACGCATGGTGTGTATGAATGAGGAAACAAAATTTCATGAGTTATCTTATCACATGTTGAAAACCATTTGTTAATATCCAGTATAGTTTTACAGGCATTAAAGTCTGAAGCTGTAAAAATTCCGTCGTCTCCAGGGAAGCATCAAACAGGAAGGGATGGAGGTGGTTCCCAATAACTTTCACGTAGTGCGTAGCTGTTATTGTGCCTCAGATTACAACCACAGGTAAGATGGAAGCCCAGGTGAATGTCTTCCGTAGCATAAAGCTTTACTCATCGGCCTGCGACTGTGGTACCGAGCATGTTCAGAACTACTGTTCGCATGGATTATGGTATATCCGGAAAAGATCATCACGGTCCAGTGTCGTTGATATCGTGCCCACTGCATTCATAACTACCGATGTCGTTGGGTCAAAATGGGTACACGTTTGAGACGTTTGCCGTGCAACTCCATGTTCAACAGTGCCGCTGAACTGTGCCTGAACACTCCTGCCTGCATCGTGATTGTGCTTTGTCGTCAGATCAGGTGCGGATCGCAGTCCGTCCCGTTTGACAGAGCAGACAATACATGTTCTGTGGTGAGGCGTCTTCCCCTTACTCTTGGTTTCATTGTCCTTCAATCAGTTTCCATACGCTATATGCTCACGACGTCACGCGAATAGCCGAGCAGATTATATTAGATTAGACTAGGTTCAGTTTTCGTTCCACAGACCCGAGAATGAGATGATTCTTGTGAGTGTGGAACATGTCAGAAAGTATAACATAAAAAACATAGAACATTTGAATATAACGCTCGCTTCCCTGATCATTTGTCTGGAGACTGTCAAAATATGTGAATACATTACAGTAAACTGGAACTGTTAACACCTACAGAATTAGCACACTGTTAGAGTGAAACATAGTTATGCACTCTTAATACATCTGTCATAGACAAGATACCTAATCTTGACTCTTGTGCCCCAAGTGCTGTCGAAACAGAAATTTAACAGACATTCTTACTTAAATTTATCTAACAGTCCCTGTTAAGATATTCGTCTACAGAGTAGAAGAAATTGTCTAACAAAATGTCTTCCATGCTATGTTGCTTTATCTAAAACCAAGTACTTAATGATAGCTGGCAATTTATTGGAAATGTGTCTTTCTGAATGCTGGACCCCTTTTTGGAACAAAGAACTTGATTTTAGGCCTTTATGTTTTTTCCCCGAGGGCATGCAGCTTTACTGTATGATTAAACGATGATGGCGTCGTCTTGGGTAAAATATTCCAGAGGTAAAATAGTCCCCATTCGGGTCTCCGGGCGGGGACTACTCAAGAGGACGTTGTTATCAGGAGAAAGAAAACTGGCGTTCTACGGATCGGAGCGTGGAATGTCAAATCACTTAATCGGGCAGGTAGGTTAGAAAATTTAAAAAGGGAGATGGATTGATTAAAGTTAGATATAGTGGGAATTAGTGAAGTTCGGTGGCAGGAGGAACAAGGCTTTTGGTCAGGTGAATACAGGGCTATAAATACAAAATCAAATAGGGGTAATGCAGGAGTAGGTTTAATAATGAATAAAAAAATAGGGGTACGGGTAAGTTACTACAAACAGCATAGTGAACGCATTATTGTGGCCAAGATAGACACGAAGCCTACGTCTACTACAGTAGTACAAGTTTACATGCCAACTAGCTCTGCAGATGACGAAGAAATTGATGAAATGTATGATGAGATAAAAGAAATTATTCAGGTAGTGAAGGGAGACGAAAATTTAATAGTCATGGGTGACTGGAATTCAACAGTAGGAAAAGGGAGAGAAGGAAACATAGTAGGTGAATATGGATTGGGGCTAAGAAATGAAAGAGAAAGCCGCCAGGTAGAATTTTGCGCAGAGCATAACTTAATCATAGCTAACACTAGGTTTAAGAATCATGAAAGAAGGTTGTATACATGCAAGAACCCTGGAGATACTAAAAGGTATAGATTATATAATGGTAAGACAGAGATTTAGGAACCAGGTTTTAAATTGTAAGACATTTCCAGGGGCAGATGAGGACTGTGACCACAATCTATCGGTTATGAACTGTGGATTAAAACTGAAGAAACTTCAAAAAAGTGTGAATTTAAGGAGATGGGACCTCGATAAACTGAAAGAACCAGAGGTTGTAGAGAGATTCAAGGAGAGCGTAAGGGGACAATTGACAGAAATGGGGGAAAGAAATACAGTAGAAGAAGAATGGGTAGCTTTGAGGGATGAAATAGTTAAGGTAGCAGATTAACAAATAGGTAAAAAGACGAGGGCTGGTAGAAACCCTTGGGTAACAGAAGAAATATTGAATTTAATTGATGAAACTAGAAAATATAAAAATGCAGTAAGTGAAGCAGGCAAAAAGGAATACAAATGTCTCAAAAATGAGATCGACAGGAAGTGCAAAATGGCTAAGCGGGGATGGCTAGAGGACAAATGTAAGGATGTAGAGGCTTATCTCAATAGGGGTAAGATAGATACTGCCTACAGGGAAATTAAAGAGACCTTTGGATAAAGGAGAACCACTTGCATGAATATCAAGAACTTTGATGGAAACCCAGTTCTAAGCAAAGAAGGGAAAGCAGAAAGATGGAAGGAGTATATAGAGGGTCTATACGAGGGCGATGTACCTGAGGACAATATTATGAAAATGGAAGAGGATGTAGATGAAGATGAAATGGGAGATATGATATTGCGTGAAGAGTTTGACAGAGGACTGAAAGACCTGAGTCGAAATAAGGCCCCCGGAGTAGACAACATTCCATTAGAACTACTGACAGCCTTGGGAGAGACAGTCCTGACAAAACTCTACCATCTAGTGAGCAAGATGTATGACACAGGCCAAATACCCTCAGACTTCAAGAAGAATATAATAATCCCAATCCCAAAGAAAGCAGGTGTTGACAGATGGGAAAATTACGGAACTATCAGTTTAATAAGTCACAGCTGCAAAATACTAACGCGAATTCTGTACAGACGAATGGAAAAACTGATAGAAGCCGACCTCGGGGAAGATCAGTTTGGATTCCATAGAAACGTTGCAACACGTGAGGCAATACTGACCCTATGTCTTATCTTAGAAGAAAGATTAAGGAAAGGCACACCTACATTCCTACCATTTGTAGACTTAGAGAAAGCTTTTGACAATGTTGATTGGAATACTCTCTTTCAAATTCTGAAGGTGGCAGGGGTAAAATACAGAGAGCGAAAGGCTATTTACAATGTGTACAGAAACCAGATGGCAGTTGTAAGAGTCGAGAGGCATGAAAGGGAAGCAGTAGTTGGAAAGGGTGTAGGACAGGGTTGTAGCCTATCCCCAATGTTGAGCAAGCAATAAAGGAAACAAAAGAAAAGTTCGGTATAGGTATTAAAATCCATGAAGAAGAAATAAAAACTTTGAGGTTCACCGATGACATTGTAATTCTGTCAGAGACAGCAAAGGACTTGGAAGAGCAGTTGAACGGAATGACAGTGTCTTGAAAGGAGGGTATAAGATGAACATCAACAAAAGCAAAACGAGGTTAATGGAATGTAGTCGAATTAAATCGGGTGATGCTCAGGGGATTAGATTAGGAAATGAGACACTTAAAGTAGTAAAGGAGTTTTGCTATTTGGGAAGCAAAATAACTGATGATGTTCGAAGTAGAGAGGATATAAAATGTAGACTGGCAATGGCAAGGAAAGCATTTCCGAAGAAGAAAAATTTGTTAACATCGAGTATAGATTTAAGGAAGTCATTTCTGAAAGTATTTGTATGGAGTGTAGCCATGTATGGAAGTGAAACGTGGACGATAAATAGCTTGGACAAGAAGAGAACAGAAGCTTTCGAAATGTGGTGCTACAGAAGAATGCTGAAGATTAGATGAGTAGATCACATAACTAATGAGGAGGTATTGAATAGAATAGGGGAGAAGAGGAGTTTGTGGCACAACTTGACAAGAAGAAGGGACCGGTTGCTAGGGCATGTTCTGAGGCATCAAGGGATCACAAATTTAGCATTGGAGGGCAGCGTGGAGGGTAAAATTCGTAGAGGGAGACCAAGAGATGAATACACTAAGCAGATTCAGAAGGATGTAGGCTGCAGTAGGTACTGGGAGATGAAGAAGCTTGCACAGGTTAGAGTAGCATGGAGAGCTGCATCAAACCAGTCTCAGGACTGAAGACCACAACAACAACAACAACAACAACAACATGTAGCTTATTTCATTCCTAGTATTGATACTGTGTATTGAGCTATTGGTTGGAAATAGAGACAAATTATTTCCAACAAATTTCATAAAGGATTAAATATACTGAGAAGCAGTGGTTAGAATACCTGGTTCCTTGAACAGTTTTCTACGTGATGTTCTTGAATTTACACCACAAATCAGTCTTATTACACCCTTCTGAACTCTAAAAACGTTTGCTCGTTTTTATTAGTTAATCCAGAATATGATGCCTTAAACGTAATTGAATGAAATTAAGCAGAATTTACAAGTTTTTTATATTTATATCTCCTACATCTGACATCGTTCGCATTGCAGATACGACTCGTTTGGGCACTTCACCAATTCTGTGGTATGCCCTTCCCATCTGAATTTATTATCGAGTTGTAATCGCAGAAATTTAACTTTGTCAATCTCTTCGATCTGCATGTCATCATACACTACTGGCCATTAAAACTGCTGCACCACGAAGTTGATGTGTTACAGACGAGAAATTTAACTGACAGGAAGAAGATGCTGCGATATACAAATGATTAGCTTTTCAGAGCATTGACACAAGGTTCGCGCCGGTGGCGACACCTACAACGTGCTGACATGAGGAAAGTTTCCAACCGATTTCTGATACACAAACAGTAGTTGACCGGCGTTGCCTGGTGAAACGTTGTGATGCCTCGTGTAAGGAGGAGAAATGCGTACGGTCACGTTTCCGACTTTGATAAAGGTCTGATTGTAGCCTATTGCGATTGCGGTTTATCGTGTCGCGACATTACTGCTCGCGTTGGTCGAGATCCAATGACTGTTAGCAGAATATGGAATCGGTGGGTTCAGGAGGGTAATACGGAACGCCGTGCTGGATCCCAACGCCCTCGTCCCACTAGGAGTCGAGATGACAGGCATCTTATCCGCATGGCTGTAAAGGATCGTGCAGCCACGTCTCGATCCCTGAGTCAACAGATGGGGACTTCTGCAAGACAATAACCATCTACACGAACAGTTAGACGACGTTTGCAGCAGCATGACTATCAGTTCGGAGACCATGGCTGCGGTTACCCTTGACGCTGCATCACAGACAAGAGCGCCTGCGATGTTGTGCTCAACGACGAACCTGGGTACATGAATGGCAAAACGTCATTTTTTCGGATGAAGCCAGGTTCTGCTTACAGCATCAAGATGGTCGCATCCGTGTTTGGCGACATCGGGGTGAACGCACATTGGAAGCGTGTATTCGTCATCGCCATACTGACGTATCACCCGGAGTGATGGTATGGGGTGCCATTGGTTACGCGTCTCGGTCACCACTTGTTCGCATTGACGGCACTTTGAACAGTGGACGTTACATTTCAGATGTATTACGACCCGTGGCTCTACCCCTCATTTGATTCCCGCGAAACCCTACATTTCAGCAGGATAAGGCACGACCGCATGTTGCAGGTCTTGTACGGGGTTTTCTGGATACACAAAATGTTCGACTGCTGCCCTGGCCAGCACATTCTCCAGATCTCTCACCAAATGGAAACGTCTGGTCAATGGTGGCCGAGCAACTGGCTCGTCACAATACGCCAGTCACTACTCTTGATGAACTGTGGTATCTTGTTGAAGCTGCATGGGCAGCTGTACCTGTACACGCCATCGAAGCTCTGATTGACTCAAAGCCCAGGCGTGTCAAGGCCGTATTACGCCCAGAGGTGGTTGTTGTGGGTACTGATTTCTCAGGATTTATGCACCCAAATTGCATGAAAATGTAATCACATATCAGTTCTAGTATAATATATTTGTCCATTGAATACCCGTTTATTATCTGCATTCTTTCTTGGTGCAGTAATTTTAATGGCCAGTAGTGTATGTTATACTCAAGCTGGAAGAAAATCTCTTACTTGTCTGAATGCGTATAAAGGTCTTTTCAAAGTTTAATGAGAATGAATGAGTTTTAAATTATTATTGAATGAAAATTTGATTAGCAGCCATTTCTAAATCTGTACTTGACTTTCTATTTATGGTAATGTTTGTATAATCTGCAAACAAAACAAACTTAGCACTGGCACTGTAACAGATGAGAGGTCATTAATGTACACAAGATGGAGATGAAGAGTGAATGCTTAATCTGCAGGTATTTCTTAATGGCACCATTTGTCTCCTGTTAGTTAGGTATGACTCGAACCATTTCTAAGCACTGCTGGTTACACCATAATATTCTAATTCACACAATGAAAGGCTTCTGACAGGTCACGGAAAAGTCAGTAGCCTCTAATTTGTTATTGAATGAATTACGTACATTCTCACTGTACGTAATGCTGGTCCCCATTCACCGGGGCGTAATAACCTACCAATTGTCAAAAATCTTTTATAAGTGGGTTTACCCATACGCGTCCTTGTCGCCGTTGGAATGCTTTCCCATCCGCCCTTGCTCCGCTTATGTACTTTTTTTACCGCATCACACGTCCGCAACGCCACCAGGCAGCATTCAATCTCTTCGTGGCCAGTGGTCATGATCTTTTGGCTCGCCATTGCAAAAGAATTCTGATTAGGACATGCTACCCTCTGTATAATTTTGACGCTTGTGGTTTGGGACACCCTGCAACTCGTGAACATTAGCCGTCATTCTATACTTCCGAGGGAAACGGCGTTCTCTGCTTGCGCTTCGGCTAATGCCCTCCCAATAAGTTCACTGAGTCGTCTTGTATAGCAGGTCTTTCATTCCACAGCGCGCCAGTTATATGTCTCTTTATTCACGTTAAGTTTAGTTGTTATAAATATACAGTGGTGAAAATAAATGTTGCACATGGCTTTATTATCATTACTGGACACAACAGGCGACAAAACTAATTTTATTCTGTCAGGTACAGTCATAACACAACAAAAATTAACAAGATAAACACTTTTCCATTAATAAAGACAAACAAAAAATAGCAAACAGTAACATTACAAAACATTCCACTGCAAACGATGCAGTTTCTTCTCACAGTAATCTTGCATATCACATTGCTTATGAATAAATAGGCCCTCCTCGTAACTGGAGACACTTCTGAATGCGATTAGGCATACTCCTTACCAAGTTGTCCAGATGAGCGTAAGGAATATTGTGTCATTCCCCGCACATCGGCCACTATGACGCCCTGTAAGGTCTCTGGTGGGACAGGACGATTGCAAACCACTCGTTTTAGAATGACCCATACTTTCCCAATGCAGCTCATATCTGTAGAATATGGAGGCCATTCTATTTTACTGATTGTATGCTCCACTATGGAAGGCGTTCACAAGATCGTGACTATTGGGCGGCGCACTGACGTCCATCAGCGTGAACCCCGCTCCAGTATCTTCACCAAATAAAGTCACTGTGCAAGCAAGGATGATGTCCCAATGCTTTATACAGGTCATCCTCCCAAGTATTGGTACAAGGTGTTTCCAGCGGCTATCCGGAAACATGATTGAAAAGCCTTTATGAGTAAATTGGAAATTTGGGGTAAGGACTATGGGACGAAACTGCTGAGGTCATCGCTTCCTAGGCTTACGCACTACTTAATCCAACTTAATCTAACTTACACTGAGGACAACAGTCACCCATGTTCGAGAAAGGGCTCCAACCTCCGACAGGGGGAGCCCCGGGAACCGTGACCAGACGCCCAAGACCGCACGGCTACCCCGCGGGGCCCTTTATAAGTGTGACGGTTCAACGATACAGTTAGGTCTCATCCGAAAGAAACTTTGTCTCCTGCTGCTGCCTAGTCGACAAAGATTGGTTTATCAAATGAAGCATAAAGTCTGAAAATAAGTCCGTCACCATATTTTGACACTTTATTTTACAGATCCGTCTTGATCACACAAACTTTGGCACTTCACTGTTCACCTGTTTCATTCCCTGCTGCATTAGAGTGAATATACGGAGTCTGTCATCGAACGATATTCTTGTGCGAACTACCCTGTAGCAACACGAACAAGTCCTGCAATGTTTGCAGGTGACAGGGTTCCCCTAGAGTGCAAATTCTACCCCTCACGGTAAAAAAAAAGAAAAAGTTGTTTCAGCCAGAAATACAGACAAAAAATTCACTGCATTGATATCATACACTACTGGCCATTAAAATTGCTACACCAAGAATAAATGCAGATGATAAACGGGAATTCATTGGACAAATATATTATACTAGAACTGACATGTGATTACATTTTCACGCAATTTGGGTGCATAAATCCTGAGAAATCAGTACCCAGAACAATCACCTCTGGGCGTAATACGGCCTTGATACGCCTGGGCATTGAGTCAAACAGAGCTTGAATGGCGTGTACAGGTACAGCTGCCCATGCAGCTTCAACAAGATACCACAGTTCATCAAGAGTAGTGACTGGCGTAATGTGACAAGCCAGTTGCTCGGCGACCATCGACCAGATGTTTCCAATTGGTGAGAGATCTGAAGGATGTGCTGGCCAGGACAGCAGTCGAACATTTTCTGTATCCAGAAAGACCCGTACAAGACCTGAAACATGCGGTCGTGGATTATTCTGTTGAAATGTAGGGTTTCGCAGGGATCGAATGAAGGGTAGAGCCACGGATCGTAATACATCTGAAATGTAACGTCCACTGTTCAAAGTGCCGTCAATGCGAACAAGAGGTGACCGGGACGTGTAACCAACGGCACCCCATACCATCACGCCGGATGATACGTCAGTATGGCGATGACGAATACAAGCTTCCAATGTGCGTTCACCGCGATGTCGCCAAACACGGATGCGACCATCATGATGCTGTAAGCAGAACCTGGATTCATCCGAAAAATGACGTTTTGCCATTCGTGCACCCAGGTTCGTCGTTGAGTACACCATCGCAGGCGCTCCTGTCTGTGATGCAGCGTCAAGGGTAACCGCAGCCATAGTCTCCGAGCTGATGGTCCATGCTGCTGCAAACGTCGTCGTACTGTTCGTGCAGTTGGTTGTTGTCTTGCAAACGTCCCCATCTATTGACTCAGGGACCAAGACGTGGGTGCACGATCCGTTATAGCCATGCGGATACAATGCCTGTTGTCTCGACTGCTAGTGATACGAGGCCGTTGGGATCCAGCACGGCGTTCCGATTACCCTCCGGAACCCACCGTTTCCATATTCTGCCAAGTCATTGGATCTCGACCAACGCGAGCAGCAATGTCGCGATACGATAAACCGCAATCGCGACAGGCTACAATCCGACCTTTATCAAAGTCGGAAACGTGACCGTACGCATTTCTCCTCGTCACACGAGGCATCACAACAACGTTTCTCCAGGCAACGCCAGTGACCAGCTGTTTGAGTATGACAAATCGGTTGGAAACTTTCGTCATGTCAGCACGTTGCAGGTGTCGCCACCGGCGCCAACCTTGTGTGAATGTTCTGAAAAGCTAATCATTTGCATATCACAGCATCCTCTTCCTGTCAGTTAAATTTCGCATCTGTTGCACGTCATCTTCGTGGTGTAGCAATTTTAATGGCCAGTAGTGTATTTCTGGATCTTAACATTTAGTATTAGCTTTTAATGAGCGAAAGACGTTTTGAAGGCAAGGGGCGTGTACTAGTGTTGGTGGATTAGACCTCTACGCTGGAAGGGCACCCAGAGAGCTAAACCTGTCCCGTTCGTGGGTGGCTCTATGTCGTCCAAGGCCTAGCCTAGTGAACGGTAGCCGGTCCGGGAGACCGACAGGAACCGCAGGAAGGCCGAGTGCCACCTGCTAGCTGGAAAATGCCGAATAACCAATAAAGGCCGGGATCGGCGCGTGCAGCCCGTTAAGACCGGCCGTCCTATATGCGGGCGAGCGGGTTTAGCTAGTTTCCACCGACCAGTCGCGCTGACAGCTCTCCTTCAGACCAAATGCTTCTCGTTTGTGCCCGCGCCGTCGCGTCTAGTTTGGTTCTAGCGGAGCGAGTGTCTGGGCGCGTCTTTACGCTGCGCCCGCAGCATCCAGCGACCTCTACAGGCGCACCTGTGGCCCGCCGGGACCGGAAGGAGCGATAGGTGGATGCGCCACTTCTAGCGAGACAGGTAACTCTTCGCCGAGCATGACTTACCAGAAACTTGTTCTGCCGGTTCCGTGTGACCTATGAATAGCTAACCGCCGCGCTTTCGAGTTCTGTCCTGCAATGGCTCGTTTGGTATTCGGCGTCACATCTGACCATCTTCACGGACGGAGATCACAAACTGAATTTTAAGTCGCACTAGTGGACTTTTAACTTCATAGTCAGTGATATAGACTATTACTGGGGACTGTAATCAACTGTTTACGAAACAGTTCAGTGTCAGCTGTCTAATATACCACAATCCCCTAATGCGGCAGTAACGCCTCCATTCGTGCCCAACAGTGCGACTGCATATGACGTCATTACTCGTCTCTCAGTGAGGCTCGCCGTCCTTTCTCCTCATCCCCCTCCCCCTCCCCACCCCTAGCCAGCCCCACTCCACATTTTTACTGTGCCACTGCCGCCTCCACTTCCCCACCCAATCAGGCCGTGGCTCAAGCGCATGCGTCATGTTCTTCACACGCGCCATTTTGCCTTCCTTCATGGCTGTTTATCACGCACCGCGACAACTTCGTGCTAGCGCATGTGTGCGATATTTATATTTCTCGTTGCGTTCGCTCCTTAGTAAAATGCTCTACACTTTCCCAAAGTGCTACTACTTTAACAAACTGCGTACACAGAACTCTACAAGACTCAACTACTGCTCTGTACCTAAATAAAGACGACATTTTTCTACTTGTTGCACACACAACGAATTTCAACTTAGAATGCCATTTTCGAATGGTAACCCAGAGCGAGGTGACACTCGCATGAAAATGGCAGCGAATTCATTCGATGTTGTATCTTTCATGCTGGTTTATTTACAAACAGCCACAAGCCCTAACGTATCGTGCGAGCTCGCAACTAAATTCATATGTATGACACTGTAATGGTTCTTTATTTACGTGACCATTACGGCACTCCAACCCCAGTTCTCGATACCAGTAATATCGTACTACTTTTCTGCGAAGTAACAGACATATTTTTGTGACAATATTCACATTTGGTTTTATTAATGTATAGGTACTCCGATGTATCGATATATTACAGTGATATGGTTCTTGTGTGCATTCATTTCTGTCAGACTGTCATAATCTTTGACTTACTTGTAACCGTTTTGGCGCGAATGCACACAGAGCAGTCTTCGTTTCACTTTTCAGAAGTTGTTATTTCGCTTTGTGAACGAACAGTCAAGTCTTGTGTTTGGTTAAAGTGGAAATTAAATATATGAAGATTAATACAAAACTGTTTTCTTGATGATGTGACAATTAAGAAGAAGTATATGTGAATTTACAATAAGTTTAATAAAAATGTGGATCGTGAACACCAAGTCAGAAATTATTTCTGGCATTCCATTGTTCTGATCTGGGATTGTTTGATCATTAAGAATTTCTTCAAAAACGCATTTGTTAGGTCTTCAAATATTGCTAAAATACAGATCTGGACCTTCTAGCAGTCAAAGTGGAATCACCCTAGAATCAACAAGATGAGCCATAACAACTTCGACGACATTTTCGTGGGAATCCATTCAAGATAAGTGCCAAAATTAATGACTTTTTTACAGTGACGTCATTATTTCCATTCTAATGATACCATCCACAGTCAATAACTTTGTTGTTGCCCGATAAAGCGAACATATGCTGCGTGAGCCACATTATTAATTTGATTTCTAACCTACTTTGCAAGTGGTGGTATTGTTAGAACACCTTGCTCCGGATGAACACTGGAAATGGGCTTTTTAAACTGAAACTACATGCGTACCTAAAAAGAGCTCTTCATAAACATTACTGCCTAAGTCGAAAAATACATCTTCATCCAGGATATTTATGGCTTTGGTGCCCACTAAGAGAAAGACTGTCAGTCGCTTATCATAATAAGTAATACGTACCCATAATGAGCTCTATGAAAAAATAGTCTTTTCACGGTTAAGTGCTGTGAAACATCAGATTTCTCCTAACAAATACGGATAGCCAACTTCACCGGCCGAACTACCTTCGAAAACTTGCTGTAACTGTCGGATCATACCAGTTTCCAAAATCATTTCCAACTTCTATTGCTCTACGTTCTGCGCAACTTACGCCTGCGATGAAATCCTAGCGGCCATTCTCCCTCGGACGATCGGCGCTATAAATCAAAATCCTGACGTTCTTATCCACGAAACTGCACTGCTCCTAAAACAGTGGACTGACAAATGTAAAAGACAAAACAAATGAAGTTTTGGCAAAAACAGATTTTCATTCCCAACTTTATATATACTGAGCTTAAGATACCGGTATCGCAATTTACAATTCTTCGCTGAAGAAGTGATTTTATTTTCGACTCCGTATAATACTAGATTATAGTGCAGAAGTAGATATTCCACGTTGATAGCTGCCCCTGAGCGTCGCTTTTATGTTATAAATATGTCAGTAGTAATACACTGTCTTAAGTCAAAATTATTATTTTTCTCATTTATGTACGAAGCATTTCGGAACTGTAATTTTATTTTTACTGACTGACCACTGTTTTCGAACATTATATCTGCTTCTGTTTAACTCCTAGAACCTAACAATTATAGAACAACATGGTTCTACGTTTTACAACACAAACGTTTCAGATGATATAGTTTGTTTGTGGTCTTCAGTCTGGAGGATGTGTGACGCCGCTTCCCACTATTTCTGGTGATAACATTCCGCTCAGTAGTTACCGCTCGGAGATGTGAATCGATGATTAGTTTCACTCTAGAACAGTTTACCCAAGAGGATAATCCTCATTAAGCCATACGATACAGCTGGAGGGCTTCGGAAATTACTGTGGCTGTTGTTGCCAGTTCCTTTCAGTTTTGGCCTATTGCCAACACAAAAAGTTCGTGTTGTCTAACATTACAGGGCCCGATAAGTCAGTCACCCTGACCATTGGCCCTGTAATTTCTGAAAATGCCGCAACCCCTCTTTAGGAACCGTATATTCGTCCGGTCTGAATATATTGTTGGGACACACATGTCATGCCACGGTGGAAAGATCCATGATTTTTGGTGAACAGAATAAATATTATGAACAAACCACGTATTTTTCAGTAATTACCTGCATTCCATCAGATATACGTCGATAAAAAACCTCTTCACTCGCACTCATACTTCAAGAAATCTAGGATTTTTGCTTATAAACAAAATTATTCGAATGTGAATCTCTGTTCTCTAACCTGAAACTGGCTGAGATTTAACATTTATATTGGTGTATCCTTATATTTACTTTAGCGCTCCATTCTTAAGGATTCTAGCTCTTCACAGATACAACTAGAAACTTGTCCGAATTACAGTGCAGTCAATATTTGTCGGACTTGCAGTGTTTCTCTGGAAATTTACACCGTCCTTGCTATTGGGTAATTGTCTCTTTCACTATTACTGCTGATAAAACAGGAAGAAAAAGTATATCACGTCCGTTAATACTAACATTCTACTGTTGGGGAGTACCTAAAGTGACAGAAACGGAAACTGAAAATTAGCTCAGTTCCATACACAGAGGGAAGTGCAATGGATGTGATAGCATACCTGTTACATTACTACACGGAATATAAGGAGAAAACTAACTCAATTTCTAGCACAGCGCGTAGGTTGCAGGAACAATAAAGCAAGCCATGGTGGAAAAATTAGAAAATTTCGCGTTCATACAGAGGATCTTGACAGTGTTTTTCTTGTGTAGCGTACGTCAATTGAATAAGAACTGGAAGAAATAATTCTGATGCATAATGTTCCCTCCACCACACAGGTTAGCATAATATCGACTTGTATCTAGACAATGGGATGCAGATACCTTTCGTGGAGTGTCTGTTAATCCCAGAGGTGTGAAACAGAGTCCTCACAGATTCGATACACTGCATCAAGACAGATGAGCGCAGAAGATTAAACCGTTCCACACATTTCTCCAATTTCGAGACGCACAGTGTGTTCATCCCTGTTTATATCGCATTTATATGTCACTTTCCATCGTTTACATTTCTTTACTGCAAATTGCAGGTTTTTATTTATTTAATGCAGACGAAGTGCAGAAACACTTTATCTAATCTGGAATGAGGACAAAAATAAAGCGACGTTGTGCCAAAACTGTCTCTATTGCTTGTCAAAATTTTCGGGAAATTAATCATAGTATTCTTTAGCACCTTGAGTATGTATGTAGAATCAATAGTTTTACAATATTCCAGTATTAAGTGAATAAGTCGTCCTGATAATACGAGACGTGTAGCAAAACTAACGTCCGGTGAGCAATATTTAACTGATGGTAGTTGTGAATGAAGTTTCACGCATGGGCGCTGGCTACGGACTCTTTAGAAAACTACTCTGTTGGTGCTTTGATTTAGTAGTCGTTTGCCATTAAGTGAGAACAGACTCCAAAGGCAAAGACAATCGTAGATCCCGCCTGTTGTGAAGTGCGCGGTGCGATTAGGTTTTTGCTGGTAAAAGGATCATAGGTTGCTGAAATCCATCGTCAGTTACGCCTAGCGTATGGCTCTGCAATAAGGGATGACAAATAAATGTGAAATTGGTGTTGAGAATTTCAAAAGGGCTGCTCAGATCTTCACGATGAACAGCGAAGAGGTAGGTCCAGTATTCGGGCAGAAGACATCGTTGATCAAGTGAATCAAAAACTTCGAAATGTTCGGCGATTGACAATTAATTATTTGGCTAAGAAATTCCCAAATATTGCTCGAATTGAGTTTAGAGGATTGTCACTGAACAGCTCGAATATCACAAAACGTATGTGAGGCTGGTTCCAAAAATGATCGACCCAAAGAAGTGTAGAGCATGACATTTTTTGGACCGTGTAGACAAGAGGGAGAAGACTTGTTTTTCTAGCACTTTACGGGCGACGAGGCGTGGATATTGTACGACGCAGAATCGAAACAACAGTCAATGCAGTGGTGCCACCCAAGTTCACAAAAACCAGATAAAAGTTAAGCAATCTCCGTTCTCGAATCTAAAAATGATAGCTACCTTTTTGGGACGAAAAGGGCAGGTTTTTGATTGATTTCATAGACCGAGGGTAAACAATTACACCTGACATACTCCGTGGAACGCTAACCAAATTGAGACATGCGATTGCGAATCGACGCCACGGGAAACTGTCGTCTGATGTAATCTTTCACGATAAGACATGCACCCACACCAGTGCCAAAACCAAGAAGAAGACTAAAGATTTTCGTAGAGAAATTTCTGAGCACCCTCCGTATAGTCGCAACCTAACACCAAGCGATTATTTCCTTTTTTTGCATTTATAAAAATGGCTGGGTGGGGAACTAGGCGGGCTATTGGGAAAGTAAATTCTGCTCGATCGCAAAACGGAAACCGCTAAGAAAATCAAAAATGTTTTATTTTCAGTAGTTAGCTGCACCTTAAAGCTACTTCTCTACGTAATCGCCGCTCCGACTTGGACATTTGTCGTAACTTTTTACTAACCTTCCATTACCCTCGTCATAGAAGGTAGCCGCCTGTACTTTCCGCCAATTCTCTACCCTTGTCTACAGCTCATTGTCTGTCCCAAAACGTTGTATTCATATACGGTGGTTCATATGAGCAGAAATGAAACTAAGAACTAGCCAATTACTGATTGTGTTGTGGGGGATCAAACATTTCCCATCGAAAACGCCGCAGGAACGTCTTCATTGTCCCTGTAGAGTGCTGCCGAGTATTTTCACGAAGAACGAAACGCGTGCCCATAGGTGGGCCGGACACCATCAAGCGAAATCTCTCACCAGGCCCTCATACTTGGCGGGAGACACTACTTTCTAGGCATTTTTACGTGCTCGCTGTGCGCTCAGTGTTTTCCACATATTCCTTTCCTCTCCGATTCCGCGCAGAACCATTCATTCCATTCCTTAACAGTCCATCTAATTTTCAACATTCGTCTGTAGCAGCACATCTCAAATGCTTAGAAACTCTTCTGTTCCGGTTTTCCCACAGTCCATGTTTCACTACCATACAGTGCTGTGCTCCAAACGTACTGCACATATATCCACGCCTTAGATTTGAAACTATGTGCGATTGTACGGCGTTTCATAAGACAATTCTGCCTTCATCGGTACTGATTTAGGTTCAGGTTGCCTGTAGTCACAGCGTTTGTTCTCTACAGCATTTTCAGACGCTGACTTGGTATCGATTTTGGCCTCTACGCCCAACTGGTTGACGGCGATGACCTGCCTAGCTAATGATATAAATATCTAGGCTTCTGCCGCCGGAGCCAGTCTCATTAAAGTCCCTCTGTCTTTGCTGCTGCGTCATCTTATAAAATACTTAAAACGTTAATGTAGTTAAGAGGGCATCAGAAACGTAAAGTATTAAAATACTACCCGAACTTTCCTGCCGAATTAGTCTGTGACAGGAGGAAGACCGCTGCAATGCAGCCGAAACGTCGATTATTTCAATATCTGAGCAGTTTACGGATCTTCATGAGATTGCCTAGTTAGTATCGGGGTATGATATAAAAAAGACCAGTTGTAGGCTTTCGTATACTGTTCCCTAAGGACGAACATCTTATTAACTCAGTATCAGTCTTGTATCCGAAAGGTAAATACTAAATCATTCTGAATAAACAAACCCTTGGTACACTGCGCCACAAGGAAATGTAAAATGCCCTCTATCCTTCCAGACAAACACTTCGTCTAGCTGAGTTTAACCTATAAATATTTAAGGATGTAAACAATTTCCTCACGGCGTTGTCATCGTAGTTTAGCTACCAAGGAGACATTAACCAGTATAATTGCCTTGCTTATAAATTTGTTGGTTACGAAGAGATGAACAGCAGTACGTCTTTGTTTAATAATGTCATATATTTGTCATTCGTTAATCCACTTCCTCATACTAGCACAGTTTCCAGGTACCCGGAATGAGGCAACTCTTGGACTTACTGGAGTTGACAATAAACAAATGGAAAGAAGAAGGATACACACGTGCCGTTCAGTCAAGTCTTGAGATGCAGGTATGTATGAGTGCAATGTCCACCAGCGAAGTGAAGTTATGAATGCTATTCAGTTATGGAAAAAGTAAATTTGCACTACCGTCGGGCCATTTGTCTTCTGTCAACTTCAACAGGTGTACGCGCTACTTCAGCCCACGTACCTGCAATGTATACTTGTACAGGAGAGTCAAAGGCAGTTTTGTGTTATGTTTTTCATAATGGCAGTTTAGTCAAATGGCACGCTGTGATGAGTTTTTGAACTGGTCTTGAATAGAGAAAGTGGATTAACAAATAAAAAATAAAGGACTCTATTTAAATTAGACGTACTGCTGTCCACATTTTCCTAAAGAAGGAAGTTACAAGAAAGACAATCTTCCTGTTAAACATTTCCTTTACATATTTTGTATCTTACTCCTAGACAAAAGGTCATTTTGGGTGGCAATGATAAATAGGATATCATATACAGAGTATCAGGGATATAAGAGTAGATATTTCGATTGATGACTGCGGACAGTGGACTGGGTGATTATCTGCAGACTAACTGTTATAGCTATTATTAGTGGTATGTTTCTAAGTTGGTTAGTACCTCCAAGTATGTGCAAAGGTAATTTATTAATGATTATTTTCCCCTGTTCACCAGGTCAGGTATTGAAGTGTGGATGTGTGGACGCAAAATTGTTAGTGTACACTGGCAAGCGTAATTGACTTCATGGCACAGTTACAACTATGCAGAAAACATCAGGTATTAATTTGAAACTTCCTGGCAGATTAGAACTGTGTACCGGACCGAGACTCGAACGCGGGACCTTTGCATTTCGCCCTCGAAAGGCAAAGGTCTCGAGTTCGAGTCTCGGCCCGGCACAGTTTTAATCTGCCAGGAAGTTTCATATCAGCGCACACTCCGCTGCAGAATGAAAATCTCTTTCAGGTAGTAAATTTTGTGATGTGCTTGAGGGAAGACTGTTAGACAAAAAGAAAAGAAAAACAGGTAACACACTGAAGTGGTTACATATTTAGGTACCAATTATCAACATATCTTCGCCTATCCCCCTAACACCCCGTATAATCTGCCTCCGTAGCTGAGCAGTCAGCGTAGTTGGCTGCCATACAGAAGACCTGATTCTGATTCCGAGTACTGCCAAGGATTTATGGAATGGTACGGGGTGCACTCAGCATCGTGATGCCACTTGAGAAGTTAACTCTTTGAGAAGTAGCGGCTCCAAGGTCTGGAAAGTCGCCAAAACAGCCGCGTTGGCGTTGTGCTAATGGCATGCCCCTCCATACCATATCTGCATGACGTCACACGGCACAGGGTGACACGGCGGCCAGTCGATATCTATTGGGTCTACATGAACTGGACGTATATACACACTACAGGGCACAACACTTGTAAAATGCGTAGTGTACGATACTTCTCAACGGTATTACTGATATCCCATTTAATTCTCCTAATGTACAAAAGAAAAACGATTCTCTAAGCGTCCATGGGCTCTAATCTCTCTTATCTTACGCGCAAGATCCCTATATACGGAGGCAGCAGAACTATTTCAAGTCTTCCTCATATAAGGGTTTTCAACATTTCCGCCACGGATTTCGCGAGGTCCCTTCTCTTCCAGATATTCGCAGTTTATTTTCATGAATATCTCTAATAGACTTCCGTATGATCTACACCAAGCAGTTAAGACCCTCACAACATCTTTCTAAATTCATCTGATGTCTGCTGCCATGCCTCGTGTCTGTTTGACAAGGCTTTCAAACTCCGGAGCAGTACTCTAGGAATGGTCCCACTAGCGTTTTATGAGCTTCATTATTGGGGACGAGGTACTTTTAACTTGTACGTATATGAAGGGGCAATCCTATCGGTTTCACGTAAGATACATATGGCTGTCATTTTACTTCTGTTCTAATTTCATGACCCAGTTAATTTTCGAAACAAACATTCCTATTTGGTTGGTTGATCCGGGGGAGTGGGACAAAAGAGCTAGGTCATCGGTACCATCGGTTTAGGGAAGGGTGGAGAAGGAAGACGGCCGTGCCCTTTCAAAGGAACCATCCCGGCGTTTGCCTGAACCGATTTAGGGAAATCACAGGAAACCTAAATCAGGATGGTCGGACGCAGGCTTGAACCGTCGCCCTCCCGAATGCGAGTCCAGTGTGCTAACCACTGCGCCACATCGCTAGGTCATTCCTGATAACGCTAGTTCCCAGAACAGTCAGTGAAGACCCCTGGCTTGAGAGTACGCGGCATCTGGTAGAACATGGCGCTCTCGTCTTCATTACATGTTCCGTGTTCGAGATCATCTAGCGGACGGTCCAAGGTAAATATTTTTATGTAATCGATGCGCAATTCATCAGCGGGGCGTGGTGACCCGACCGTAAATTACGACCCGGAATCTGAACTGCGCTGTCGCGCGTAATACCATGTTAATTGAATCGCCGTGGTTTGGCGGTAAATGCAGCCGAATCAGGCCGACTAATGGTGCGGCAATTTACGTAGATTCCTCGCCGTAAATCAAGGCGCTATCCCGAGCCGCGCAACACCCTGTATACAGGCGTGTAATTTCCGATTGATTATGCGTCTCCCTGTGAACGCCACAAGCTGCGCCTGTGCAGTGGGCGTACGCTCTAATCGGTCACGCCGCGGAGCGTTTTTTTCCATCAGTGTTCCTTTGGCTTGAGTCTTCGGCCGTAGCTCGAGCGACCAAAATTCTAGTAACTCACTCCACTCAGTTGTGAAATTTTCTTCTCTATAATCTAGAGGACATAGGCACTGACTCGTATTTTTTCTTGAGAGCTCCGTCACCAAAAACTAACTGACATCGTTCTATTCTTTCTATTGTAACGGCCTTTACACTTCATTATTGACAACGGCAACTTCTTTATCTTTCATCGTTTCATTGTGCTTGTAGGTTACATTTTGTCGACACATTTATATTTATATTGCACCGTTGATATGGCTAAACCGGCACGTATCACCTACCGCTTTCAGTAGTCGACGATGCCGTATTTCTTGTGGTCAGCGCCAAGCTCTACCAATCCACTTACGCCTCAACTAGTTCATCTCCTTCATCACACGTCCCAATGCACTCTAGTGGTCTTAAAAATAGCTCTATCACTGTCATGACCTGTTTAATTGCTAGTGTTAACAATGATTCGTCAAGGCAAGTTCAATTAAAACCCAATCGCGCAGTCAGCTTCATTTTTTTGGAGACGCATTTACACATATGTATAATTAAGTTAGATGTAGCTGCTGTCGCCACGGTAAATGGAATAGCCTCGCGTGTCACGTGACTGAGACGTCGTCACATCCTGTACTAGGGTCATTCTAAAACTAAAGACCCCACCCACACCTCCGTATTCGTAGGCGTTCCTAATCTTTGACGCCAGTATGACGCTAACGGAGAGCAGAAACGGTCGTTAAATATCTGTGCTGTTTCAATACTTTTTACAAAATCATCGCTCACCGAAGGTGTGCAGTTCATAGCGAAATACGGTTCTGAATGAAAAACGAAAGCGCGACCTGTCTGAATTTACCAACAGACAATCGAAGTTTATGGGAATGCGACGAAAGAATCTCAGTTCGAAATGCATCATGTATAACGGCGGACGAACGAATATTCAATATGAGAAACAATCAGGCCGGCCTTCAGTTTTGATTGACGAACTCAAATCAAGGATTGAGGCAAAAGTTCAACATATAGACGTTTAACTATTGACAGGATGAGCTTATGCTTTCCAGAAGTCTAATGATCAATTCCTTACCAAACTGTTAGCTTTGATTTGAGCTAAGCAAAAGTGTGTGCCAGCTGGATTTCTCAACTATTTTCAGCTGAAGTGTCGCGTTCCGGCCCAGGTCTATTACAGAACTGGTGTGACCAATGCGGCGCATCAGTCAGGACGTTAACGAAAATATTGTTCGGCTGTGTTTCCCTCATTAACTTTTACAAAGGAGTCGAGAGGGAGTAGAACCTCACTGGCTGTTTAGCTTTGGTGTTGGAAACTGGGAAGGATGTTTGACAGGGACCATGATCTGCAAAAAGTAGGAAAGTGACATGAAATCTTTGACCAGGTTTGCTTACCATTAGATAGATTTATATGCGAGGTGTATGACCAGCAAATACCCTTAACATATATACTTAAACCACACTTGATACTAAATATTTTACTATCGAAATCCCTTTTACCTTGCTTTCAAGCGGCAAGAGCCACCTGGTTTCTAGTTCCTATCACTATTGGATGTTCTAGCTGGTTTGCCTGCCTCAGAGACAAGTGTAATATATATAAAGCCAACTGCAAAACTGCTACACTTCATCAGTTGTATTTGCGCCGCCCAAGCACACTGAGGGGACAGGCGTCATCGGATAGCTAGTATCGTATATCGTGTCGGACCTGCTTTGGTCCGGCATAGTGCAGCGTTTAGAAGTGGCATGGATTCAACAAGTCGTTGGGAGACCCTTACAGAAATATTGAGCCATGCTGCATCTATAGCGGTCTATAACTGCGAAAGTGTAGCCGGTGCAGAGTTTTGTGCGCGAACTGACCTCTCGATTATGTCCCATAAATCAACATCTACATCTACTTGATTACTCTGCTATTCACAATCAAGTGCCTGGCAGAGGGTTCAGTGAACCACCTTCAAGCTGTCTCTACCGTTCCACTCTCGAACGGCACGCGGGAAAAACTAGCACTTAAATATTTCTGTGCGTGCACTGATTTCTCTTATCGTGAAGATCGTTTCTCCCTATGTAGGTGGGTGCCAACAGAATGTTTCCGCAATCGGAGGAGAAAACTGGTGATTGAAATTTCATGAGAAGACCTCGTCGCAACGCAAAGCGCCTTTGTTTTAATGATTGCCACCGAGCTGTTCTTCTTTGTACTTTTTCGATGTCATCCGTCAGTCCCACTTGATGCGGATCCCACACCGCACAGCAATACTCCAGAATAGAGCGGACATGCGTGGTGCAAGCAGTCTGTTTAGTAGACCTGTTGCACCTTCTAAGTGTTCTCCCAATGAATCGCAGTCTTTGGTTTGCTCTACCCACACTATTATCTATGTGATCGTTCCAATTTAGGTTATTTGTAATTGTAATCCCTAAGTATGTAGTTGAATTTACAGCCATCGGATTTGTGTGACTTATCGCGTAATCGAAATTTAGCTGATTTCTTTTAGTACTCATGTGAATAACTTCACACTTTTCTTTATTCAGGGTAAATTGCCACTTTTCGCACCATACAGATATCTTATCTAAATCGTTTTTCAAGTCGTTTTGATCATCTGATGACTTTACAAGACGGTAAATGACAGCATCATCTGCAAACAATATAAGACGGCTACTCATACTCTCGCCTATGTCGTTAATATAGATCAGGAACAATAATGGGTTGTAACACTTCCTTGAGGAACGCCGGATATTACTTCTGTTTCACTCGATGGCTTTCCGTCTATTACTACGAACTGTGACCTTTCCGACAAGAAATCACGTATCCAGTCGCACAACTGAGGCGATACTCCGTAGACAGGTAGTTTGGTTAGAAGACGCTTGTGAGGAACGGTGTCGAAAGCCTTCTGGAAATCTAAAAATATGAAATCAATTTGACATCCCCTCTCGATAGCACTTATTACTTCATGAGTATAAAGAGCTAGTTGTGTTTCACAAGAACGATATTTTCTGAAACCGTACTGACTATGTGTCAATAAATCATTTTCTTCGAGGTACTTCATAATGTTCGAATACAATATATGTTCCAAAACCTTACTACAAATCGACGTTAGTGATATAGGCCTGTAATTCAGCGGATTACTCCTACTTCCCTTTTTGGGTATTTGCGTGACTTGAGCAATTTTCCAGTCCTTAGGTACGGATCTTTCTGTGAGCGAGTGATTGTATATAATTGCTAAATATGGAGCTATTTTATCAGCATACTCTGAGAGGAACCAGACTGGTATACAATCTGGACCGGAGGCCTTGCCTTTATTAAGTGATTTAAGCTGCTTCGTTATTCTGAGAATATCTACTTCTATGTTTCTCATCTTGGCAGATGTTCTTGACTGGAATTCGGGAATATTTACTTCGTCTTCTTTGGTGAAGGAGTTTCGGAAAACCGTGTTTAATAACTATGCTTTAGTTGCACTGTCATCAGTGACTTCAAAGTTGTTATCGCACAGTTAAGGTATTCATTGCGTCTTGCCACTGGTGTGCTTTATGTATGACAGAATCACTTTGGGTTTTCTGCCAGATTTCGAGACAGTATTTCGTTGTGGAAATTATTGAAAGTTCGATGGGATTCATGTCGGGTGATATGGGTGGCCAAATCATTCGAATGAACAGCCCAGGATGTTCTTTAAGCTAATCGCGGACAATTGTAGCCCGGTGACATGGCGCACTGTCATCCATAAAAATTCCATCGTTGTTTGGATGCAGATAAGTCTCCAGGCAGCCGAACGTAACCATTTCCAGTCAATGATCGGTTCAGCTCGACCAGCGAACCCAGTCAATTCCCCCTAAATACGGCCTACGATATTAAGGTGGCACCACCACCTTCCATAGTGCCTTGTTGACAACGTGGGCCTATGCCTTCGTGGCATATGCGACTTACTGTAATCCTACCCTCAGCTCTTGCCAACTGAAGTCTGAACTCATCTGACCAGGCCACAGTCTTCCAGTCGCCTAGAGCTCTAGGGTCCAACTGGTATGGTCACGAGCCCAGTAGAGGCGCTGTAAGCCATTTCGTGCTGTTGGCAAAAGCACTCGTGTCGATTTGTCTGCTGCCATAGCTCATTAATGCCACATTACTTTCTTCCGTTATTTCACAGAGTGTTGCTCGTCTGTTAGCACTGACCACTCTACGTGAACGCCGTTGCTCTCTCGTTAAGTGAAGGCCGTAGGCCACTGCGTGGTCCGTGGTGAGAGATAATGCCTGATATTTGGTATTCTTGGCCCACTCTTGACGTTGTGGATCTCGGAATACTGAATTTCCTAACGGTTTCCGAAATGGAAATGGAATGTCCCATGCGTCTAGCTCCAACTACCATTCCGCGTTCAAAGTCTGTTAATTGCGCTCGTGCGGCCATAAGCACGTCTGAAACCTTTTACATGAATCACCTGAGTACAGTCAGAGCCCCGCCAGTGCATTGCTCTTTTGTACTTTGTGTATGCGATACTACGTCATCTGTATATGTGCATATTGCTATCACGTGACTTTTGTCACCTCAGTGTAACACTGTCTTGTGTGCTCTCCTCTACTATATTCTAGTATTGATTTCATACTGCTCATAGCTTTCCCTTTACACTCTTATTAAGGGCTTTTGCCCACTCGTATCTGGTTACACATGGCCTGCTTCACTATCTTTCTAAAATATTCCATTTACACATACTCGCCTTAATTTCCGTCTAATATCCAATAATTGTGGTTGGGTGCTTCGTATCGCGAGACTGGTCTCGATGATCGCCTTTGTTGCCGTTTTGACAAGTGGTAATCCCGTACTGGTGCCCTGACCGACTTTCGACTGATAACCGTTTCCAGCTGTGTCCAGAGCGTTACTGTAGCAAACGTTCTGGTCGCGTGGGTGACTTCGCACGCACACACATGCGTTACTGTCAAGAAGTGTTGTACTAAGCTGCACCACTTATACTCCAACATTTTACTAAAATATTCTCCAGTCATGAAACATACACAAAAAAGGGGAATAATGGGAGCTATATTGCTTTTTCTCGCCTGGTACAATAATGGTGAGGGGTTTTGGAACCACATTGTTGCAATCAACGGGACCCAGATTCGCATGGAAGTCCAGGAGCAAAACGCCGGTTAATGTAGTGACGTCATTCACAACCCCGACAAAATAAAACAAAATCAAACAAATTCTAAATTTTGACCACCAAACAGAATAAGGCTGCAGTATTTAGTAATTGAAACGGTTCCCTGCGCATTGCCTTTACACCTAAAGGAGAGATCATAAATGCACCAGTACACTGTCAGACCCTGCACTGACATTACGTGGCCATCGGTTCTAGGCGCTACAGTCTGGAACCGCGCGGCCGCTACGGTCGCACGTTCGAATCCTGCCCCGGGCATGGATGTGTGTGATGTCCTTAGGTTAGTTAGGTTTAAGTAGTTGTAACTCCTAGGGGTCTGATGACCTCAAGAGTTAAGTCCCATAGTGCTCGGAGCCATTTTTGAACTGACATTACCGCACATTTCAAAACCAACTGTTTGGAATGTTGTCCCGCCCCATTGTGCTTCTTCACAACACTCGCCCGCATTTTGATGCGCTGACCAAGGAACTGCTTCGTTAGTTTAATTGGGAAGTTTCACAACACCCAACTTACTGCCTCAGGATTTGGCCCCAGTGATCTTTTATCCATTTTGAAGGATTTTTGGGCAGAAAGCACTACGGAAATGACAACGAACTGAAAGAGAACGATAGTTGTTGGTTCCGCAATTTGGCAGCAACTGAATATGCTGAAGGCACCAGGAAACTTTGGAACGCTACAACAGTCGAGCGCAAGATGTTAAAGTGCACGAAATTTGCGGGTTTTAACGTCGGTGCGCAAGAAACAGCAAGCAAGTAGGCATTGGCCTTTTCTTGGTACACCATCTTGGGAAAATAGCCGCTGTCAGAGCACTGTTGATGCCAACATGCGGATAACCTGTGTCGTCGTCAGCTAATAGAAGGGCCAAAGAGCAACACATCACTAGCCATTTCGATGCTGGACTCTGGAGCCAGTGAGCAGCCATTGCCATACAGAAACAACTCGATACTGGAAAAAGAAGCCAACACCCCATTTGTGTACCAAAAATTCACTGCAAACCTCATGCACAAGAGGCAAACCGTCATTGGCAGCTCGAATCATGCAGAAATGTCTCGTTGACTTGACGAATCGCAGTACCCGTCGGTATACAGCGATGATAGAATAAGAGTATGCTGGAAACCACTTTAGGCGGGACATTCTTTTTGCCAAGTGAGCACCATTCTGTCAAGGGGCAAATGTTCAAATGGCCCACTGACGCATCTGCTTTTGCTCCTCAGGGGCTGATGATGTAGAAACATACTCTCTGACCATGTGCATTCGCTAATCGCCTACAGCACAACAAAGGCACTCGTTACTTTCAGCAAGTTAACGCACCTCCTCCTCATCATTCTCCAGCTGAGTCAGATTGATTAGAGGACCACTCAACAGATACGACGGTGCTCGTGTGGTCTCCAGGTCAAATGACCACGACTCTATTGTTTCCTTCTGGGATGCATTCGAATCGGATGTATATTCCTTGTATCCAGCTGTCGCCCATTGCCGTATGGTACAGGAACCAATGGTGCTATTATGGAGCAGGATGACCCACGGCCTTTGGTGTTTCGTGACTTCGATATTACATCAAGCCACCACCTTCATTAGGGTGAAAATACGTAATTATACTAAGGAAGAGGTCTGAATCAGTACCTCACGTAACTGTACATGGTGTCAGGCAAGTAAGAAAGTCCACTACTAATACGTGCAAAAAGAGCAAATACATAGAAGTGCAGTTTTCACTAATGTACAGAGGAAAATGTGGCGGATTATCTGAGGTACACTAATTTTATCACTTATGTCTCCCAATCATGACACCGACTGCATTTCTTTAACGAAACTAGGTACATTTTTCCCTGGGATTAGAAAGAGACTTCGAAGAGGATTTCAACCGCTTAAATGTAGTACCGTCGCTGTTTTTGGTTATAACGTGAAAATATACATCTGCTACGGCTGTGTTGACATCAGTGGGCCAAGCAACGCCCAGCAAATCTGGCAACGCAGGAGAAGTGTAGCGTAGCTGTAAGATGGACCAGGGGATTACTATACAGTTCGGCCATGAGGGTGCTGATTCGTGCTTGGTTGGAAGCATTGTACTGGCGTAGCAAACCTGCCACTAACCGGTATAAATGGTCGTTGACTTCAGCAGAGACACGAGCGGCCTGGAAACACCCACCAAGAAGTGAGAGTCAAGTAAGTTACTGCCAGATTATGGGTCAGCAAGCAGCCAACGCCGATCTCGGCCGCCATCTCCGCCAGACCGGCACCCAGTTCTAAGTACACCAGCTGCGGACTTACCTCTGTGCAGCGGATGACCCATTTCCAGTCGCTCTTCAATACAAGCTGAACTTCTGCCTTAGGGGGCAGCGGTTCGTGTTTGGGGTGGTGTGGCCGCCTGCACGTCAACATCAGAGTGAGGGCTCCTGCGCATGCAATAGTCAACCACTGCTGCATACCCATCTTCTGTGTTCTGTCGGTCTCAACGTGAATTCTGGCTGTTACATGTGCCACTGGCATATGCCACACCCCATGCTGTGGAAACTGGGGGTACATGTTACTGAGGTGGCGCGAGCTAAAAGAGCGTCAGCATCGCTGGGCTTAGACGTCACAGCCATCCAGGCTGCCGGCTTCCACAGCTGGACATCCATGCTGCACGCATGAGGAGACGTGGCCACGGCATCACAGCTCTACGAATGTTGTAGCACATGTTGAATAAAAGTGCTTTTCCTTCCAGCTGTCTTTTCCTAACCACCTCCAGCCAGTACTCCCTCCCCCCTTCCTCTCCACCGGCTCTGCTGCACCTTTAACTCTTCATCACAGTGGCGTCTAACCCCCAGGTTATTGCATTACACCTTCCGTCGGAGGTTCGAGTCCTCCCTCGGGCATGTGTGTGTGTGTGGTGTCATTGGTTAAAGTTAGATTAAGTAGTGGTTAATCTTACGGACCGATGACCTTAGCAGTTTGGTCCCAAAAGACCTTACCAAAAATTTCCAAATTTCCAATTACATAACATAACGTCAAATTGTAACAAGACAGAAAGACCTCAACACTGACCTGCCGTCAGTACAACAGGTCCCACAATCGTCTGCCTCACTATACCAAACGGAGGCAAACATAAGACTCTCATATAAAGTGCTCAGTTGACTGTCAGCATTAATACATGCCACAAAGCGATTCCGGACAAGCAATACAACATGATTTCATCCGGACTAATCACAGCACAGGGCCTTGTTATATAGCATTACGTACCTACAGGAGTCATCAGTTTACATCCTGTAGACCTTTCTCTTAAGACAGATGAAAGCACAGAAGCGTTAAATCAGATAAGTTGAAGGCTATTTTTGTATCCTGAACAACTAATCCAACAATCTCTAAATTTATTAAGACAGTGTGTGGAATGGAAGGCAAATTCTTCGTGTTGGTACGACTTGCTTGATTCATTGGAACGACTTCCAACAAATGCAGCAGCACGTCTGTGAGGAAATGTAGCTGTATACGGCAGTCAAATGAATGCCAGAAAAATGGAAAAAATAAGGCATCATTTAGTAAGGTATTGTTCGAAATTGCACCCCGATTCCGTAGAAATATTGGAACACGTGAGGCAATACTGACCTTACGACTTATCTTAGAAGGAAGATTAAGGAAAGACAAACCTACGTTTCTAGCATTTGAAGACTTAGAGAAAGCTTTTGACAATGTTCACTGGAATACCTTCTTTCAAATTTTAAAAGGTGGCAGGGGTAAAATACAGGGAGCGAAGGCTATTTACAATTTGTACAGAAACCAGATGGCAGTTATAAGAGTCGAGGGGAATGAAAGGGAAGCAGTGGTTGGGAACGGAGTGAGACAGTGTTGTAGCCTATCCCCGATGTCATTCAATCTGTATATCGAGCAAGCAGTACAAAAGAAAAATTCGGAGTAGGTATTAAAATCCATAGAGAAGAAATAAAAACTTTGAGGTTCGCCGATGACATTGTAATTCTGTCAGAGACAGCAAAGGACTTGGAAGAGCAGTTGAACGGAGTGGATAGTGTCTTGAAAGGAGGATATAAGATGAACATCAACAAATGCAAAACGAGGATAATGGAATGTAGTCAAATGAAGTCGGGTGATGCTGAGGGAATTGGATGAGGAAATGGGACACTTAAAGTAGTAAAGGAGTTCTGCTATTTGGGGAGCAAAATAACTGATGATGGTCGAAGCAGAGAAGATATAAAATGTAGACTGGCAATGGCAAGGAAAGCGTTTGTGAAGAATAGAAATCTGTTAGCATCGAATATAGATTTAAGTGTCAGGAAGTCGTTTCTGAAAGTATTTGTATGGAGTGTAGCCATGTATGGAAGTGAAACAAGAAGAGAATAGAAGCTTTCGAAATGTGGTGCTACAGAAGAATGCTCAATATTAGATGGGTAGGTCACATAACTAATGAGGAGGTATTGAATAGAATTGGGGAGAAGAGGAGTTTGTGGCACAACTTGACAAGAAGAAGGGACCGATTGGTAGGACATGTTCTGACGCATCAAGGGATCAGAAATTTAGCATTGGAGGGCAGCGTGGTGGGTAAAAATCATAGAGGGAGACCAAGAGATGAATACACTAAGCAGATTCAGAAGGATGTAGGTTGCAGTAACTACTGGGAGATGAAGAAGCTTGCACAGGATAGGGTAGCATGGAGAGCTGCATCAAACCGGTCTCAGGACTGAAGACCATAACAACAAACAACAACAACAACGACGGGGTAAAGTAGGGGATGAAAAGTTTTTTGACAATATTTCGCTAATAAGACAATTTTGAAGCTAGAACTACAAAATTTGTCATTTGATTTCTTCGTCAGAAATTAAAAAATACATGCTCAGTATTTTTAAAAATTCAGCCACTAGTGGGGTAAAATACTGGTTGACACTTTTTTTAAAACAAATCATTATTAAGGTACTATTTAAGCATTTTTAAAGCTACATCTGTAAAAACTGGTATTTGATTTCTCGGTTGGAAATAAAAAAAATACATTATGCAGTATTTTTGGAAATTCAGTCCCCAAGGGAGTAAAAAAGGGGGTTAAAGTTTTTAGAGAAATATTTCATTACGAAAGCGTTCTTTAAACTAAATCTCTGAAAATTTGTGTTTGGCTTCACGGTTACAAATAAAGAAAATACTTGTTTCACTGTTTTATAGACGTTCAAACAGGCGTGAAACAGGGGATGAACTTCTGTATGAAAATATTTCGTTATACCTAAACACTTATAAAGCTAAAGCTATAACAATTGGTTTTTTGCTTGTAAAGAAATATGTGCTGGGGGATGAAAGTTTCTATCGAGATATCATCACATGAACTCAAAAGGCAGGATTAACAAAGACTTCCGACTGAAGATCTCAGTATCACTTTTTGGTTAGAAGTACATTCTGTAAAGGCTTGCTTCTATGGCCTTAATTAGCATGAAAGTTTTAAAAGTGTTGCAGTTTGTGAACAACATAAATATTCGATTCAAGATAAACGAACAAATCTGTGCAGACGTTATAGTGCACGAGAACGAAGAAAGGCTCTAAGCTAGTCAGACGACTCAGGTTGTTCAAGTGGGTGTTTAAAACCCGGGTCTTTCGTACAAAAAATTAAATGAGAAATTAAAACTCACAAAATTAGACTAGAAGCATAATCATTTGTTGCAGTGCTGTTGCAGGAAGCAAAAAAAAAAAAATAAGAAATTAAGAAATTAAGTTTTAAAAAATTTTTAAAAAACATTTCAACATGCTTATGTACTACATGCATATCCAGTCCTAAGGCTGGATAAAATGTGAAGAGGTGTTCTTCTCACAAAACGGTCGGCAGAGCATCCCCACACGTTGCAGCTCCCTTTGGCAATCTATGACCCGCAAGTAACATATTGACGTCACCAGTCGCAAAGACCACGACGCCAAGAAAGCTCTCGTTTCCCTAGGAACCGACCCTGTCTTAGACAAAAGCCACTGGAATAGCACACAAGCACGGTTAGGTAATGAAGTGTACAGGTATCGTACTTCGACAGCTATAGTAATTTAAAATTACTTATGTACATCACAAAATTCACAGCAGTGACCGCTGTAGCTTAGCGAAAATCTCCCCTCGTTCCAGTTATTTGTTCTGGGCATATCTGTTGTGACCTACATTAGCTTCTTCACCCTACCGATTTTCATTTCTGTTACTCTTTCAGCACAGTTAGTGATAGACGCCCGATAACTGCTCACTTCAGAACTGTCCCCAAGACAGCACTCGAACCCCCAACTACAGACAGACAGCGTTGCTGCTTCGATACCAAAACGGCGACCTAGCGGACACTTAGGGTGTGACGACTTGTGGCACCTGCCACTGCCGAGAACGTCCAGGCAGATAAAAGGCGCCTGCAGCTGTCCGGGAGAACAGGCGGTCATGCTCTACTTCACGTGACAGCCGCCTCTTTCCCTTTATATGTTCCCCTTTTCACAATATCGAGGAATGAATGGATGTCATAGGAGATTTTAAGGGAAGCGGTGCATCAAAAGTGTAGCACTCGAGACCCACGGGTGTCCGACGTCGTAACGATGCCTGTGGGTAACTGTCATGTTGACAGGGGAAGGGAGATCAAAAAACCCACACAAGGTAAAGATGAAAAGAAGAGGAACATAGTCAAAATTTGGTGATATTATGGGAATACAGATGTATAAGAGCTCAAATGGCCAGCCAGTCGCACATACGTGAAAATAGTTATCTTATTTAGATGTTGGAATTTAATTACGAATTATCTGATCAAACGTATTGGTGGCGCTCTGGCTTCAGAAAGTTCTTCAGGAGTTTGCTTTCCATTTCCATCGGTATACTGCTGCTCTCTTCTTTTCTACGTATTTTCCACTATGTTTAATGTCATCCACCGTCTTGTATATTTCCGTTTCTTTCACACTTCTCCCAAGGACTACTCTTATTAATGCGTTCCTTATAAAATAGTCCCGTCGCAACATGTGACCAAGCCGTTTCTTTTTTCTTTTTATTGTAAGTTCCTACAGTATTCTCTCTCCTTTTCTTCTTAGTATCTCTTCATTAGACAATAACAATGCACTTTCTTTTCTCTCTAATTCATCTTCATTCTATTTTATTAACAGGCCTCATTAAGACATTGTGACATTCTGTTTGCGCTGCTTACAAAAATGGCTCAAATGGCTCTGAGCACTATGCGTCTTAACTTCTGAGGTCATCAGTCGCCTAGAACTTAGAACTAATTAAACCTAACTAACCAAAGGACATCACACACATCCATGCCCGAGGCAAGATTCGAACCTGCGACCGCTCGATCCAGACTGTAGCGCCTAGAACCGCACGGCCACTACGGCCGGCGCTTCTTACACTTCATGCCGTATCATCCGCAGGCCCGTACACATGCTGTTCTCTTTCCTTTCCCACTTTTTCCAAACGGGCGTTTCTCAATAATTTCCTCTCGCCATAGTTAAAAAGCAACGGGGAAAGATAGAAGAATTACCTCAATCCCCTTACGATCATACTTCCCTCAGACATTTCATTTCCTACTTTTATTCTTATATTCTGCTTTGATATAAACTGTGTACACAATCTCATATTCACTATAATTATATAGTGCGTAAGATTGGGTGCACGCACGTGTATGCGATGAGTGTGTGTGTGTGTGTGTGTGCGTGAGAGCGCGCTTGTGTGTGTTGCAGTCTTGCCTCTGATAGTTTTATCGTGTTTCAGACTTACTGACTTTTTCATCGTTATATATGCTTGTGGTCGGCCAGACTTACTTGAATTATAGTTTTAAATATTTTTGTTATTAGCGCAATTTTAGTCGAGTAATTCGTTACCTTATGCCCATCATCGTTGTTTTAACGTATTCAAAAGCAAGGCTCTAATAGTTTTAATCTTAGGTATCTGACAAAGAAATTAGATGGACGCCTGCAACACAGAAGCTGACTGCTCTCAGTCCCAAACGTAAAGATGCGAAATCAAAACATTACGCTGGAGTTCACCGATTCACAACTTGGATTCTCATAAAACACTGGGAGCGGAGAATCATGAGGAACGGCTGCGACACATTCTGAAATTTACAACATTCGGCGGAGGAAGTCTTGTCGTGTGTGCGATTACTAGTTCAGGGAGAGAATTTGATACTCTACTTTGTCTCGGCGTGGGTAGAATCCATCCGAGAAATGAAAATGACGTGCTAAAATAAAGCTCTACCTCTCTAAAGGAGGACGGCGGGTTATAGTCTCGTCAACTCCCAAGTAGTAAGAGACAGTGCTGTTGCTCAGTTGAAACATCCCCTTATGAAAAATTGTACATGACTGTGCTTAAACTGACACACAATTTTTAGCGCAACGCAATCTGACTTTAAAAAATCCCTACAAAAGAATGGCCCTGACTAACATTAACCTATACGTTTCACAAATCACTTACCTCACCAAAAATCTTCGTTACTCGAACTACTGCAATACAGCGAGCGCCACTACTGCCAGCTAAATAAAAGATTCAAACTACGGAAGGCACTAACTACTAATAGGCATAGTTAGCAAATGAAAGATTTTAATATAGAACAAACAATGTATTTACCTCAATAGTGTTCAAAAGTCATAATGTATATAGCAGTTCATGATATCCAGTATTACAAATTTTAAAACTCCGCCATCTCTCTCCTCACATCCACCACCGCTGGCGGCTCACCTCCAACTGCGCAACGCTACGCGCTGTTAACATCCAGCTGCCCAACACTACAATAGCCAACAACAATGCAAACCAGCCACAGACTGCACACAGCACAGCCAGTGATTTTCATACAGAGCGCTATGTGGCGTTACCAATAAAAAAACTATACAGTCTACTTACACAGTTAGACGAAGATGAAGTTGATCAGCCGTGGTCTTACTCCAGAAATCATTCACCCATTCATCTGAAGCGATTTGGGAAAATGCGGGGAACTAAATGAGAGAAGTTGGATGTATATTTTAGCCGCAGTCCCCCAAAATTAGGGTCCAGTGTCTTAGCCATTGCATCTTCCCACCTCAGCGCTTCTTCAGAAAAGCAGGAATTCGGCTCATATTTGTCACCCCTTATTGTCACATCAGTGTCAACATCTGAAAGACGAGTTTTTTTATTAGAAGTTCTGGTCAACCTGCCGGGACTATGTCGACTGTGATGTGAAGGTAGGTTATCATTTCTGCTTGTTTGGTTTCTTTATAATAACTAACCACTTCAACAACGAATGCCGACATATTTCCGACGACCTTTTTGCCAGTTTATTGAACAACTTACAGGTTCCACAGTATCTCAGATTTCAATAATATGTACCAGAAATCCTGTGCAAAACGTGAGTGATACTGTTCTCTCCAAACAATGCACCCACGAAGTCCGGCAGTGGTCAACGTAACAGTCAGTGACGCCGCAACATAAAGTTTTTTCTCTCGTTTCTAGATGATAGTTAGGCATGAAAGAATTCATATTCTGGCGGGTGCCACTTTGGCACTCTTAAGCATAATTTTTATGACTTCATATAGTTTGTTTTATTATATAACGCATGATGTGGTCAATTTTATTGGCGATATTGAAATATCTCGAAAACGACTCGTTGTATCAAAGAAAGTGAGTCATAAAGTGTGTTAGACTCACAGAGGGAAAGAGAATGACGGAAACAATTTTCCATCCCCCTCCGCGTTAAGAGAGGAGTAGACAACTTTAAAATCTTAAATTATACCTTTCACTTTTTGTTGCAGATTAAGATTCCCTTGGAAAATTATATAGAATTTACATATGATTGATGCTACTTTTTTTTACATACGCGTGTTCCCAATATATTTTCAGGCAAAGCATGACCAAAAGCAGTTAGAGCTTTACGTATTGCATTTTTGAAAATCTTTTCGGGTTTGCTGCCGGATCCTAAAATCAACTTGACTCGATATTTCGGCGATCCAACTGTTCGCCATCTTCAGGAATGCTGCTTCTGCTGATGAGTCCCGCTGAGAACTGACGCAAGATTGCAATTCAACGTCCTATATAGGCCACCGTTCAGTACACGGCGCATGAGCCGCCCATCACGGTTTCTACCTTTCAAAACAGGGAGGTGGCGCCGCCCTTGGTGAAACATTGCTGGCAGCGATATATCGCAATCCATGCCGAACCGAAGAACGTTCAGTTTTGATACGAGATAATACGGGATTCCACGTTTTGCTAAGAGGAAACCCATTGTCTCTGTTGATTAAATTATCAGCTAACCTAATTTCAATCGCCTCTTTATAGACACTATCCCAAAATCCGGAAATGTTGGCAATCACAACAGTTTCCTCAAATTTCATTTTGTGTCCCTCATTTAGGCAGTGTTCTGCTACGGCCGATTTTTCCGGCTGTTGTAGCCTCGTGTGACGGCGATGTTCCACACACCTGTCATGCACTGTGCGAATAGAACGGCCAACGTAAGCTTTCCCACATTGACACGGGATTTTATACACTCCGCGTTTCCTAAGTCCCAAATCATCCTTCACAGAGCCGAGAAGAGCCCTAATCTTAGAAGGTGGACGAAACACACTCTTAATGTTAAAATTCCTTAAAATTCGTCCAATCTTAAACGATAAGCCTCCAGCATAAGGAAGAAAGGCCACAGACCTATGTTCCTCTTCGTACGCCTCCGGAGATGGTCCAAATTCCATAGCCCGACGAATCTGTTTCTCTGTATATCCATTTTCCTTAAAAACAGTCATCAAATGCTCAAGTTCTTGTGTTAAGCTGTCTGTGTCGGAAATGGCATAGGCTCTCCGTACCAAAGTCCTAAGGACGCCACTACGTTGATGTGGTGGATGAAAACTCTTAGGGTGCAGATACCAATCTGTATGTGTCGGCTTTCGGTGAACACTGTGTCCCAAAGTTCCATCTGGTTTTTTATAAACCATTACGTCTAAAAATGGAAGCATCCCATCATTTTTAGACGTAATGGTTTATAAAAAAACCAGATGGAACTTTGGGACACAGTGTTCACCGAAAGCCGACACATACAGATTGGTATCTGCACCCTAAGAGTTTTCATCCACCACATCAACGTAGTGGCGTCCTTAGGACTTTGGTACGGAGAGCCTATGCCATTTCCGACACAGACAGCTTAACCCAAGAACTTGAGCATTCGATGACTGTTTTTAAGGAAAATGGATATACAGAGAAACAGATTCGTCGGGCTATGGAATTTGGACCATCTCCGGAGGCGTACGAAGAGGAACATAGGTCTGTGGCCTTTCTTCCTTATGCTGGAGGCTTATCGTTTAAGATTGGACGAATTTTAAGGAATTTTAACATTAAGAGTGTGTTTCGTCCATCTTCTAAGATTAGGGCTCTTCTCGGCTCTGTGAAGGATGATTTGGGACTTAGGAAACGCGGAGTGTATAAAATCCCGTGTCAATGTGGGAAAGCTTACGTTGGCCGTTCTATTCGCACAGTGCATGACAGGTGTGTGGAACATCGCCGTCACACGAGGCTACAACAGCCGGAAAAATCGGCCGTAGCAGAACACTGCCTAAATGAGGGACACAAAATGAAATTTGAGGAAACTGTTGTGATTGCCAACATTTCCGGATTTTGGGATAGTGTCTATAAAGAGGCGATTGAAATTAGGTTAGCTGATAATTTAATCAACAGAGACAATGGGTTTCCTCTTAGCAAAACGTGGAATCCCGTATTATCTCGTATCAAAACTGAACGTTCTTCGGTTCGGCATGGATTGCGATATATCGCTGCCAGCAATGTTTCACCAAGGGCGGCGCCACCTCCCTGTTTTGAAAGGTAGAAACCGTGATGGGCGGCTCATGTGCCGTGTACTGAACGGTGGCCTATATAGGACGTTGAATTGCAATCTTGCGTCAGTTCTCAGCGGGACTCATCAGCAGAAGCAGCATTCCTGAAGATGGCGAACAGTTGGATCGCCGAAATATCGAGTCAAGTTGATTTTAGGATCCGGCAGCAAACCCGAAAAGATTTTCAAGACTTATTACGCCGGGAAAGCTTACGTAATCACTTTACGTATTGCAGTTACAGATTTCCTTCGTGCTTTGGTCACTTCCTTTCTTTCTAAAATGGGTAAACTTCAGAAAACGTCGGAGACAATTAGAGATAATCCCGCCGATACGTTATGGGTAAATATGTTTATTTATTCCTGGTTGTTAGAAATGCGTTGCATGCAACTATACTTCCACACTTTTTGCAGCCGGACACTGGAATATGCAAGGTATGTGACTATTCATGTACTAGAAATGGAAAATACATTGCCAGGAGATATGAAAATTCTTCTGAGAAAAGGAACAGATGTATGTTGACACAAAGCCGGGTTTTGGAATTCTGTACCTTTTGACAAGTTTGGTGAACAGACTTATGTTCACTTTGGGAAAGGCCTTGGTAGGGATGACGCTGTCTTGTGATCAAATAGCTGGATGGGTACTTTCACAGCACACATATAATGAAGTATCCATGTCAATGGACCTAACGTCTGAGACATCAAGAGGAACAGTAGTCACTTCTCACAAAGAGATTGGAAATGTTACACAAATTTAGATATGCACGACAACAAGAAAAACTAAAATTCGCTCTTTGAGAACGCATGCACCATTTATTAGTTGAACAAGATACTTCGGTCAACATTGTCACTGGGAAGAAATACGATAAAAGAGTAAATGTTCACGATCCTCTACTATTGGTTGCAGAATGGTCACTACATTCAAAAACAAATTACTTACTCGTATTTGTGACACGAGTCATACATAATGAATAACAACCATGTCTATCAACAAGAAAAGCATTACAGCTGAAAAAAAGGAAATTTATGAATCAGGAAAGATGTATGCTCGCTTGTTAGTTTTCTTTCAACAAAGGAAGATGAATTCGTTAGACATTCTTAAGTAAATTGTAGAACGGGAGTAGGATTCGTTAGGAATAGGAAGGCAGGGCAGAGAGTGTGTTACTGTGAACAGTTCAGTGATAGGGCTGCTCTTCTCAGAATCGACAGCAATCCAACACCGACTACAATAGTTTAGATATACATACCAAGGTCTAAAGCTGAAAATGAAGAGATAAAGAAAGTATATGAAGATATTGAAATGGTAATACAATACAAAAAGGGAGATGAAAATTTAATAATCATAAGGGACTAGGACACAGTTAGAGGGAAGCAGTAGAAGAAAAGATTACAGAAGAATATGGGCTTGGGACAAGGAATGAGAGAGGAAAAAGATTAATTGGGTTCTGTAATAAATTTCAGCTAGTAGTAGCGAATAGTCTATTCAAGAACCAAAAGAAGAGGAGGTATACCTGGAAAAGATCAGGAGATAAGGGAAGATTTCCGTTAGATTACATCATGGTCAGACAGAGACTCCGAAATCAGATACTGAATTGTAAGGGGTTCCCAGGAGCAGATATAGACTCAGATCACAACGTAGCAGTGATGAAGACTAGGCTGAAGGGTAAGATGTGTCAGTAAGAACCAATACGCAAAGAAATGGGATACAGAAGTTCTGAAGAATGACGAGACACCATTGAAGTTCTCCAAGGCTGCAGATACAGCAACAAAGAATAGCCCGGTAGGCAGTACAGTTGAAGAGGAATGCACATCTCTAAAAAGTGAAGTCATAGAAGGGAAAGAAAAACGTAAGTACAAAGAAGATGACTGCGAAGAAATCATGGGTAACAGAAGAAATACCTCAGTTGACCGACGAAAGAAGGAAGTTCAGAGAAATTCAGGAATACGGAAATACAAACCACTGAGGAAGCAAATAAATAGGAAGTGTAGGGAAGCTAAGACGTAATGGCTGCATGAAAAACGGGAAGAAATCGAAAAGAAATGATTGTCGGAAGGACTGACTCAGCATATAGCTAAATCAAAACAACCTTCGGTGAAATTAAAAGCAAGGGTGGTGAAATTAAGAGTGCAACTGGAATTCCACTGTTAAATGCAGAGGAGAGAACGGATATGTGGAAATAGTACACTGAAAGCCTCTATGAGGGAAAAGATTTGTCTGATGTGATAGAAGAAGATACAGGAGTAGATTTAGAAGCGATAAGGGGATCCAATATTAGAATCATAATTTAAAAGAGCTTTGGAGGACTTAAGATCAAATAAGACAGAAGCTATAGATAACATTCCATCAGAATTCAGAAAATCGTTTGAGGAAGTGACAACAAAAGGACTGTTCACGTTGGTGTGTAGAATGTATCAGTCCGGCGACATGCCATCTGATTTTCGGAAAAATATCATCCACACAATTCCGAAGACTGCAAGAGCCGACAAGTGCGAGAATTATCGCACGATCGACTTAATAACTCATGCATCCAAGTTGCTGTCAAGAACAATATAGAGAAAAATGAACAAAGATATTAAAGATGTTTTAGATTACGATCAGTTTGGCTTTATGAATCGTAAAGGCATCAAGGAAGCAATTCTGATGTTGCGGTTGATAATGGAAGCAAAACTAAAGTAAAAATCAAGACACGTTCATAGGATTTGTCGATCTGGAATGAGCGTTCGACAACGTAAAATAGTGCAAGATGTTCGAAATTTTGAGAAAAATAGGGGTAAGCTATAGGGACAGACGGATAATATACAATATGTACAAGATCCAAGAGGGAACAATAAGAGTGGACGACCAAGAATAAAGTGCTCGGGTTAAAAAAGGTAAGACAGGGATGCAGTCTTCCTTCACTACTGTTCAATCTCTGCATCGAAAAATCAATGTTGGAAATAAAAGAAAGGTTCAGGAGGGAGATTAAAATTCAAGGTGAGAGGATATCAATTATACGATTCGCTGACGATATTGCTATCCTGAGTGAAAGTGAGGAAGAATTACAGGATCTACTGAAGGGAATGAACAGTCTAATGAGTACAGAATATGGACTGAGAGTAAATCGAAGAAAGACGAAAGTAATGATAAGTAGCAGAAATGAGAACAGCGAGAAACTTAACATCAGGATTGAAGGTCGCGAAGTAGATTAAATTAAGGAATTCTCCTACCTAGGCAGGAAAATAACCAATGCCGGATGGAGCAAGGAGGACATCAAAAACAGGCTAGTACTGGCAAGAAGGGCATTCTTGGCCAAGAGAAATCTACTATTACCAAACATAGGCCTTAGTTTGAGGAATAAATTCCTGAGAATGTACGTCTGGAGAACAGCATTGTATGGTAGTGAAACATTTAGTGTGGGAAAACCGGAACCGAATAGATCGAACCATTTGAGATGTGATGCTGCAGGCGAATGTTGAAAATTAGGTGAACTGATAACATAAGGAACGAGGAGGTTCTGCGCAGAATCGGCAAAGAAAGGAATATGTAGAAAATACTGACAAGAAGAAGGAACAGGATTATAGCACACACGTTAAGACATCAGGAAATGACGTCCGAGGTACTACAGGGAGCTGTAGAGGGCAAAATGGTTCAAATGGCTCTGAGCACTATGGGACTTAACAGCTGTGGTCATCAGTCCCCTAGAACTTAGAACTACTTAAACCTAACTAACCTAAGGACATCACACACATCCATGCCCGAGGCAGGATTCGAACCTGCGACCGTAGCAGTCGCGCGGTTCCGGACTGCGCGCCTAGAACCGCGAGACCACCGCGGCCGGCGTAGAGGGCAAAAACTATAGATGAAGACAGAGATTGGAATACATCCAGCACATAGTCGAGGACGTAGGTTGCAAGTGCTATTCTGGAATGAAGAGGTTGGTACAGAAGAGGAATTCAGGGCAGACCGCATCAAGCTAGTCAGAAGACTGAGGAGGAAAAAAATATGAATTGTCTGCAGTCCCATAGTCATTATTTGATGAATTCGGCAATATAAATGCAGCGTGGAGTGGCCGTGCGGTTAGAGGCACTACGTCACTGATAGCGTGGCCACGCCCGCCGGAGGTTCGAGTCCTTCCTCGGGCATGGTTGTGTGTGTTGTTCTTCGCATAAGTTAGTTTAAGTAGTGTGTAATCTAGGAACCGATGGCCTCAGCAGTTTGGTCCCTTAGGAACTCACACACATTAGAACATTTTGGTAATATTAGCTGTGCTAAAGAACCTTGCAGTCACTACTTCAAACGCTGATTATCTACATAGAAATGCTTTGAAGTATCATATTTTGACCAACTGTGCTGTGCTGCTATTGCTGTTACACAAATATTCCTGGCACTGGCAACAGCACTTTCCACCCGAAATACTGTTTTACGCAGCATACAAAATAAGGTACAGCTTATTGATTTGTTGTGCTCCGCCGAATACTGAGGTAATCAAGCATATCTCGTAAAAAAGAACAAGTTAGTCACTATTCGCTCATGAAGGAGCTGATGTTTCACTTCTTTCCTATGCTCTATACTTGGTTTTCCAGTACGGTAATAAGAACATCCAAATCATTAGTGAAGATATAGACGTGATCGTTTTAATACTGTACTTGCACTGGAAACGGACACTTCCTGAATTTTTTACTATGAAGAGATTTAATGGGCAGACATCTGACATCAAAGCATGTGTTAACAATATGGATGACAAATGTAAAAATATGTTTGCAGTACACTCTTAAACAGGATGTGATTCTGTCTCCTACCCATTCCAAGGCTGCTGCTGCATACAACTTGTAGCAGAGACACGAAGATCTTGGCTTGGAATTAATAGACGAGATTTTCATTAATCATAAATTCAGGAGGGACTATAGAACTCTTTCTGGTTAAGGGCATCCATGGATGCCCTTAACCAGAAAGAGTTCTATAGTCCCTCCTGAATTTATGGAATCAGTAGCATGTAGATGTATGGCATGCATAAGTAACTGCAGTTGCAAATCTTATAATCTATTTTGTGTATTGTGTATTAAACGGGGGACCTAGAAACGACGGAGAGGCTTTGTCCCGCCTTAGCCCTCAGTGGTTCACAACCCCAGAACAGGCCACAGCAGTCCACCCACCCCACCGCCGCACCACACCGAACCCAGGGTTATTGTGCGGTTCGATCCCAAGTGGACCCCCCTGGGAACGCCTCATACCAGACGAGTGTAGCTCCAAATGTTTGCGTGGCAGAGTAATTAAGGTGTACGCCTATATGGAGACAGCGTTTGCACAGCAATCGCTGACATAGTGTAACTGAGTCTGAATAAGGGGGACCAGCCTGCATTCGCCGAGGGAGATGGAAAACCGCTTTAAAAACTATCCACAGGATGGGTGGCACACCGGACTTCGACACTAATCCGCCGGACGGATACGTGCCGGGGACCAGCACGCCTTCCCGCTCGGCGGGCTCATAATCTATCTTGCTCAACATATTGTAAATATCCATCGTCATAGACATGTACGAATATTCTTAGAGCCACCAGAAGTAGCATGAGCTCAATCAGCAGTGCTCGAAGTGATGTTGACGATGGTGGCTCTGAGCACTATGGGACTCAACATCTTAGGTCATAAGTCCCCTAGAACTTAGAACTACTTAAACCTAACTAACCTAAGGACATCACACACACCCATGCCCGAGGCAGGATTCGAACCTGCGACCGTAGCTGTCCTGCGGTTCCGGACTGCAGCGCCAGAACCGCTAGACACCGCGGCCGGCTTGACGATGGTATTCACAATTTGATATATCACATATTTGAGAAAATTTTTACTGGTACCATAACATAATGTGCAAAATATAACGCTAAACAGAACACAGTGAGGGCAGTATTTTAATACTGTTTTATCATTGTTGACACTTTCCATGTCAGATGTATAATATTGCAGTAATATTCTGGTATAAAAAATGGAATGCAGTTATAAATGTAAAACTGTAAACACATAAGATCTTCAAGGCTTGTTATTTTTATTAAGGAATAATTAATTATTTTTCTGTATCATTTGGAATATTTCATTACCCTGAATGAAATTACGTCTTAAAAAGTTGCGCGAGGATGCCAAATTGGCATCCATCAAAATTAGCATATTCCTTTAACATATAAAGAAAGAGGAAAAAAATTTTGCCAACTGTTACGGTTCGGGACTGAAAACTGACCGACTATCTTTGCAGCCTTGGTCAAATTGTTGGCACCATTCCACTAAGACTGGACGCGACATTGCAATTGGTCCACATACGGCCAGAACTTCGCTGGAAATCTGTGTGAAAGTCAGGCGTTTAGCTCACAAGACCTGTAATGTCCCAAGTTCTTCAACTTTGGAGTACATTTCCAGTTGCCGCGAAATGTAACTAACACACCTCGATGCACCTGTTAGCCATAATAGAGCGTAATTGTCTGCAGGAAACTCCGAACACGTACTCTCCTCTGAGTTGACACTCTTGTTGCCAATGGTCTTAGCATGGGACGACATGTGTAATTTCCTATCTGGAGTCCCTACGTGTCTAACCTTCGCCTCTCGTTACGATGTTGCGTTTCTTCAGTCAGATTTTTTGTGCCTTTTCTTATACCAAGTGACACGAGCCTCTCTATAAGCTTTCGAATGCATTGCAGACTTCGATATGCTTAAAAAGGTCTACATCATAGGGTAAACCACACGACGATCTTCTTCAATCATGCTGCGCACAGTGAAATCGTTGGCATAAACGTCTGCCATATTATACACTGACGAGCCATAGAAACTGGTACACCTGTCTAATACCGTGTAAGGACCCCGCGAGCACGCAGAAGTGCCGCAACACGACGTGGCATGGACTCGAATAATGTCTGAAGTAGTGCTGGAGGGAAATCACACTAGGGAAACCTGCAAGGCCGTCCTTAAATCCGTAAGAGTACGAGAGGGTGGAGAATGGCTGGTTCAAATGGCTCTGAGCACTATGGGACTTAAAATCTGTGGTCATAAGTCCCCTAGAACTTAGAACTACTTAAACCTAACTAACCTAAGGACACCACACACATCCATGCCCGAGGCAGGATTCGAAACTGCGACCGTAGCGGTCACGCGTTCCAGACTGAAGAGCCTAGAACCGCACGGCCACTCCGGCCGGCTAGAGGGTGGAGAGCTCTTCTAAACAGCACGTTGCCAGGTATCCCAGATATTTTATAAAAGACATCATATTTACGCCAGTGACTGTCACACTTTCTTTATTTCACGATTGCAATTTCGGCCTTAGGCCATTATCAAGTGCATGTTTTTGTGACTTTAAGCCATGTCAAATTAAAATGAGCTGTCACACTTATATGTCGTTATCCTTACTATTAAATACATTCGTGAAGCTGTTACATATTGCGAACACACATATCCATATGTCATAAAACAACATAGTCTGTAGACACTCATACTCGTTAGCCCATCACTAGTCACTTATGCACTTATTGAGTGCATAAGAAACCAGATTTCTTACCCGTAGATTCAAATAACACGTAAGTGTTACGGAGATGCTTCGGGAACTCAAACGGGAACCCCTGGACGGAAGGAGACGTCCTTTTCGAAAAACACTATTGACAAAATTTAGACCACTGCCATTAGATGCTGACTGCCAAATGATTCTCCTGCCGCCAACATAAAATGCGCTTAAGGACCACGAAGATAAGATACAAAATATTAGGGCCCATACGGAGGCATACAGATGGCGTTTTTCCCTCCTTCTATAACCGAGTGGAATAGTAACGGAAATGACTAATAGTGGTACAGGGTACCCTTCGCCACACACCACACGGTAGCTTGCGTAGTATATACAGTATGTAGGTGTAGATGTAGTTGTAGATCTAGATATACACACATCAAAAGAACTTTTGCATCATCCCGGTTCCCAGAACTCCAGAAGATAGACGTTGACTCTAGACATTGTGTCACACACATAGTACACTCCTGGAAATGGAAAAAAGAACACATTGACACCAGTGTGTCAGACCCACCATACTTGCTCCGGACACTGCGAGAGGGCTGTACAAGCAATGATCACACGCACGGCATTGCGGACACACCAGGAACCGCGGTGTTGGCCGTCGAATGGCGCTAGCTGCGCAGCATTTGTGCACCGCCGCCGTCAGTGTCAGCCAGTTTGCCGTGGCATACGGAGCTCCATCGCAGTCTTTAACACTGGTAGCATGCCGCGACAGCGTGGACGTGAACCGTATGTGCAGTTGACGGACTTTGAGCGAGGGCGTATAGTGGGCATGCGGGAGGCCGGGTGGACGTACCGCCGAATTGCTCAACACGTGGGGCGTGATGTCTCCACAGTACATCGATGTTGTCGCCAGTGGTCGGCGGAAGGTGCACGTTCCCGTCGACCTGGGACCGGACCGCAGCGACGCACGGATGCACGCCAAGACCGTAGGATCCTACGCAGTGCCGTAGGGGACCGCACCGCCACTTCCCAGCAAATTAGGGACACTGTTGCTCCTGGGGTATCGGCGAGGACCATTCGCAACCGTCTCCATGAAGCTGGGCTACGGTCACGCACACCGTTAGGCCGTCTTCCGCTCACGCCCCAACATCGTGCAGCCCGCCTCCAGTGGTGTCGCGACAGGCGTGAATGGAGGGACGAATGGAGACGCGTCGTCTTCAGCGATGAGAGTCGCTTCTGCCTTGGTGCCAATGATGGTCGTATGCGTGTTTGGCGCCGTGCAGGTGAGCGCCACAATCAGGACTGCATACGACCGAGGCACACAGGGCCAACACCCGGCATCATGGTGTGGGGAGCGATCTCCTACACTGGCCGTACACCACTGGTGATCGTCGAGGGGACACTGAATAGTGCACGGTACATCCAAACCGTCATCGAACCCATCGTTCTACCATTCCTATACCGGCAAGGGAACTTGCTGTTCCAACAGGATAATGCACGGCCGCATGTATCCCGTGCCACCCTACGTGCTCTAGAAGGTGTAAGTCAACTACCCTGGCCAGCAAGATCTCCGGATCTGTCCCCCATTGAGCATGTTTGGGACTGGATGAAGCGTCGTCTCACGCGGTCTGCACGTCCAGCACGAACGCTGGTCCAACTGAGGCGCCAGGTGGAAATGGCATGGCAAGCCGTTCCACAGGACTACATCCAGCATCTCTACGATCGTCTCCATGGGAGAATAGCAGCCTGCATTGCTGCGAAAGGTGGATATACACTGTACTAGTGCCGACATTGTGCATGCTCTGTTGCCTGTGTCTATGTGCCTGTGGTTCTGTCAGTGTGATCATGTGATGTATCTGACCCCAGGAATGTGTCAATAAAGTTTCCCCTTCCTGGGACAATGAATTCACGGTGTTCTTATTTCAATTTCCAGGAGTGTATTTGACCGTTCAGAGATGTCACTAAACCCGCCCAAAGATGTAAACAACAACCATGCATGAGCAGCGCCTACTAGACGGGGGGGGGGGGGGGGGGGGTCCGACAGCCGATCAGTTTCAGTCATTCCACCAGGAAGGAGATACCGGTACACGTATCGTGTTGTCTGTAGTTCGACCATGCCTAGACGGTCAATACCGTGGTTCGATCGCATCTGCATTGTTACTTTGTGCCAGGAAGAGCTCTCAACAAGGGAAGTGTCCAGGTGTCTCGGAGTGAAGCAAAGCGATTTGTTCGGACATGGAGGAAATACAGAGAGACAGGAGCTGTCGATGACATGCCTCGCTCAGGCCGTCCAAGGGCTACTACTGTAGTGGGTGACCGCTACCTACGGATGAACCCTGACAGCAACGTCACCATGTTGAATAATGCTTTTTGTGCAGCCACGGGACGTCGTGTTACGACTCAAACTGTGCGCTATAGGCTGTATGATGCGCAACTTCACTCCCGACGTCCATAGCGAGGTCCATCTTTGCTATCACGACACCATGCAGCGCGGTACAGATGGGCCCAAAAACATGCCGAATGGACCGCTCTGGATTGGTATCACGTTCTCTTCACCGATCAGTGTCGCATATGTCTTCAACCAGACAATCGTCGGAAACGTGTTTGGAGGCAACCCAGTAAGGCTGAACGCCTTAGATGCACTGTCCAGCACCGAGCAAGGTGGTTAGCACACTGGACTGGCATTCGGGAGGATGACGGTTCAATCCCGCGTCCGACCATTCTGATTTAGGTTTTCCGTGATTTCCCTAAACCGCTCCAGGCAAATGCCGGGATGGTTCCTTTGAAAGGGTACGGCCGACTTCCTAGCCTAATCCAATGGACCGATGACCTAGCTGTTTGGTCTCTTCCCCCAAACAACCCCCCAACACTGTCCAGCGAGTGCAGCAAGCTTGAGTCTCCTACTGTTTTGGGGAGGCATTATGTGGGGCCGACGTACGTCGCTGGTGGTCATGGGAGGAGCCGTAACAGCTGTACGATATGTGAAGCCCTAACGGCTGTACGATATGTGAATGCCATCGTCCGACCGATAGTGCAACCATATCGGCAGTATATTGGCGAGGCATTCGTCTTCGTGGACAACAATTCGCGCCCCCATCGTAAACATCTTGTGAAAGGCTTCCTTCAGGACAACAACATCGCTTGACTAGAGTGGCCTGCATGTTTTCCAGACATGAACCCTATCGAAAATTCCTTGGATAGATTGAAAAGAGCTGTTTATGGACGACGTGACCCACCAACCACTCTGAGGGATCTACGCCGAATCGCCGTTGAGGAGTGGGACAATCTGGACCAACAGTAACTTGATGAACTTGTGCACAGTACGCCACGACGAATACAGGCACGCATCAATGCAAGAGGACATGCTACTGGTACCGGTATGTACAGAAACCTAGACCACCTACTCTGAAGGTCTCGCTGTGTAGTGGTAAAACATGCAATGTGTGGTTTTCATGAGCAATAAAAAGGGTGGACTGATGTTTGTGTTGACTTCTATTCCAATTTTCTGTACAAGTTCCGGAACTCTTGTAACCGAGGTGATGCAAAACTTTTTTTGATGTGGTCAGAAGGGAAGAAAGTTAGATTTTAATGTCCTGCGAGGTCGAGGTCATTGGAGACGGAGCACACCCTCGGAATGTTTCGAGGATGCATAAGGAAATCGGACGTGCCCTTCCATATGAACATCCCGGCAACTGCATGAAGTGATTCCGGGAAACCACGGAAAACCTGAATCTGGATGGACAGTCGTCCTCGCGAAAGCGAGTCCAGTGTCGAATCCACCGTGACACCTCGTTCGATGCGGTGTCTCTGTGATCACTCTACATCTGACACAGTTCATTCCATACCAGGCCTGGTAACGACATTAAATACGAATAACGATAATGCACTCTGGTAGGCGTTCTACATGTCACAGAGAATTGCAGTTCTGGTTATTTACATACCCGCCGATTGTGTGTATGTGTTCAACGTTATGTTGACATACGAGTGTGTCATCCGGATGCCTCATTTTCTTTCTCAGGTAATGCATAAGCTGCTTTCAACAGATAGAACATTTTCTTCTTCGCACGCAATTTTCAGGTGATATAAAGTCGAGAGCTTTGAGACGCATGTTGCTGTCGTGAGTACATCGAGAGTTGGCTTTCTTGTGATTCATGCTTCTTGCTATTGGGTATCAGGCAATACAAGGTGCAGGTTACATCTACATTCCATGCGTTTTCTCTACTCGACGCAGCTAGGTTATGTTGAATTGGTTGAATGTCTCTCGTATACTTTTCTATTATTTTAACACATGTTAAAAGACCCTTCGAATACTCTTTTGAGCAATGAAAATGTGCTTACTACCTGACATTTTATAGACAGTAGTCAGACTGCACTGTTGTTCATTCAGCTGCTATGCATACAGGCTAAAATCTAACAGGTAGACCGAGGTGGTGCAGTGGTTAGCACACCGGACTCGCATTCGTGAGGACGACGATTCAGACCCGCGTCCGGCCATCCTGATTTAGGTTTTCCGTGATTTCCTTAACTCTCTTCAGGCAAATACCGGGATGGTTCCTTTGAAGGAGCACAGACGACTTCCTTCCCACCCTTCCCTCACCCTACAGGACCGATGACCTCGCTGTTTGGTCCCCTGCCCCAAATCAACCCAACAGGTAGTAACTAGTTTTCAACAGTATCGAGATTTTGTGGTAGGACCGCCGGTTGTGACCGATATTCACAAAAGTCATTGCCTACTGCACGACAACGATGAAAATTTGCAAACAAATTCTAAGAAGTCTTCTGCATTGAGTGCCGAAGGTTGAATAAAGTGATTCAAGGCATTTTTTCCAGGAGTGCTAGTTCTGTGAGGTTCACAGAAGAGCTTCTGTGAAGTTTGAAAGGTAGGAGACGATTTACTGGCAGAATTGAAGCTGTGAGGAAGGGTCGTGAGTCGCGCTTGGGTAGCTCAATTGGCACAGTCTGCCTTCGGCAGTGACACAGTGCGGACCGTGTTGCCCTCCGGCCGCGCTACGGTGGGCGCGCCTGTTTGTTTACGCCTGAGCAGCTTCTTGTTTGCGGTCTTTTGAGTCCAGAACGAGATGGCACACTCGTACAGAAAAGCGACTTTGAAGTTCGGTTTTGCGAACAACTATACACGACCAAAGGCACACGAGATTGGACGTCTTTTAAGAGAAGAGGTTAAAATCGATCCATGGGAAATGGTGGGAATCCATTTATCGATGGTTTCAACCATCGTCTATGTCAAGCTTATTGACGAGGCGGCTTGTGAAAGACTTCTCCAACCATCATCGAATAGATATCGTTTCTGTCATGCCGTCGGGAATGTTGGTGCGGTTACAGTCGACCATGCGGTGATGGGGATACGCGCCATACGAGTCTTCAAGCTTCCGTTTGAGGTCCCGTCTGATCTAGTGATCGAAGCCTTTCGACCATACGGTACAGTTCTATCCCATGTGGCCGAAAAATGGGCGAGTTTTACCACATACCCCGTCCTAAATGGGGTGAGGCAAATACAGATAGAAGTGAGAAAGCATGTCCCCTCTTATTTGTATGTAGGGGGTTGTCGAGCGATTATAATATATAATGGACAACCTCGCACTAGTTAATGGTGCGGGAAAGAAGGCCACGTCCGCTCGGAATGCCTCCAGCGTCGTTTAGTGCAAACCCCACGGGATGACGTTCAGACGCCACAACAGATGACCTTTCTGGAGGCCCTGAGAGAAGAAGTGAGGGACATTTCCGATGGGCGCCAGCAGCTGCAAACTACAGAGGATATGGACCCCAGCGGATTGGGACTCCGACCACCCGTTCCACCGCAGCAGACACAGGACTCCATACAAGAGATGCAGCTGAAGGTCACTCCAGGCTCAACCGTGGTGGTTGCCAGTGCTTCCACCGAGAGCGTGATAGACCAGGCCCCAGACGGAGAATACGCCATCCAAGCAGCCGACGCGGAAGCACGGCAACGAAACAGCGTTCGCCGAAGAGAAGAAAGAAGCGACGACTTACTTCTGCGGCGATAGCCACAGTCCCGAGGGGACAGTAGACGATAACGACAGTATCAACCTGCGACCAGTGGATTCAACAGATACCGAGATGACAGTGCAGGAGTTTCACAGCGACGGTAAGTTGAATTCTCCTTCTGGTGACCGGAAGGCAGAACTGGAGATGACGATTGTCCAACATCAGAGAGGTGACACCACTGTCTTCCTGCCTTCGGCCGGCTCTGGAAATATAGTGGGGGACTGGGCGCAGGAAATGTACCAACAGGAGCAGCATGAAGATAAGGACGCGGCGACTGAGGATAGTCCTGGCTATGCGCTGGGAGGGGCCGGGGAATGTTGAACAACTCGGTGTGGTGAGAAGCGACGGGAGCGCCGAGAACCGACAGCAGTTTGGTTTTCAACACAATCGCTCGATGACACCCCCCTCCAACTGATGAACACACGCCAGGCGTAACGCATTGCGACGATAAACATTAGTGGCATTCGGACACCACTTAAAATTCAAATGCTGAAAGATATGTTACACACCGCAGACGTGGATATTGTGCTCCTACAAGAAGTGCGTTTCACATCGCAGCCGGAGTTCTACGGCTACGACGCACATTATTCAGTGCACGATAAGAGTGGATGCGGTATGGCGATCCTCACTAGGGAAGGAATAGGAGAGGAGGACACGTGGAATAGCGATCACTGTCGACGGCGTTCGTTTCTTCAATGTATACATGCCGTTTGGCTCCACAAAAGGAAGTGAAAGGGCGACCTTTTATATCGAAGAGATAGCACCGTTGTTCGCTGGCCGATATGACTATTATGTAGTGGGCGGCGACTTTAATTGTGTCGTCTCCCAAAATGATCAAGTACGTCATTATTTGCCATGCATGGAATTGCGCGCTTTGATTACCGAAACGGCGCTTCTGGATACCTGGGAACTGCAGCATTGCAGTAGAACGGGTTACACGTAAGTGACGGGACACATGGTAGGGTTGAGAGAGCGTATGAGACGCGCGCTCTACGGACGGCGACACTGGATGCCGAAATGTGGCCGGCGGCTTTTACGGATCATATGGAGTACGTCTGTTCGATTCCACTAACGCGTCAGAAGATATGGCGGAGTAAGGGTCACTGGAAAATGAATTGCGCACTTTTACGTGACACTGAATGTCGCCGGTCGATAGAGGCGCCCTGGGAGACCTGCGTTCGCCGCCAACAAGCATACACCTCGGTTCTCCAGTGGTGGATCAAGTGCGCAAAACAAACGTTACGGAGAACGTTGATACGGGCAGGACAAATCGCAGTGGAACCGCACGACGGCTGATTTTTATTTTACAGCCCTGAGGGAGCTTATGACCCAGCAACCATCGCTGGAAAGGCACTCGGCCATGCGCAGGATAAAAGCCAAGTTATTACAGCTGACGAGACTAAGAATGGAAGGTATAATGGTCTGGGCGAGACTGACGGACGCAGCTGCTGCCGAAGCCCCCTCCATGCACCACGCAGTACGTGAACGCCAACGACGACGGAGGACATCGATCAGGGCAATAACCTCTGAAACTGGCCAGCAAGTTGTGGCCCAACGTGACATTGCAAAGGTGTTTACCGATTACTTCCGCCAAATATATAGGCCTGTACAAGTAAACCACCAGAAACTAGATGATATCATCTCGGAAATGCCAGATAGAGGACCACCACTGGATGCAGAGACTTTCATCATAGCGATAACGGAGGACGAGCTGGCAGACGCAATTGCCAGGGGAGCTCCGAACGAGTCCCCAGGACAGGACGGCTTCCCAAATGAATTTTACCGCGCCTTTGCACACCTCAGGGGACAGACGTGGATTTGGATTCAGATGTATAACGAACTCCTGTTACCGCAGACTGATATTTCATGGAAGGTATCATCATCCCAACACAGGGTGGCATAAGGCCAGGAGATTATAGACCACGAACCCTCCTGAACTGAGACTACAAGATTTTCGCGCGCTTCCTTGGGGCTCCCCTGGTCTTCAACTTCTGGTAGACTCCTCACAGATCAAACATGCGTGTGCGGTAAGGGTAATGTCCATACGGCTCTTTGTGATTGCAGAGATGTCGTCGCATTAGCAGCGGCGTGCCGACTGCGCGGGGCACAAGTCTCTATTGTCTTCGATCATGCTTTCGACAGGGTGGATCATATCTTTTTGCACGCCGTGGAATTCCACAGGCCTTCATTCTAGTGATCATGCGACTGTTACACGGCGTGCGATCCAAGGTCTCAGTGAACGGGCGGGGCACTGACTACATTGTCATTTCACGGTCAGTTCGTCAAGGTTGCCCCCTTTCGATATTTTTGTATGCAGTGGCTTTGGAACCCTGCCTATATGGTCTCCGAAGACAGCTGGAGGGAGTGCCGTTACCATAGCTGACATTTCGTTGCCACTCTTAATGCTGACGATGTGATGCTGCTGGCATGGACAGGCGACGAAGTACGTACGGCGTTGGCATGGATACAGCGATACGGGATGGCGGCGGGAAGCGTGCTTAATGTACAGAAGTGACGCTGCGTTTAGGTGTAATGTTCCACTCAGATGTGCAGCGGACAGCAGCGGATAACTACCGACGCATATTGAAGCTGATGCGGACGATGGTGCTGTTACAGAAATTAAGAGCGTCGGATACGATTCAGAGGATGGCCTACGTTAACGTGTACCTAGCACCGAGACTCCTGCCTTTAAGGCACGCAATGGCAACGCGGATACAAACAACTTTCCGGACATACGTGAGTGTGGGACACCTGTTTAAGGGGCTCCGGAAAAGCTCAAAATCATGAAAAGTTCAACTTTTACTTTTTTGCGTTTTCTGAATCTGCAGACTATTACCTTTTAATAGATATATAATTTATTCAATTCCGAAGACTACAACTATTTTTAAAAAATTTTTGAAATGTGTTCTACATGGGCGTGACCCACTGTGGCGCTGTTAAACTGCTGTCAAATGGTGTTATTACTAACGTCCGTGTTCATCAGGTACATTTTAGTGATGTGAGATTAAGTATGTGTTGTGGCTAACCTGTGATGGTTCAATATATATCGCTGGTGTGATTGTCGATTGTTTCATGTTTATTTACTCTGTCGTTATCTCGAAAATATTCGTAATTAATTCTGTTTCTTGAGTCTCTGTTTTGTTGAAGTATAATAATGAGTAAAAGTAAAGTTGCTGTGGCGACTTTCAATGATGGCAACATTGTAAGGTGCAATGTATTTAGAAATATGGGAATGAAGATAGGTTCTAACATGGTACGAGCGATGCTTGCTTTAGACAAGGAATGCCTTCGGGCTGCAGACAGGGCTGTAAAGAGTCTAGAAATACAAGCAAGAGTAAACAGGAGGAGGAACAAGAGGAAGCTGAAGGAGGAGTTTGCAGAGGATGAAGATAATCCATCCTATGGACCTGGAATGCACTAAAAAGTTAATCCAATCTTTGTCGCTCGATTCCTAAAACTTTTATTTTCTCATACTAATTACATGTTTTCTAAGGATCTTCCAAACATATTTGTTTCAAACTTTCAGTGAATGTTACACAGTACCTTCTGCATAATTTAACACAGCCTTTTTCCAAAAAACTGTATATTTTTGAATATATAAATAAAAAATTGCAAAAAAATGTTGTGAATTTTCATTACAATTGAAAAAAAATCATCTTTAATAACTGAACTAAAATTTTGTAAAATCCCTGTGTTAAGTTGTAGCCCATATTCCAATAAATAATCAGTAAAAAGTTCAACTTCCTACCTCAAATACTTTGTGAGGAAAGATGTAATTTATAAGCGTTATTTTAACATTGCAAGTATAGGGCGTTCCGGAGCCCCTTAACATCCAATACACAACGCTTACGCTACCACCTGGAGAGGGTGGACTTGGTCTGGTGAACGTATACGAAATGGCACGGAAATTATTCGTCAGTACGGTTTTTCGACAGTGGCGCGGTCAATTTCGCAGTATCTCGGGTGCGTTGGCAGATGCACTGGCGCCCACTTCAATGGTGCCGCCAGTCAATGTGGGCCATATTTCACCGAAGATGTCACATTTCAAGTCTTACTTCTTGGAGCTTAGCTATGTAAGAGACGCCTTCCCAGCAAGACGACTATCAACGACGCGAGATATTTACCAAATATTACTGCGCCGGTGCCCCAGGAATACCCTGGAAAAGAAGTACCGAGACAAAAACTGGCGACAGATATGGCGCATTATACGGAACGTTTACCTCCCAACGTCGGTACGCTTAACATGGTATGTGGTGGTAAATAGGAAGTTCGCAACGAACCAACGGCGGCATGCGATTCGTTTGGCAGACACTCCATTATGTTTAAGCTGTGCAACAGTGGACACTGATGAACATCGTTTAGCATGTAGTGGGGCGGCTCCGGTGTGGCACTTGGCACGACAGATATTGGCCCCTCACACAATTTCATCGGACACACTGCTTTTCCCCCAAGAACCTTGTTTTCCAGTCCATAAAACAAATGCAGTGACATGGGTATGTGGAATGGTTGTGGGCTACGTCTGCAACTAATCGGAAAAGGACAAAATTGATTTTTGGCATTTTCTCCTGGATGGACAGAATAAGAAATGTAGGCAAGACTTCGCTAATTATCTGCGACGGACATTTACCGACCCGCCGACGGGTGAGAGATGAGATAGAAGAAGTAAGCCGAGGCAGACATCGATCACACTTAACGGAATCTTAGTTATTTTCGAGAAGACGACCCTGTCTTACGCCAACGTCTGGAGAATGGGTCGATAGATTGCTCTATTGCTCTAACGAACGTCAGGGTGGTGACCAAATGTCGCTCCAGACTTGAATTTCATTTCATTGCTAGAGGAGCATTTTTCTTTTGCATTTGTACTATCAGCGATGTCGTCATGTCATTTTCATTTGGACATTTTCAATTTTTTTCATTTACTTACTAGATTAATTTCTAATTAGCCACCACTTGTCAAATTTGGATATTGTAGGGGAAAAAAGCGGTAAGTACGAAGAAAAAAAATGGCGAAGCACTTGCCCGCGGAAAGCATAGGTCCCGAGTTCGAGTCTCGGACCGGCACACAATTTTAATATACCGGGAAATTTCATATCAGGGCACAGTCCACTGCAGAGTGAAAATCTCATTCTGGCATTATTGGTAAGTTATGATATTCGTAAAAGAATCACTCAACGAAAACCCTCGCGACTAATTTCCATTCATTAACACAACAGTTATTTACACGGCTCATTGTAAACAGTCTGCTTGACCAAATTACACTAATGGCCATTAAAATTGCTACACCACGAAGATGACGTGCTACAGACGCAAAATTTAACCGACAGGAAGAAGATGCTGTGATATGCAAATGATTAGCTTTTCAGAGTATTCACACAAGGTTGGCGCCGGTGGCGACACCTACAACGTGCTGACATGAGGAAAGTTTCCAACCGATTTCTCATACAGAAACAGCAGTTGACCGGCGTTGCCTGGTGAAACGTTGTTGTGATGTCTCGTGTAAGGAGGAGAAATGCGTACCACCAAGTTTCCGACTTTGATAAAGATTGCATTGTAGCCTATCGCGATTGCGGTTTATCGTATCGAGACATTGCTGCTCGCGTTAGTCAAGATCCAATGACTGTAACCAGATTATGGAATCGGTGGGTTCAGGAGGGTAATGCGGAATGTCGTGCTGGACCCCAACGGCCTCGTATCACTAACAGTCGAGCAGTCGAGATGACAGGCATTTTATCCGCATGGCTGTAACGGAACGTGCAGCCACGTCTCGATCCCTAAGTTAACAGATGGGGACGTTTGCAAGACAACAACCATCTGCACGAACAGTTCGACGACGTTTGCAGCAGCATGGACTATCAGCTCGGGGACCATAGCTGCGGTTACCCTTCATGCTGCATCACAGACAGGAGCGCCTGCGATGGTGTACTCAACGACGAACCTGCGTGCACGAATGGCAAATCGTCAATTTTTCAGATGAATCCAGGTTCTGTTTACAGCATCATGATGGTCGCATCCGTGTTTGGCGACATCGCGGTGAACGCACATTGGAAGCGTGTATTCGTCAACGCCATACTGGTGTATCACCTGGCGTGATGGCATGAGGTGCCATTGGTTAGACGTCTCGGTCACCTCTTGTTGGCATTGACGGCACTTTGAACAGTGGACGTTACTTTTCAGATGTGCTGCGACCCGTGGCTTGTGTCCTTCATTCGACCCCTGCGAAACCCTACATTTCAGCAGCATAATGGATAACCGTATGTTGCAGGTCCTGTACGGGCCTTTCTGGATACAGAAAATGTTCGACTGCTGCCCTGGCCAGCACATTCTCCAGATCTCTCACCAATTGAAAACGTCTGGTCAATGGTGGCCGAGTAACTGGCTCGTCACAATACACCAGTCCCTACTCTGGAAGAACTGTGGTATCGTGTTGAAGCTGCATGGGCAGCTGTACCTGTACACGCCATCCAAGCTCTGTTTGACTCAATGCCCAGGCGTATCAAGGCCGTTACTACGGCCAGAGGTGGTTCTTCTGGGCACTGATTTCTCAGCATTAATGCACCCAAATTGCGTGAAAATATAATCACATGTCAGTTCTAGTATATTATATTTGTCCCATGAATACCCGTTTATCATCTGCATTTCTTCTTGGTGTAGCAATTTTAGTGGCCAGTAGTGTATAGGGTGATATTTTAACAGTAACAAATAACCGTAGTGATACCATTTCTCAACAGTGACGTCCATGGTCGTTCGTAAGCAAAAGGCCACCTTCGTAGTTTGTGGACAGATGTGAATGGTACGCCGTTTACGGTATCCGATGATGGCAGCTACGGGACACGGCGTTATTCCACGAAATACTCTGTGAATTTTACCAGGGTAGTAGGAGGGGGTAAGATGAGCGCACAACGATGACGTACGCAAGCAGCGCGCCGAAATTACGGGCGCATTTTGTTGACTGATAGGAGCGGCGATTATACGAGTCCCGAACAAGGCGCACCGCCTCTTCCGCCGCATATTTTAATAGGAAATTAAAGTCTCGGCGGTGCTGCCGCGGACGTAATCGGGGCGGAGGCGGCGGCGGCGGCGGAGTCTGAAGAGGAGGAGGAGGAGGAGGAGGAGGCACAGGATGAGGAGAAGAGGAGGAAGAGAAGGGGAGGGGAGGGGTAGGAGGGAGGCATCAATTTTCGAGGAGGTGGCTGCTGCTGCTTCGGCCGGCGGTGTTGAATAATGGAAGACGCGTCGCCGGGGCGCGCTCGCCGGCCATGTAGGGCGTCGGCCGGACTTCTCGGAACGGAGGCGGCGGCGCCCAAAGAAACGGCGGCTGCGGCTGCGCTCGGGTATTTACTGCGGGCCGCGGGTCGCCTCGCGATTCCCGACGGCGGCGTGCCGGCGCTCCTAACTAGAGGCCGGCGGGACGCCGCGCAAGAAAAGGGACGCGCGGCCATAGCGCTCCCACTTTCAGTATTGTCTGCGGGCAGACCGTTGGCGCGGGCCGGCAAAAACTGCGGCGAGGCGGCGCTGGCGACGGCGTCGCTAGCGGGAACCGCCTAACCGAAAGCGACGACGTCACTTCGGCAGGCCAGCGCGGTGCCGGTGACCTCTGCCGTGACAGTCTTATTGGCTCTCCAGGATGATCCATTATTAAATCTAAAGAGTAGAAACGGAAAACGTTCTACCGCCTTCTCAGTGCTGTTGTGTGCTCAGGACTATGTTGCATGTCCCGCTATTTAACTGAGGTGCCAAACCGTGGAGAAATGGTTCAAATGGCTCTGAGCACTATGGGACTTAACTTCTGAGATTATCAGTGCCCTAGAACTTAGAACTACTTAAATCTAACTAATCTAAGGACATCACAAACATCCATGCCCAAAGCAGGATTCCAACCTGCGGCAGTAGCGATCGCGCGGTTCCAGACAGTAGCGCCTAGAACCGCTCGGCCACCCCGGCCGACAAACCGTGGAGAATTTTTTATTATTATTATTATTATGCGTTAGTAGATGGCTCGTCGTCTACGTGCCAAGCTGCGATTCCTTCTTCTGATCCAAAATTTGAAAGATATGAGAAGTAGTTTTCCTTTTCTGCAGTTCTACTAATAAAAAACTTAATGTTGTATTTCTGCTCTTGTATTACAACGAATTAAACATAGTGTCTCAGTATTAGTGACAACTGGAACAAATACTTTCCTTCTGCTATTTTACCGCATAATGACTTTGTTGAGACCGCGGCAGTGTAGGAAATAAAATTTGATTATTTCAGAAAACAATACGGCAATCAGCAATTGTTAATAATGATACTCAGTTACGAAAACAGTGCTGCTACCGGTTTCGAACCGAAAGGTTCATCTTCGTACGGTGGGATTAAAATGTGGGTATGACAGGAAAGTAGACTTTCGCCCCTACTATTTAACCTATACATAGAAGAAACAATGACGGAAATAAATATACAGTTCAAGTGTGGTATTAAATTCAAGGTGAAAGAGCATCAATGACAATATTCGCTAGTGATATTGCTATCCTCAGTGAAAGTGAAGACAAATGGAGCACTTATTGGAAGAAATGAACAGTCTAATGAGTGGGTAATGCGGATTGAGAATAAATCGCAGGAAGACGAAGGTGATGGGAAGCAGCGACAGATGAAGCAAGGAGGACATAAAAGGAAGACTAGCAAAGGCGAAGGGGACGTTAGCGGCCAAAAGGTGTCCACTGGCATCAAACATAGGCCTTCGTTTGAGGAAGAAATTTCTGAGAATATACGTTTGGAGCACAGGATTGTATAGTATTGAATCATGAACTTAGGAAAACAGGAAAGGAAGAGAATCGAAACGGTTGAGGTAGTGTACTACAGAGAATGTTAACAATTATGTGGTTCAAAATGGTTCAAATGGATCTGAGCACTTCAAAAATGGTTCAAATGGCTCTGAGCACTATGGGACTTAACTTCTAAGGTCATCAGTCCCCTAGAACTTAGAACTACTTAAACCTAGCTAACCTAAGGACATCACACACATCCATGCCCGGGGCAGGATTCGAACCTGCGACCGTAGCGGCCGCGCGGTTCAAGGGCTCTGAGCACTATGTAACTTAACTTCTGAGGTCATCAGTCCCCTAGAAGTTAGAACTACTTAAACCTAACTAACCTAAGAACATCACACACATCCATGCCCGAGGCAGGATTCGAACCTGCGACCGTAGCGGTAGCGCGGTTCCAGACTGAAGCGCCTAGAACCGATCGGCCACAACATTCGGCTGAGCATAACAGGAAAGTAGACTTTCGCCCCTACTTTTTAATCTATACATCGAAGACACAACGAGGGAAATAAATATACGGTTCAAGTGTGGTATTAAATTGAAGGTGAAGGTATCAATGATAATATTCGTTAGTGACATTGCTATCGTCAATGAAAGTGAAGAGAAATGGAGCACTTATAGGAAGGAATGAACAGTCTAATGAGTGCGTAATACGGATTGAGAATAAATCACAGGAAGACGAAGATGATGGGAAGCAGCAGGAAAGAGAATGGCAATAAACTTACCATCAAAATTTGTGATTACGAAGTAGATGAACGTAAAGAATTATGTTACCTTTTATTCAAAATATCCGTGACAGGTGAAGCAAGGAGGACATAAAAGGCAGACTAGCACAGGCGAAGAGGACGTTAGTGGCCAAAAGATGTCCACTAGTATCAAACAGAGGCCTTCGTTTGAAGAAGAAATTTCTGAGAATATACGTTTGGAGCGCACGGTTGTATAGTATTGAATCATGAACTTAGGAAAACAGGAAAAGAAGAGAATCGAAAAGGTTGAGATAGTGTACTACAGAGAATGTTAAGAATTATGTGGAATGGTATGGTAAGGAATGAGGAGGTTCTCCTGAAAATAGGCGAAGAAAGAAATCAATGGAAAAGAATGAGACGAAGAAGCGAAAGGAAGATACCACGTGTGTTAGGACGTCGTGGAATAGCTTCTGTGGTATTGCAGGAATTTCTAGAGGGTTAAAACTCTGGAGGAAGGAAGAAATTGGAATACATCCAAATGTAATTATTGAAGTATTCCCGGCGTACTGAATATTCTATGAGGGTTCCTGATTGCAGCCGGACCATGTTGACTTCTTGCCGCAATATCTCTGCTGGCAACTGTTGAGTCATGTTCAGGTGAGTATCCGCCACATTCACCTGAAGATGGTAGAAAGGTCACCAGCCTCAACATTGCGGCAAGAAGTCAACATAATACGACTGCAATCCCGAAACCTCATAGAACATCCAACTTTAGGGAGTAAGTGCTACTCTGAGATGAAGAGGTCGGCACAGGAGAGAAATTCTTGGCAAGGCGTGTCACACCAGTCAAAAGACCGAGGATTCAATGAGTCCTGGAAATTGCTCGTAAGTCGAGATCTATCTGCGCCCAAAAGTCTTCATCCACTTGTTAGCTATGGCCTACATGCACTCCGAATATCTTTGCCCACTACAGTGGATGACCGCTTGAACAATCACCCTTAGTACGACCATAACTTTCGTAGTGTTCCGTCACTGAGCTTTTGTGCTTACAGGTGTGGAAACGGCAGTCCGCGTTAAGCCAAGTGTCCACTAAGAAGTTTGCTCGTAATATCATAAAGAGAAACAGAGTAGACAGGACTGTGATTGAGCATTGTTCGAAACCGAAATTTCCGAGGAATGCATGAGACCAAAGAGTGAAAGGTGCTTAGATCAAACGATCCTCAGTATTAAAAGCTTCAGGTGACGCTTGTTTAAAAGTACAAAAGACCGGCGAAGAAGAGAGCACGAGAAATTTTGGTAGCTTCCGATTGTAAAAATTTTGGTATTACAGTTCTTGTTAGAGCATCTCCAGTGTTCTTATCAATAGTCGTTATAAAGTAAAACACCATGTACGAGTAACAGATCTCTCTTGTTCTACTTGCCGGGCAAGTTGAAGAGTTCTGACATGTGGGTAGTGGATCTTTCCTCGCACTTTACTAAGCGCAGTCTACAGGACATCCAACAGAAGTTTTTTTATGGGGGGGAGGGGGGGGAGTATGGGAGGGGTGGTGGGCATTCTCATACTGTGATGATATCCAGTTTCCGCCTCAGAAAATACGATACACAAACAGTCAAAATACGGCCACATACAGAACAAAAGACACGATTCACAGACAGGTAGCTCACACGACTTCCCTCCCTCAGGTATTGACGACTACTGCCACAGAATTTAACTAAAGTAAATCTGCCAAATGTTGGAGAACGGAGGACCCCATACTTGATAGTATTCACGCGGAGGAAAAAAAAGGAAGTAGAAGTAGTACTTCATCTCTATTTCACTGATTCTGCTGTAACCAAGAGGAAAGTGCATATGTCCCAAATAAATGGTTGAATGGTGAATGATAAGGTTCAATGATGTCAAGTTTCCAGCATAGAAATGCACTGGTGTCCAAAATTAAAGCAACAAATGCAAATGTGACAAGGTTACGTTTATTTTGCCACAAAACAAAATAAACAAGTGATAGTAAAGTAGAAAAAATGTAAAGAACACAGAACGTAATCAACTGCAACATGCATAACGATAGACAAAAATGTTCTTCACTTTTTTCCAACTTAACGGATTTCCACACACATTCTGACAAATGATTAACGTGCTCAGTATGGGGTGTGACCCCCCCCCCCCCACCCCTGGCACCAATACAGACCTGACAACGACGGCACATGCCTCGAATGATGTCATCAGTCCCATATTGAGGAAGTTACGCCCATTCTTCCTGCAGAGCTGCTCACAAGTCTTGGAGATGGATGGAGTCGGGACGCAACCCGTCTCCCTAGTTCATCCCAGACATGCTCTACGGGATTCAAATCGGGAGAGCGAGCAGGCAGTGCCATACGTGCTGTAACTTCCGTTTCCAAAACAAAAAAGTCATCAACCTCTTGTGCTCTATGAGGTCGAGCATTACCATCCATCACTGCGAATTCTGGGTCCAAAGCACCTCGCAACAACTGATCTCCTCACGGTATCTGACAGCAGTTAAATTTTGCTGATTAACCAGTACAGTTCCATGAAGAGGCGTTGGAGGCCGTTTGCCAATACGGCATCTTCTTGAGGTTGGTATGGAAGGTCTTCTCAACTGCAACGTACGAAAAATACAGGTACTTTTTTTTTTGAGTCATCAGTTTTCTGATAGGTTTGATGCTGCCCGCCACGAATTCCTCTCCTATGCCAACCTCTCGAAATCAAAGTACCACTTGCAACCTACCAACCTACGTCCACAATTATTTGCTGGATGTATTCCAATTTTCTGGAGCCGAGCGACCGCTATGGTCGCAGGTTCGAATCCTGCTTCGGGCATGGATGTGTGTGATGTCCTTAGGTTAGTTAGGTTTAATTAGCTCTAAGTTCTAGGCGACTGATGTCCTCAGAAGTTAAGTCACATAGTGCTCAGAGCCATTTGAACCTTTTTTTTTTTGTATTCCAATTTCTGTCTTCCTCTACAGTTTTAACCCTCTACAGTTCCTTGTAGTACTATCCAAGCTATTCCCGGATATCTTAACGCACGTCGTATCATCCTGTCCCTTCTTCTTGCCACTCTTTTCCTTTATTCGCTGGTTCTGAGGAGAACCTCATATCAGTCCACCTAATTTCTACATCTTCTGTATCACCCTATCTCAAATTTTTCAATACTCTTTTCTTGTACTTTTCCTACAGTCCATGATTCACTATTACACAATGCTGTGCTCCAAATGTACATACTCAGAAATTTCTTCCTCAAATGAAGACATATTTTTCATAATACAAGATTTCTTTAGGCCGGCAATTTTCTCTTTGTCTATGCTAGTCCGCATTTTATGTCCTCCTGGCTTCGTCCGTCAAGGATATTTTGTTTCCAAGGTAGCAGAATTCATTAACTTCGTCTGCTTCGTGATCGCCAACTTTGATGTTAAATTTATTGCTATTCTCATTTCTGCAACTTCTCATTACTTTTGTCTTTCTTCGGTTTACTGTCAGTCCATATTCCGCACTCATTAGACTGTTCATTCCTTTCAACAATTCCTGTAATTCCTCTTCACTTTCACTGAGGATAGCAATTTATCAACGAATCTTATCATTGATGTCCTTTCGCCTCTTGAACCTCTCTTTTGTTTGCCTCATTGGTTCTTCGAAGAATAGATTGAACAGTAGGGACGAAAGACAACAGCCCTTTCTTACACCCTTTTTAACCTGAGCGCTTCGTTCTTAGTCTTCCACTGTCATTGTTCCCTCTTGGCTGTTGTATGTATTCGCCACTGCTGTGCATGTAACGGTGGAGGTAAAAGTACCGCCCAGGTACTTGAAAGTCAACGCTTGGAGCAGGGGTGTCACTTCACCTTCTAGAAGCCTCGTCCGATGTACATCGCGGATGATTTGATTACGTTCATGGCACTGACTGCGGCAGGCACATAACGCGTAATTACATTACTGGCCATTAAAATTGCTACACCAAGAAGAAATGGAGGTGATAAACGGGTATTCATTGGACAAATATATTATACTAAAACTGACATGTCAATAAATTTTCACGCAATTTGGGTGCATAGATCCTGAGAAATCAGTACCCAGAACAGCCACCTCTGGCCGTAATAACGGCCTTGATACGCCTGGGCATTGAGTCAAACAGAGATTCGATGGCGTGTACAGGTACAGCTGCCCATGCAGCTTCACCACGATACCACAGTTCATCAAGAGTAGTGACTGGCGTATTGTGACGAGCCAGTTACTCGGTCACCATTGACCAGACGTTTTCAGTTGGTGAGAGATCTGGAGAATGTGCTGGCCAGGGCAGCAGTCGAACATTTTCTGTATCCAGAAAGACCCGTACAGGACCTGCAACGTGCGGTCGTGCGTTATCCTGCTGAACTGTAGGGTTTCGCAGGGATCGAATTAAGGGTAGAGCCACGGGTCGTAACATACCTGAAATGCAACGTTCACTGTTCAAGGTGCTGTCAATGCGAACAAGAGGTGACCGAGACATGTAAACCAATAGCACCCCATATCATCACGCCGGGTGATACACCAGTATGGCGATAACGAATACGCGCTTCCAATGTGCGTTCACCGCGATGTCGCCAAACACGGATGCGACCATCATGATGCTGTAAACAGAACCTGGATTCATCCGAAAAAATGACGTTTTGCGATTCGTGCACCCAGCTTCGTCGTTGAGCACTCCATCGCAGGCGCTCTTGTCTGTAATGCAGCCTCAAGGGTAACCACAGCCATGGTCTCCGAGCTGATAGTCCATGCTGCTGCAAACGTCGCCGAACTGTTCGTGCAGATGGTTGTTGTCTTGCAAGCGTCCCCATCTGTTGACTCAGGGATCGAGACGTGGCTACACGATCGTTACAGCCTTGCGGATAAGACGCCCGTCATCTCGACTGCTAGTGGTACAAGGCCGTTGGGATCCAGCACGGCGTTCCTTATTACCCTTCTGAACCCACCGATTCCATATTCTGCTAACAGCGTTTTTGTTTGTGGCACCTGGGTGTTTCCCAAATCGTATGTATTGTGTATGGCACATATGGCCTCCTGGATTTTGGCACTGGACTAAGTCATGGCCCACGGTGCTGAGCTATTATTTTCTGACCTTCCGGAGTTGCTGGTGTACTGTTTGTCTCTCAGTAAGTATCGCGTTTTGGACAGTTTCTCGCACCCGGAGGTGTCATTTTACCTTTGACATGTACTTTCGTGTTATTGCTTCAGTTGATTATGTGCAGGCCACTAGTTGTTCTGCAGATAATCAATAGCTTTGTCGTCCTGTGTTTTTAAACAAGTACATATGATTCCTATGACTTGTCATCCACGGTGTGCATATGTACTTAGTTTTCAGTTTTCTAAAGTTTTACGCTTTCGGGCTTTTCTAGGATGCTTGTCTAAAAACGTTAATTGTGGTGGTTAACACATGCACAGTGGTTCTGGTTATTTGCAAGTGGCTACTCAGGTGATTTGTAGTTTAAGGTTAGTGGGTGTGTTATGTACAAGTTTTTCAGTATGTGGCGTTGGAATGATTGTTTGGATCATTTAGTCTGGACGCTTAAGACCACTTTCTGTTTTTAAGGTGTGTGAGTGAATCGTTTGTTTCGCAAATTAGTTCGCCCTCTTACTAATTTGTGTGTTTTACCTTATCGGTTATCACTTCGTTGCGGTGGATGACTTCAACTGTCTCTTTTTTTTTAATGTGTGGTTGAGTTTGATTCATTAGCAACTGAGAGTGGGTTCAGTGTCAATTTTCTCCGTATGAAGTGCCTTATGGGCCCACTCTCACAGTGTAGTTTAGGTGTGTGGAACTTCAACATATGAATTACGCACTTCGGCTAACATAGCTTCATGCAGATCGCGACTAGATATGAGGAATGGCACCACATTTTTCTACGTCAGTGAGGACATGAAAGGATGTGCTCGGCGGTTGTCACGTTTGTGTAAGTTATTGTCTGAGGTTGCCTTCTTAGGGCCCTTCGGAGATCATTGTCTTGCTCTTGTACGTTAATACGCACGTACTCCTTGGTTTTATTCCATTGGAATTCCATATGGACGTTTCTAAGTTCGTGGTCTTGTATGTGTATGTTACACATGCTACGGGGCCGTGCGGGGTAGCCGCGCAGTCTCGGGCGCCTTGCCACGGTTCGAGCGGCTCCCCGCTTTGGAGGTCCGAGTCCTCCCTCGGGCATGGGTGTGTGTATTGTCCTTAGCATAAGTAAGTAGTGTGTAAGCCTAGGGACCGATGGCCTCTGCAGTTTGGTTCCACAGAAACTTACCACAAATTTCCAAATTTCCATGCTATGGATTTTAGTGATTGAATTCAGCTAGGTTAGTGTAGAGGTTATTGCAATATATATAAATAACTGATCAGCCACAAAAGATGTTCTTCGGCAACTGTTCGTCGATATGTATCATGTATGTTACGTTACTTCTAACCCTGTGGGTACATACTGACCCTGGATGTTGCTAATTTTGGCAGCACTGTTTACGTGCAGTATATTTCTTGGAATCAGTAGAAACACAAGTGAATTGTTTTGTTGTTAATTTCAAGATATTGCATTTAAGATATTTTATTTACACAAGTTACACATTTACTATGCTATTGTGGTCGTGGACCTTAGGTATATGACTCCGTTGATCTATAGTAATATCAACGGAACATGTGCACGTAGTTTTTTGTGACTTCAACGCTCGTTGTATACTAGGTTTTAGACCGTGACTTACGTTACTTGTGTATTGGAGGTCATTAGAGTATGTGTTATTATATCGGTGGATTTGCGTTATACACTATGCCATCAAAAGTAACAGGACACCTGGCTGAAAATGACTTACAAGTTTGTGGCGCCCTCCATCGGTAATGGTGGAATTCAATATGGTGTTGGCCCACCTTGATAACAGCTTCCACTCTCGCAGGCGTACGTTCAATCAGTTGCTGGAAGGTTCCTCATGGAATGGCAGCCCATTCTTCACGGAGAGCTGCACCGAGGAAAGGTACTGATGTCGGTCGGTGAGGCCTGGCACGAAGTCAGCGTTCCAAAACATCCCAAAGGTGTTCTGTAGGATTCAGGTCAGGACTCTGTGCAGGCCAGTCCTTTACAAGGATGTTATTGTCATGCAACCACTCTGCCTTAGGACGTGCATTATGAACAGATGCTCGATCGTTTTAAAGATGCAATAGCCATCCCCGAACTGCTCTTCAATAATAGGACGCGAGAAGGTGCTTAAAACACCAATGCAGGCCTTTGCTGTGATAGTGCTAGCAAACCAACAAGGGGTGCAAGCCACCTCCATGAGATAACCACACCATAACACCACCCCCTCCGAATTTTACTGTTGGTACTACACACGCTGGCAGATGTTCACCGGGCATTCGCCATACGCACACCCTGCCATCGGACCGGCACATTGTGTACCGTGATTCGTCACTCCACACAACGTTTTTCCACTGTTCAGTTGTCCAACGTTTACGCTCCTTATACCAAGTGAGACGTCGTTTGGCATTTACCGGCGTGATGTGTGGCTCATAAACAGTCGCTCGACCATTAAATCCAAGTTTTCTCACCTCCCGCCTAACTGTCATACTACTTGCAGTGGATCCTGATGTAGTTTGGAACTCCTGTGTGATGGTCTGGATAGATGTCTGCCTATTACACATTACGACCTCTTCAACTGTCGGCAGTCAACAGACGAGGTCGGGCTATACACTTTTGTGCTGTACGTGTCCCTTCACCTTTCCACTTACAGTCACATCGGAAGCAGTGGACCTAGGGATGTTTAGGAGTGTGGAAATCTCGCGCACAGAGGCATGACACAAGTGACACCCCATCACCTGACCACGTTCGAAGTCCGTGAGTTCCGCGGAGCGTCCCATTCTGCTCTCTCACGATGTCTAATGACTGCTGAGGTCGGTGATACGGAATATCTTGCAGTATGTGGCAGCACAATGCATCTAATATGAAAAACGTATGTTTTTGGGGATGTCCGTATGCTTTTGATCACGTAGTGTACAATGAACCTTTGTTCACTAGGTCTTTTTTGCATTTTTTGTTCCAACCATTTGGTATTACGTTATTACGTTGTTTCTTTTTATGACTGGTGTATCCCGCATTCGTAGGTATTCCATTAGGAGATATACGAGACTTCGGTTGCTTGCTGGTGTAATTCGTTGTATGCGTGGGTCCGCTCGGGTACATGACGTCACTGGAGTGTGTGATCATTGGATTTTAAAGAAATAAGGTAACATAAATTAGATGCTGAATTTAGTTTTGTATGTTAACGATAGTATATTTTTATTATGTGATTTATCACTGTTTTAGTAACAGATTATGATTTCTGTTGTCAGTATTCTCATACTTACTATCAAGCTACGCATGTTTCGTATACAGAGGCCTGAAGATGAAGCTTTTCGGCGTCGAAACTGGTAGCATGTTTTGAATAAACGACGTTGGATTACAACACAGCTGATCGTTTTAACTATCATTATTCAAATTCTTCATGTCCGGCTGCCAACCCAGTGTCCTCGATGGATTTCCAGAGAGTTTGTAACCTCTGGCAGGGTTCGTCCTCTCTGACAGTTTTAAAGAGTACTACGGCGAAAATAATAAAGATGTTAATTTATTCGAAGCTTCCTGACTTCTTGCGCGTGTGAAGCGACTGCTAAGTGTCACTTGTTGCAGAGAAGTGTGCAACAAACAATGTGAAAAGTGTGCTGGCAAAACGTCACCAGCACTTTGGAACCTTGAGGGACAAAAACAGGAACGATAAAAATGCAGTGTATGACAAGATAAAAAAATAGTCCCTAGACGCTGCTGTCAGGCACAGATTCTCGGCATTCAACGCCGGAGAAGCGACAAGTGGCCATTCCAGTCGGGATCTGCTTATTCGCTCATTCCAGCGTATAGGAGAGTCGTTACCAGTGGCACTCTTTATGAGCGCGCGTAATGAGGGCTTAAGCCATGTCACGGCCGCTGACTTTATCCGCTGGCCGCTCTCCAGGGACTGTCCGGGCAGCCGTGGGCTCATAAACATCTTTTTATGCAGACGGTTCAGAGAGGTCGCGCGAATAACCACTAAAGATGTCACGCGCGTCACCATTAGCTCCTTGTGATCCGCGAAAACCGTCTGGCTCCTTTACTTCTTTTTCGCATTTAGCCGTTTTGCCTTCCCTGTTTGGTTATATAGAGAAATATCTTGTAGCATTGGGGTTGAGTAGGCAAGGGTCAGACTGCACGAACAAGGATTCGGAGCTCTTTCTCACCGTGCTCATCCGCTATTTTCAACTTCGGGCATATCTTGTGTGTGTGCCTGTGTGTGTGTGTGTGTGTGTGTGTGTGTGTGTGCATAGTGTGCATCAGTGCCCACTACCAATAAAACTACCGCTAGAAAATGATTTGGTGTTGTTCAAATCGATACCCAGCTTGCAAAACGTATCTTATTTTGCGTTAGTGAGCACTGGCAATCGTTAGCGAAAATATTATCGACTGCAAGATTTACATGACCTATTGCCAGATGAGCTGAGGCACTGGTGAAGGCAACCTCGGGCTTACGGTCGGCTGGGGATACAGGTGATACAGGTCGTGAGTTTTCTACATTACATCAAGCGAATATTCTTCCAGCAACGGCAGTGATCATGTGATCCAGAGACTACCGTGTATACCCGATATTAAAAAATCCATTCCTTCTTCTTCATCTTTCGATTTTGTCTGTGACGGAACGAAGGAAAACCACTAATTTCCGTCTTTTTTCCACTTCCTTTCTAAGTTGCCAATTCCTCTTTATCCATTCACTTCATTTTTCCTCCCTTCATTCATCCAGAATCGTTTTTCTATTCTCCTCTTTCCGCCAAACACCACTACATTTTCTGTGAAGTGCCTAAATATAATTTTGGGTTTGCGATATATCTTCTGTTACATGCATTCCTCTCGTATCGTTCGTTATTCCTTGGATCGACGAGTTTCCATTTTCCAGTTCTTAACCATAGAACACTAAAGGGGGGAAATGTTACATCGTTATTAAAGCAGCGTAAATTTTACGACTCCGTACTTTATTCAAATAAAGTCATAATTTATAGTTTACACAATAAGTAATTACAAGTTCTCCAATAGTACGTCGCATTCAAAATAAGTACAAAATGTCCGTTTTACACCCTATTCTGATAATACCATAACGGCGGGAACCGCGAATTGGTACCAATTGCAATCTTAAATTTTACGATGGTATCGTTATCTAGGGTTGAAAACAAATCTTAAAATTCATATTTTTAGTTTACTATTGTCTGGACTGACCCCACGGCAAACAACATAGCTCGCCTTTTTCTTATAGTATCGGTCCTATCGGCCGCTTGTACAGCTCTTCTTCTGTATATTAAGTCACTCATCTCTCTTCTCACTACAGCAGGAGGTTCATTCATAGGAATGAGTCTTATTTTGACGGCGGTCAAGTGAGGAATCGCAGTGCTTAAGACAGTGGACTAACTAACACGTGGGAAAAATTCAAATTTCCGCACAGCCATCCACATTTAAGAACTCCGTTCTTAAACCATACGTCTATAGGGTTGCTTCGAAAAGGACACGGTCGAGTTCCTTTCCCATTCTTGTCCAGTCCTGTTTCTTCACCCAGCATTATGCTTGAAACAGCTATGTAACTCCCTGTACACCATCTATAGATGAGCCTGAAAAGGTTATAAAACCGGTTCATAGAATGAATAAGTAACTATTTCAAAAAAAGTGACTGGTTGCTGTTTTATGTAGTTACATGTAATAATAATGATTTGCATTATTAACAAAAATAATAATTGGCAATAATAATAATAAAATTAATAATGATGATAAAATAGTGGATGATATTATTTAGTTATTACACAACAAATTCAATAATAATATTTTGCATTATTAATAAAAAGTAATAATTTGCAAATAATAAGAATAGTAACACTAATAATCACAGTAAAATAACGGAGATATTAAGTATGATATTGACAAGTTTGGCACTTTTTAAGCCTTGTTTGGTATTAGAAGAAGTGGAAGAAATAATGAAAGAGGAGAGGATTGGGATGATAGTGACAATGGCTGCTAGGAAAGAACCGAATTTCTGTAGAGAACTCTGTACCTAAGGGGAGGGAAAAGTGGTGGGGAGGAAGGGTTGACGACATTGAGCTCCGGAAGAAACAGTTATTGTGATAGAAGGTGGGCCATTAGCTGTCTCTTGAAGTTTGAAATGATTTAAATTTCTCTAATCTTTCGAGGAAGATTGTGCCAAAGTTGGGTTCCTTATATAGACAATGACTTAGAGAACATGGCAGTACCGTGTACTTGTATGGAGAGGATTTTACTTTGTTGAGACATTTATTTTAGGAACTTCAGTTATATTACAACATCGTTCCTGGGCATTTTATTGTCTGATTCTTTTGGGAGATATGAAAGTTGTTAGAGAGTGGCATTAATTGATGTAAAAGCTGATGTTTTAGGCTTAAATATCGACACTGTTGCTGCAGCCAGAATGGATGACGCGAAGAGGGTACATAATTTTCGATAAAACCTGGAAGTTATATTTTTGACGAATAGGAGAGATCTTTGCTCTTTATAAAGAAAAACTATACATACCGGCCGAAGCAATCGAGAAATTTAATAAAGTTTGCTAATTTATCGGAAGAAAACTATAAAGAAAAAACTTAGCACTAAAATTTGACAAGCGGATGCGTCCGATGTCCTTTGCAATGCGGTGGGTGTTATCTCAAAGCTAAAGAAACCGACATGAAATCTTCTACTGGGCAGTTGTTTGTAGATCTAAGAAATATTTGTGAAGTATAGCGTTGCATTTGTGTTTATATGCATGAAAGATGACATGAAACAATAGGAAAATATTGAGCGGAGTGTGGGCCCATAGCTCAATTACTTCGAAGTTTATCGAAATGGTTCCTGAATTTGTACCCGTGCCTGGTAAAGTAATTACAAGCAGCGTTCTCTTACTCATCCGGGTAATATTGTCGAAATATGTGAATATATCCCAATGCATTGCTCCTCCGTCATGTGGCCCACAAATGCACACGACCAACCTATCACCTTACCAGAAAATGAAAGTGAGACAGACTTGACGTATGTTAACAATCTCTGCTGCTGAGGCGATTATGTGGAACTATATAATGGTGAATATGACAGATAAAATATGAATCTATAGCTAACAGCATAATTTTAGAGGAGAAATAAGCATATGTAAAAACTTAATCATCTGAAGGAGTAAGGTACTGATAAATGCCAGCAAATGTGACAATGGAAGGAACCAAGAAAGTTTCAATATGCCATAGAACGACGTGATTTGGGAATAAAAAGCAGATGATGGCTGTAGAAACCACTCAGAACTCGGGTATCTATTTCTGAACAGGAGGACACAAAAGAAAACATCAAAGTAATCCGAAGGTTAGTGGCACAGTGAGGAAAACGGATAGAAGGAAAAGGGTTTTCCGCTACACGTCTACGACGTGATCATTGACGATGGGAGAAATGGTAGAGGAAGAAGATCAGTGATGTGCTTCTAAAGAAAACCTTCCAAGCATTTAGTTTAAATGATTTAGGCTCAAATGGCTCTGAGCACTACGGGACTTAACGTCTGAGGAATGGGTTCCCTAGAACTTAGAATTACTTAAACCTACCTAACCTAAGGACATCACACACATCCATGCCCGAGGCAGGATTCGAACCTGCGACGGTAGCAGTCGCGCGGTTCCGGAATGAAGCGCCTAGAACCGCTCGGCCACTCCGAGCGGCAAATTATTTAGGAAAACAACGGAATAAGTAAATCTGGATGATGGTACGGGGACTGGTAATCCCCTCCTACTGAATGGAAGAAGGAAGAAAGAAACGAAGATTAAAATACGAGAGGGAGCACGGATGACGTGGGAGACAAAAGAAGCTACTGCTTCTGAATGACTCACCGTTGAATACGTCCAGCCAAGGGCGAGGCGGGAGGAATTCGACATCTTTTTTATGCTGCGCGGGCGGTTTTTAATTGGAGGAACTGGTCTGACTTGCTCTGCCCATTATCCGAACACCCAGTAATTGGTGGGTCCCGAGATGAGGCGAGAGGGAGATAGTGATAATTAACTAGGAATACAGAGAGGGAGAGAGAGAATGAGCGAGGTAGGAGGATAACGTCCTAAAAAGGGGCATAAAGTCCCCTCGTTAAGCCGGAGATATTATTTAGATTCAGTGTATCTGTGGGAGGGAACAGGCATGGCCCGGAGCGGTATCGGCAGCCATCCCGAAAGCAGTAACTACTGTCTCGTCAACTACCGCCGCCACTACCGGAAAATCCGGAATCGTGATAAATTAAAGTGGAGACTGGTTAAGTTATTTCCTGGCGTAGCGAGTCGGTCCCGTCTCGTCTCTGGCGGACGTCGCCGCGGCAGCAGCAGCAGCAGCAGCAGAGAGGAGCCGGACCCGAAAACCTGTTGGTCTCGCTAGGCGCTATTTGGAACGAGTCCGGCGAAGAATGCAGCAGCATCGGCGCTAGCTGCAGGATCACCCTCGTCTGGACCGCAGCGTGGCTCAGGATCTCGCAGTGCCGACCCGAGCCGCTCGCCGACGCTACCGACGCCGACTGCCGCGCAGATGGTGATGGCGACGCTAGCGGGCGACGCGCCTTCTCCGCGCCTGCGCTCTTCGCAAAGAGGGGGCCGGCCCGTTTCACCTGTTCCTGCTTCCGCCGCCGCCGCCGCCGCCGCCGCCGCCACCGCCTGCCCTGCTGGTGGTGGTCGTGACGTCACACGGCGCGCACGCTGCCTGCGCCTACAGCCACCGCGAAAGCACCGGTCTGCTACCAGCGCCACTTTGCTTTTCTTTTTTTTTTTTTACTTCTGTTCGTAATTGTCCCTTTTGTTATTTTTTTATTTATTTATTTTCATATCACAGTGAGTGCGTTCTAAATCGAACCGCGTGATGCACCGTTCGTGATGTGTGTGACCTCTGGATGTGTTTCCGTGTGAGTGAATCTAATTTTGTTGCCTTACGACAAATGGCATACCATTCGGTAGCGCTAGGAGCAGGGATCCTGAACAGTTGACACACTGTCTTATACCTTATCGATGATCGCCTCTGAGTCCGCGGCTCTTGGTCTTGCGGTAGCGTTCTCGCTTCCCGCGCACGGGGTCCCGGGTTCGATTCCCGGCGGGGTCAGAGATTTTCTCTGCCTCGAGATGAGTGGGTGTTTTGTGTCTTTCATCATCATTTCATCCTCATTCACTTGCAAAGCGCCGTAGTGGCATTAAAGAACTTGTGGAGCGGCGGCCACCAATACCATACGCTTATTATTATCGTGTGTAAAATCTTTGAAGTCAGAGCAAACTCCTTTTACGCCTACAAATACCTCACAGCCCGTAAATCTAAGTTAAGGGGGTAGGACGTCAAACGGGCCTACTTGGAGCAGGAGAGGCACCACAGGACATTAATTTCCACTGTCTATATTTTTACAAATAAATTCATAAAACTTTGTCAGCATGACCAGGAAGGATTCAGAATTCACACTCATAGCAGTGGAAGTTCTAAAACATAACGAAGTAATTTTTTTTACATGTGAAATTTCATCCTTTTTTTTCACTTACTGATGGCAGCATTTGTTGCTATCGGTACACCGTTCTTCATAAGTAAGAGAGATGGTTCGATGAACTCTGCACAGCATACAAACCATACTTAAAGGTGTATGAAAGTCTAGAATTTTCCAAATCTATTAAAAACTGTGGTAAAAATTGAGGGAATTAACTACAAAATTTGTGTTTTTTCCTAAACATGAAGTTTAAAATACAACAGATCATTCGTTTTTTCATAAATTAAATAAATTCCAGAGTTTCATACACCTGTAAGTATGGTATGTATGCTGTGCAAAATTCATCGAAGAATCTCTCTAACTTATGAAGAAAAGTCTACCTATAGCAACAAATGCCGCCATTAGTAAGTGAAAAAATGATGAAATTTCACACATAAAAAAATTATTTTGTTATGTTTTCGAACTTCCACTGCAATCAGTGTGAATCGTGAATCCTTCCTGGTGATGCCTCTCCTGCTCCACGTCGGCCCGTTTGACGTCCTACCCCCCCTTAAGTATGTAAGTAGCAGACGGAATTTCTCATTGTACCACATTAGTCTAAATCTTTAATCCGTAAGCCATCGTACGATATGGATATCCAATGTCCTCCCCTTTCCCCCACCTGTTTTTTTGTTCATTTCGCGGATGGTAAACGGAATGGAAGATCCCCAGTGGTCTGTGTGCCAGTTCGAACATCAATAACTTCAGCATTATTAGATTATGCAAGAAACATAGGGCAAAAAGTGTGATCCTTCACTGCTACTCGAACGTCAGATGGAATTTTCTGAATAAGTCTCCCGCGTTGCAGAACGTATTTGTTGTCTTCCTTGTTTTTCGGTCTCTCTTTCCGCAGTTGCAGATATACAAGTTGTATAGCTAAATTTTCATCTTTCGCAACCGTAGTGAAAGTCTCACAAAGACCAGACGTGTTTCGCTTTCTTCTAAAGCACCTTCAGTGGCCAGGTTTTTTGTTGGTCACTTCATCCTTCTTCATTAGATGTATTCGCAACTGCGAATAAGGACAACCATCAGCAGTTGAATGGAACGACAGTGAAAATTTGCGCCGGACCTGTGTTTCCCGCTTCACCTTACCATTTGCCTACCCGTGCACGACTCACGGCCAGATACAAACTTTCATATGTCTATGACCTGTACTCGTACATCCACTATGTATATCCCCGTACAGGTCAGACGTTATAATCGAGAGTCGCTTGCCCGATATCGGCAGATAAAGAGCTGCATATTCACTATGATATTTGCTATGAGTTTGCTCCTTTGATGATCATTAGGTGTCATAAAGTATCATGTTGTCATGTCTAACGAAGACTCCGAGGACACATAATACCATGCCGTCAATTATACATTACTATCTATGGGGTTCTGATAGTATCGTAGCCAATAGAAGATCGTACAATATCAAAACTATGGTAGTCATAAGGCATCCGTTAGTAATGGTGGACAGAGGATTTCATTAAAAGCAATTTATGTTACGCCGTCAAAAATCAAAAACGTACAGACGTAACAGATACCGGCATTTCTTGAAGATGGCATAGTCTGCATACTGACAAAATGAACAATTGATTTCTGTTTATTCCATCAATAAGAAGATATACCTTTTAATCGAATAACTTGGTATCAGTGTCGGATACTAAACACTCTTTTAGCTTTTAAGAGTATCAGTTGACAAAGCTTACCAAGTTTCTGTTGTGTGGAGGTGGTAAGCTTCCGGAAACTGGTTCCTTTCCAAATCGATACCTCCTTCCATATAACTAGAAGCCCTCACAGCGAGATGAATAAGCTTATCTTCATCTGAGTGCGATGAAATACATTTTTTCAGAAGGATGATGAAATAATGTGGACAATCCTGAAGAGAAAAGTCATGTATATGTATTCCACATTCCAGCTGTTCGGAGATAAAGCAATTTGAACTTCACGATATTAGTCGTGTTGGTCGCTTAAACGAGAACATGTTCAGCCATCCTTCACGGAGTCGCTGTTTGTGGACGCGGTTTCAGACTATAGTCCAGATTTGAAATGTACAACCGGTTGAGGGATTGATTTCCATCTTTTAAACACTTGCCCTCGCGCTACAGAAAAATATAAGTACCGGTACTGTTAGCAATACAGCTGTGTTTAGATGAAGTCAAATTTACAGCTGCGTTTTTGTTGCACTGCCAGGTCAGCCTGGCAACGGACACATCAAACAACGATTTTTTAAATTATTTCCACCAACGACGTTAGCATTATTGACAGTTTCAGTAGCTCTGTATTGCGCACATCATTGAGAATAGAGTATATGGTCACGTGATGCTTTCAGTTAAGAATATTAACGGCCTTTAGCACATGGTGATTTCTCCTATAACATCCTGTTGGAGTAATCTTATAATCCACCTATGGTTTCTGAAATTTCTCAAGGAAGTATTAATTAGACAGTCGGATCTTTTCTTGAGCTGGTTTACATATGCATTTATTCTCGAAAACTTCACATTAAACCTAAAATTATATACCCATCAACAAATCCTTGTTTGCACACATACAATTTCTTTGCGTGTCGTAGATGGTTTCGGATCAGCATATTACATCAATATTGTGTAACGAGTTGCACAAGCGTTTTGTCAGTCCTCTCTCTCGTAAATGACAAACAGTTTTACACTGATGCCGCTATAAGTAGGAGACTGTAAGTGAATTTACATCCGATTTACTCAAACGGTAACGCCGTTACGACGAAGTCTTGGAAACTGCATCCAGCCTACGCGACATAGTACTCATACAAGTATTGTACGATTTACACAACAACATGGAGGGTACCTCCTATCAACATTATTTTCTTTCCTACTCCATACGCACACTTGAGCAGGGGGGGGGGGGGGGGGGGTAGTAACTGTCCATAAGCGCCGTATGAACTGTAATGTCTCTTACCTTACACTCGTGCCCCCTAAACGAAATTTATGATCGTGGCTGCAGAAGTGTCGCACAGTCTTCACCGAATACAGTCTTTCAAAATTCGCCAACAGGATTTCGTGAGAGCTACGCCTTACGTCTTCCACTGACATTCTCCGAGTATTACACTTCCGTGTGTGCTGTGCCGACCCTTTACTATCGTAACATCGCTTCTGTGAATTAGTTCGGTATCTTTTGCCGATGTCTACTTGATAAGAAAATAAGCAGCCATTCTCCTACCATTCTGCTAGCACAAAAAGTATTATGTTACGTGTATTTGGCAGTGTTTTGCAGAGCCCAACCTTAGATGCAGGCGAAGGTTGTTGTACCTAAACGTGTGTCGGAGGGTACAACTTTTAAGCCAATCGCCGTACCAGTGAAGAAGCGGAGTGGCTCATTCCTTCGGTTGCATTCCATCGTGGATAAATACATCCTAGTTCCATCATTTTAGTCCAGGTGCGCTATAGTATTTTAATATTAAGCACTTACTGTTGTATTTCGAGTCCGGTGAATTAATACATTCGCATTTATGGCGCCCAGATCGCCAAATGTATCGTGTAGTGTCACCTCCTCTCTCTCCTTCCACGTCCACTGTGTCATCAAATGCGTGATGAATGCTGCATGAGAAAAGTATTTTATCCGTTACGACACTTTTGATGTTTACTCAATGTCATATCACGTAGGGGACGAAATCTTTTTTCAGTGTCCTTACTTCTGTTTAGCGCGCAGTTGATAAATAACTTTTCACATGCATCATAATAAATTATACAAAATATATTGTAGAGAATGTCTAGCTGTCGGATTACTTTTTATTATTCAGTGTGCCCACGAGTAACTAGTTTCTTCACATTTACAACATTGAGTAACTGACAGTACTATTTCCGGAAACGTCGTCTGTGAAATAGCCGAGATAAAACTGATATACCTGTCAATTACAACGACGGGATAACTTTTTCTGGCGAGCCTACATGTTGCTTTAAATACTGATAATGAGTCTGTTACGCCAGTTCAAAAAAATGGTTCATATGGCTCTGAGCTCTATGGGACTTAACTTCTGAGGTCATCAGTCCCCTAGAACTTAGAACTACTTAAACCTAACTAACCTAAGGACATCACACACATCCATGCCCCAGGCAGGATTCGAACCTGCGACCGTAGCCGTCACGCGGTTCCAAACTGAAGCGCTTAGAACCGCACGGCCACACCGACCGGCATTTCGCCAGTAATTTTCATAACTGGTAGTGGTTAATTCTTTGTATCATCTGTCTTCCCTTCTGTTTTATGCTCTTCGTAGATAAGTGACTAACGTTTTCTCGCATGTTATCGTTTACACTGTTATATAACCACTATTTTTCTAGCAGTCTGATTTGTCGTGAGTTGTATTTTACAATTTTGATTGTATCTGATTAGCGCTGAAGAAAAAAATTGCCCATCATCTTTATGCCATTTTTGTTGTGCTAACCACATGTTGAATCGTTAAGTGAAGCATCGTTTAAAATATATAGGGTGTGAAAAATAAACGTGTTTCCGGGATTTCGTGACAGTATTATGTAGTCTACACAGACAGCGTTAGTAACACAACAGAAACGAATGCTATCATTACAAAACAGTCAACGATATCCTGCAGAACAATGCGGCTTTACGAGTAGATATCTTTCTATTTCCTGCAAGGATTCTGATGTCTGTAAAATTTTACTTACAGGTAATCTACGACTAGCACAACATCGGATAACTGTGCAAGCAGTAATTAAAAGATCGTAATCTCAGAACCGTATCACAAAGGTGCTGCATCTTCATCGTCAGAAATTTTCTGTTGTCGATGAACTAAAGCTTCTAAATGAACGTGTGCAGCTCGGTTCCCACGGTGGTTTCTGAATGAGAAGGTATCGGGGTATTTAGACCTTCACATCCTTTTCTTCATGTCTTCATATGAAATCTGGTTCAACGTGACCAGGTATGTAAGCTCTCGTAACACGAAGCATTGCGCACCAGGAACTCTACAGCAGTACCATATAAGGACTTTGCATGTGCTACGATTGGTGTTTGGTTCTCAAAAATGGTTCAAATGGCTCTGAGCACTATGGGACTCAACTGCTGAGGTCATCAGTCCCCTAGAACTTAGAACTACTTAAACCTAACTAACCTAAGGACATCACACACATCCATCCCTCAGGCAGGATTCGAACCTGCGACCGTAGCGGTCGCGCCGTTCCAGACTGTAGCGCCTAGAACCCCTCGGCGTTTGGTTCTCAGTTTCCCTACAAGTTCGACTTTGGTCACCCTGCATAACAGCGTCTGGATTCACAAGTAAATCCTTTTCTATTTCCGACAAAAATTTTGGCGCTTATACACCGTTAATTACCAGTAACATCAACGTATGTGACTATCAAAATTATGACATAAACTGTACATGTCGAATGACACAATGTCTTGCTGATCTGACCGCTCTCAACAGCCTCTGCTTCCTCTTCTAGGACGCTGTAACGACAAGTGGAAGTCGAACAACGAAGGACATCTGGAACGGCACCAAAGATAAGCTAGGCTACAAGGCTCTGGCCTCGGTCAAACAAACTTTTGATAAAGGTGCTGTTAAAAAGGCGCTGTGCGAAATAGTGTCACGGAAAGGAACCGTGCAGCAAATGTCCCATTATCTCGACTCCTGTCGCTGGTGTTTAACCTCCCGAAAATAGCGAGGTCGTTGCAGAGCATGACAGGCTTCGAGTTGCGAATCGGTCTTAGCCTTGTCCAATGGTTCCCCTTCAGTTGCTCGGAACGAGGATTTGAAATTGCTTTCTCCGGTCTATGAGTTTAGTACTCAGAACGAACGACAGCTGTATCAAGAAAATTGGAGTTTAATTTTACGGAGGGGCATGTAAGCGGCGTGCCATCGGGGAAAAGAGCCCCCGCGATAAGACGGGCCCTCAGACGGAGCGGATGATTGATCGTTTTTAGTTACCACCATGCATATTCATACACTTCACGTTGCGACAGGCAGACGTGGAATATTCATACATAAAGAATTACACCGAAACTATGTCGATGTAATCGGGTAGCTGATCGCCACCTTGCTTATACTTCTTATCCTTTCTTCCTGTTTTTTTTTTAGGTGACACGCAGAGACAGGCAAGTGCTGGGGGTTAAACGCATGTTCGTACCTGAAGCTAGTAAAGTTAGGCGCAGGGTACCACAAGTTTCAGACGAGGATCAGAAATATGTTATTCCGGATCCCATTCTCTCTCTCTCTCTCTCTCTCTCTCTCTCTCTCTATCTCTATCTCTCTTTCTGCCTGTGTGAGTGTATGTGTGTGTGTGTGTGTGTGTGTGTGTGTGTGTGTGTGTGTGTGTGTCCTAAAGTCCAACAAAAGTAAAATGTCGTGCAACGGATTTTTTTTTTTCAATGTAGTTGTAGAGCCGAAGTTTTACATTACACAGAATACCTTATTAAATATATTTTGCTTTCTCATCTCAATCTAACTTATCAAGTATATTATTTTGAAATGTTAAGTGAAATCACCCTGTGCGTCCTTCAACCGTATTCTTCCTATCACTGTCTGTCTCTCAGTGTTTCCGATTCTGTTTCACCGTATTCCATTTTTGAGTGGAGTCTTCTTAAGGCTATCCTTTCCGTCTACTATCACAGAGTTGTTCTTCATTCCTCGCCAAATCCAAATGTAGTTAAGGTTTACTGCGTTTTTATTTTCAGTATTTCTAGTACCCGTGATGATGTTCTTTCTCTCATAAATTCTCTTTCTGTCGAGAAAAATGAACTATAAATGTGTTTCGAAGGCTGTTTCCGTGACTGGCCGTTTAAATTGTGAGTCAAAGAACACGACGTAAGCAGACTCTAAACTTCTGGTTTTTATTTATGACGCGTTTCTGAGGATTTCCTTCCGTGGTGATCGAGACGACAAAATTAGACGAAGTACAGTCCAAACAGAGGCGTTTAAACAATCATTCTTCCCGCTCTCTATCAGTGAATGGAATGGACAGAGGCTCTAACAGGTGGTGCAATCCTCTTCCACACACTTCACGGCTGTTCCTCTCGCAAAAACGTATAATTCAGAAATATTTGCAGTCTTCCTGGACAGATGTTTTTCTTTTGGGGTCATCAGTCTTCTGACAGCTTTGATGCGGCCGCCACGAATTCCTCTGCTGAGCCAACCTTTTCATGTCAGAGCAGCAATTGCAACCGAAGTCCTGAAGCTCTCTGTAGCACGATGGAAGTTGTTCCCTGGTATCTTAACAAATATCATGTCATCCTGTCCCTTCACGATGTCAGTGTTTTCCATTATTTCTTTTCTCGTCAATTCTGCGGAGAACCTCCTTATTCCTTATCTCATCAGGCCACCTAATTTTCTACATTCTTCTGTACCATCACATCTCAAATGCTTCGATTCTCTCCTGATTTGGCCTTCCCCCCAGTCCACGTTTCACTACCATACAACGCTCTGCTTCAAACGTACGTTCTCAGAAATTTCTTCCTCAAATTAAGGCCTATGTTTCATATTAGCAGTCTTCTCTTGGCCAGGAATGACCTTTTCGCCTGTGCTAGTCTGCTTTTTATGCCCTCCTTGTTCTGATGCTTATTTAGCGGAATTCCTTAGCTTCGTCAACTCCGTGTCACCAACTCTGATGTTAAGTTTCTCGCCGTTCTCTTCTCTGCTATTTCTCATTACTTCCGTCTTCCTTCGATTTACTCTTAACCCCGATTCTGTACTCATTAGCCTGTTCGCTGTTCACTCCAATCGACAGATCATGTAATTCCTCTTCATTTTCAAGGAAGATAGCAATGTCATCAGCGAATCTTATCATTGATATTCTGTCAGTCTGAGTTTTAATCCCACTCTTGAACCTCTCTGTTATTTGCGTCATTGCTTCTTCAATGTACAGATTGAACAGTAGCGGCGAAAGACTACATCCTTGTCCTCCGCCCTTTGTAATACGAGCACTTCATTCTTGGTCTCCCATTCTTATTGTTTCCTCTTGTTTCTTATACATGGTGTATATTAATCCTTCTTAGCCTATAGCTTACCCCTATTTTTCTCAGAATTTGGAACAGCACTTGACACGGCCGAGCGCTTTTTGAGTTCGACAACTCCTATGAACTTGTCTTGATTTTTCTTCAGTCTTGCTTCCATTTTCAGTCTTGCTTTCATTTTCGAGTATAATGACTTTCCTGGAGACTAGAAATCTACTCTGTAGGAATCAGCATGGGTTTCGAAAAAGACGGTCATGTGAAACCCAGCTCGCGCTGTTCGTCCACGAGACTCAGAGGGCCATAGACACGGGTTCACAGGTAGATGCCGTGTTTCTTGACTTCCGCAAGGCGTTCGATACAGTTCCCCACAGTCGTTTAATGAACAAAGTAAGAGCATATGGACTCTTAGACCAATTGTCTGATTGGATTGAGGAGTTCCTAGATAACAGGACGCAGCGTGTCATTCTCAATGGAGAGAAGTCTTCCGAAGTAAGAGTGATTTCAGGTGTGCCGCAGGGGAGTGTCGTAGGACCGTTGCTATTCACAATATACATAAATGACCTTGTGGATGACATCGGAAGTTCACTGAGGCTTTTTGCGGATGATGCTGTGGTATATCGAGAGGTTGTAACAATGGAAAAAAGTACTGAAATGCAGGAGGATCTGCAGCGAATTGACGCATGGTGCAGGGAATGGCAATTGAATCTCAATGTAGACAAGTGTAATGTGCTGCGAATACACAGAAAGATAGATCCTTTATCATTTAGCAACTGGAAGCAGTTAATACCATAAATTATCTGGGAGTACGCATTAGGAGTGATTTAAAATGGAATGATCGTATAATGTTGATTGTCGGTAAAGCAGATGCCAGACTGAGATTCATTGGAAGAATTCTAACGAAATGCAATCCGAAAACAAAGGAAGTAGGTTACAGTACGCTTGTTCGCCCACTGTTTGAATAGTGCTCAGCAGTGTGGGATCCGTACCAGATAGGGTTGATAGAAGAGGTAGAGAAGATCCAACGGAGAGCAGCACGCTTCGTTACAGTATCATATAGTAATCGCGAAAGCGCTACGGAGATGATAGATAAACTCCAGTGGAAGACTCTGCAGGAGAGACGCTCAGTAGCTCGGTACGGGCTTTTGTCAAAGTTTCGAGAACATACTTTCACCGAAGAGTCAAGCAGTATATTGCTCCCTCCTACGTATATCTCGCGAAGAGACCATGAGGATAAAATCAGAGAGATTAGAGCCCACACAGAGGCATACCGACAATCCTTCTTTCCACGAACAATACGAGACTGTAATAGAAGGGAGAACCGAAAGAGGTACTCAAGGTACCCTCCGCCACACACCGCCAGGTGGCTTGCGGGGTATGGATGTAGATGTAGATGTAGAACGTCAGAACTGCCTCTCTGGTACTTTTACTTTTGTTTTACTTTTGTTAATAGTCATCTTATAAGCTCTTTCCATGACATTAAACATTTCATTCAGTTGCTTTTCAAGATCATTTTCCTTCTCTGACGGAGCCACAGTGTCATCGGCAAATATCAATGTTTTAATTTCTCTTCCCTGAAAGTCGATACCCCTTTCCGAATTTCCCTCGGTTTATACGGGTAATAACGTAACTCACCAGCTGAGCGCGACTAAAATGTGAGGCATGATTTGCATGATTGGGGCTTATGCCGGTATTGGCAGCAAATCGCTGATCAGGATCTAATGAGCAGCTCTCGCGCTAATGGAGTGTTCACGCTCGGCTGTCGCACCCATTGGCTGTGATGCGCAGCGGGCAGGACTCCTGAGTGCTTCGCAACCCACGGGCGGCTACTTAACGAGGTCGGTTTTAGAAAAGCGTTGGCGCGTCCGCTGATCCGTTAAACGACCACTTACTTAGGGGCCGGGTTAAAAACAGGCCACTGTGGTGGTAAAAAAAAATCCACCTTCTGATACTCCGAGATGTGCGGGACGCCTCTGGTGAAAAGTACGCTAGACCTCAAGACGGACAAGTAGAGCAGTAAAGTTAAATGCGAGATCAGCCTCCCCAATGAAAAGCTTGAGTTTTGTTTTATTTCAGACTGATCTTATCGGAACTAAGGCTTTACACACTCAGTGCCTCGAAGTCTTATCCGTTGCAAGTTAGAGAGTGATTCCATAACTGCCGGCGCGTTTCCTCACGAGACTTGGCCCTGTTATACACTGTCTTTTGCAATATTTTGTGTAGAACATTCAGAGCAAAATATTGCCTCCAACCCGTTCAAGGTCGTCGACTGTCTGAGGTGGTCCTATTAATTAAGAAAACAAAACAACAGCAAAAAAATGGTTCAAATGGCTCTGAGCACTATGGGACTTAACATCTATGGTCATCAGTCCCCTAGAACTTAGAACTACTTAAACCTAACTAACCTAAGGACAGTACACAACACCCAGCCATCACGAGGCAGAGAAAATCCCTGACCCCGCCGGGAATCGAACCCGGGAACCCGGGCGTGGGAAGCGAGAACGCTACCGCACGACCACGAGATGCGGGCAAAAACAACAGCAAATTGATGACTTGGCCTGCAGGTATGTCATTTACGTCCGCTACGTCTATCAATTCATTAATAAGGGAAACCGTTCTGCAACTACTCCAGGAGGCTATTTGTGAAATGTAGGGGCATGATTAGATAAAAGCAAAACCATGCAGCCTCCTCTAGCAACAATTACTAGCCATTTATACGAGCAAAGATCGTATTAAAAATGGCAGACTATGTGATCCCGATGCCATTAGTGTTCTTAACCGGTGTCTCTTTTACGTCGTTGGAAGAATTTTGCTCTCGATGGAATGCTGTCTGCATTGCCGGAATACTGTATTTAAATGAAAGAGATGCTGACTCTCTTAACAACACAGGATTTAAATAAATCAGTATTTCGCGTCTTGTCGATGTATCATATACTATTACAGTCATAAGTGGACAATCGTTGTCTGGGGTATGCAACCATTTCCGCTTTCGTTGTAAACATGCGAAACTATGACGGAAAACCTAAATTGAAATTGTCACTTGTGACTTAGGTTCATCCGAAAGCATCTTCAGTTTGTAATCACAGTACATGCTCTGGTGACATCCAGAGGAATGAATTACAGTGGAAGGAGAGAAATATGATGTCTACGAAGACTGCAGCGCTCCCTCATTTGCATACCGATCTCTTTTTACGAGTTTAAAACTATACGACGCCACCGTAAATACTGTCCTAGCTGGAGTAAGTACTTATTGCCTTTTTGTGCAACGCTTGCACACAGGATAAACCAATTATCCAACATGACCTTGTCCCTACCTTAGTGTGTAATTCCCGTTCTACGTAGCTTTTCTTATCCGTCCCCTCCTCCACCCGGCCCTCTCTCTTTCTTCCTCTCTCTCTGGTAGTTAATTTGACTATCACCTTGAACTACAGTTTGTCTGCGTGAAAAATTCCAGACGCTGCTTGGTTCACACACAGTGCTGACGGTATGTATTCCTACAAATGTCTACATTCGTCAGTTCATAAACCGAACAGTATTTTGGCAAACCAACTAGTTTGAAGACTGTACCACTTAAATATTTTTGCAAAGACTTTGATTACATACTTAAGCACGTAAATACATGTGCTCCTCATTTTAATAATGTCTCAGTCATCTAAAACAACACAATTAAAGGTGCTTACTGGTCCACATTACAATTTATCTTTTACATTTTATCAATATATACGAATTAAATGTAGGGCTTAGTGTTTAGTGAAAGAAGTTACCCAATGACTGTAAAAACAAACACTTCCTTTGCAGGTTTATTCTGCCGCTAAGAATGACGATAAGGTCATCACTTTTGAAAACCAAAAAAAATTGCTAGTTTATGAGAGCTCTTTTATGAGAGTTGTATCTACCATAGCTTCTCTTTTTTATGTGAACTGTCACTGAATAGGGATAGTTATTATAGTAGTCTACCTTCAGTTACACTTTTTAAAAAATTGTCTTATACATGTAGCGCTCTGCAGCCTGCAAATATTGAAAATATTTCATTATATAATACGCGTAATGCAGTAACCTGCTTACATCACTACAATGTATTATAACATGACATCCTTTCAACTGCAAAACTTAACTACACGCATGTCTGAAACTTCACGAAAATAGCGGAAAATGAGACCTAGTATTATTTTCGTAGAAAACCCTCACACTAGAAACAAGTATCATAAGCCTAACAATATGACTAAAATATTGCCACATCACGTGACTACAGCAATTTCTGTTCTTATTCAGGCGAGTGGGGGCTAGTGGAGACCGTTTTCGCCTTCAACCACAGCTGCAACTGGATCTAGAACTATTTCGCCGTCGGTAATCTTAACGTACACACTGCATAGGAATCATTACATGGCACAGTCAACAAACATTTGATGATATATTGGGTTAACTCAGTCCCAGTAGCAAAATGTGTCTTAAGTTCAAGTTTCGAATCAGAAAATTCATACGGCGGTAATGATAGAGTAGTAAAAAATACGTTGAAAATCAGGAAAGGTCTTAGAGCGATAATGACCGATTGATAACAGTTCGATAACAGCCACAACGACTAGCTGCACAATTTCTGCAAAGTTGTAAAGGCAGCTACAATTTCAACAAAACGTTTATGCACGAAACGTCCCCCTTTCACACTCTCACACTCGCGGAGACTTGTCTGTCTTTTAGTAATGTGAAAGTATTCGAGATATGTCTTACCTCCGGAAGTAATCCATATAACATTGTTTCACGGGGGAAATTATCCAGAATTACTAGAGGCTGATCCTTGGGGTATATACAGGGTGTCAGTTGAACTATATCAAATAAAATCGTCATAACTTCTAAACGGTTTGCATTAGGACTGTTGGCCACGGAGCATGATGGAAATAATCATGCGCTGTGTGGTTTGGTTTAGCGACGATACCCACTTTCTTTTAACCGAGCGGGGTGGCGCAGTGGTTCGACACTGGACTCGCATTCGGGAGGATGACGGTTCAATCCCGCGTCCGGCCATCCTGATTTAGGTTTTCCGTGATTTCCCTAAATCGCTCCAGGCAAATGCCGGGATGGTTCCTCTGAAAGGGCACGGCCGACTTCCTTCCCAATCCTTCCCTAATCCGATGAGACCGATGACCACGCTGTCTGGTCTCCTTCCCCAAACCAACCAACCACTTTCTTTTGGATGGGATGGTCAATAACCAGAATTGGCGCATTTGGGGGACTGAGAATCCGCATTTTGCGATCTGGAAGTCTCTTCACCCTCAACGGATGACCGTGTGTGGTGTGAAATATTCCAGTCAGGGAATAATCGATGCGATATTCCTTGATGGCACAGTGACTACCGAACGGTATCTGAAGGTTTTGGAAGATGATTTCATCCCCATTATTCAAAGTGACGCTGATTGCGACAAGATGTGGTTCATGGAAGACGGTGCTCGACCCCATAGAAGAAGAAGACTGTTTGATGGCCTGGAGCAGCATTTTCGGGACAGCATTCTATCTCTGGGGTACCCAGGGGCCACCGGTATGCGCCTAGATTGGCCGCCATATTCTCCGGATGTGAACACATGCGACTCCTTTCTACGGGGCTATATCATAACAACGTATACAACAATAACATCAAAACCATTGCTGAGCTGGAAACAGCCATTCAGGTCACCGACAGCATCGGTGTTCCTACACTTCAGCGGGACATGCAGAATTTGCAGAATTTCGCTATTCGTCTGCGCCACATCATCGCCAATGGTGGCAGGCATATCGAACATGTCATAACCTAAATCCGAATATCCGTAGTGACGTTTACATGGTGAATAAACCGTGTGCATGCTGTAGTTTGTTACTAATTTACGTTTTTGTTCATGTAGTTCAATAATTGTCACCCTTTACCTACTTACTTCCTATGTCGCCTATTGTCTGCTAGAAACGTTTCTACTAGGGACACCAAGTTGGCGCACAGCGTAATCATCTAAGGCAACGGAGAAATCGGCGCAACCGAGATACGGATCGACATGACAGTATTTTATGTCCGCCTCGATGAAACAGACGTTTCTGCTCACACCATGGCGTTGAGGCAAAGTCTGGTTATTAATGTTACCACATTTCTTTCCGGTCAATTACGAAAGGTAAAAATAGCTTCAATCACCAGGATGTGATCCACCTGACTTCGAATCAAGCACTACCTCCCCGACTTTAAGTTAGCGATCACTTAGGCCAGATCAAGGGATGAGCAAATTTAAACAACAGTTTTCCAAACGATTTTTAAATACAGGCACTATGCCTCTGAATATTGAACATTCTAATGTTATTTCGTATTGTGTGTGCAGATAGTGAACCACTGGCTGAATTTCGTTTTAATCTGATGTTCTTCGCGGCACTGAGCTTTGCGAAACTACTCCTCGATTCCCAAGGAGAACGTGAAATTCCCAGAAAATATGCGTTTAACAGTGGTAAGCGGTGTGTTTCGGAGAAGGACATCTGCACTTCTCATGCAGATGGCCGATCTCGAAGGCTATCGCAAGCGTGGCTGGTTACTCATTAGGTTCTCTACATTTTCGGCAACGCAAAATTTAAAAATAGATATATTACGTAACTCTTTTCAGACGACTCTGCTGCCAACGGACTAAAGTTCCGCACGTGTTCAAAGTAGATACCGGTAATATTGAAGTTCGCACTCGGCTGCATCCGTTCGTTTCACTTCTCAAAATATTTCTGCCTGTCGTTTATCGTGAGTCTGTGGAGGAACTCAGTATTTTTTCTCCTCTCTTCCACTGGTGACAAGGAAGACGTCTGTAGCAGACCACTCGTCAACTAAGACTAAGCTGGATTATGTCTATAAGACTTGTCTCAGATTATGGGTACAGTTCGAGGTGGAAAAAATACATGATCATTAATATGTAATAACAAATATTTACTTATTAGTGTGAGCAGATTCGATTCGTTAGTTTTTGTTGTCTGTACTAAACAATTAGATCAGCAAACAAAATTACTTTACAATTGTTATTACCAGCACTACATCAAATAAACGTGTAATAGTCCCCATTAAGTTTTCTTCTCCTCTTTATTGTGAGAGCCAGTGGTTTGCACTCCATATGGTGACGTTTGTAATGTTCTGGTTGTCTCTGATATTCTAAATGTCTACCATGCTACAATATATGTCTCTTAAAATGCTTCTAAACCTCCATAATCCTCGTACGAATCAGCTACAACAGCTACAGTCATCCATATGCTTCCTCCAAAAATTGTATTCATCAGAATGGGAAAATCAAAATGTTATCATCTAAATACATATGGACCTCCAATTATTTTCTGCTGAGGAAAACCATCTTTATTTTAACAGCACGCAAAATTCTATACATAGGACAGTAAAGCCGACGAAAACGTCGACGGAGTGTCCTTGCTCTGCGGTATCGTTCTCCCATTGTCGTCTCTGGACTTTGTGCAAATGTGCTTGTGTGCCTATGCGAATTAAGGCATTCACTGTTCGGCCCGCCAATTACGACCGTTTTATGAAAATCGGATGCAACACTTTCGCACGCATAAGTTACGGTGCAAAGAAGAAATCAACCGACAGGTTGCTTGTTTTTGAGCGGCAATTTCTTTGTCCGACACGGCTAGAACAGCGTTGCAGTAGAGGTACGTTTTGCCTTCTGTGAGAGTTCGGTTCTCAAGACGAGAGCAATATCGCATCTATAGCCTAGAATTCACTGTACTGTAGATGACAACGTACTGTATGCGATCGAATGAACTCACACATGGAAATTTTCAGACCGATTTTTTTCTCCTGCTGGGGCGGTATATAGAATCTTCTTTGAAAATCATTTCTGCTTTTGTTTTTTTGTTTTTTTTTCTTGTCGTCGTTTTATACGAGATAATAGGAGCAATTCATTATAATGTTATATCGCAGAACAGAGGGGATTGTTGATACATACAAGGCAACTGTTTGTTCTCTCTCTCTGTCTCACTCTCCCTCTCTCTTGTTCTTCCGCGACTTGTTTCTATACTGTTTCAACATACTCTTCAGTGTATGAGAAAGAGCTCAGACGTGATGATGGTACGCTTCCGAAGCTTATCTTAACCTCTCGATTCTTGCTGAATCCTCTGAATATTGCAGAATTATGCGTATTTTACAAACAGAACACAATATTCCTTGCCACATTGGTCGAATGTGATTCCATATACAAAATACTACCGTAAAACTTGTCACAAGTTTATTTCTTTCACTGCGAAATCTGAGTATTCACACTCAACAGTAACTATTGTAATCTAACAAAAGCAGTTTGACAGTTTGGCTACAGTGCATGTATGGTCAGTTATCCAAGTCGTGGCCAGATAACCTAGAGCTCCACTCCGCTAAACTTTCTTAGGACACTTTGAACTGCAGGTTCGGAGAATAATCACCGACGATGCAAATGGGGACCCTATTGCGCTAATACACAAAGTGAAAGGGAGTGGAGGCAGTCACCTGCTGTGAGCATTCTGGATTCTGCTTTTACTTCCGGTCTCAAAATGGCACACCTGAACTCCTGTGGTCCAAGGACTTACAATATATTGCCTAATTAAAGACAATGCATAGCGTTCATTTCACTATTAAAGTTTACTGGTAAGACGTAGAGAACTATAGACCTAATTTACTGTAACCAGTGTGTTGCAGAATAATAAAATACATTTTATGCTCGCTTATGGCATTTTAGGTCATCGAAGAACTCACGTATAGGAAGCAACATAGTTTTCTCAAGAACCGGTCGTGTGAAACTCCATCTCGCTCTGTTCCTTTCTAATATTCAGAAGGCAGTAGCTCTGATTCATGCCTTATTACCTCATTTCCAGAAAGAATTAGATAGAGTTCCTCATCGTCAAATGCTTAACTTTGGTATAAGTACTCTTCACCGCACATCGGCTGTGCCTTAAGGAGAACAAATACTGTGGACAACCGATTTAAAAGCATACTGAATGAACAACGATTTTTCTGTCAGTGCATCCACAGTCCTCTCTTCCGTAAGGAAGTCACCGAACACCAGAGCGCTCACTGAACAATTGTAAATACTCTTACGCGTAATATTATTTTCGCATCATGCCTACGAAATGAGGACACTGCAGGTGGACAGTACGTTGGCAATGAATAGCGTTACTAGGAAGTTTACCAGGCGTCTTAAAAGCCAACAAATGCTTCGACATCCAAGCTATTTGTACCCTGAAGTCACTTATTTTAGCAATCAGATGCTTGGGTTTGGTTTACATGGCCTTGATTTCAATGCTTTTCGTCACTAGCCTATGTGACAGTGATCTGTTTGAAGGATATATCGATGAAATGAGGCCCTAAATATTAGGGAAAAAAATCATGAAGACTAAATTAAATCAACCGAGCTGATTCCTCAGAACTAGTAACCCAGAATTTTATCACTACGCCAAAAAGCTCTAGTGAATTTCATTAGACAAATAAACTATGGCCGTTAGGATTTTCCTCTTTCTACTCCTAGAAGAAATTTAGAGTCAACAAATTTAATACAGTGATTCATAAGCCTTGTTCGCCGTATTTCCTGTACCATCTGCATAAAACGTAGCTGAAAACGTGTTCGCCGAACAGCTCATGCAAGCTCGGTGTGTGGAACCCTGAGGCGTGCATGTCGCAAATTGCCGGTTGGTTCCTTAACCGAGCCAGTAAATCACTGTGCACACGCCGTCAAGTAATAACAGCCATCCATCACAGCGTTCGCGAATTACAAGTATCTGTCAGCTACGATTAACTCACCAATGGGGCAGTTATGCAATTGGAGCACAACACTAAAATTACATCGGGTGTGTGTTTCCTTCTTACCTTTTATTGTGCCTGTCTTTAACGATCTCTCCGTCGGCCTCATATTTAATCTGCCCGAAGAAGGAAGGAAGCCTGGAGTCCAACGCCCCGTCGACATCGAAGTCATTAAAGCACAGAGAAACTACAGTCGGACAGGGTGGGAAACGAAATTGACCGCGTACTCGTGAAAGGAATAATCACAGCAATTGTAGTGAGTGATTTAGGGGTAGTGCGAAAAACTGAATTTCTTGTGGCAGGTGGGGGTAGGGCCAACCACGAACCATGCGGCTGTGAGTCGAGTGCCAAACACCTGAGACTTGAGAGTGTACAAGGCCCATCGTTAAATATTTTATATCTGCTTAAAGTGTGAATTTCCTAAGCTTCTTTTCTGAATGTCTCTCTTACTTTTCTACTCTAGAACATACACAACGGCCCTCCGGCATATTCTTAAGCAAATTAAATCATTATCTGAAAGACTGGTCCGGAAACAACAGTGTTCTTACAGGCACAGTTCTGCTAGAAGTTGTCTTTCCTCAAAATAATAAATGGTTGATCTAGACAGTTACAATGGGGCCTCCAATTCAAAGTGATATCCGAAACATAGTGAATTTTGCCCTTTTCACCTCCACGAATCTTTTCTATAGACAATACCGACTTTCAGGGTCATGAAATATTGTGAGAATGCTTGTATATGGAAACCATATCGTTAACATCAAGCTGATCGAGTAGGCCACCACTGTAATCTATTAAGAAGTAATTTAATTGCAGTGGCGAAAAGAGGGAGCCCGTTTAGTTGCTTAACACAAGGGTCAAGTTTTCTGAAAGAGTTTTTTGACTTAATCACTTTATACGTTTAAAAATATTTTCGTTCCTCAAGATGGATCATCGGTATGCAGCTTTTATTTTGATCAGATTTGCGGATTGAAAATACAACGTTGCAGCGCAGTTTTGTATATACTCCGGTTTCACCAGAGCGTTTTCGTCAATGTGTTAGCCTGTGGTTATGGCAAGTGTACGGTTCATGGAACTCGCTTGATGGGCACACAGATAACCACGGAAAATTGGGGCTTACAGCTCTTCCACAGTCGCTTACAAGAGTTTAAGAAGTTATATTATACGAAAGTTGGAAATCATGAAAATGTATCTCGATGGGAAATAGTTTATGTAGATTAAAAGCTGTTCAGCTCGATCCTATACAAATCATGGTCTTCTTCAGCAGCGCAGTGTTTGGGACTATCGGAAGCGGTCGTCTAAAAATAGAAATGTGATTGGGTCACGATGTGAAAATTACTTCATCAAGTACAGGAATTACAATCATCTCCAAACGATAGAAAGTCCGTACCTCATACAATTGAAAATTTAGCGCTTCCTTGTCATTTCCTTAGAAGATCTACTGGTAGTTACGTACACCCAATCTAAAGAGAGGAATTTTAGCGAACAGATTCCTTTCTTATCCTTTTTTATATTTCTCTTACGATAACAAACTCAGATAACTTAAAAAGAACACCTACTTCACGAAGATCAATTGAGAATGATTTAAGGACTTTAGGGTGCTAATTATGATAATTTCCTGTTACTAATTTCATCCTGACGTACTAATATACAATTCCAACTGTTGAAAACTCCTAACTGTTATATTTATTTTATTGTGTACCATCATTTCGCACTATCAGTTCGTCATCAGTTAAACGAAAATATCATTGCAGGAACTCAGTACAGACTAGGTCCCATACGACCTATGGAATAGGTAACTAACAGAGTTTTCCGTTTTCAAGAATCGACTTCGACATATGTGTTAGGCCTCACATATATATCGACATTGTTTTGCAACATTTATTTTTTACCCGCATTCAGTTGTCCTGATTGATGAAGAGCCGACTGCTTTATATGTCGCCGCTGTCTTGCAATGTTCATATTTTGTTACATACAATTATTTTGAGCGAAGTGAGACATTTCGTTTCTGAAAGAACGAGCAATTAAGTTTCAGACGCCGTATCGTGTTTTGACTGAAGTTGTTAGAAAATGATTCACTCCAATTTCTTTTTTCTTCCGAAATTTTGTCAAGTGACTGGAAATCTGCCATTGAATTTGTGATGACTCTTTTGCTATGTGCTGTTTCCTTGTTTACTTGTAAACATGAGGTAGACGTGTATCATTACAAATGTACGACTAGGTAAAGATAAACGCGAGCATGTCGTCCACCACATCGATAAGTGATTATTTACGTCAATTAGTTAACACAGGACTTTTCGATATTACTCTCCACACTTTCAGGATACCCTGCCAATGGATGACCCTCACGAAGAAAATGTTGCCACGATGCGCTTGGCTATCTTCTCAGAGTTCAGGGCCTTGCCTCACGTGTACCTTCCGAAAATACAGTGTCTAAAGTGGATGCCTTCTCAATGGTCCTTTGAGGACCGAGTGATTAAGGGCGTGATCCCCTGTCGTCGGTCTTTCAGCTTTCTCAGTTTTCTTTTATGCTACAGTGTGGATTGCGCCCCAGCTACCTGAGCTCGGAAGCGCACCGGGACTGTAGACTAGTTTTTTGTGGTGGTGGTCACAGCCCCGCCGCTTTGCGAGCCCGCGAGTGCAAAGGGTTCCCCGAACACCGGATGTGGACGTTCTTTCTGAGGACGGAGGCTTCTGAAACAGAGGCGGTGGATGGGAGCGGCCGATGACCAGCCAGTTTTATTTCGAGTTTCAAGTCGTATTTCACTAAACGTCGGAAGCGGCAACGGAGCTCACTGACTTTACGAGATTTAACGTCTCATGTTTTATTTTGTTTTATTCTGGGGACTACAGTCACAATTTCAAAGTAGTGTGCAGATTTATTACACAAAATACTTAAAATGGTAATCTTCTCGCTTTTTGACTTCCAACTGCTGTTTTCCTGCCAATGACCTTCTTTGAGTCCTCTTGAGACCATAGCATTACAGGCATCTCCGTAACAGCTTCTACGCTGGCGTCTGATCTTCCTTCTCTCAGAGAAAATCCATTTCCATTATTAATTCCATCTACTTTCATTCATCCTCTTAGGTCAATATATTTCCCTTATAATCCTAATGGCTTATAATCTTTTCAGTGAAATATCGCAAGTTTTATACATCAAAACATGCCACTATTTACATTGGCTCTTGTTCAGAATTTGCGTCTTTGCCCTGTAAACATTAATTCTGCCGACAATAGTCACATACACAAAAGCCTTCGGTGTCGTCGTTACATCTATGCTCAACAATATGACTGACGTATTTGCACACTTATCCCCTATTTAACGCAGTCCATCCCTTTATTGTCTGGTGAGAGGATCATTCCAATATGAAAATAATTCGCAGTCTTAAATCTCGTTTTTAAAAAAAATGGCTCTGAGCACTATGGGACTTAACATCTGAGGTCATCAGAACTTATAACTACTTAAACCTAAGTAACCTAAGTACATCACATACATCCACGCCCGAGGCAGGATTCGAACATGAGACCGTAGCGGTCGCGCGGTTCCAGACTGAAGCACCTGGTTGTTATGCAGTGTAATTTATATAACACGAATTATGTTACAGAATTTGTTGAATAACGTCCCACAAGTAACGTTAACTAACACGCGGTTAGATTTTTCTCTCTAATATCTTTTATAATAACTGGAATGTCAAAACTGAACAAAAACATTGCTTTCATTTCTTCCTCTGGGTTAAAGTGTAGCCACTGCCGGAGCTATACATATATAGCTTTCTAAATCAAGTGGTATCGTCAAAATGGGGAGAACAGCTGACAGACATTCACCATGACGTCACCTTCTCCCAACAACTATTGCTTAATTTGGAAATGCATGTCCAAGACGTGTGTGTCAGTTGCAGTTCCGTCATTCTCTGCATTTTTCTGTGGAGTAAACTGTCGCTGACATGAATTATTATTTCATCTGCCTAGTTTGCATCAGCTAATATTTCGACTTCCTAGACTAAAATTTGTGCTTCAGGTAGTCTAATGTCTAGTGGTGCGAGAACCAGACGCTGTGAGCTATCGTAGCTAGAAGTTTGCTAATGGAAACTAAAGGAGAATAATTATTCTGACCAGTTGCTGACACCAGTTAAATGGCTCACAGGTAGATAAGGAACTACGAAAAATGATTATTTGGCTCACTTTTGATTTGACAGGTGCTATCCTCTGATTAATTTGACCGCCAACGAGTAAAGCAACGTTTTACTCGTCATGGTTGTATAGGATGTGGCGTGCGCTCACCTTTTTCCAATTTCTGAGCAATGTTATCCATCCATGACCAAATCAAAGGAAAATCATTAACAAGCAATGAAGTAGTAATGTAAAACAAATTTTTAGGGAAGAGTAATCTGAGACACGTAGAAAATAGGTAACAGTTGGCAAACAATCAAAGCAAAAGGATGACTACGGAAAATAAACGAAAAAAATGAATTAAGAATAAAAGGATTAATAAAAATTTGAAAGGATAGATATGAGCACATAATTTTGCAAAATATTATTTTCGGCTAGGGGATGTATGAGAAGGAATGACACTAGACTAGAAAGGACGTTCTGTTTTAAAAGAGGAAGCATAGTAGAAAACTAGGGAAAGGAATTTCTGTGATTGCTGAAACCAAATTTGCAGAATTCAGAGTCATTACTGACAGCTAGTACATAGCTAATAAATAGTTCCTTCTGCAATACCGCATTTTACACTTACGAGGAAAACACACAGTAATCGGATTTTTTTTATGGTACGTGAAGTTCAGAACTCAAATAGCGATCACCCAAACCAAATCAAGATAACTCTTAAAAATTCTCGACAAAATCGACTTCGATGTTTTCCAAGCGTCTTAAATACGTTGAAGTAAGGCCGAGTTTTCGATAGGTGGCGTGACCCTGAGATAGAAGGTTCACCTGCCACGTGGGTGGACTTTATGTGTTCGATTCCTGGCTATGGTAATGTTTTAAAATAAGATGCATGTTGTTCGAGCGTTTCCATGAAGAGTAAAATATATAAAGGCGTAAAAATATAATATGTAATCTTTTTAATGTAGACAACCTATATTAATATTCTTTTTTAAAAGACCGATAATTAAGGACGAATTCAATGAAAACTTAATTTTTATACGCGATAAGTAATCATAAATAACATGATGTGCATTTTTCATAAAAATAACGATACGTGCCAATTAGCATATTTTTGATGAATTCTATGATTAAATGACATACGTATTCTAACTGAATGGAAAAAACAGAAAAAAATGATGAACAAAATGAGGCGCCAACCAGCCATTACCAGTATCAAGCACTATCGAATTTTTTCCGTCTTTATGTTTTTACGCTTGTAGCAAATGCTTTTTTCTAAAAAAAAATTGCATCGGCTAGGAAGCGAACACAGACCGCCCACGCGGCAGGCAATCACTCTAGCACGCAGCCAGACTGCTTGTCGAAAAGTCGGTCTTACTTTGGAGTATTAATGACGCTTGTAAAAATTCAGATTCGATTTTCTCCAGAAATTTTGAGAGTTACATTGAATTGCTATGGACCATTACCGTTTGCGTTCTGAGCTTCGTAAATATAAAAAATTACAAAAAGCCAATTGCCGTGTAGTCTCTCTGTCAGTGAAAGTCCGTTTACGACATAGTCCTTACAGAATAAAGTGATCCAATCCACTGCATACGCACCACAGCTGTTGTGTCGCTATATTTTATTCTAAATCAGACATGCTGCAGGACTCTTAACAAATAATCAGTAGGAGACGACTCATATACATTGGAACGAACCTTACGAGGTGATCATAAGCCCAGTGTCTCCTGAACCAGAAATGTGGAATTGTATAATCACAATAATTGTCATTATCGACACGTCTCAGGGTTCGAATTCGCAATATACTCCTGAAACGCTAATTAACTGTCTTAGCCTTCCACGGCCTTGTCTGTGAGAAAATGACACAATTTACCTTTACTTGCTGGAGAACTCCTTGACCACTAAGCATTCGTCAATTACCCTGCGGCAACTCAAATACGTGACAGGGCACAGTAATGGATGAACGTTTTTCTAAGGGATTGCTGTCCTGCTCTTCTTATTCACGCCGTTAATTGGCACTGATAAACAAGTAACAAGTCATAAGCATTACCACTTTGTGTGGTGATGCTGAGCTGATGATTCAATATCCTTGTATAAGCTACCGCTGTAACACGAACCAACGTCCTATAGCCCAGTCAGCCTAAAATCATACACTGACCGTTTGTGTAGCAACAGACATGTTTCTTTCCTGTCACTGCTGTGGGTGCTACTGATCATGAGGGAACAAACTGCCTCTACTTGACCGCAATTATCAGATCCCATAGTTCCCTACTTCATTAAAAGATGACTGTACAGTGAACGTTATACAAGGCTACGAGTTGTTGTGTCGGGGGGGAAGGTTAACATATAACTCACAGAGTCTTAGGAAAGATTGGAAAGTCTAACCACGTTGACCTAAGTAGCACCCAGTGGCAGAACGACAATAACAGCCGAATTATATTCCCCACTGGCTATGTGCGGTTTTAAATTTGACAGTATATCCTTTTTTGGTGAAGCCATTTTCTACATTTGTGTATACTTCCTGTACACAGACGTAAGATATATGATTACACATGCGACAAAAATTAATTTTTTGACGCATTAGCTGAAATATAGTCAATAAATTTCCCCTCACCGTTGACTACCATTACCATCGTTATAATTATTATTAGGCTACTATTATTATCACTAGCAGGCAATCACTTTTAACGAATGAGTTTCTGTGATGTTCATACGCCTGACGAATGGTATTGTTCGCACGTAAAAATGAGGAGACGAACAAGCAGGTGATGTGCCATCTCTTCTCAAGGCTTCCATCAGCTTTCTTGTTGCACAGTTTCCCATTGTGCCCTGAAGTCTCTGTTTTTCAAAGAGTGCTACTCGTCGGTAAGTCACTGTCTCGCCACGTATTGCACCGAACTCACGTCGAAGACAAACGGAGACGAACAGTCATGGGTCACATGTTATGATGAACTTTCCTACAGATTATCATCACAGGAAAATATTTGACACGTATTTTTGCTTTTACATCTAAACTCTGTAGTTTTGAGAAAATTAACGTAGATTTATTTCAGTTTCGCTGTGAACTCTACATTTTTCACTAAATAATCAGCATTTGATTACTGTAAATAGTTACTCAACTGATGTGAAATAATTCATGAAAATCGACAAAATTAATATTTTAATCCGTTGGTCATTATACTTATTCTATTTCGGTCCGATATATAATAATAAAAGTAATTTTGTGTGAGATAATAAACGTAAACAGCATTACACTACAACAATAATTTATTTTGTAATAGATGTTCTACGCTCTTCTAGTGTTCCAGTGGAGCTTTTTAAAGTAGCGGAACCATAAACTTTTGCTGCGCTAGGTTAAAGAACATTAATGATATTATGCCATGTCTCATTTCTTCTACATCAAATGAACATAGCTATTTATAATACTGAAAAATTAATCATTTTGTGGAAGATACATTTTTAATGAAAAAGATTTATCTAAATCGGGCTGCGAACTACAATTCGAGTCTGTAAACTCGATCGGCTCACTATCTGATTATAGGCATCACAGATTATACGACACAGAAAATTTCAACGTCGATTTATTGAAAAACCAAGCTTTGTCTAGCTTACAGCAGGAATACCAGTCTATTTTCTTCAATCCATTGATGAAAATCTGGATGAACTCTCATAATATCAGTGAACCATAATTTTCGACTTTCGATTGGGAGCGTGGATAATACACTTAACTGTTATGATCTTCTGCTTTTTCTCTTTCATTTACATCTGCAAAACATTCTACAATCTTTGAAGCTGCTGGAAATCAAGAATCATTCAGGTTTTGAAATGGAAATGATGAGGTTAGAGGGGGAATTTAAGACAGGTAATTGCGAAATGAAAAAACAATCAACATTAACGGCATTTGAGGTATCCAATATCTTGGAAAAGCCTGCATCGAAATTTCTAGAAACCAGTATTAAAGATAATATTAGCAAACTTTCCAACCTCTACGCACCGTTCCTGCAGAAATCATGAAGCTAAAATTTGATTAACATCTCCTCGTGCCGTGCCTTATACATAGTCATTCTTCTCATCTTCCATCCGGGAATATCACGGAAGAAGCTTTATTTGGTCATAAAAATAGAAGTGCTCACAGCCTCGCATTTTATAGAGATTGACAGGGAACAGTTGTCGACGTAGATTTTCAGTTACTCAGATGAATATCATAATTTTAAGAATAGCAAATACAGATTAGTGCTCGTGCTGATGGAACACAGTTATAAACACAGAAAAGAGGGACTCTCAGAAAAAAAAAAAAACGTAAAACAGTCGCCTCTCAACATAAGGTATGGAATTATTTACGCTATAAAATGCTCCAGCCATGTCCGAGTTCGATATATTCTCGAACTGAAGGCATTTTGTTTATACATCTTAATTCTCGTGACGACTTACGCCTTAAAGTAAACAGTTTCTCAGATACTGTACTCGAAGACATATAGAAATGAATTAGGTGCATACCGCCGTTCCTCATTGCACTAGATATTACAGTTTGACTAAAGGACCGACTTCCAGGTGATTTACCACATTATTTCTGGATCTTGTACCACTTGCCACTGAACACTTTTCAACTCCTGACCTATTTCAACGTGTAGTTAATGTGGATTATGTGGAACTTGAAATAACTGTGAGAGTTGTTGCTGTAAACATAACAACTGTCTTTTAGATAGGTCCCTGAATACGGATTTTTATTCGTATAGGCAACTTGCAAAAATTCTAGTTATATCAAGATAGAACACGAACATCACTGTCTGCAATGATTACGAAGACTGGAGAGAATTCTAATGATATGAACTAATAAAAATTCTGTTTCAGCCGCTTGGCCTCTCTAAATTGCTAAAGACATACGCCCGGGAGATTCCACTGGAAAAGAGCATTCGATTTTCCTGATCTGTCGCTGCATCGATCCCACCTCGTCGCTGTCGATCGTTGATACGCTGGATTTTTTTACACTGACAGTCAACTGCCAGTTCCTCAAGCAGTCGTAGATCCTTGTGGGTCTTCCTGCATTTCACTACAATTTCCTAGCATTGCGAATTCTCTGGTAGAACAGCGTAACCTGCGTACATACTAAAGAAGCGACTGACGTCACCCAACAGGTCATTTCTGTTTACAGTGAATTGTAATGGTTATACAACATTCCCCCGGAGTATACCCGAGGTAACTTCACCTTTCTCTCAGTTAATAGTGAAGTGCAGTGTTCTATTAGCTAGATACTCTGCGCTGATTCCGCACAACCTCCTGATACATAGACAGTATTTCACTGCCATGACTTACGTCAACGGTGGAGCGTCATATGACAGCCAAGTACCTGTTCTGTAAAATCCAAAGCAACTAGCATGATCCTTTAGGATCGGCTAATATTTTTTGTCGTTATCTTAAACGAACTTCCGCAGGTTCGCACTTTCTTCAAGCGCTGTGATGCCCATAAAATACGAGTATATCTTTCACCTTTACGCACCAGCTCATTTGTGTGCATCATGAGTAGTAACCATGCTATAACAATTCCTTGGGAAACATCTCTCACGTTTGACGATTTCATCCCGTTGAGAACCTTACGCTGGTGTCTACGTGCTAGGAATGTTGGAATCTAAACACCAAAATGCCCGATGTTCTATTAGCTTAAATTTCGTTCAACAGGCAACAGTGTCGAACTGCAGCAAAGGGTTCACTTCACTCTGTACAACATCATCCTTAGCAGGTTCGTCTCCAGCAATTTGTACACCAATATAAAATGGATTAACGCCCTGAAATATTTTGTTCTTAGCCTTACATAGCGTCTCCAAATCAGTCCACGACTTTACTTTCCCTATATCTGCACTGGTTTCTGGCTTACTGTATGTAACGAACTTAAATCTATTTCTTCTACTATACTTACGCCAAGGTACTCCCGCAGAGCGTTCTGGATTAAGATTAAAAGCTCCAAGCTTATTACTACACGCTAAACGTACTTTTTCTAATGCACCTTGGTCTTCAAATATCTTTTTATTAGCCCTATCGTCTAATGTTAGTCGCTCAATTCTTACATTAATTCTGTACACATACGTAACTACCTTATTAATTATTACAGCTGCATATTTGTTAGAAAAGAACTTAAACTCATCAGTAATGTCATAATGTTGTAATTTAGAGAAATTATTTGCGAATTCATCATGTTTCTCAGCCGAGCCCATTTTTCCATACTCAAAACGCACACCACCAACTTGCGTATATTCAGTGCGCCATTTGCACATACGGCCAAAGTAAAGTCTAGTTAGAATCGTCCGTCGGCGTATCCAACGCCTCGGGCGTGCAGCGCGACCCCTGCGGAACATCCTCATCCGACGCTACGCATACAACCTCTTCCGGGGTCTCCATGTCCGACGAGTCCGACGGATCCAACTCCGCCTTCAATGACGAACAATGAACAATATGACAATCCGCATGAACTACATGCAACCGTGAAATTAATGTTTCATCACCAATAGAAAATTCATTAGACACGAATATAACCAAGCCTCGGCGTTTAATAACCATACCCGGCTTGTTCTTTACATTAACGGTGACTGGTCGTCCTTCAACAATACGCTTAAGAATAGACGCAAAAGGACGCCACCTAGACCACTCAAATTCTTCAAACGCAATGACATTATGTATACGCGGGTCATAGCCTCCAAATCCGAATTCGGAACAAAAAGGATGATAAACGTGTTGACGGCGAGACACAATTTTCTCAATCAAGGTAGACTTGCCAATATTTGTGTCACCATACAAATACAGTTGCTTCTTACGTACCTCCTTGGACCGAAAGGCCTGGTTATACCACCGAACAACACGGCCCGCCCAGTCATTATACTGTAAATGACACTGCGAAAGCGTCCTAACGACAAGCTTGTTCGCCTGAAATGATTCAAAATATTTTTCGATATATCGAATACGGGACCAATTATTGACTATAAAAGGCGTCTGTGTAATCAATTACATTTGTACGTTCAGCCCATCTACGGACGCGAACGTTAAAAGACAAAGCTGAATCATTACAATTTGATATAGGCTCGGAATCATATTTCGTTATATAAATCAACGCTGTTTTCCTACTCCTACACTTTTGAACATCGAAAACTCCAGTTATACTACCAAACATAGGGCCACAAGAAACTAGGTACCATATGTTCTCCCAGGCTAAATTACGCAACAAGAATTGCGCATTCTCAGAGAAGAGTACATGTTCCGGGATTCCTGTAGAGACAGCTCTGCTGCTTTACGGATAGCAGGTGCATCACAGTGTGCGACTGAAATTACGCAGTAACTAGAGAGCACGGGGGCAAAACGTCTCAATAGCACACAAATTCCCTGTAAAATTCTGACGGTACATGGACCAAATGCAATGTTGTATCAAGCCAAAGTGAAATGGTGCCAACTACTTGACCAAAGTCACAGAGACGTGGGTGGAGCAGATCTGCAAGTCAGGATCTTGCACTATGTGATTTCCATCTTTTGGCAAACTGAGAGAGCGTCTGGAGAAAAGAGATTTCCCAACTATGATGGCGTTCACACAGCGGATCTCGAATGGCTCCGTGACGATAGGTCGGATTTCTATCGGCGAGGGGCTGATCGACTTCTCGAATGTTCCGACAGTTGTTTACAGTCTTGGTGGCTATGTTCAAAAATAGCGTCACGTATCTGTGTAAGTTCGAAGTGCAGCGCAGCATTTAACAAAAAATATGTAACTTTACCTCCTGAAGGCCCTACCCACCTGAATAGCCACGCGTGTTAGCACGCACCTCTCGGCATTCAGGAAGACGTGCCAGCCCCTCGTCGAATTCACCGAGTGGATTAACGACGAGGATCAGTTTGCCCGCCGGCCTGGATGTGGTTTTTAGTGGGTTCACACATACGCCTAAGTGAATACCGGGCTGGTATCCACGTCCTGCCTCAGTTACATTATTCGCATACATTTCGAAAACTTTCACACACTTCATTTACACACTTTCACACTCCAGGCTGGAGTATTTTAAATTCAGTGGATAGTCACAAAAATGTTTCGGGGATTTTCCTGGATTTAACAAAAGCATTTGATCTAATAGACCATGAAATTCTCCTAAGAAAGTTAGAGTGGTATGGTGTAAGAGGCCTGCCACACGAGTGGCTGAAATCCTACCTAGAAAATCGCTCTCAGATAACAGAGGTAAAACACATGGGAAAAAACGAACTCCAAGCTTAACAATTGAAACCTTCCACATTAACCCACGGTGTACCACAAGGCTCAATTTTAGGTCCCTTTCTCTTCTTAATTTTCATAAACGACTTCCCCCTACACGTTCAGCACTCCGAACCAGTGCTATTTGCAGATGACTGAAGCATATTAATTGAAACCCTCAAAAAACGGCCGTCTTACACTTCCATACACAACAAAATAAAAACCCATTAAAACCAAACATGTCCATGAAAAACGAAAGAATTAACAGTGTCACTGAAACAAAATTTCTTGGCATCTACTTACAAGACAATCTTAAATGGAATTCCCACATCACATCATTAAATTCTAAACTATCGAAAATGACTTATGCGGTGAGGATTATATGGAACAACACAAGTCCTGCAACAGTTAGAGCAGTGTATTACGCTCGCATACACTCCCTATTGAGATATGGCATCATATTCTGGGGAAATTGTCCTCAAAGCATAACCACATTCCGGAAACAAAAAAAGATTGTGAGGATAATGAGAAATGCTAACAGCCGAAAATCATGCAAACCATTCTTTAAAGAACTGGGCATTCTACCCCTACCATGTATCTATATGCTAGAAGTTGTGATGTTCCTAAAAAAAAAAGCATACTTAAAAAATGGAAATGTATTTATTCAAAATAAATCTGTACATGAACACCACACAAGGGCAAATAGGGACAAACTGATCCTCGTCGTTAATCCAGTCGGTGAATTTGATGAGGGGCTGACACGTCTTCCTGAATGCCGAGAGGTGCGTGCTAACACGCGTGGCTATTCAGGTGGGTAGGGCCTTCAGAAGGTAAAGTTACATATTTCTTGTTAAATGCTGCGCTGCACTTCGAAGTTACTTTACACAAAGATTTGTGGGGTACACATGTTCTGTCCCAGGGGCAGGATGTGGGGCAGGGTGGGGTTGGCAGGGAGGGCATTCGGCTACTCTCTGCTACTAACATCCAAATCCCGATTAGCTTGTCGATCCTGAGAAAGAAATGGTAAGGCTAGGAAAAGGAGGAATAAGAAAATACTTTTCGTAGTTCCCTTGTATTTAAAGTCGCTACCACAGGGGCGATGTGGACTGTGAAGACTGCGAGTGTGATGCAATGGTCAACGCTCTGGGCTCATATTTTGAAGAATCTGGGTCCAAAAATGGTTCAAATGGCTCTGAGCACTATGGGACTTAACATCTATGGTCATCAGTCCCCTAGAACTTAGAACTACTTAAACCTAACTAACCTAAGGACATCACACAACACCCAGTCATCAGAAGGCAGAGAAAATCCCTGACCCCGCCGGGAATCGAACCCGGGCGCGGGAAGCGAGAACGCTACCGCACGACCTCGAGCTGCGGACAATCTGGGTTCGAATCCTCTTCTGGCCATACAGGCTTAGGTTTCCCATGGTTTCCTTAACTCCATTAAAGAAAATACCATAATAGTCCCTTTGAAAAGGACACGACGTATTTCTGTTCTCATCCTCCTCCAGTCTGAGGTTGTGCTTTGTCAATGGCGGCCTCATCGCCGACTGTGTGTACAACACTAATCTTCCAGTTTTGTTCACGACGTTTAAAACCGTTTCGCCTACCATCAAGTCATTAGAAACTTAACGATAGTTCCGTACACAACACTGGGGAAGTAAAATGCGTGTGTCGTTGATCACAATAATATTTTGGAAAACGTGAATCAGGTTTCCTGAACTGGTATTTGGATTCTGTTGAATCCAACAACGATTTAAGAGACACAGTACCACGTATCTCGGTTATGCCAGTACAGCATGACATGGAAAATCCTGATCAGAAGAAGATACTTGGAACGTCGGAGAGTATCTAAACAAGCGGACGCATTGCAAAAATTATAAATGACTTTGAATAGTAGTTAAGCTGATACGGTGACCATTAAAATGTAATACACAACAGTTAAGCTTCTCCGCGCATGAAGCAAATGAATCATAATTGCATTCAACCTGCAGATAGCTAGCTAGAATGACAGCGGGAAGAAATATTCACCTCTGCCATTTGGTCGACAGAAGTGAAGAAAGATGCATAGGTGTCTATTCTGATAATCAGAATGTGCTCCAGGTATTAACTTCAGTTAGAAATCACTCCGCCATGTGTATGAAATGAGGGCATAATATAAAGTTGATTGCCATCCGTCAGGCTAACGGGAAAGTTGAGCTCGGCGGCTGTCTTTGAACTGCTCAGAAGTAGGTTGTGTACCAGCTCCGGATTTCACCCTATTCCTATGTTTTGCTCCATACTCATGGAAATCAAGACAAACACAGCAGGGTTCACACTGGAGAATATCAGACAATCGTTGTTATGCTATTACATGTCAAAGTGTCATATACGGTACCTCAAAAGTAAACGAAGGAAGCCAGAAGTACCGAGATACAGCTCACTACTGCTTCAAATGTCGATAGCGTTGTTGTTTAACGCAACAGCACTTAGTGTGGCTACCACAACAAAAAAATGGAGGACATTTTTATCATCACAATATAATCTGTTATAAAAATTAAATTTCTTGACAGTCTTGACCGCAATAAAAATACATAATTACAACTTGTTAATTACCAGATTAGCTTGTTAAACACCATTTTCAGACCTGTGAAAATAAACAGAAATTGTCTTTCAGTTAATGTGAAAACATAGATTCCTAAAAATTATTAAAACACAAATATAGTAAAACACGTACCATGCTTACTAAAGAAAGCTACAGTTAGTAACGACAATGTTGCGGCCAACTTTGTACATAGGTACAGATTCTTAAGTAAGCAAAGTATATTTCTTACATTTTATGCTTCAATACTTTTCAAATAACGTAGGTTTTTTTTAAAGGTCGATAAGTTCACATTAAGTGAAAGTCACTTTCCTGCTTATCTTCACGGACCTGAAGATGGTCGTTACTCAACCCAAACCGGTGATCAACCAATTATGTTTTTATATTTTGTACTACTATCAAGACCATCAACAAATTTAAAAAATAACACAGATCACTGTACCTCTTTCACTCAGCGACGCGTGCATTACAAACATCATACATGAAATATAATGATGGGGCTTAAAACCGTTCGCGAAGCATGTAGGTGCTTAACACGCAAAAGTAATTGTCAATGTTGTGAAACGTCCTTTCTAGCAAATGAGCACGTCTGCCTTAAACCTTTCGAAAATTTCATGAGTTCAACGTCTAGTGACCAAAAATATAATTTTCCAGTGAGATTTAGAGAGGCCAGCCAGATTTTGGTTTTGTGCGTTTTCAGGAAACATTTGTGGAAAATGTAGTGGACTGACAAGACAGCCAGTCCACAGTGGCGGGTAACCGAAAGGCACGCGTTTACACACGCAGGCTAGCTTAGGTCTGAAACAGGATACGTAATGAATACTATAAAGAAAAGTACGTAGCTGCTGGAATACTTAACTTTAATCCATCATTTGTATACAGCATTCTGGATGATACAAGTGAGACTCTCTATAGCAATGGTTAATGGCGCCTTGCTAGGTCGTAGCCATGGACTTAGCTGAAGGCTATTCTATCTCTCGGCAAATGAGAGAAAGGCTTCGTCAGTGTAGTCGCTGGCAAAGTCGTCGTACAACTGGGACGAGTCCTAGTACGTCTCTCTAGACCTGCCGTGTGGTGGCGCTCGGTCTGCAATTACTGACAGTGGCGACACGCGGGTCCGACATGTGCTAATGGACCGCGGCCGATTTAAAGCTACCACCTAGCAAGTGTGGTGTCTGGCGGTGACACCACAGAAAATATAGGGATGATCCTTTGAAAACGACATTATCGATTTCTTTGTTCGTCAACTCGAGCTTGTGCTACGCTTCTAGTGACCTTGACGCTTACGGCGCATTAAACGATGGTACATCTGCTTCTACACACACCACAAACCGCGCTATAGAATGTGGCAAAGTGTACATTAAGTACACTGTCACTCGCCCTCTCCACCGTCCCCTATCAATGTTGCAGCCGCCAATGGTACCGGGGGGGGGGGGGGGGGTGAAAGATTGTGGGTAAGTCTCCGTGTGACCTTGAATGTCTATAATCATATCTTCGTGTTCATCTCGTGAAATATAACATGACTAAACCCCGTCCGAGCAGGCCTAGGAAGGCCCAGCGGGACCGACCGGCCGCCATGTCATCCTCTCAGCCCAGGGGCGTCACTGGATGCGGGTACGGAGAGGCAAGTGGTCAGCACACCTCTCTCCCGACCGTTGTAACTTTTCGTAACCACAGTCGCTACTTCTCAGTCAAGTAGCTCCTCAGTTTGTCTCACAAGGGCTGAGTGCACCCCGCTTGCCAACAGCGCTCGGCAGACCGGACGCTCACCCATCCAAGTGCCAGCCCAGCCCGACAGCGCTTAACTTGGGTGATCTGACGGGAACCGGTGTTACCTCTGCGGCAAGGCCGTTGGCATGTGAAATATAACACTCGCTCTCAAAATTTTAACAATATACTAAACTGTGATGAACAACGTCCCTACTGTCGCACCTGCCACTGAAGTTAGTTGCATGAGCATCCCCAGGACGCTTTCGGACTAACTAAATGAACGTGTGGCGAAACGCGCTGCTCTTCTTTGGGGCTCCTCTGTTTCCTGCATTAGTCCCGTCAGGTAAGGGTTCCAGAGGACGAACGATAAACTATGGGTCGGACGAGTGTTTTTCAGTCTATCTTCTTCTTGGGTTAACTACACTTCCTGAGATCTCTTCCAATGAATCTGTCTGGCCTGTGCATGCGCCTACGATTAGTTTTATATGGATCTTCCCCATTAAATCACTGTGTACGCATACTCTCTGATGCCTAATGGATGTGTTATGCCCAATGTCTGTTTGCTAACTGCGAAATCGCCAATTATGAATCTTTCCGCCCATTTGTGCGCAGTAGGTTGCGTTTATTTATGCCGTTTTATGTCTTTTCTGTTATAATGTGTTTAATCCGATTCCGTGGCGTGTGTTACATTGAAGGAGGTGACACACGCAGTTCCCAGGACAAATATTTTATTGATATGGAGACAATTTGAACTTTTCTCCTGAAAAGGTGCGTGTAATGAATGAGAATAAAATTAATAAGCAACAGAAAAATATTTCACTTCACAAAGAACTGTGATAACGTGAAAAGAACGCTTGAGCTTAGTTAAAATTCCTTTTTAATTTTTTTCAAATTATCTTTTTTGTAGGTCGTGAAGTAAGGTGCAAATCTGAGGACAAGCTACTGTACAGAACATTCTTCGCTGCATTACTAATACTAACTCCAAACACCTCTAACAGCACTGTTTTGTTACTATTATAGATCTATTCTTCCTCCTAAACTCTATGTTCACGATAGGTAATTCGAACGGTGCGAGTTTGGGTTTTTGGTTGGTACGATGTCAGAGCACTACTTACGAAATGGACATACCCTGAAATTATGAGAAAATACATCAGAATTAATGTACCTATAGACTAATAAATATTAATGACCTAATTTGGAAGAAGTTAGTTTAGTGTTGTTGTAAACGCTTGAGAGTTGAGTGGAAGAGGTGTTTATGTATATTTCTGACACTGCCTGTGTAATCACTTTAAAATCATGTAAATAGTGGACTGTGACTCGACTTTAAAAAATTCGGCCATCCAACATTCATTATCTCACAGCGGTTTTATCTTCCCAGGTTCTCTATGTTTTGCTGTATATTGCGTAATATCAGTCCACAAAACTGTAAGTAAATCATAAATACTTCACGCTAATACTGAAGCAGTAACCGAAAGGAAAACATGGTAAACAGATAACAGTACCTGCAGTCTTTCCTTGCTCTTGCCGCAGTTATTATTTCCTATATCACTGAGTTCTTCGCTTGTACACTTAGCAGGTGTATGAAGTCATTCGTTATTTGCTTCGACATGTCAACCGTTATCTCGCTCACCAAGCTCAGTCAACATGGCGTAAAATATTCGACATAATAGTACATAATATCAGGCGGAAGAGAAGAGCGATAGAGGAAAAAATAGTCGAAGAACTAATAACGTGATTATACGCGTCCTTTTCTACAGCTTATCACACGCTCAAAGAAATACGTCGTTGTTCATGGTAATGAACGCAACTGAAAACTATTCCTGTCTCGCAACAGTTCGACTGAGAGCTAAACCCTTTTGTGTACCTTTACAATCACGTACGCCTGTACGCACGCGCGATCTGGTTATTTCGTCTTGCACACATGTTATCAGTATGTCCTACAGTGCCCATAACTCAGTTATCACCCGTGAAAGTACACTCGCTATTTTATGATTCAAATGGCTCTGATCACTACGGGACTTAACGTCTGAGGTCATCAGTCCCCTAGAACTTAGAACTACTTAAACCTAACTAACCTAAGGACATCACACACATCCATGCCCGAGGCAGGACTCGAACCTGCGACCGTAGAGGTCGCGCGGTTCCCCAGACTGAAGCGTCTAGGACCACTCGGCCACACCGGCCGGCTAGCTATTTTAATTTGATCCACGACGTATTGCCACCTGCTCTTGTAATACCAAGTATTAAGCACTATTTTATGAGGAAAGGAAAAGAAAGCAGTGATAAAACGATTAACGGTGTCTGACAAGATAGAAGAGTCCGTGCGGCTGCAACTTTCAACTGGGTCTCCAGATTGATTTAAGCGTTCCGCGTTCTAAGACTCGTAATAGTCCAGTCGAAAGGAAATGTATATGCACTGAACGGAAACTGCATTAGTTGCAGCAATGTGACATGCGTGAGTTACTTACGAAACTGAGGACAGTTAGATAAGCCGATCCGAAGTCGGAGACTGCATCTGGCAACAAAAATTTAGACAGCAAAACGCACTAACGACAGTATTAAATTCATAGAAAAATAGGTAATCTGCAGAAGAATAAGAAGGAAAACGATGGTTACATTATCACATATGAAAGGCAGTCTTTTTAAATTCACCCCCTGCAGATGTACATTTCATCTGCCTTTGTTCAATACTAATTTCGTGTACAGAACGCCTGCACAAATCCTTCACTGTGCTCATTCAGTATAGCTTTTTTTGACGTACTCTGGACATGTTTTTCATTCAAAGAGATGAATAATTTAATGTGCATCCGACGCCAAGGTTATCAGTAGGCTCAGTACGTTCAGTAGCCTATAACAAAGTATCCGTCCTGCTGTTGATGGAAAATTTTAATCGTCTATTGGCCTGAAGAGATTTAAGAAAACCACGAGAAGCATATTCGGAAATGACAAAACGAGAAAATACATCCAGTACTTCTGAGGTACGAGACCCACATCTGAGTGATATTGGACAGGATTAATCAAAAGTACTTTCATAAAAACTGGCTTCGAACTTTTCACAACACAAGGGGTAAAAATTGGCCCGAAAAGAGAAGCTGCCTAAGATTAACGTGCAGACCGCAATTGAAAGTAGCTGGTAGCTTAATACGTTCTCCTAGCTCTGATTATACTCCCTACGAAAACATCATTCAGAACACTTGTACAGGCTTACTGTTTATGAAGCACACTTTGCTGACACAGAGTGTCTTCGTCAAAGGGCAATGGAAGCGCGCGAAACTATTCCATACCGTCCAAAAGTGCTTTAAAGACTGCGGCAGTCCGTAATTTGACAATTACATGAAAATGTGGGAACAGCCGAGATATTTTGAACACTTGCTATGACTTTCTGGCTAAAGAATTCAATAAAATGATTAATCACTAAAAGCAAACAATTTTCCAAAATACGTTTTTATAATCTTTTGTCCTATTTTGGTTTGATGAATACTCCCCTCCCCAAAAGCTTTTTAAACACATTTTTGATACGCGCTGTGTTTTTCGTGACAAAGAATCGCATACTGGACACTGTGAGCAGTGTCTAAATGTGAGTGATCAAATGTTTTTTAATATTTCAGTGTTCCTTGTGAGTCGGTGAGCAAATGTGATGTTTCTTCCATACAACCTTGAAATTACTTAGCGAAGGTCAATGCAGTTTGTAATATACAGCAATGTCTAATAGAATGAATAAAGGAAGGCTGGTTACAGTTTAACGTCACGTCAATGACGAGGGCATTATGGACTGAGGGTTACATCCACGGAACAAGCATGGTGGAAGAATTTGACCTGATGTTCACAGTTTAATTTGACAGTAACGAGATCTAAAATGATAAAAGATGTCGTCTGGTCAGGACCTAATTAACACAAGATATATTCGTAATAAACAAACTTCAATGGAATAAAAGGCAAGCCATTCGCTTTTCAACCTTCGTGATGAATCTGTTTTACCAAGAAGTGACGGAAGTACAAATTAATATGATACAAATATAGATCAATACAGAATACCATTACAAAGAGACTGTCTAATAACAAGGAAATTAAGAAGAAACTGCGGTGTTTGAAGTGAACTTATTTAGAGAATATCCAATTATATGCAACAATCAATGGATTTAGTTCTGTATTGTCGTTCTTCGTTAAGAGTGAAAGAATGTGAAAAGTGATTCCGTATTAGTGCAGCTAATTTCGAAAGTTGGAATACGCAGATTCAAATTACTGGCCATCAAATTACTATTCGCCATAGCACGACAAGCAGTAACCATCTTACATTCTCAGACAGCTGATCGGCTCTAGTAACTTCTGCAAGCAAAACTCTTCGATTTCATTCTAATATCGGAGTAAACATAGCAACATTATATTAAAAATTTACTGTCTGACTTTATCCTTTATAAAAAAAATCATTTACTAAAAAATACCGTTCGCATTTCTTCCAATAATTTCAAATTTGTCGTAAGTGTTGACGAACAAAATGAAAATCGCCAACCGAACTCGCTTCCTGCCTCACCACTCATGCAGACGTATCAGTTCAGTGTAAGTTTGAACAAATACAGAATACGTCAGAGGTGGTTACTAGTAACAAATGTACGTAGATCCAACAGTCGTAAAATTTCAAGACTGTTTCGATATTCCCCGCGAAACTCAATTGCTCCTACAACATTCCCCTCGGCTCAAATCCTCTTGAGTACGAACTTTAGAGTTGTTTTTCGTAATGACATGGCACCACTATGTCACTACAGTAAGTGAATTTCTTTGTGTCACCTAACGTATACGAGATAATGATACATCACCACGGATCTTAGTGGTAAAGATTTTAGTACTGTGGACGGTCGTTGTGCATTACGTCACTCTTCCACTATGACACACACGTTCGGCCGCAACGTGCACTAGTGACCTTGCCACTACTGGCCTTTTTTTTTTCATTTCGCACATGTATCGTGCAGCAGACTCAGAAACTATTACGTAATACCTCCTATACTCAGTGTACAATTTTCTACTCTGCGTTTCACTGCCTCACAAACATATATTTTCCCTGTTGTTATGTTCATTTTGTAGTCTACATTTGTGTAGTAGCATACGACAAGGTTCCACATAGCATGCCGGCCAATGTGGCCGACCGGTTCCAGGCACTTCAGTCTGGAACCGAGCGACCGCTACGGTCGCAGGTTAGAATCCTGCCTCGGGCATGGATGTGTGTGATGTCCTTAGGCTAGTTGGCTTTAAGTAGTTCCAAGTTCTAGGGGACTGATGACCTCCGAAGTTAAGTCCCATAGTGCTCAGAGCCATTTGTACCATCCACATAGCATTGACGAACCATACCGCCGTCAGAGTAGCAGTAAGTGGAATTGCCCTAGCGGTTTCATGCTCTTAAACTATAAAATCCACTTGCATCCTGCTCAATGACAATTCAGTTTTATGCTTAATATGACTGTTATGATCTTCGACGTTTTATCGCCCGTGCCGTCAAAGGATAGTGGCTGGCATTTCTTTTCCTATACGTTTTTAATCGTTATGGAGAATATATACGACTTAAACATGAGAATTTCCGAACTGGATTCTATGCTGCCAACCAGAAGAAGTCGCAGACTGAACTGGCACGAAACCTAGACGTACAGAAATACTGCTACGTGGCCAACTCTCTGGAAATGTTACTTCTGAGCTGTAAACGACGTTCAACAACCCTCCTCCAAGCTTTTAATTAGTCCAAAGGAAGAGGTATGATTTAGTACTGTATCAAATAATGCGTGAAATAACGTCGAAGTATACAACTGTCAATATTGTTAGCAATGGAAACCATAAACGAAATTATTCCTGATTTAAATGGCATAATTATTTGGCCTTTCTGCATTTACGACAACCTATGTGTAAATACCGTAGTGTTAGAAGAAGAAATTGGTAGCATGAACGAAGAGAAGCCGCTGGCAGTTCAGAATCAGCCATCAAATGTTTTTCAAGCATATTTTAACCATTCTGAAGTGAATGGGAAATAATCGGGAAAATGCTAATTAAAGAAGCAGCTTGAACTGTATATTTTCAGGCATGCGTTAACATCACAGGGGCACGAGGAAATCAAGAAACTTTGACAGGCCGATAAACAAATTTTCCAGTGAGAAACGCGTGGGAACAGAGACATATTTAATTTTGTAAGTTCCCGATTTGTATACAGCGTCCTTGAAGTATCTTTAATATACACTCAGTAATGTTGTTACTCTGTCCCGTAGTCGAAAACTGAAACCCACACAACTTCTGGAAAATATGGTAGTTGGTACCTTATCAACATAAACAAATGATATTGAAATTAAATTTTGTGTTTATCTACGTCCACAAGCCTGCAATAATTTACAAAATATTTTGTCTTCTGTCTGCACTAGTATTAAATGCATTTGATCGTGATCGTGATTCCGGCCTATTATGCCATTCTGGAATGACAACTGTCACTACATAATTGCTAAAAGACCAGTTCAACTTCAAGAATACACACTGTTCTGAGTTTTTAGCACAGTCCAGGAGGAAAATGTCTCCATTTGTTGTCTACATTTTTGTTAAAGTACTGTCTTGGGCTGATGGACAGGGGGGTGGAGGAGGGAGACTCACAAATCCTAATACATTACTCGTCAAAAACGAGCTGTCACATGATTTAACAAAATGGTTCAAATGGCTCTGAGCACTATGGGACTTAACAGCGGAGGTCATCAGTCCCCTAGAACTTAGAACTACTTAAACCTAACTAACCTAAGGACATCACACACATCCATGCCCGAGGCAGGATTCGAACCCGCGACCGTAGCGGTCTCGCGGCTCCAGACTATAGCGCCTAGAACCGCACGGCCACTCCGGCCGGCCAATGTTATTTAGGCGTTTATCACATCCACTCTGTATTTTGTCAAGAATCCTTAGGTTGTGCTGACATATACCGGCCAGTATACTGATTAGTATTTTTCTGCAATGTCTGCCCCCTTAGCTTGTTCAGACAGCCTCTATAATAAAAGAAAGTGAGTGAAATATTCAATGATGAACTTGAAGGGCTGTCATGTGACGTCCACCCAGACCAAATTCCGTGACCAAAGACGAAAAAAAGGAGTCAGCGCGTCTGACTGCCACGCAGCGGGCCCGGGTTCGATTCGTGACCGTGTCGGATAATGTCTCTGCTTGGGGTTTCTCAAATGTTTTGTCCTCATCATCATTTCATCATCATCGATACCCAAGTTGCTCAGTGTGGCGTCAACTTAAAAGAGTTGCAACTCGGCGGCCAACTTCGTCAGGTGGGAATGCCCGACCGTCAATGCCATACGATCATTTCACTATATTTTTTCTTTAATTTATAGCAACTGTGTGCCGTATATTACGTGTGAGGTCTGTCCCGAGACATATGAAGTGAAGCTACCTCTCCGCTCGCGTGCCGTGTGAGTCTACCTATAAGCACAGCGGCACCTAACAGGTAGTTGATGGTCGCGGAAGGGCAGCTGTTGACAGTAGTGGAGCAGAGCTGTGTTCCCGCATACCTGTCTGCCGGCTGCCGGGCAGACCGGACCCTGCCCCTGCCCCGAGGCGCGGTGCCTCTGACCCTCCCCATTATTATCACTCGCGTCCGGCCAGATCAACCGCGGGACATCTCACACACCGTCTCCCCACGTCTCTCGTAATCACAGTTGTCCCGGCTGATTGTTACAGCGGCAATATTTAACACGACTATAGCTCAACGACTGGTGTCGCTTGCTTATTAATGCCGCATAAAAGCAATGAGCAGTCACCGTCTCGCCCATGTCTGCTCGAAGCACGTTTCGGTCTGCGTAACATAACTTCTGGTGGGACAAAAACAGTTTGGAACTACAGCGTTCTTATTTTCCTGTTAATTCTGTTCCCCAGTGGACCCCGCCTGCTGCGGTTTAGCTGTTCTTCAGCCATGCTGATGATTTCATGTAGATTGACAACATACTTGTAGATGCTCGTTATTAACATCTATCTCATTGTAGCCGCCCGTATGGTTAGGACGCATAACAGGCGGATAGAAGGATGGGAAGAAACACGGCGTCATAGAGACTGCAAATATTGTAACCACAATTTATTGCCCACAGGAAATCATGGTTTACAGGTGGACTGGTGGTAGACGTCACTTATTATCGATTATAAGACTGGGTATCATGAAGGTGTTTTTTTTTTTTTTTTTTTTTTTTAATCAGCTGTCTTCTAACTGGTTTGATGCATGATGCCGCCCGCCAACCTTGTCATCTAAAACCAGCAATTGCAACTTACGTCCTCAGTTATATGCTGGATGTAATCCAAGCTGAGTTTTCCTCTAAAATTGTACCCTCTAATACTGAACAGGTTATACACTAAGGTTTTCCCACAGTCCATGTTTCACTACTATCCAATGCTGTGCTCCAAACGTACGTTTCCCGAGATTTTTTCCTCAGATTGAGGCCGATGTCTGATAGACTTCTTTTGGCCAGGAACGCCGTTTTTGCCATTGTTGATCTCTTTTTTATCTCCTCCTTACTCCGTCCATCATGCGTTATTTTGCTGCCTATGTAGCAGAATTCATTGGCTGGATACGTAGTACGAACAAAAAAATGCAAAAAACATAAAAGTGATGAGATACAAACAATGGTAATAGGTGAAGTAGTGATACGTCTCTAATAAGCTGCGAAAGTAACACAGTCCATATTAATGTGCCCGACCGTCTGGGTGATGAAAGGTTCATTCCAACCCTTTTGACTTTAGCTTAATGTTGCTCGTACTGCTTTAACATGCCGAACAGTGATCATGGTTGATCATTAATTGTTAACTCGTTCCGTTTTGACTTTGAATTAGTACTATTCCTACTGTTTTGACGCTTTTTATTTGTAAGCATGCAATTTTCTCAAGTTTCTATTGCATTCCTTTTTTTTTTTTTACCTTGTAGCTCTTTGGTAGTGGAATCAATGTATCTTGGCATTCACTTTAAACGTCCATAAATCACTACGAAAAGCTACAGGCTTTATCGTCTCCATTGACTTTACAAGCACTGTCTTTTGTCTTTTTCTCTGAGAAGGTTATTACTAATGGCGTTAGCTGTACATACATGATGCTTGCATTTGTATTGTGGAAGGAGTGTCAAATATGTACAAAACTGTACAGTTGTCCATACTCAGAATATAGCAGTACAGCTTGAATTCGAAGTTCGATTACAGATTCTGACAACAGTGTTCCCATCGAACTGACCATTACATTATATATTTTTAACGGTCTTGTATAAAAACCTAAAAGTGTGTAATGTTTATTACCGTCCTAATAGTTGAGGTATTGAGATAATTGCTGAATTTTCGAAAATAATTATTAATTCTATTGTTTCTTACTGTCTTGGTCACCGGTTTTTATCCAGGTACTAATCTCCTTCAGGTACTTACAAAGTTAGCCAGATCTGACTGCGGACATGTCACGAAGTACATGGAATTTAAATTAGATTCGCACGCTAGTGTTTTGTTCTGTATCAGCAAACACAAATTGCGAGCCACTGCAGAAGAGCACACAAAATAATCCGGCAGACAAATTCCTTGAATCCTTTTGAAACTCTATCACATGTATTCTAGCATGACTAAACGTGAATGCTCAGTTAAGCAAATATTTTAAATCGGAATAATTTGTTTGTATTGCAGTTAATGGAGTCATTTCCATTACACTGCGCCAGGAATGTTAGCGGTGGAGAAAGTTTCTCTCTATTACGCATCAAACGGTAGTATTATGGAACATTTGAAACAGCAGCACATACCGAGTAGCGTAGTATTCATAACGCAGTTCAGTTTGAGTGGGAATGGAGTTTTTCCTTATCTATTGAATAACTTTATTATGAAGCGAATAATATTCGTACTAGCACACATTTTTCCATTTATTCCATATTTAATACTACACATCTCTTAATATACTGAATTCAGCTTACATTCCTAAATGAGATCTTTCTTAGTGTGATGGGAGAAAAAGCCGAAAACACGTTTTACAAAAGAGAAAACGCCGCGCTGGAATCTAAAGAAAAGAAATACCGGTAGACCAAGAAATACTTTAACAGAACAAGTTTTGATGCTCATAAAGGCCAATATGGCTGCAGATAAATCCCCCCAGTGGACGTTTAGCTATATCTGAGACGTGCGGAAAGGTTCCTTGTTGAAACGGCAGGAAAAGAGAAGTGTGGTAGCTCACTTCATTGAAACGATAGCTATTAATTTTTTTACGAAATGAGAACTGTGATTCTAGAAAACGAATTCTCGCGATGATCACACAAGAACACCAATTAACTATTTTTATTTTCATTTTTCTTAAAATCAACGATCCTCGCAAGGTATTTGAGCCTATTATGTCGTTTTTGTTGGAATAGTTTTCGCAACGCGTCTTGCATTCTCAGAAACGAAATGAAGACAAGCAGTTAAGGTTATAGTTTATATGTTATCTCTTCTTTTGAAATGCGAGTTCAATAATTACAAAAAGTATAATAGAACATCTAAATTATAAAATGAGCACTGATGAGATCGAAATCCACAATTTCACCTAATGAATGTGCGTCCGATGGAAGACTTCCTATGCAGGAGAAGGTCGAGGTAAAAGGCGTAATGTAAGTCAAAATTCTGAGTCCCGTTAAACGTCTCGATGAACATACAAAAGACTGAAATAAAGCTTGCGAAACAACTGTTGTCCAAACGCAAATGTGGAGCTACAGTGAATTGTACTATTCCAAGCCTCTGAGCACCATATGTGGAGGCTATTTTAATCCCAAACTGACGAGGATAAAGGTAGGTCTGAGGAAGGATTGCTTATGAATCCAAAACGTCAGTTGTGAAGAAAACTGGCGATCTCTGAGCGCTAAAACAGTTAATGTTATTGAAACACTGCCACGGCTTTTCTTTTAAAGTAAAATGTCTACCTTTTAAGAAACATATCGATTGTAGTGGAAGGCATGTCTGCACAACAGCTGCAGGAAGGACAGCGCTTAAACAGAAAAAAATGAAGAACCAGTGAACACAATAGAAAGCTATATCGGAGAACTGGATGTGAGACCTAGTATTACTCGCAGTCCAAAAATAATGACAAAGCGTCGGTTCTGATCAATGTGAGATGAACTAAACGGTTGAATTGAAATTTCAGTTAGCGACACAAATAGGAACATAATCACTAGCAAGCTCTATGTCAACAAATCTCCTTTCAACGAGACGTTTACAGGCGCAATTAATGCAAGCTGTGGGTTAAAAGCAATTACCAAGAAATTTTACGAATAAGCACTTTGATTGAGGAACGAAATACGCGAGTTGTAGTGAAACCATCAATGTGGAGAAACTGTAAGCTGAAAATACCCTGCGAACAGGAAAAATTTAACTTTAACACCGACATATGTCGCATATGGGTTGAAGAGTCTCTGCGAAGGTTTGGGAAAAAAAGAAGAATGAAAAAGTTTCTCTACAGCCCTTTGTAATAACCAATCTATTTACATAACTGGAATTGTTTCAATCAGAAATATGCACCAGCTGAATGGAATTTTAATTTTTCCACGATCTCCGCGTTTTATGACACGGTGCCAGGTTTTTATAAATCATCCACAAGATATGTTTTTAGTGAAAAAGTGCGATATTCTGTTTCGTGAATTAATGAGAAGTTTTTGCATTGCCACAATAGGAAGTTGCGGGCCATTGGTGTGTATCTTCAACGTACCAAAGACAAGAGCGTTCAGTAACAGAAAAGGATCATTACTCTGCGAACGTGACATCCTGTTCATTCTGAAGCCTGAGTCGGTGTCAATGGGAAGTATGCAATTTTCGCTCCAGTAACATTTCATTTCAGTACAATCCCAGGTCCCTTGTTGACTTGCTTACTCGAACGAGATTTCTTGGATGTTGTACACATGATTTTAAATTTTAACCACTCATATTACCAGTGGATATCGAAGCTTGATTATTACAAGACTTCATTTCTTACCTTTGTCTTTCTGTCATTTCTTGCCTCTAAACATCTACAACAAAATGTATGAACTGGCCCTTTCATCACTCTGCCGAAACAGTACTCTGTAGTCATTGCTACTCACTTTACGACAACGCTAATCCTTGCTGTGCAAGCGGAGGTCCCGTTAAACAATTTGCCAGTAAGTGCCTACTTAACGACATCAGATAACCCCTTGAGATTCGTATTAGGTAAGCTTCGTACACTCGGATTCTAGTTTCAAATTTGAGCTAAAATTTTCCTTTCCTTTATTTTTTCTTGTAATAACGCTGCTGAATTCGTGTTTACCCAGATTAATGGTCTGGTAAAGACTTTTTATTCAGTTCACTTTCGCACTGATTTCCAAGGATACTTGGAGTCGGCATGATATGTACATCTCTGACTCCCAAACAAAAAATAGACACCATTAACCGATTCCACTCAATGCTACAAAAGCGGAAACTAAAGTATGTTGGGCTCTGTGGTCTCAAACAGGTAAAAATAACCATCACCGTTAAGCAAGCACACACTGTTCTTAAAATTATTTTTACTATCCGACGTAATCGCATGAGATATTTTAACAATGGGCGTCGTCTAGACGCGACAAAAAATGTCGTACTGCATAACGTAATTGTCTTTGAACAATATTTGTACCTCAACTTCTCTCAGTGTTAATAAAGCGTCAATAAAGGATGTGGGTCACTCCTCGTTATAACAATAGTAATTTTCCTACTTCAAAATTTCATCCTCGGTGATGTTGCGTTGCACGTTTTCCGAGTTCAGAACAGTAAATTCGACACTCGGTGCCTAGACCAGGGTTTCCCAAACTGTATTCCACGTAACACTGGTGTTCCGTGGGAAGTGAATAAGTGCATCGCAAAAATTATTAATAACATGACTTTTCTTTAGGCATATTCAGTTATTTCTTTCAAACTCCCTTATGATAACTTTGTTATAAGTTATGGTTAAAAATTGAAGTAATCACTGAATAGAACAAGACTTCCAATATAAACACGGTGTTCCATTAAAGTATCACAATCCTCAAAGTTTTCCGTCGGCGGAAAGGTTTGGGAACCCCTGGTCTAAACAACAACTTTAACACAAATTTGGTTTAAAATGGTTTAAATGGCTCTGAGCACTATGGGACTTAACACCCGAGGTCATCAGTCCCCTAGAACTTAGAACTACTTAAACCTAACTAACGTAAGGCTATTACACACATCCATGCCCGAGGCAGGATTCGAACCTGCGACCGTAGCAGTCACGCGGTACCGGGCTGAGGCGTCTAGAACCGCTCGGTCACAGCGGCCGGCCATAAATTTTGGTTCGCCATCTAACTGACACAAGATATTTCGTGTTGTTGACTACTCTCCGTTTCGGTTAACCATGATGTATGCCTTCGGAAATCTACATTATTTTCTTTTTCAGTTTCTTTGCTTAATTTTGACTACGTACAGTGCACGCACATTTTAGTTATTTTCATTTCTAAAAGAGAAGAACGTCTTACTGCACTTTTAATCGACTGATTTAGTGGTCTCTCGTGAATTTTAAGACGAATTTTCCGGACAAAAGCTCTGTGCAAGAAAAAGGATCCAGTACTAATAGGCAGAGCTGTGTTACGAAAAAGAGCAATGGTGCAAAACTGCGGTGAGCGGCGTGTTCCATGCTCATACTTGTATATGATATCTGACGAAAGAAAATATATACGAAGAAATACCTGAAAAAGCAGTCGTCTTATATTTTGAAGTAGATACAGTATCAAATACGCCTAGATGAACGAAATATATTGCAATTTAAACTCGCGTCAATGCTATGGTTTCGCTGGAGATGACTGTAGCGTGGAGTTGACTGTGGTGCTGCTGAGGGTATGATCGGGGCCCTGGCTGACATGTTTTACGGAAGAAATAAGATCGAACGTTATGTTAACCAATCTCATCCCGAACATCAGTCTAGCGTTCCATGCCAGTCGAATAATGTATTCTTTACGGAACGTCATATGATACCGCAGTAACGTACTTCCGACACGCATGCGTGTGAGAGATGAACAAGGGAGAGTAAGAAGGACAGCCTGCCGTTGTGACCGAGCGGTTCTAGGCGCTACAGTCTGGAGCTGCGCGACCGCTACGGACGCAGGTTCGAATCCTGCCTCGGGCATGGATGTGTGTGATGTCCTTAGGTTAGTTAGGTTTCAGTAGTTCTAAGTTCTAGGGGACTGATGACCTCGGGTGTTAAGTCCCATAGTGCTCAGAGCCATTTGAACTAAGATGATAATGCATGGCAAGAAGTACGTAGGTTTTTAAAGAAATACTTAAACTCTGGAGAAGGACCAAGTAAAACTAACTGGGAACTAAACTGAATGCTGAAAACAAAAGAACGTTTCCAATATAACAATTAGCTGTACCTCATATTTTAAAGAAAAACGATACGTCTACTTACTAGACAAAACAGTAAAAACAACAGTTGCTAGAAATCACTCGTTGTCGTATTATTTCCAAGTTTCCTTTGCTGGTAAACAAGAGAGCAGTTCTACTTAGAACAATCAAGCAGCAAAATGCTGAACGCATTGATATTGTACTCGATCTAATGATGGACGACACTGAAACACAGAAACCACTCTTGTTGTTTAATTGTCTTAAGTTTGCTATAATTCGGCTGTCGAAGTAATTTTGAAGATCATATTTAGAAGCCATCTTCCATTCACTTATCAATAACGATAACGGTCTTATGATACTCGAATTACAAACGTTACTTCGTTGTGAATCCTCTGCGTACAACATATTGGATAAGAACGAATGGTCCGGAAAGTATGATTTATTTGCTATAAACATAGCAAAATTGAATTGTTTGTTTAAACCTCTCGATTCTTATGATGTAGAGTGCGACTACTAAGATAAGATCTTATATGGGCCAATCTGTTTCGTTTTTATTGGGACATCGTTAGTTATACATTTCAAGAGATTCAAAGGAAAAAAGTAAAGTTAGATTAAATGCAGACATCGGGGAGGTCCACAGTGGATCCCTCTTAGGCTATTCATCTTGCCCCTGGCGTTTGTTCGGGATGACTGCAGACAGATGCTGTCTGATTTGGTAGTACGCCTCCGTGTTACGTCACGACAAAACTCACGCTTGTGAGAAATCTTTGGAGTCAGCGTAAGTGTTGACATTATACACTTCGTTACATTTTGCATTAACCGTAGCCGATAAAGGGAATATCTCCTAATAAAACTCCATACTCGAAACCTTACTCACTCGGCCTAATTTCTAACGACCGGCTGTATACGAATCTGTATATTTTCTGCGAGAGAAAGTTTACACAACCTACGATTCCCCTTCGTGCTGCACCCCAGATACCGCAGCATTTTTCTCTGCTTGACACTTGTACAATATGTAGATTAGTTTTCCCCAAGTAGCGGAACGAATCGGAATAACTTCTCACTGGACCAGTAAGGCGGTAGCCACAGCCTGCTCCAAGCGCCCGTTTGAAATTTATCTCTATCAGGCAGCTACAGTGTCTGGTCGCTTATCGGCAGTATAATGTCACAACAATAATTTAACTGGAAAGTACAGTCTTGTCTGCAGTCGTTCACAGGATTTTGCTAAATCATCCTATTTCCTCATACGATAGTTGTATGAGCGTACCGACGCCCTCTGAAAGAAATACTTTGCGCAACTCTTGTTCTGTGAGGACTCAGCACAGTGGTTCAGTCTCCAGAGTCTGTGACGAAGCTCGTAGCGACCTGAAAAAATTATTTCACTAGCAAAAGTGTGTAATGATTATGGAGAATTTTTATGTTCTTCAACAAACTGCCACATCTTTTAAGCGTTTAACGCTGATTAAGGTTATAGAAGCATGGTCTTTTCAGAATATACTTCTGAGAAAAAAGTGATTCTGGTAACTGGAGTCAGACGTCGTTGTTAATCCTGCCTTTTGAATTCTTGTGGTGATATTTCCACAGAATTTTGCATCCCTTAACACCTATTTCTTTAGAAGTCAAATGTCACTTTTCATATATTTAGCTTTAAAAATATTTTAATATAAAGAAATATTTTCATAAAACCTTTTGCCTCCCGTTTCACTTCCTTAGGGGCTGAATTTACAAAACCACTGAAAGACGTATCTTTCTTACTTCCAACCGAGAAGTCAAATACCAATATCCACGTCTGTAGCTTTAAAAATGCTTCATTAGCACTTAAATAATGATTTATTTTCAAAATAAACTTTCACCTACTGCTTTACCCCCTTAGTGGTTGGATTTCCAAAACTGCTAAAGTATTTATTTTTTTATTTCTGACTGAGAAACTAAATATCAGTTCTAGCTTGAAAATTACCGTAACAGCGATATATTTTCAAAACAACTCTTCAATCCTTGCTTCTCCCCCATAGGGCTGGTATTTCGAACAGGCTTTTACTAAACGATGCTGACAGTATAAGAGCAACGCCCTCTCCAAATATCAAATTTCTATCCCTAGCAGTTTTGGCTGGGCGGTGATGAGTTAGTGAAACTGTCAGCCCCTATTTCACCCCCTAAGGGGTTGAATTTCTCGAAGCACCGAAACGCGTAATTTCTTACTTCTAACCCGGAAGTCAAATTCAAATCTTCAAACATTTGGCCTCAAAAATGCTTTCATAAAGAAATATATTCGTAAAACATTTCATCCCCTGTTTCATCTAGAGTTTGAATTTACAAAAATAATGAAACTCGTATTTCTTTATTTCTAACCAAGAAGTCAAATATCAATTTCCATATAAGTAGCTTTAAATAGGTTTAGTAATAACTCAGTAATCATTTATTTCCAAAAATAATCTTTCGCGCACTATTTTACCCTCTTAATGGTTGAAATTCCAAAAATATTTAAGCACTTTTTTTCTGACCGAAAAGCTAAACACTAATATTCGTAGTTCTAGGTTCAAAAATTGCCTTAATAGCAACATATTTTCAAAAAATCGTCCGTCCCCTATTTCACCCTTTAGGAGTTAAATTTCCAAAGCTGCCGACATAAGTATTTTTTTTTATTTGTGACGAAGAAACCAGCTTCAAAATTTTCTTAAATATGACACTTTTTGCAAAGCCTTTCATCCCCTATTTCACCCCCTTAGGGAGAGAATACTGAAAAATCTCTTCTTAAACGACGCCTACGGTATAAGATCAACACACTCTGCAAATTTCAAGTTTCTATCCTTAGTGGCTTCGGCTGGGCGACGATGAGTCAGTGAATAGGTTAGTCGGGACATTGCCTCTTACATATAGCGATAGTTATAAACTACTGCAAGTATCTGTCCACCTTTCCCCTTATGAAGAGAACCCCTGTATCATTTGAACACTGCGGTGAGTCGCCCGCCTAGTGTTCAGTCCATTCTCTCACGTACGCACAGCCGAGCATGCGTTGTAAGGGCAAATTGAGCGAGCACAATTGCTCGCATCCATTGCTTACAGAGCGTCGGATAGGCAAACTGGTTCCCAGCCTTATATGTGGCCTCGGCGAAGAGCAGATGCTACTCCGCGCACTCGTTCGCAGCGAGGTATTCCGTGAAACACTTCATCCGGGATTCTCGATAGAGCCATGAGATCGGATCGGACAAGTGAAGATGACGTACTATTCACATGCTATTACAGCGCAAACAGAGGACATTAAAATGATGAAATACCGTGGCGAGTCCTCAGTTATATTGCTGGCTAGGTATTGATATTTGAGACAAATGGTTATAAAATTCAGTTATTCGCCGTCAACATTTCCATTTCAGAGACTAAGCGTTTTTCAGCTGGCAACGTAAAGATAAGATAACGTGCTGGAATTTGTTAGAAGAGACAAGAAAACTACCTCCTGAAACAGCTAACTGACTGGAGTCGCGGAAAATGTAATTATGAATATATAAAATGAAAAAGAGGTGGCTTCATCCATGACGATAGTAGCTTACGAAATAATAAATTGATTTTCAGTTGTCAAATAGACAGTCTTCGACACTGAATCCAGCTTAATTACACCATGTTTCTGAGCAATTCTAATGATAATCATTCTATTTTAAGGAAGATATTACTATCCAGTTTTGAGAATGGCGACATTTTCGGTATCAGTGAAGGGGCTCACACTTTCCACATGTATATGACTACAATGCAGGTCATACTTAAGTGCTTGGCAGAGGGTTCATACGAGCATTTTCTATTTTTCGTTCATTCCGCTCTCGAATAGAACATAGCAAAAATGATCACCTGACTCTTTCCGTGAGAGCTCTGATTTCTGTTACCAAATTACTATTGTCATTTCTTCCTAAGTAGGTGCGAGTCAGAAAAATATATTCGCTTTCGGAGGAGAAAGTTAGTAACATATTTCGTGACATCATCTCGCCGCAGTGGCCGTGACACTCTCTCCCATATTTCGCGATAACACAAAATGAGCTCACCACCTTGATGGTAAGAATCCCATACCGCGCACCAACACTTCGGAAGAGGAAGGAAAAGCGTCGAGGCACAGTCACTTGAGTAGGTTTCTTGCGTAAGTATTCTGCCAATGAAGCGAAGTGTTTGCTTCGCTTTCCCCCCCAACATTTTCTACTTGATGGTTCCAGTTTAAGCAGTTTGCAGTAGTGATCCCAAGGCATTTAACTGAACTGCAACAATTAATTTTATGCGATTTACATGCAACCGAAATTTAATAGATTTTTTTTCAGTACTCATGAGGAGGGCTTCACACTTCCTATTGTTCAGGGTCATCTGCCACTTTTCACACCATATCTTGTTTAAATCATTTTGCATCTTAACGCATTACAGACATTCCATTCCTAAATAATCCTACTGTTACAACTTTCATACCAGTACTGTTCTGAGAGCCAGGGTAACTACATGTGCAATTAAAAAGGTTTTAAAAATCGCTTTTGATTTTAGTTATTCGGGTATTAAGCCGTAGTCAAAGGGCCATATAACCAAGGTATCAAGATTGCAGGTACCACCCGTGAGAGCATATACTGTATGGTTTTAAAATATCTTAAACCATGTTAGCTGCAAAACATTGGAAATAGCCCCAAAAAAGCGATGCTGTGTCGCCTCCTACGGAGTATTCATTCTCTTATTTTTAATTTCAAGTAATGTAGTCTACTCCGGATCTATTTAATTTTTTTAGTACGTGTGTATTTCAACAGATGTGCCACTTAGTTACGACAGAATAGATCGTCACTACACAAACACTTTTTAAGTTTGAAACATCCAAAGGTCGTACCCTGATAACTTTTTGCACGCGGACAACTGATTTGTAGCATCTTGATACTTGAAAGTCCTCTCGTGAACAAATCTCATGTGGCGAGTAAACAAAAATGAAGAAACGCATGTGTTTAAACTCTCCGTTAACTTTCATCTTACTTGTAAATTCAGAGTTTTAGCTGGGATGATGCACACCAAACATTTACTACTTATATTCAAGAGCGGTCACATATAAGAATTTGAAGAAAATCGTACGAAGTGATGTAGAATAACGAAACTCTTCTCTGCTGCGTTCTTATTATATTTAATTTGTTCCTAACTTAATTTTGCTTGTTCTAAAACTATCGTTGCCTGCAGTACCGAAGAACTGTCATCACTCTGCAGTCAAATGAACATTAATATTAAACCATAACAGTAAAAAAATTCTCACATTGGATAAGAATAGATTGTAAACTCTCCGCATTGTTTCCGGAATAGTTAATCAAAGTTCACTGACATCACCTTTCCCGTAGTCAGTTTCAGCAGTGAAATGATAATTCCAGAAAACGTGAACATCGTAAAGAATTTTAATGGAGTCGCACTTCTGTCAACAAACACGTTTAAAAGCAGATTATGAAAATATTACAAAAGAAAACTCGTACGGTTTCTACACGTAAAACATCAGTATCAGATTACGTCAAACAGCTTCTGTTGTGAGAAAATACGGACTATGCAGTCACCACACGAAACCATTTACTAAATATTATTAGTGGTGGATTCATTTAATATATTTGGGTAACCAAGAAGTTTGTGTGTATATAAAGACACCAGTATGAGGGAGTGTTGTGATTAGTGACAACAAAGTAATTTATTCGATAGATTTTAGTATCAGCTGATTGTAGATTAACTACGGGAAACTCGCCCTAACAGGTGTAATATATTATTTTCCTTTTCTTAGACAATAGAGGCAAAAATCATATTATTTGCCCAGTGTATTATTCTTTACACACAAATTCGACAGTGAGTTTTCCAATGAGAGGAATATCATGAGCAAGAAACTTCATTGCCTGAAAAGACCCATTACTTTTTGCCATTCGTCTCCCATCTTCGCTTTCGTGTATTAGCAGAGTCTGGTGGTATAGTACACGTGATTCGGATTCCACGTTAAGCTATAGGTCCGCTTTCCCCGGATGGGTTAGTGAGGTAGGTTAGGGCCACACAGCTCGTCGAAGTGGCGTCCAATTAAAAGACTTGCAACAGGCCATTGAACCACACGAGATTATAGCTACCTCCTATTGGTTAGAGCTAGACGGCATTATTTCACACAGCCATTACGCAATATTCTCGAAGTTATAACAGTCGTTTTGTTAAAACTCAGGTAAGACATACACTTACTATTAATCGTGCTACATATTCCTTGGATATGCGTCAATAAGAAATTCGATAAGCAAAATCTTGCGAAAACTGCGAAAACCAAAATATTTTATTACCTGAATTTCAGTCCACCAAGAAAGACTGCAAGTTCCATTTCTTAATTGTTCGACTCTATAATCAGTTACGCCGCCACCGGCAAATTTTCATACGTGTTTCACGTTCCAGAGAATGAACTTACATGTAGGTCGTAAAGTAAGGACAAATAATGAATTTCCTAGTTTTACGTTCCTACGTTTCTTGAGTTGCGTAATTTAAGTTTATAGTACTTTTAATGAGAAATTCGTAGAACGTACTTGCAGGAGATACTAGGGTCAAGTCAAAATTGAACATATAGTTCAGTCATAGGGGGACACGTTTGGAATTGTTATTTTATTCGCTCTTTTTATTATCTGTGTTCATAGAACTAGTAAAGCGTGAGTGATGCAGCTATACCTTCTTATTGTGTATGAACCTCAAACTGAACTGAATCACCTGCGGCGTGCACTGCCCGGACTATTGTGACAGTGTCATTTGCTTATATTATACTAAAGTATTTAATCATTTAATTAGCGCAGCACACAGCTTGCCTACAAACTGCCATTTAACCCCAATTTAAGTCATTTATGTAAAATTAAATAATGGTATTTCCCATTCAGTTTTTCTTACAAACCCAAGAAAACGTAATAAAGACAAAGTTATAGAGACAAGCATGGGAACTGGAAGGTGAGAATTTCTCCCTACTGATTTCATTGGTTGTGGAACGATCGCACGTACCACAAGCAGTACGTTTTTTATACGAAGCACTTCACTCCAGGGCTGAGCCGGCCGCGGTGGTCGAGCGGTTCTAGGCACTACAGTCTGGAACTGCGCGACCGCTACGGTCGCAGGTTCGAATCCTGCCTCGGGCATGGATGTGTGTGATGTCCTTAGGTTAGTTAGGTTTAAGTAGTTCTAAGTTCTAGGGGACTGATGACCTCAGAAGTTAAGTCCCATAGTGCTCAGAGCCATTTGAACTTTGAACTCCAGGGCTGACTCTGCAAAGAAGAGTCCTACCACGAAATTAAATTTCCGATTTTTCCTGTTGGATGTGAATGCGGCGATACACGGACTAAATCCTTAGCATTTGCTTATCGATACATCGGCCTAGTCTGAAGTCAAATTTCCGAGTTCTAGAAACCGCTAGAAACGCAATGGCTATTCGCACCTAAGATACGTGCCGCAATTCATCTCATCGAAGTCAGATTGCGATGTTAGAAACTTTAAAAATAAATGTTTATATACCATCAACATTAACTGGCGTCATCGTATTACTGATTACTAGTACATGTTAACAAACATCCATGTCACTCGGATTGTTATTCTCGATTAGTCATTCGGAACGTAAGAGTGCAGCAGTACTGTCGCAAAAAATATCGTTTTAAGTTCATTTTAGGAGTATATCACCAGTTCTACGCCGTGATTGTAACCTTAGTTACTACTTTAAACGCAGTTTCAAGTTTTTGAGCATATAATAAAATCTTTTAAATTAAACATGTGGAACCATAGTTCTACGCTCCGCCACACACAGTAAAGGCACTCACGGAAAATAGAGGTAGCGTCGATATTTCATAACCAGAAACTTTTCTATTAGTTGCGATACTACGTTGTCGATACGTCTGATTCTACACGGCTCACCAGCTAGCCGTAACTCGTCGTAATCTCCTACTGAAATTAACCGCAGTTACCTGAAACAGTCTTCCGGCTGTGGTGGCGACAGTAACTTATTTTGTGCTGATGTGAAAGTTTCTAAAGGCGGTACTGTAGAGCTTCGTAACCGATAGCAATCAAACAAATAAATAATAAGAATTATAGTGGAGACAAAATAGTAACGGAATCCGTAATAAAATAAATCTCACAGTCCTGAATTTTTCCTTCGTTCATACGTCATGTGCTTGTATACAAGCTCTGTGTCCCGTTCGTCATGTGACTGAAAGCGGTCTAGAGCTGTCACCTAATTTAATTTCTCCCTCACGTGCAGTAATGTCTTGCAATCACGCCCGGTGTTGCGGTACTGACTAGTTAACCGATTCGACAAGAGAGCGATTGAGGCTTAGGGCGCACGGTGGCTGAGAGTGCGGGCGCGCGGCACGAAACGTGCCGGCCGACGATGGGCCAACTGCCGGCCTGCAGTCAGCCGCTCGCCCGGACACAGTAGCGGCGTATCGCTCTGTCTTTTGGGGGCTTTGAATTCCAGAGAGAGATATAAGAATAGTGTATTTTCGTTCTGTCTTTTGTGTGCTCTAAATTGCGGAGAGAGATATATGAATAGTGCATTTTCAAATTTACGGCTGCTTATTCCGCCGTTTAGGTCACAAGTAAAAGTACCGTATTAGAAAACTTGTGGGTGACGCTCAACATAATAAAATTTGGTAGTAAAAATTGAACGACACACGGCCTAGAAGCTAGCGTCTCTGCTGACGGTAAGATCCTTCTCCGAGTTAGCTAATGCTCGAGCAGTTATTGCTTTGATTGGAAATCAGTTTCAATTTAGATCAGGTCTGTTGAGAGCTATGCATAAATTCAGTTGTTTTTTGTTCTATCAAAAATATTTATGTTGAAATATTGTCACTAAGTCTAAGACATATTTTTTATGTTTAAAATCATTTTCACGAACGAATATTCGGCTGCCTTGCTACTAACCTGTGAAGAATGTATCCAGAATAGATCAAGAACAGCGAAACAGAACTGTAATGGTTTGTGGGTAGGCACAGTCCATTTCGTCCCAACGTCATCGAAGCTCTGAAAAACTTTACAGAACTATAATTCTTTCTCCCAGAAAAGTATTAAAGTAAAAGAGTGAGCATAGAACCAGTAAGATTAGGTTCTTGAAATTAATGTAATATGTTCGCACGCCAACTACTGTCAAACGCACAAATCTTAAAAGAAACCGAGTGAGGTGGCGCAATGCCTAGCACACAGCATTCGCATTCGGGAGAATGACATTTAAAATCCCCATCTCGCCTTACAGATTTTAATTTTCTGTGTTTTACCTAAATCTCTCCAAGGATATAACGGAATGATTCCTTTGAATAGGAAATGAACGATTTCCTTCGCCATCCTTCTGTAATCCAAGCTTGTGCTCCGCCACTAATGATTTCTCAGCCGATTGGACGTTAATCTTCCTCTAAAATGGTTCAAATGACTCTGAGCACTATGGGACTTAACATCTGAGGTCATCAGTCCCCTAGAACTTAGAACTACTTAAACCTAACTAACCTAAGGACATCACATACATCCATGCCCGAGACATGCCCGAGCGGTCGCGCGGTTCCACACTGAAGCGCCTAGAATCGCTCGGCCACACCGGCCGGCAATCTTCCTCTCTTTCTTCTTCAACGAACAACGTACAGTAAACAGATAATGTCATACCTCCCGACAAACCGCATCTAGAGAGATATTCGTTCCACTATATTAGTTTCAAATACTCCGAGCAACAATATGTGATTACGTGTCTCCCATCTAGACAGCTCTGTAAGATTCCGAATGTTGTGCCATTCAAGCAGAACACGACAAAACCAAAGTATTAGAAGAGTTTTTACTTTTTTTTCCCTTTTAACCACAAAACGATCTTCTCGTACTGTTATGTCTTATGGAGTATCACTGTTATCAAACTAAAAACCACATATTTCAATTTATAAAAAAATATGTCTGTAGCTTAGTGGGCTACAAAGTTACGGAAACACATTGGTTTTTATGTTACCCTCTCGTGACAGTTAAGGAAGCTGAAATTTACGAAATTAAACTGTCGGTTTCTTTAAAGTATCGAAAGTTACTCTGAGTGAAAATGTTAGTGGCCACGATGTGTGCAGTACTATTGCCACTCTTTGCTTCCAGTTCAACTTTTCATATTTTCCGTTTTATTAGATCAGATGTTTATCATAGAACTAAATCCCCGTCTGACAAATTCCTACAATGAACTCAGTAGGGAGAGAAATTCAAAAGAGCCATCTCTGTAGATGGGCATGTCTCCACAGCTCTTTTCCGCTCCTTTAATACATCACCAGTCGATGAAACAGTGCACCTGCCTCACTAAATAAAACTTTGTCTCCTTTGCCTTGCACCACATTAAACTCCAGACAACGTTGCTTCTAGCGACATTATAAAAAAACTGCCTCGACCTTCCCCACGGGGGCGTGCTGAAAAGTAGTGCTTCCGAATTTTTCATGCGGATACTCTTTAAGGTTTTTAAATAACACAAATGTTATTAACATTCTGCTTTTTAATTCTTCATGTCAACACATTTATTTCTCATCTTAGTCATGTTGGCGACGCACACGTTTCTCCCAACGAGACTAGTTTTTGATGAAGTCACAGCAGAATGTTTGACTCTGTTGACGAAGCCATAACCTCCCTACCGCTTGCACTGCTTCATCAGTATGAAGGCATGGAAGGTGTTCCTTAAGTTTTACAAACATATGAAAATCGAATGAGGGATTGTTGCAGATATGACAGCGCTCAATGTTGTGGCATTGTCGTGCTGAAGGAAAGATTGTTCCATGTGTAGACGAACTCTTCGAATTCGAAACTTGATCACAGCACGTTATTTCTCACATGCCAGTGTACCTAACGTTACACATCGCCATGTTACACACTACAATTCGGAGTCCTCTAGCGGCAGAGGGTTTCAAACATGTAGACATGATGAATAAAGAGATAGAAAGTTAATGTCTGTTTTATTTAAAAAGTTGTAAGACTTTTCACATAAAAGGTTCGGAGGCATTACTTTTCAGCACGCTCTTGTAATTTGTGGTTTCTTTAACGCGCTTGCTAAAGATGGATATTAACTGCATGCCGCGCAAAAATGGAATGACCTAGTCAACTGCCATTGAGCTCCGATGAACAAAAGATGTTATGAAATATGTTATAAGCTAACACGGCCTAGCGAATTGTTAGTGATAGAACACTAACTACATGAGAATTGATGAAACTCGAATCCTCCTTGTCACGTTTCTCTTTAAATCTCTATTTTTACCGCTTCGTAATGTTCACAGCTTTCTTCCTCCACGTTTCTTTTGTTTGAAGGCAGCACCAAAAAATCTAATTTCTGTAACCCAGATACTAACTGATATTATCACAAGGCTCCCCTAACAATATACTAAGAGCCATTCTGATGCTGATACCAATTCAGAACAGCATTTGATATGTATTTTTCTTATCTCAAAGCAAGCCTCAAACACTGGTCAGTCGGTTGTTGCTTGAAACAACGTCCCACCTCCAGAACAAATATTTCTGTCATCCTGTCATATTCCTAGTGCAATCTGAGATACAATGATGTAAAAAAAAGAAATAAATTGTCCTAACAGGGGGTGGAACAATTATGCGCGCAGTGTCTTCATCACGCTGCGGTCTCCATTGTCTGGAACTACTGATTTCGCTTCGATCAGGAAGATAACAACATTTTTGACTCACGCCTTTTTTTCGCTTGGCTAATTCACATGCAAAGGCGATGGTCTTTTTCTTCCTTTTTAGTCCCATGTTTTCTTTCCATCGCAATGGTTGCCTGTTTCTTGCTCAATCGTTGATTATGACGTCATCGGCCCCCTCCTTCTCCTCCATTTCCTTCTGATTCTGCTTCTTCTTCCCAATATTCCAAAGCGTTTTTATTGCGGCGGACATGACAACATGCGTTCATTTATCTCCTTTTTTATTAGTGTTTTTATCGTTCTTATTGTTTCACGTTGCTCCTACCTGACCTTTTCGAGGCTGGAAACTTGCTTCCTCCGCTCTCTTTTTTTATACATACAAACTTTGTCTTATTTTGTTGTGACATAACACACTTAACGAGTCTGACCTCTTAAATAGATAAGAATTTATTCTGTCGCGTACGTATATTATTAAAATACGCTCTTGAGCCAAATATAGTAACCAAATATTTAATCGAATATACGGATACTTTAAAGGGATTAAGAGCGATCCATAATCTGGAAAAAGAAAGGGATTCGATCTCCTCTGTAAGACTGACGCTGGCACCTTAATCTAGTTACAGCTAGAAACCACATGCACAAAAGGAAATTTGCTGTTAAATATTAAGGAGTCTGGGGAAACATTTTTTATCTAGTTAAGCAACTAAAACAGAATTCTTCATTCAAAACATAGCAACATATCAGTTATCCCCCCGATTCTTCAAAGAATCCAATTCGCATGTACAAAACATTCTCAAACATTGATTACTTCACTAATGTGTTACACATTTGACCTTAAGCATCTACTCGAGTAAAGTTTTGCAGAGGTTTCAAATTGTCTTTAAAATTTGTTGGAAGTCGCTAAGTATTCTCACTAACAAGCAGTGGATGAATATAGTCCGGGTGATTTGCGCTTCGTTTTAAGCGTCCTCTACTTTTTCTCGCATCTCAGTGGTTATGACGTCATATCTCTTGAACTGTGAGTCGTACAATGTTATAACTTTGTGAGTACATCGAGTAGTGTATGTGGATACTGTCTGCAAAATATGTTGTAAATAGAGTAGGTAGTAAAGAAGTAATAAATTAAAAAGTCGTGTCTGATACCGTTTTACTACTTGAACGGCCAAAATGTATTAAGCGATAAACTTTTTCACTTTCGTCGTTTTGAGAGGAATGTCAGCGAGAGAATATTTGGCAAACGTTTGAAACTGTTGAAACTGTGTGTAGCGTTAGTTGTAAGTAGGTAACTGCTGTCATTCTTAAAATCTGGATGAATAAACTCTGGGTAATTTGCGCGTTGTGAATTGCGCTCCCTCAAGACGTATACACAGTTTCTTAACTGTAATAGTAAACTTTTTGTGTCAAGCCTTTAACGTAAGATCATACCTCTTAATGAGTAGAGTAAGATAGTATTTTAAATTTTTAAATTCGGCTAATGATTATATGAAATACTTAAAATAAAATTTTTATGTCCCCTGAAAACCGTTAGATAGACAACCTGCAGATGGGAATGGGTGATAGTCCCACGGAATAGCTATTTAGTAATGTAGGATGTTTATTTCGTGTTCATAGTTGTTGATTGTGGATTGCGAATTATAAGTGAATTTCTTTGGATTATTAGCTTCTTTGGATTATTATGTATCAACACACGTTTTCTAAATTATATAAACTATATTTCTGTTCAGATATCTTTCCGACTGTGGCGTCTGGAAAGAATACAAATATAACAGCGATTTTATATATTATGGTAATCATTAAAACTGTTAATGATATAATTTTGTTCCAGTTGTGCACTTGTATCGTAAGAGGATTGTTTATGATAATTACTAACAACACAGTACGTGAGATGTAGGCAGTTTCCTTTACGTGGTAAACTCAAGGCCTCCCTCTACAGTCGATTACTTGGTAAATATCTTATCATTTTTTTATTACGTTATTCGTTCGTTGATGAAAGTTCACCTTATTTGGCTCTATGTAGCGTTAAGTAAAAATTACAATCGTAATTTTGGTCTGACGGCAAAATATTTACTTTCCTATGTATTTTTGCATGATTAATAATCATGTTGTCAAAATTGTTCTTGTTACTAAGAAAGGTACAACGATGATAACATAAATGCAATATAAAGATGAACTAATGAAACCGACAAAGCTTCGCAACTGCTAAATATGTATGGGTCCTTTGCCTTCTTTTTTGGTTGTTATTGTTTTTGAGGTGTTTTTAAATGATTTGTACAATAAAATTAGAGGACTTTAAAATATACAACGTTCCTGGCATTTTGGTTGCTTTGTGGTAAGTATGTCAACTGATTTTCTGAACTAATTCAGTCCGTGAAAGAACAACATACAACGGACCATGCGGAAAACACTCTGAGCGTAAATCAATTCCCACGTATTTGGATTTCTGACCTTCCGCCTTGTTTATTATCATCGCATTAGAAACATTCATTCGGAACTGAAATCGCTTAAAATGAACGGCTAAATCGGTTGGGATAATTGGAATGCGGGGTATGAGAGGGACCTCTCGAGCTGCTGAACCTGTGAGAATTGGCATCACTTCTCATAGGTTAAATCTGCAAATGTGTACCATTATCAAGTTTTGGAAAATTTTGGTTGCGTAACAATATTACTGGAACGCCGCCTTTAAGCCTCAAATTGTGTTTAGTGGTTTGAATGGTCTGTTTTCGTAGTTGAAATCGACTACGAGAGTGAAAACGAAATCGAAAATTTTCACAGCACAGCATTGCATTTTCTCCTCGCAATCGACCCAACAGAAAACCCGTAATCGTGTAAAATAAGAGGTAAATCAATCAAACACTTTTCGAGATTTTTGCTAACAACCTTCCCCTTTATATAATAGTGCATATGTTTTAACACATGCACATTTAACGCATTGGACACGCACTCTCCGTTTATAAACGTCGTCTTATGCAATTAACACAATGATTGTGTTATAAAGAAAAACAGCTACTTTGTTACAATGGAACACTAGAAAACGAGCTTAAACCCGAGGCGTAAGTTGTATGCAGTATACCAACATATACAGAAATTCTGGGGAACAAGTTTTTTTTTTTATTTTATAGACTTCGGTTTTTCCAACCACGCGGCTGTCTGTAACATATGAAGAACCTTCTCGTTTACTCACACTATCTATTGTTCAAGTCAAACGTTGTCACTGAATTCTCAAATCGACTTGGCGAGTTTGCCTTGATGTATTTGAATAACGCTAGCTGCCTTCATACCGTAACGTGCAATCATTGTAATTAATAAGTTTAGTTTCCTTAAAGGTTTTATCTTTCTGCTATGGAAGAACTTCGCAATTCCAGCGTCGCAAAGTAATTCGACAAAATGACCCCTCAGGTTTTCTCGTCGTGATTGACTGATAACGTGCCTTTGGGTGTTCACTCAACTTGTTGATTCCATTTTCATGTACGATACTTTGAAATGTCATATATATTACTTCTCAATGATGTTTCTTTTTGTCGGTAAGCCGTACGTCGCATGTTACTTAGTCAAAGTTAATGACTTAGACACAGTTTTCAAGATTTCGTTCACCTCAAATGATATATACAGTTTAAAATAATACAAAATACATATACAGTTTAAAATAATTTTTTGGTTAAAGTCTTTATTTTATAAAAAAAACAGGGTAGAAGGTGCCATATTTGACAAACTATTTAACTAACATGCACGACGGCTCTTACTATTGTTAAAATTCTTCACGCAAGCATTGGCTGCCACGTGATTTCGGTCATACACGCCGGTGTAAAGAATTTAGAAGGCGCCATCTATTGACAATATAATTTTACTATAATGCGCAACAGCGGTTGGATTGTTTACTTTCAAACAGGCGCTGAGCATTGTCGATCAACTTTTACGACAGTGTGACTAATAATCTCCGTTATTGAGGCAAAATAATTCTGTTGGGTAGAGATTTCCAAGTATTACTCGTCATTAGACATTCCAATAGAAAAGCCTTTGTCGAAACTACAGATAAATTATCACCCATATGTTCTCATGTTAAAATTGACAAGTTGACTCAAAATATGAGAAAAAATGGTGATCGTGGTTTTACTGAATGATTACTTCAACGAAACGATCAAAATTCGTAAACGTTGTCATGATAATTATGATAGTTTTATTACCACCATATTCAATGCCGGAGAAACCAATGAACGAAATGTTTCGCAGTTATATTCAAAGGCAATTTTATGTTTAAAAAATGATTATTGTCGTAGAATTAAAGAATATGTCGTTTATAATTTGTTACCTGGAAAGACAAAAATTTACCTCATTTCTGATACTGTCCAACTTGAAGAAATAAACACCGTTTCAGTTGCATCCTGAAGCGTTCTTGATTTCTTTAAATTCATCTAACTTACCACCTCATCAGTTGGTTTTAAATTAAAAACGTTATTATTATATTAATCAGAAATGTTAACGTTAATCAGCGATTAATTGTTGGTGCAAGATTAGTGCTAACTCTCTAATGCTAGTAATCATCACTGCTAACTCCACAAACTCCGATGAGACTCTGGTCATACTCTGCCTTCGTCTCACACCTCCTGAAGAAACCACGGCTTTGCGGCGGCTTTGCAAATGATGCGAAAGCAATTTTCAATAATAGTACCCTTCGCTATGACCATTAATAAGGCACAAGGTCAGACGCTTCAAAGGGCACGCTTGTATTAACCAGAAACTGTTTTTCACACGTGACTTTCGCGCGGGATTAGCCGAGCGGACTAAGGCGCTGCAGTCGTGGACTGTGCGGTTCGTCCCGGCGGAGGTTCGAGTCCTCCCTCGGGCATCGGTGTGTGTGTTTGTCCATAGGATAATTTTGGTGATGCAGGGTGTAAGCTTAAGGACTGATGACCTTAGCAGTTAAGTCCCATAAGATTTCACACACATGAACATACACGTGGCTTTCTCACGAGTTCGCACATTCAGTGACACACACACACAATCAAAAACTAACTGTCACATTATAACTGCTAAAATTGTTTTCAAAGAATTTTTGCAAAAAATATAAGTTTTAAGAAATAAAATTAATCTGACAAACATAATACCTGCTTTTTAAATGTTATGCGTCCATTACTATCTTACTTATTGGTGTCTGGTCAAAATAGTGCTCGATTTATTTGAACAGGTCAACTAGTCTTATATAATATGGAGTCAACCGAACATCCGAAAGCAGACCACATTCCGAAAATAATCTGAAAATCTTGATGGCTGTTGTTGCCGTCAGCATTTTCACGATGAATAGTCCGGTGTCCCATGTTCCTCGGCACCAGGACTATGGCGTCCGTCACTTGTCTCCGTCGTCGACACAAGTAACTCAATGTTAAGATCTTCTTCCTGTTCAATTCACAGTAGGGGAAATAAGTTCGTCCAAGTCGGTGCAGATGTTTCTGTTTGCAGCGTCCGTGGTCGAATACCAGGCCTTTATAGCTAAGAAATGTCGGATATCATGTTCATCAATGACGGCGGTCGCACAGAAGCACTGCATTTCCAGCTACGGGCTGCGTCCAGCACGCGAGTCGCAGCTTCCTCGCAACTGCCCGTATTTATTGCCCACTTGTCTGCACGCGCGTGACCGTCGGTAATGGCTCGCTCCACTAAACGCAGAAATTCCGGCATTTGTCGCGGCTATTGCACAGTGTCGCGCAGAACGCGGAGTGACGTGAATCGATGGAAATCGGACGCGAGGGCAGTTGCAGCTGGGTGTTTGCCGCAGATTACGGCTCGGAGGCGGCCGTTTGCGTCAGCGAGGCGGCCGCTCGCCGTTCATCAGCTGAACCGCCGCCGCCGCCGCCGCCGCGGTTATCGGTGTGGCGGACGGCGAAGACGGAACAAGCGCTCCGCAATTGTAAAAGGCCGTGCTCGACCGCCTCCTTTGCATGCTCGCCTGCCACCGCCGCTGAATTATAGCCTCGCGGGCCGGGAGGTCTGCGCCGTGTGTCGCCAGCATCCGGCAACTGCAGCCAGGCAATTCTTTCCCGATGCGATAATTACCCCCAAACTGCTTGTGGCCTCTTTCATTACCATCTCACTGTATTTAAATTAACTGCGAACGAATTGCTTTCGCAAAGCTGCGGAATGTTGCCTGAGCATTTCCATTAACAGCAAATTAGAAATTAACACTTTGTCGTAAGACAAACGCAGACTGTCGGCTGTGGTTCACCCGTACTGAGAAGAGTAACACGCATACAAAGAAACGAAACGAAAGCTTCGATTCAGTTACGATTGCCTTAAGGGGGGTAGGACGTCAAACGGGCCGACTTGGAGCAGGAGAGGCACCACAGGACATTTTAATTACTACTGTCTATACTTTTACAAATAAATTCATAAAACTTTGTCAGCATGATCAGGAAGGATTGAGTACTCACACTCATAGTAGTGGAAGTTCAAAAACGTAGCAAAATACCTTTTTTTTACATGTGAAATTTCATCATTTTTTCACTTACTACTGGCTGCATTTGTTTCTGTAGGTACACTTTTCTTCCTAAGTAAGAGAGATTCTTCGATGAATTTTGCACAGCATACAAGCACTACTTACAGGTGTATGAAACTCACGAATTTTCCAAATCTGTTAAAAACTGTGGTAAAAATTGAAATAATTAACTTTAAAACTTGTGTTTTTTTTTTTCTAAACAAGAAGTTTAACCGAGCGAGGTGGCGCAGTGGTTAGACACTGGACTCGCATTCGGGAGGACGACGGTTCAATCCCGCGTCCGGCCATCCTGATTTAGGTTTTCCGTGATTTCCCTAAATCACTCCAGGCCAATGCCGGGATGGTTCCTCTGAAAGGGCACGGCCGATTTCCTTCCCCCTCCTTCCCTAATCCGATGAGACCGATGACCACGCTGTCTGGTCTCCTTCCCCAAACCAACCAACCAACCAATCCAAGAAGTTTAAAATGTAACAGTTCATTCATTTTTTCATAAATTAAATAAACTCTAGAGTTTCATACACATATACTATAGTTTGTACGCTGTGCAAAATTCATCGAAGAATCTCTCCCACTTAGGAAGAAAAGTATACCTACAGAAACAAATGCAGCCAGTAGTAAGACAAAAAAATGATGAAATTTCACATATAAAAAAATGTGTTTTGCTACGTTTTTGAACTTCCACTGGTATGAGTGTGAGTACTCAATCCTTCCTGATCATGATCTCAAAGTTTTATGAATTTATTTGTAAAAGTATAGACAGTGGAAATTAAAATGTCCTGTGGTGCCTCTCCTGCTCCAAGTCGGCCCGTTTGATGTCCTACCCCCCTTAAATACTAATACGCTCCTCACTGGCGCTTCTAATTAATTTTAATTTGCGTAAGTGGTCGGGGTCAGAACTAACAAAAATTCTACTACAATGTTGCGGCTTGGTGAAAAAGAAAACACCAACTTTCACGCTTTTATAATTTACTAATATGTATGGAGGGACAACAAACATTTTGTTAATTTCCCAACGCGATTCTGCTACTGACTATTTTTTTCTCCAGTTTATTGGCTCTCGGGCCGTGGCCTTTCCGCTATCTCAACAGTGTAACATGAGTTATGACGATACGAGCGTAAGGACAAAACACCCAGTCCCCGAGACTGACTGACTCTTGAAAAGGACATGAAACGGATAGTCAATGCCGACTGTAAAAATTATAAGTACAAAGACTTTTGATTTATAACGGCAAGATCAACAAAATACTTTTTTATCAGAATGAGATTTTCACTCTGCAGCGGGGTGTGCGCAGAAGAGCTTCTGTAAAGTTTGGAAGGTAGGAGACGAGGTACTGGCAGAAGTAAAACTGTGAGGACGGGGCGTGAGTCGTGCTAGGGTAGCTCAGTTGGTAGCGCACTTGCCCGCGAAAGGCAAAGTTCCCGAGTTCGTGTCTCGGTCCGGCACACAGTCTTAATCTGGCAGGAAGTTCCTTACTTTTTTATCGATCTAATTCGTGTCCTAAAGATGCCGAGTAGCTGAACACTTCTCGAAAATATTTGTTGTCCAGAGAACTGTATAATTAAATTGTATAACTGCAGCTATGACCCCTATTTTCCTTTCATTTAATATATTTCCAACTGTCACCTTGTTGAGTGCTACTTTATTTTGTTTTCCGCCGCGATTCAGTTACACAATAGTGGTACCGCCGCAACTGCATTACTCCTCTAGAGCAAGATGGTGTGTTTGTAACAGAAGTTACTTAACAGAACGAAAAACCAGTCCAAGTTGCAAATATTTTATTTTTCATTCGATGACTAGTTTCGGGCCGAGACCCATTTCTAAATCAACATAACAAAGTCGAAAATGGCATTACCGAAAATGTCAACAAAATGTTTGCAACTTGGACTGGTTTTCCGGTTGCTGATTAACAGAAGTTGCTGACACAAGTTTCTCCAGCATGCTGGAAGTTCCTAAAGATGTTACTTTTTACTTGTTGCTTCTTTCTTTATGTTTCGAAGACAACAGGTTTTTCTCTCGTTATCGGCAGTAAGTAACGTGGATCCCTATTCACATGCAAAACTGTTTCTAACTCTAGAAGAATCAAAATATAGTAACGCATATGTTTTTGCAAAGTATTTACAGATTCACTACTGATGATGTCTGGACAATAAACGCGAAACGTCTGGTACAATATTACGTTAAAATTGGAGTGAGCTGAAGACGGACAAAAAGTAAATAGCCACTGTTATACAACAGTTGTTGCGGAAAATTGCCATCCGGACAAACATGTAAGGTTTTTTTTGTTAATTGATGCAATATTGGTGTCAAGGAGTATTATTTGTGAGCTACTTCAATCTTGTTATTCGAGTTCTAGTGGTGTATACTTAGTCGCAACGATATTACAGTTCTGATGATCTTGTGTAAACTCAGGGAAGAATACAGAGTCAACTTGGTTAGGAAATACGGAATCTTCCACCGACTGTTTTGAGTTTAATATTCTTGCAGCTATCAAGCGATAGAACTGCTTTAAATGTGAATAAGGATGCGGAGTAAATTATTTTGGAAGGTACTGTATTTTACGTGATACAGAATTATCTTTCAGAGGTATTGATTTTTTTTTAAATGAGTAACATTTTTAGTTCCTCTTCCTTGATGTAAAATTAATTCACACAAACCTTCAGCTGAAGGCGGTTGATTCTATGAGTGATATGCATTTTCATGTGTTTCCATTTCCTTACTGGCAGCTCCGTCAAGTGAACGAGTTACATTACCTCGGATAACCTCTGCAGTGAGCCTAAGTTAATATTGCGTAATATTTTTAATAACGTCACGTTAACGTGAATGGTACACTGAGATACATTTCTGACATGTCTTGTGGCGAAGAAGTGGGTTGCCGAATAAAAAACATTACATGCACTTACAAAAAAGTACTGCTGTTCGTATCTTCGTAACGAAAGAAGTTATAAGAAAAGCAGTTATGCTGGTTAATGTTCCCCTCGTAACTTCACATTACCTTGCAGTATTTTTTTGATTTGCTTGTGACAAACAGTTATTTGATAGCGATCGAGATACTATAACGGGATTGCTTGGGCTATTTTATCTGTTTATTTAATTTCATTCAAGCAATTACTCTCAGCAAACATCACAACAGTGCCAAATAATAGGCCTCTGAGTTTTTGAGACAAATCTTGCTGCCTTATAAAGCATAGACAGCGGCTTCGAGGCCCGTGTAGGACATGAGTATACATTATAAATTACGAGACAGTGAATGTTTTTTAAATGTGTAAAATAACTTCACGTTACGCATTGTTGTATGTTTTGGCATAGTTTTGAAATTAATCTAATTTCAAGCGATCTTTATAATTAAATTTAATATTGCAGTTAACAGATGGTGACTCTGAGCACTATGGGACTTAACATCTATGGTCATCAGTCCCCTAGAACTTAGAACTACTTAAACCTAACTAACCTAAGGACAGCACACAACACCCAGCCATCACGAGGCAGAGAAAATCCCTGACCCCGCCGGGAATCGAACCCGGAAACCCGGGCGTGGGAAGCGAGAACGCTACCGCACGACCACGAGATGCGGGCTGCAGTTAACAAAATATCCTCAAACGAAGTAGCTGGACTTCGCGAGAAAAACACTTTCTGGGAAGAAAACAGAATAGACCGCACACAGATTTCTGGCCGGTTGACTGTAACAATTGGTAGTCACAACGCTTAAACAGAAATAAGGCAGCTTTCCCATTCTTTTACAGCAAAAGAAAATCCTCTGAGGAAGTATTGTGCATTTGATTTACATTTTTATCGAGACAGGCATTTTTCTACTTTTTCTACTATCCCGTATGAGCAGCGATGTTATCATTTCGTAATTCTCTTTTTTTATTTGCATAGTACATATATAACAATCATAAGAGTTGGCTGACGATGGAGTTGTATAACTCCGAAATCGATAAAACATTGTAAAAATGAACAGTAAAAATAAACACAGCTGACTGGAACATTCCAAACTCTCACAGCTCCTGCGAAAAAACTGAAGCCTTCTCTCCTGTTCCATTAAAGTCACCTGCGTATGAAGACGCCTTTCGATAAAATAAAACAAACCAAAATAAAAAATTCTGAATCAGGAAAGGTCTTGAGCTGTAGAATATGATCCTATTGTTTCACTACCAAATCACCTCTGTCGGTCACATCTTCATTGACGCACACACTAAACACATTTTCACTCCAATGAACACCCACGTATCTTCATTCAGTTGATTCTATCAATCCTAATTCGCGAATAGTTCATCATGTGGATTACACATATCAGTGCTACTAAATTACGAGTTATATAACACAAGTAAAGAGGGAACATTTTCGAAGACGTTTTTCGTAGTTTCGTATCATTACACACGCTCTAAAGTGCTTAGAACGGTCAATAAATCAATAAGCGAATTGTGAACTCATTCTTTAGCTTTCACTTAAAGCTCTGTATGACTTAAACGCCGGAAAAATTACAATTTGGCAAATAAGCTGAATGTTTTCCAATAATGTCCTAATGAATATGTTTTTGAAGTATCAGAAAATTCCTCTACTGCAGAAAGAAGGCCATCTTAAAGAGTCTAACATCCATTTCCTTGTGCCCCTCTTACGCAAATATGCATAGCACATCGTACTTGACGTTTTCGAGATACCTGAACAAGGCACAAGTCTTGGAGCTGGATGATGGATGTGCTGATAGAACTTATCAAAGTAGTTTAAAAAAAATTATAAACAGTGAAGATTCACTTGTAAAATACGTTTTATCGTTCTTGGGATTAATAAAATAAATTGTATTGAAACTGTAATGTAGTGAATTACTTGTAATCTCGTGTACAGTAAGGGGCGCTCATTTTTTTATCCGTATCCTTAAACTGATAAACGTGCTTGGACAGCATTTTCAATCAAGTCTGACAACTGCATTTCATTCTCATCGTGTGGGGAAGAAATGCCAGTCACTTCTTTTTGGAAGTTTCGGTGATTTTCTCAGAATGTTTGTGTAATTTGTGGGATTTTCTTTTTATATGTTTGTTTAATTTGTGGGACTTTCTTTTTATATGTATGCTCTCTGTACGCGCTGAGCTGAAAAATTTATCTTATGTTTTAACTTTCTTTTTCTAAGTCTGTAATCACTGTTGCGACGCATCGAAGCATTCAGCTTGGTTATTATGGCGTGATACCTTAATTTTGCGTTCTGGGATACTGATGTTTTTATTGTGCCAGTTTCAGGCTTTTTGTGCTTTGATTTAGATCAGTGACCCGATCTCTCTTAGGTGTTTCAATTTAGTTTCTTCACGAACATCATTTGAAGGAGTGTCTCCTCTAACTGTTCTTATAATTAAAAGAAAAAATAGAAATAAACACTGAAAACTGAAATATGAAGACCTTTTTAATCAGAATTTGAACAAATTATCGTGTAACAGGATACCAACTTTGTCAACTACTTACAACAATTGAAGCGTACGTAACAGCAACACGTAACGCATGGATTTTAGTTAGACTGCGCCTTCGAGATGTCACCGTAAGTTTCGGCGAACATAGGCTGTAAATCCTGTAGGTTGCAGTTGTCTAAGAGATACTGTGTAAGAGAGATTTATTCTGATATATTCGTCTGACATGAACGTCAATAGCATACAGCCTAAAGTGAAACATGATTCTCCATGCTGAACATGTTTCTTTGTAGAGGATTTTGCTCGACTGGGAAAAGTGGCGTATCGTGCTCCAGACGTAAACATAAAGCGAGAAGGATAGCCTTCAATTACTTTCAGACCTGTTCCCCTCCCTCTCCAGACTGCGCACACGTTCGTGTCGTCACCCTTGTGGACGTCTCCGCTTCGCCCAAGAATCAACATTTTTACTCACCGAGCCGAGCACGTGCGAGCTGACAGCCCGAAGTTTGTAGTTCAGATATCTGAGGACAGTGTTCTAAGTGCCACTTCTTACTGTAAAACTCGGCACGCAATTTTCTTATTAAATCACAAGAGAGGAGCTCTACAATTTCTGAGCTCCAAATCCGTGCACGCGAGGCACTGCACGCAAGAGGATTCGCGATTTTCAGACTACAATTCGCCGCCTAACGGCGCGACTCTTTCGCTCAGTTTGCCTGATGTGCAAATTGAATGTAATAGCTACGCTGACATGTTGCCCCGTAATTAGCGCAGAAAAATTCATATCTCAAAAATTGACTTCTGTTGTTTCTCTCCTTTCAGAAATAATGATTTGTTATTACCACTGCATGCAGCCTCTAGTCCTGGACAGAAATTAACAGTGATGACTTTGTCAGCTTTTCCGTATAAAAAACATAAAGAAAACTCTTTCACTCACTTTCAGGAATGGTGGAGGCTCCAGAAACGTATAAAAATGTGTAATATCCAACATGTTTTACTGTATTTTTGAAAGGTAGTAACCAGTGGCAAGCGTGCTTCTCGAAGAAAATGATCTATAATTCCTGCGTGAAATTTTCCATGGTCTGGGTGATATTGGTGTTAGTGGTATATTTAAATGATGTTTTCCACAATCGTTGGATTATCAGGGGTAGAAGCGTTTCGTGTGAGAGACAGGTAACTGATTTCGAAGTGTTGCTTGCTAAGCCTGCAGAAGCCGCCGAAATTATTCACCAAACTCCGATCTCGTACGAGTTTGTCAGACAGTCATTAATTCGAAAGTGTAAGGAAGGAAGAGTCAACAAAAGCTCAAAAGGAGAGTAAATTACAACCAATGAAAACACATAGAGAAATCATACCAGGACTTAATTTATTCTCCTGGAAACATGCTTGAGCTCGTAGCATGAATCTTTTACTGTCTTTGCTCGTTTCCATTGTTGGGATTTTATGAAGTTTAAGAGTCCGTATTCCTAAAGTAAGATCTGAATGTCTCCCGTCCTTTCATTTTAGGTTTTCTTTGTTTATATTGTTGTCTTATAGTGTAAGTTTATACAGATAGGAGTCTGTGGTTTTCTCTGAGGATTTTAAAAGTGTAACTTGTTCCCGCCCGACTGCCCAAGGTTTACTTACAGCGAGCACACTGTAATTCTCAAATTTGCATTAAAAACCATACTTATTCTCCTATTTGCCTTATTTTCTCATCAATTTATTAAATCTTTATTTTTCCAGTTTATATACAGTCCACGTCAATGAGTGTAATTAACAATAAAATGGACTTTCTTCACCAGGAGTCTTGTTCTCTAAATGTGGCGTATCATCAGAAGAAACTACTTTAAAATTATTGTCTATGAAGTAAACGTATTATGATGATGTCAAGTTTTCACGAATTCATTTGTCTTGGCGTTTTGTGTGTCTTACAGATGAATCAATGAATAGGAAATTCGACATGGTTTTTGTATAATGCCGATGTTTAATTGCGAAGCAGTATGTTTTATATTAGGGTTCATGTGTCGTTTATCAACGTAACCTCTCTCAGCTACGATTGCTTTACGGTCCAAAGCCTAAAAAAATTTGTGAACCGAGAGAATAGAAGTTCGGCTCTGAAATATATATAGGTTCAATAAAAAATACCGAAATTCTGACATTCAGTGGGTGTTCATTGAAGAAAGAACATTCCGCCAAGTACACTTGCGAATAGTGTTGATAAAACGATTGTAGCCATTATATTGTGTGTAGGATTACAGTAAACAGGTCTCGAGAAATACAGCAAGTAACACTCTGCCGAGAATCCATGTTCGACTACAGGTCTGGGTGGGTAAGCCGGTTCTACGATGAGAAAAAGGTAAGAGCACACCAGGCCCAATAGCATTTTACCTCTATGCGGTCTAACTTTCCTTTTAATTACAATGATTCGAGTATTTATTAATGTTACCCTTTCTTTTTCCTAGGTAATAACTGTCTGATACGCTCCTGCTTAGCGAATAAATGGTAGCCATGTGTTACAGCTAGATACATCTGCTTAAGACTAAACTGCACTCAACTGCTCTCTCCATTGCCCAGTAGTGGCATCTTTGCAAGGCTAGTTCTACGCAATTCTTGGTTCGCGAACTGCGTTCCGTTTCTTATAAATGATCTTTTAACTTGTCGACCTGCTCACCTGTGGTTAAAAAAGCAACTCGTCGCATACAACCTTTTGATATCAAGCGAGCTTCTGTTTTGGGTTACCTTATGGAACGTTAACGCTGTACAAGAACGGTCCATACGGTCCTCTGTGACAAAACGATAGTCTTGGATATTCTACCTCTACACCAGCATTTTTTTCATTCAAAATAGAAATCACCTGCCATTTTTTTAGCCTAATGTGAATATGAAAGCAATAAACTTTAAAAATTACGTGTTGTGCAACATAAGGATAACCTAATGTCTTCTTCTTTTCATGATTTCCGTGAGATATATAGATTACATACATTGTCGTAAAAATTCAATAGCAGTTATTCTAATCTAGTAATACTGTGAAATTTTTTATGTTTTCATATTTTAATAGAGCTTGTACAATTAAAAATTCGATTCAGCGTGATAACCAAGAGCACTGCATTCTTTATTGTTAAAAAGATGAACGATAAGTTAACGAATTAGTCTGGCAAAATGTATCACTCTTCAGTTGGTTGTTTAATATTTTCAATTGGCATAAAATGATAATTTGGCTGAAGCTGTCTCTCTTCAAACGACTGCACGAATAATTTTCAAAAGGTATCGTAGACCTACCCGAGTTTGCTCAGTTACGCTAGTACGTAACCGCCTTCATCGCAGATGTTGTAATCACTTGACTGCCTTTATATAACCACCACCAAACACTCCTTGTTTATCCTCAATCACTACTGGAACGCTGCCACACGTCTCCACCACAATTATTTTGTAACAGAATTCCGTCCTCAGTTGCACTCCACTACTCATTATCTTATTCGCTCAAAATACTTTGCGATACTACCTACACCATCTCACATAAAGTATTGTACCTCTATACAGAAAAGTATTCTATATTATTTGTCCTGGCAATTATCAACAGAACATGCATTTAATTTTCTCAGTCAAATCAACTAAATATTATAAAACTTAGTTTTTACGAAAAAATTATCCGAAGAAACATATATTGAATGCCTGAATCTGTGTAAAATATCTATTTCATTGACTTATCTTCAAAGATGCGAAGCTACGGTTAATGTTTAATAGTTTTGTGACTTGTTGCCATATCTCTAAATATTTTTGAAAAATAATGGAGAAATCATTTCTTGTGGTTCTGTTTTTCAGTGGACTTAACTTCAAATTTCCGACAGTAAATGCAAAACAATAAATATTCGTATATATTTAACACGCACCCTAATGAGGTTGGGAACTTGAATGACACTTTTATGCAAAAATTCGTAATATTTAATACCTGCCGCATGAATCGGAAAAAAGTTATTTCATGGTAACCATATGGCAAGTGGTCACATCTTCTCGAAACTTTATGCTGCGCGGCCTTATTATGGAAAGAAAATGCCAAAGATAGAAAAACGATTATTAAATTATATTCAGCTTTTACACAGTATGAACGTATCCATATAATAAGTGTAATAGATAACATCCATAGCGCAAGGGTTGCATGAAACTCTATTCATTGTTAACTTAATGTCATTGCCAATTAAATTAATTTCTAATTTAGAGCTAGCACAGAAAAGAATAGAAGAATGCGGAAAGCGCGTAATAAACGTTCAGTAAAATCAGTTTACTGTGTAATATTTACGTCGACAGCTGAAATTTTTTTCGAGGAATTTACTGCAGTAAACAGTATTACATTTGCATGTGTTAACTAACAAATGAATAATAAAATAGCGGTTTACAATGCAGTCAACTTACTCTGTTTTATAAGAACTGTTGCTGAAAGCCCGTGACTCCAAAAACAGTAATTTTTTCTGCTAGCAGATTAAGTTATTTTCAGACAACGCTGGACGTGTTTCGGAAATTATTTGTAACTGCAAGAGCATTTTGCATTTCAAATGCGACATTTGTTTTATGGAAACAGCTGCATAGTTACTATAGCTCCAGTGTAATGTGAATTGACCAAAATGACGCAATCACTCGCACATGGTGTATCTCATGTTTGAGATGTTACCGGTATGAAATAACGAAACAAATTGACAGAGAATAATTACTTGAAACTTGTATTTTTTAAACAAAAAATAAACTGCCAAAAGAAAATGCATTAGAAATAAAAGTTGTTAACACACAAAACTGATCATTTGTAAACAAATAATTTCTACTTCCGTTTATCGAGTACTTAGTGCAAACTGTCTAACACACACCAAGTTAAGCATTTGCTACGTATTTTCGTGCCGCAGTGTTAGATTATTTCTTTTAGGGTACAAACTGTTTGCGAGGTACTAATCGTAGCCTACAGATCCAAAATATGTTGCCAGTTAAACATATTTAGAGCTCACTTTTTCATATTACTACATAATGTAACACAGTTGACAGCTTGGTTCACATGTTTCCCTAGCATCATGAACGCTCTATGTTTATTCAAAAAACAAATCTGTGGATGCGTGATATACATATTAATCACTCTGTGCAAATTTCTTTTCAAATGCAGGAACTGAATAGGATATCGCTAAAAGTATATTTGGTGTCACCTGGAATCTATAATAATTTCTTCCACTGAAAAATATATTTTACAAAATTCACGTACTTCAAGGTCAGTTCAAATAGTACTTCACAAGAAGCAATTATCGAAGGTCTACTTCCGCCCTTTCTAAAACAGGTATTTCAATCCTCACTTTTTCGTACTATAACTATCTCGAATTATTGAAAGTTTAAACGGAAAAGTTGTTCCAAAACCCACCGCTCTTTTGCAAAGAGGGAGCAAAATCAACAACTGCCGACGTGACCAGAACCTCCACCGGAAACAGTGCAGTTTTGTAATTGTTCATATTACATGTTCGATGTGTATTAGCATCGGCTTTAAGAGTTGTCGTACTACAGCGCAACACGCATCAATAAATACACAGAAAAGAGTTTCGCTATTACTTACGCAATGTCGTCGGGACGCCTTTCGTATAACCTCAAAACTATTTTCTTCTGTGTCCCTCATGTCACTCACTTTCAGGCACACCTCGGTAAGGGTAAAGTGCTAAGTCTTTCGACGAGAGTCAGCCAGGAAAAATAAAATACAAAGTAAAATATTACGACAACGAGAAAAATAACGTGTAGACAAGTCAACTATTTTTCAAAGTGATACAACATTATGCTGTTCTACAGCAGCACATTAAGGTGACATTCCTTTTCGCACACAGAGATAAAGAAATAGCTGGAACTTAGAAACGCAAGTGGGTCGTTAAGAAGCGAAAACAATGAGATGATGTGCTCAACTCCCTTCCCCCGCCCCCGCCTCCCCGAGATGATGTGCTCATCTATCTTATAATGCATGGCTTTTTTCTTATATAACAAACGGGTGCATGTACATTACACTTTACATAGAATTCAATTGATTCGAGTCGAAGTTATGTAAGCTGAATGAAACAAAGGGTGTCCCCGTACCTATAGTTGACTTTCATGTTCACTGTGAGTGGGCTAAGTAATCATGCTCTTTAAATAATGATCATCGACAAATCAGGTTTTTTAGAGAAAAGTATTTGTGTTTCATCATATGAGATACCGGTATATATCTGTATTTTTTTGCGAAATTTTCTGTAACAGAGATAGATATCAGAGTAATGTTTAGTTATGTAATCATTCTCCGAGAGACAAAATGAACAGAAAGACTGTTAATATTCCGCATTCAACGTTAACAAGAAGGTATAGTAGGAGTGAGGGCGTGAGTTCGTCGTTTAAAATGTTCCCTATATCATCCTTCATCTTCCAGCCAATTTTGAAAACTTTTCTTATGTTATCAAGGCATAAACTCCTCACAGATGCTCAAAATGCCTTCCGCTTGCTACTACAAACCGTGCATCATGAGCTATCAGACCGTTCCAGTTAATGTCGGAAGATGTCGAATTGCTTCGCACGTTTCAGTGACGCTATAGAGAAGCCTCATTGCGTTATGAATGTCAGATGGCCCTATAGATGTCGCGGTCATTACAGAGGGATCGCCGGCCGGAGTGGCCGTGCGGTTCTAGGCGCTACAGTCTGGAACCGAGCTACCACTACGGACGCAGGTTCGAATCCTGCCTCGGGCATGGATGTGTGTGATGTCCTTAGGTTAGTTAGGTTTAATTAGTTCTAAGTTCTAGGCGACTGATGACCTCAGAAGTTAAGTCGCATAGTTCTCAGAGCCATTTGAACGGAGTGAAAGCTTAGACCTAAGGAGGAAAGGAAAGAAAAAAGGCAGTTTCGTCTTAAAAGGACCGATCCGGCCATTTGCGTTTTTAGATTTAGATGAGACTCTGAAAATCTAAATCCACTTGGCGAGACAGAGTTTTGAATTTCTTCTTACTGCCCCTCTGTCTTGCGTCTACGATCATTCGCTGAGTCGCTCTCGAAATTAGTAACCTACCACATCTTCAGTTCACTCACTCTTAATATCCATGTCGAAGGTTCAAAACAGATGAACCACAAATGCGTACAAAGGTTCAAAAAATGGCTCTGAGCACTATGGGACTTAACATCTGAGGTCATCCGTCCCCTAGAACTTAGAACTACTTAAACCTAACTGACCTAAGGACATCACACACATCCATGCCCGAAGCAGGATTCGAACCTGCGACCGTAGCGGTCACGCGGTTCCAGACTGTAGCGCCTTTAACCGCTTGGCTACCCCGGCCGGCGTACAAAGGTAAAATGTAAACATAACTACGTATTTGCTTCAAGCCTACGTGTCGCTGCTGCAATTACTAGTTCTGCTGATGGCTGCAAAGCCGAAACTGAAAATCATTTTTAATAAAATAGCATTTCGACAAAACGCAGACTGTTATAATCTAATCAATTACAAATGTCGCAGGTCACACCTTAACGTGTCTAAACAACCACAATGAAATGTAAACTCGACCGACAACGCCGCCGCATTTATAATGAGTGTCTCAGGAGACTGACTTGTGCCGATACTATCACTTGTAAGGCGTACTGCTATCTTTGATGTCATAACGTATCGATATTGTACTCCGTACTTATCGCTTCTGCAGCCTTCGGAGCCCAGCGGAGGGAGCGTTGTGTTGCCGTAGAATGACAACAATGCCCCAGCGCTAGTGGTCACGCGCCGTAGGGGATTGATGACCTCAGACGTTAAGTCCAATAGTGCTTAGAGCTTTTTAAGTTCTTTCGCGGATTAATTAACATATTTATGGTTGATATAGTGTCATGTTTGAGATCACTTACCGTCGTGGAGAAACATGTTGATAGTAGAACGTAAACGAAAATGCCTCGGTGATCAGTGATTATCTCTTTAATTAGAAACGCAACGTAGCAGTGTTTACTCCAATGTGAGTGTGAAACAAGCTTAACTGGTAAACAAGACTGGAAGGACGGAAGCATTGTCCGCAGCTTGTGGTCGTGCGGTAGCGTTCTCGCTTCCTGCGCCCGGGTTCTCGGGTTCGATTCCCGGCGGGGTCAGGGATTTTCTCTGCCTCGTGATGACTGGGTGTTGTGTGATGTCCTTAGGTTAGTTAGGTTTAAGTAGTTCTACATTCTAGGGGACTGATGACCATAGATGTTAAGTCTCATAGTGCTCAGAGCCATTTGAACCATTTGAACGGAAGCATTGCTATGGAAGTACGTTACTTGCAAAATGAACGATAAACCAAAGTAATTTGACTTGTACTGATATTATTTCAAAGTGACATTTTCAAGTCATTAATTGAATAACTTTAATATTTGAGAAGTATAAAAGACACGTATTCACAGTAGGCTCATAGTCAGTTTTATTACGTAATGAAGCGTGATCTCTATGTAAAAAAAATCTTTATGCAAAGCTCCCAAGCCGGCCGCAGGGCCGAGCGGTTCTAGACGCTTCAATCCGGAACCGCGCTGCATTAAGGGTAAAAATTAGTGTTGCTTAGCCGTCATAATGAAGCCTTTTATAGTTGAACAGTAATAACAGTTAAATGCTGTGCCGTATTCAGATTTACTAATATTAGGAAATAAGGTCGCTAGTAATCACGTCTGCGGTAGCAGCGCAGCCAGTTTTTTACCTCTCGTCTGTATAATCACGACGGTATGTTACCTTGAGTTGTGAGAGGACATTACTTTGACAACTCATTCATTATTGTCTACTGTTCAGACCTGTGAGCGATATGATCGCTGTGTTGTCATTGCGGATAGCGGACCAGAGCAGCAAACTTTTTGCACTCTTTTTTAATTAAGTGCTAAACTCGTTTATATGAGGGAATTGTCCGTGTGACGCTCTGTTACGCAAATTCAGGCTCAGCAGTGTTAGCGTTAAATCGTTTATAATGTCTTGAAGAACATCGCAGCTCCTTCGCTCTGAGAGCCGCATTAACTGAACAAGTTTTATTTACAGTTCTTCCACACAAACACAGAGGAGTCCTCATATACCCCTTCTATTTATTTTATTTAATTATTTATTTATTTATTTCTTAGTCACATAATGGTTCATTAAGGTAGTGCAGCATTCAGTTTCTTCCCCGATAGTCATGTAAATATTTCGGCGTTATATTTCTTGTGATGAAGTTGATGTTAATGACGAAAAATGTGTATTAAAATGCTGTGAAAAATCTAGATTGAATTACCAAATAAATTTTACTTTGTACCAAGTTTTTGTACTTATGGGGCTTTATTCTGTTACAGCCTTCCGTTTTACTTTCATGCACTACAGACACGCTAAGTTCTTCCCCGATTTTTTTTTTACTTTTTACGTCAGTCTACCGACCAAATTGCGACTCATAGATACATTTCTCATGCATGTAGTGGTATAAAAATAAAAATTAGTAGATGTGAAAGTGCTAGTGTGATGAGTGGAGCGTAACTAGTTCCTGTCTACAAGTAGGAAGGAAGCTTAGTGTTTAACGACAAGTCGACGACGAATCTTTAAAGACGTTGAAAAAGCAGGGGTTGGGGAAGAAGTGGGGAGGAAACTGTGTGTGTTCTTTTTAAAAGAACCGTCTTGCCATTTGCCTTAAGCGATTTAGGGAAACTGCGGGGAAACGTAAACCTATATAGCTGGACGGAGATTTCAACTGGCGTTCTCTGAAATGTGAGCACAGTTTCTCGCCACTGCCTCTCATAGTTGGTTCCACTCCATGAGAAAGGCAACAGAATCAATCCTATACTGCCTTATTATACCAATTACAACAACGACATTCATCAGTCATAAAAATTTTGGTAATTTTATACACCATGAACGTCATCAAAAAATCGTGACAAAAAATGAAAACACCTACAGCCGTCTTTATAATTTTATTTTATTTTGTCGCTATCAGTTTCGACGCTTCCTTGCGTCATCTTCAGGCTGTTTTGATGTGGTACAGGTTGATACGATCCCCATGCATGACACATCAGTTGCCAGCATTATTGGATTCGCAGATAATGTGTCAGCACTCCAACAATCAGCTGTCAAATCACAGTCGACAGTTGATGCTTGGAGTGCTGACACATTGTCTGCGAAGCGGGACTCATCACTGAAGACAGTTCTACTCCATTCAATGAGATTTCTGGCCGAATGAGTCCGACACCACTGCTTTTTGGTGTACGGAGGTCAATGGTAGTCGGCGCAAAGGGCGCCATGAGCTCATTTCTCATTTCTGAGCCTCCTATTAATGATCCTTGTGGTCACTGCAGCACCAGTTGCACGTCGGATCGATGATAGTGATGAATCCGGGACTCTGAGGGCCTCTCTGACGATTGCTCTGTGTTCACGTTCTATCGTCTCTCTGGGTAGACCGCTTCTTCACCCATTCGTGCCAACATCGTCGAACACTGACATTGCTCCTACAGATATGTCGAGCGATTCCCCGATTACACCAACAGGCCCTCTCAAATTCTGGCATCAGTGTACATTGTTCACGCACCTGTCTGCGAAGCATAGTTACTGTCTAAGTGACAACACGGAATGAAATTCGCAAAGACTTTACTCCCCGGTATCGACATTTCCCCTGTTTACTACCCTTGCCACTAGCGCTCTGAAACTGCGTTAAAGCGTCGCACATTCATCCGTCGGCGGCCGACAAAGTTTACAATTTTCCGTTTTCGGTCGGTACCTGTATGAATATCAGACTGTGACTAATTTGCAAAACTCCTTCTCGTGTGTCGTTTTTGTTTTGTCTTAGAGTGTGTGTTAAATTGAATACACTGAAGACCCACGAAAATAGTACATCTGCCTAATATCGTGAAGGGCCCCCGCGATTACGTTTAAGTGCCGCAACACGACATGCTATGTAGTCGATAATGTCCGAAGTAGTGCTGGAGGGAATTGACTCCATGAATCTTGCAGGGCTGTCCATAAATCCGTAAGGGTACGAGGGGGTGGAGATCTGTTACAAGGCTGCGCGGCGTAGCCCCGCGGTCTCGGGTGCCTTGTCACGGCTCCCCACGTCGGAGGTTCGAGTCCTTCCTCGGGCATGGGTGTGTGTGTCGTCCATAGCGTAAATTAGTTTCAGTTAGATTAAGTAGTCTGTAGGCTTACGGACCGATAAAACGTAATGTCGTGTGACTAGGGCCTCCCGTCGGGTAGACCCTTCGCCGGGTGCAAGTCTTTCGATTTGACGCCACTTCGGCGACTTGCGCTTCGATGGGGATGAAGTGATGGTGATTAGGACAACACCCAATCTCTGAGCGGAGAAAATCTCCGACTCAGCCGGGAGTCGAACCCGGACCCTTAGGATTGACATTCTGTCGCGCTGACCACTCAGCTACCTGGGGCGGACTACTGAACGGTGACCTCAGAAGTCTGGTCCCGTAAGACCTTAACACATCCTTCCAAATCTGTTACAAGGCACTCCAGATATGGTCAATAATGTTCATGTCTGGGAAGTTTTGTGGCCAGAGGAAGTGTTTCAATTAAGAAGAGTGTTCCTGAAGCCTCTCTGTAGCAATTCTGGACAAGTGGGACGTCGCACTGTCCTGCTGGAATTTAAGTCCGTCGAAATGCACAATGGACATGAATCAGTATAGGTCACCAGACAGGATGCTTATGTATGGGTCACCTGCCAGAGCCGTATCTAGACGTATCGGGAGTCCCATATCACTCTAACTGCACACGCTCCACACCATTACAGAGCCCCCACCGGCTTGGACAGTGCCCTACTGACATGCAGGATCCATGGATTCATGAGATTGTCTCCATACCAGTTCACGTCCGTTAGCTCGATGTGATTTGAAACAAGACTTGTCCGACCAGGCAACATGTTTACAGTCATCAACAATCCAATGTCAGTGTTGACGGGCCCAGGCGAGGCGTAAAGCTTTGTGTCGTGCAGTCATCAAGGGTACACGAGTGGACCTTTTCTTCCGAAATCCCATATCGATGACGTTTCGTTAAATGGTTTGCACCGTGACACTTATTGATAGCACAGCATTGAAATCTGCAACAGTTTGCGGAAGAGCTGCACTTCTGTCACGTTGAACAAGTCTCTTCAGTCGTCGTTGGTCCCATTCTTGCGGGATCTCTTTCCGGTCGCAGCGATGTTACAGATTTGAAGTTTTGCCTGATTCCTGATATTCACGGTACTTTCGTAAAACGGTCGTACGAGAAAATCCCTTCATCGCTACATCGAAGATGCAGTGTCCCATCGCTCGTACGCCGACTGTAACACCACTTTCAGACTGGCTTAAATCTTGATAACCTGCCATTGTAGCAGCAGTAACCGATCTAACAACTGCGTCAGACACTTGTTGTCTTATATAGGCGATGCCGACCGCAGCACCGTATTCTGCCCGTTTACATATCTCTGTATTTGAATACGCATGCCTATACCAGTTTCTTTGGCGCTTTAGTGTATAAGACAAATAAAAGTGACTGGTAGCAGAAAATACAAAAAACTAAAGTTTCAGTGTGTTTTCTTCAGCTGTAAGCGCCTGTATAGGATAGTGACACGTACACTGCCCAGAATTGCTCTTTATGGAACGCCGAAGTGAACGGAAACTGCGCAAACTCGTGTGTGGTTGGGAGCAAGGCTGGCCTGCGAGTGTCTGACTCACCTGCTAGCGGCCCCCATCTGAGTGTTGGGTAGCCTGTCGGCTCTCAGACACGTGCAGCTTTTGTTCTCATTTGGTTGCCTGGCGTAGCTCTCTGGAGCGGCTGTCGGAAGGCCTCGCTGGCCGTCAGGGGGACTTAGGCTCGGCCCGACAGCCTCGGAGTTGACGTCTGCTGGAATTAATTGAAACTGGTGCCCGCCGGCGTTTCAGCTGCGAGCGGGAACCGGTACCAAGCCTCGTAGTCCTCACTCAGCCCATATGATTCTCCTTGTGGCTATACGTATCGAGTTCAATATCAAGCTCGACGGAAAATGCGCTGTAGTTTGCTAGAGCACGATTGCAACAAATACTCGCAAGCATTCTACAGTTGTTTATGTTCGAGTATTATGACTTTTCTGGAGACTAGAAATCTACTCTGTAGGAATCAGCATGGGTTTCGAAAAAGACGATCGTGTGAAACCCAGCGTCCACGACACTCAGAGGGCCATAGACACGGGTTCACAGGTAGAGGCCGTGTTTCTTCACTTCCGCAAGGCGTTCGATACGGTTCCCCACAGTCATTTAATGAACAAAGTAAGAGCATATGGACTATCAGACCAATTGTGTGATTGGATTGAAGAGTTCCTAGATAACAGAACGCAGCGTGTCATTCTCAATGGAGAGAAGTCTTCCGAAGTAGAGTGATCTCAGGTGTGCCGCAGGGGAGTGTCGTAGGACCGTTGCTATTCACAATGTACATAAATGACCTTGTGGATGACATCGGAAGTTGACTGAGGCTTTTTGCGGATGATGCTGTGGTATATCGAGAGGTTGTAACAATGGAAAATTGTACTGAAATGCAGGAGGATCTGCAGCGAATTGACGCTTGGTGCAGGGAATGGCAATTGAATCTCACAAGTGTAATGTGCTGCACATAGAAAGAAAGGTCCCTTATCATTTAGCTACAATATAGCAGGCCAGCAACTGGAAGCAGTTAATTCCATAAATTATCTGAGAGTACGCATTAGGAGTGATTTAAAATGGAATGATCATATAAAGTTGATCGTCGGTAAAGCAGATGCCAGACTGAGATTCATTGGAAGAATCCTAAGGAAATGCAGTCCGAAAACAAAGGAAGTAGGTTACAGTACGCTTGTTCGCCCACTGCTTGAATACTGCTCAGCAGTGTGGGATCCGTACCAGATAGGGTTGATAGAAGAGATAGAGAAGATCCAACGGAGAGCAGCACGCTTCGTTACAGGATCATTTAGTAATCGCGAAAGCGTTACGGAGATGTTAGATAAACTCCAATGGAAGACTCTGCAGGAGAGACGCTCAGTAGCTCGGTACGGGCTTTTGTTGAAGTTTAGAGAACATACCTTCACCGAGGAGTCAAGCAGTATATTCCTCCCTCCTACGTATATCTCGCGAAGAGACCATGAGTATAAAATCAGAGAGATTAGAGCCCACACAGAGGAATACCGACAATCCTTCTTTCCACGAACAATACGAGACTGGAATAGAAGGGAGAACCGATAGAGGTACTCAAGGTACCCTCCGCCACACACCGTCAGGTGGCTTGCGGAGAATGGATGTAAATGTAGTAGATGTAGACAAACCAAACATCGAGAGCCGGTGTACGCCAGTTACAAAAGTCGATAATCTAAATCAGTGTACCTGGGAATAAACGGCAGAAATTTTAAAACTACGAGCACACAAGAAGTTGGAAGTATGATAACAGCCGTTCAACCTTTGCAGGAAACGGGATAAAACATGGCCAGGAACCATCTAACAGGGAACAGGATATTAAAATTACCAGGATGAAGAATTACAACAGAAGACTCTATCATTACCCTACACACACACAAGTACACAAAGACAGTCACACAGAATAATACACTCCTGGAAATTGAAATAAGAACACCGTGAATTCATTGTCCCAGGAAGGGGAAACTTTATTGACACATTCCTGGGGTCAGATACATCACATGATCATACTGCCAGAACCACAGGCACATAGACACAGGCAACAGAGCATAAACAATGTCGGCACTAGTACAGTGTATATCCATCTTTCGCAGCAATGCAGGCTGCTATTCTCCCATGGAGACGATCGTAGAGATGCTGGATGTAGTCCGGTGGAACGGCTTGCCACGCCATTTCCACCTGGCGCCTCAGTTGGACCAGCGTTCGTGCTGGACGTGCAGACCGCGTGAGACGACGCTTCATCCAGTCCCAAACATGCTCAATGGGGGACAGATCCGGAGATCTTGCTGGCCAGGGTAGTTGACTTACACCTTCTAGAGCACGTTGGGTGGCACGGGATACATGCGGACGTGCATTGTCCTGTTGGAACAGCAAGTTCCCTTGCCGGTCTAGGAATGGTAGAACGATGGGTTCGATGATGGTTTGGATGTACCGTGCACTATTCAGTGTCCCCTCGACGATCACCAGTGGTGTACGGCCAGTGTAGGAGATCGCTCCCCACACCATGATGCCGGGTGTTGGCCCTGTGTGCCTCGGTCGTATGCAGTCCTGATTGTGGCGCTCACCTGCACGGCGCCAAACACGCATACGGCCATCATTGGCACCAAGGCAGAAGCGACTCTCATCGCTGAAGACGACACGTCTCCATTCGTCCCTCCATTCACGCCTGTCGCGACACCACTGGAGGCGGGCTGCACGATGTTGGGGCGTGAGCGGAAGACGGCCTAACGGTGTGCGGGACCGTAGCCCAGCTTCATGGAGACGGTTGCGAATGGTCCTCGCCGATACCCCAGGAGCAACAGTGTCCCTAATTTGCTGGGAAGTGGCGGTGCGGTCCCCTACGGCACTGCGTAGGATCCTACGGTCTTGGCGTGCATCCGTGCGTCGCTGCGGTCCGGTCCCAGGTCGACGGGCACGTGCACCTTCCGCCGACCACTGGCGACAACATCGATGTACTGTGGAGACCTCACGCCCCACGTGTTGAGCAATTCGGCGGTACGTCCACGCGGCCTCCCGCATGCCCACAATACGCCCTCGCTCAAAGTCCGTCAACTGCACATACGGTTCACGTCCACGCTGTCGCGGCATGCTACCAGTGTTAAAGACTGCGATGGAGCTCCGTATGCCACGGCAAACTGGCTGACACTGACGGCGGCGGTGCACAAATGCTGCGCAGCTAGCGCCATTCGACGGCCAACACCGCGGTTCCTGGTGTGTCCGCTGTGCCGTGCGTGTGATCATTGCTTGTACAGCCCTCTCGCAGTGTCCGGAGCAAGTATGGTGGGTCTGACACACCGGTGTCAATGTGTTCTTTTTTCCATTTCCAGGAGTGTACATTCACACACATAACAACATACGCAGACATGTAGCAAGCAATCAAATATCAGACTTCATGTAGACATAACAATACGAACAAAAGATGAATGGTAACACACAGCGACAGTGGTTACACCACACAGTGCACATACACACACACAATACACAGTGAAAAGTTTAAGTGAAGCATTCATATAAATGTTTCCCACAATACGCCCAAAAACGGTCACTTCGAGGTTGCAGACCAATTGTGTAAATTGACTCCAGCACAACACATATGGATTAATGAGATCAGAAATCGTAAGTAATGCCATATGGAAATTTGACATCACGAAACTTGTGGGGCAAAAGTTATTTCTCAGTCAACCAAGGAACGACGCATAACATATATAAATGGTGACTGCATTTTTAAACATTCATTTAAATAGGCTTCGGGTAATGGCCCATACAGCCAAGTACAAGATTTTCAAACGTCAGGCTAAATTGTGGTTACTTTGTAAATAAGAACAAACTGATATCTTTAAATTAAAATTCGTACGCATTGTTGTTTTGATTAAGCTGATCTCTAAAATAAAATATGAAGAAACCAATGAAGTAATAACTACAGTCTTAAAGTATCATCGAAGATCATCTGAGTATTAGGAATTTTTGACTGTCTGACCTACAAATGCACTGGCAAATACTTTAGACTTTGTCAAAGGGATCTTTAATAATAATTTGTGCTTATCAATTGATTAAAACTCTGAATTATGTTAGAACACATGAATAGAACAAGGAAATGGAGAAAACTCCAGTCTCCAGGTTTTGACAACGCATCATCTTCTATTTACACTTTTCTACTTTATTTTTCTGGCGTTTAGGCAGATGTAACTAATGAGTATTCATTCTGAAGTACGATATATGTAATGTGGCACTATATAAAGCCATGTCTTCCATTAATTCTAGTTTTTTTTCAAATTTGTTTATGACAAGAACCACTCGGCTTCATCTAATCTATTGTGCCATCATGTGATGTAGTAAGATCACTACTTCTGATGAAGATATTTTTAACATGGTCAAGGGTTTATAAACCTTTATTTGCAACTTGCTGGCTGGTTTTTCCACCTCTTCAGATGTTTATACAGTGTTGGCTGTCTATCTCCTCCTGCTACTCCTGCTACAATTACAAACTATTTTGCATTGTTACCTTAACTTCGTATCTTTTCCTGCTTTTCCATGCTTTCTTTTACCATCTCAACTCAAGCACCTGTCAATAAACGTTATATTCTTTGACGGTATCGTAACAAGTTCTTTTATCTCTTTAAAATCTCCAGTACTATTTATTTTTTCTGTGCCAACATTTCTTAATATTTTAGCATTCTTAATTATTTTAACTATTTCTGTACAGCTTATCTTCTCATGTTTCCATGTCCGCACCTCAAAGGCCTCCGCTCTTTTTTTTCTTCTTTATCGTCCATACCCCACACAAAGCACTTAACCAGTATTTTTCTCAGTTGTCGGTTCTGTTTTCCACTTAGCAGCTTCCTCTTCATGTTGAATGATTGCATAACCATGACACGTTATGATATATACTTCTCGACAACATTTTATATTCTCTCTTATTAAGGTGTTTAACTATTCAAAATTTTTGACTTGTTTCTTCCCTTTTTTGTACCAGTGATCATACTCTTGGTTTTCCCTTTAATACTTTGACACGCTGCATTCAAATCATGTGCCACTTTGTTCAGTGCCAGCTCCTTTTCGTCCGAAAGCACAATGTTGTCATCAACTTTTACACATTTTGTGCTTTTCCACTCATAGCATTACTTTACAGTTTTCCAAAATATATACTGTACTAGATTAGAGAGAGACGACAACCTTGTCTGATCCATGTGTAACCTAGGGATTCGTTCGTTGTCTTTTCTGTATTCTATGCCTTGACTTTCTGCTGTCGATATAGACTCTTAAATCAGTCCCTTTTCTCTCCAATCCACTGTCTTTTCCCTTTACACCTGTAACATCTTGTCCCATTGTGCTCTATCAATTACTTTTTCGAAGTCGTTATATACAGCACAAAGTTACATGTTTATCTCGGCATACATCTTTCCCTCTTAATAATCCTGCTGTACCTCTTGTTCCTCTTCCTCTCCCAAAATCATAACGTTTTTCATCATTTCCGTATATACTCCTGTTAAACACTCTGTAACATTTTCACTGCATTTGGCATTCTTCACATTTCTTGTTGTTTGTCTTCTTCTCAGTACGTGTCATTACCGTTGTGCCGGCCAGAGTGGCCGTGCGGTTCTAGGCGCTACAGTCTGGAACCGCGAGACCGCTACGGTCGCAGGTTCGAATCCTGCCTCGGGCATGGATGTGTGTGATGTCCTTAGGTTAGTTAGGTTTAAGTAGTTCAAAGTTCTAGGGGACTTATGATCTGAGAAGTTGAGTCCCATAGTGCTCAGAGCCATTTGAACCATTATCGTTGTCAAGAAGTGCTTTGGCCACTCCCCGCGTTCATACTCTGCGTTAAACTGCAATTTCGTTGAATTCCCTACTTTATAGACTCTTAAATACCTGTGCTAACTCTGCTAGAAGTTCATTCAGCCCACTTGCCACACATTACACAATTAAAGAATATTACATAAAAACGTTTCGAACTGAAAATGTTTTATTTATTACATACAAAATGGACGTGTCAGTCGAATAGGTACAGGTTTACTGTGATCTCCGCATTCGGGTACGTGTAAAGGAACGATGGTGGGACGCAGTCCTGACTCTCTTCTGGCTCTGTTTTGAATACGCACTATAGCGGGACGTCCTCAAGATTTTTAAGTCTGTAAATCGAATTACAAATGCAGTATTCTTCATTACTATTTAAAGCAAGGTTAAAAAGAAAATTAATGACGACTATCCCGTTTCTCTCATCCGCTACGTGACGGGAAACACTTAAAGCTTTTTATTCGGATGCATTCCGACTATAGCGTATATTTCACGTTATAATCGAGAATCATCATATGCCAGCGTGACGAGGTATTCACCAGACGGAGAACAGACGAACTGGATATTCCATGTACGGCATCTTGAATGTCGTCTGCGGGTTACGGAGAATACAATTCCGCACCTGTTGCCGCTGATCTCGGCATTTGAGATCTTTAATTTAGATTGTTGTCGTGGCCAAAAAGAAATGAGCGCTGCTTATTGGCAGGAGCTGACGGTGGACACGTAACAGGACACCAGCATTACTTCCTGCATAATGGTAACACAGTTTTCTGTTCGTACAGCATAAGCACTCGAATATAGTATTTACTCTTATTGTTACAGAGTCCGATTAAATATCGACGATATAAGTTCATTAGTAATGAAATTATTTTGCTATGAACATTTATCATAATCGACCATCCGCGATAATAGTGACCAAAGAAAGCTCAAAACACAATTTATAAAAGTACTTTACTGAAGAATTTTCATATTAGTATGAGGTATTAAAAAATAACAATTTTAAGACGAAGTAGGTTATTTCCACTGCTTTCTAGATCCTGATATGTGCACGTGACATTATGGTGAGTATAATACAAAGGGCGTTCTGTAAGTAATACAACACTTTTTTTGTGAGAGCAGACTGGTTTTTTTCAGTATTCCAGTACACCATATTGTTCCCAACCCTTTAGCTACAAATCCTATATTTCAACACAATTTCCATTCAGTGTGACGGCCTTTCCTCCATCTTAGTGGGACTGGATGTATGCCAGCGTGGGGATCCAAAGGGCCCGGGTTCGATTCCCGGCGAACGCCTTTCAGCACCAACAACCTCCCCATTACCCAGGTACTGCTTTTCGCGACATGCACCCTTTATTAGACCAAGCAGATGGAAGTAGGACTAAGTGAGATCCGGACTTTGGGGTGGATGAGGAAGAACAGCCGAGTGAAATTTTGTGAGCTCCTCTCCGGGGCACAGGCTAGTGTGACACCTAGTACTGTCACAGAGAAGGAGAAGTTCGTTTGCATTTTTGTGGCGACGTAAACACTGAAGTCTTTTCTTACATATCCTGAGGATATCACAGTTGTATGCCGCTGGCCGGCAAGCGAAAGATGGGCCAGGTTTGCGCGACCTTGTTGCGATGATGAAAGACGCCTAGCCCAACGGCTCACCGTGCTTTTGTTCACTGACAGATCTCCGTAGACATTCTGGAAGCGCCTATGAATATCTGCAATGCTCTGGTTTTCCGCCAAAAGTAACTCAATGACAGGCTGACAAAAATGCAGTTACATCCCTAAAGTGTGTTTTCGATCAAATCTGGAAAGAAGAAGAGATCCCCGCAGAATGGAGAACAGCTCTCATCCACCCTATCCACAAGAAAGGTTTGAAGACAGACCCCAACAATTACAGAGGAATATCACTGCTGGATATAACGTACAAGATTCTTTCTAAAGTCCTTTTGAACAGGGCAGAGCCGCAATTGGATCCTCAAATCGGGGAATACCAGGGAGGTTTTAGAAAGGGTAGATCATGTTCGGAACAAATACTAAACCTCAAAAACATTATGGCATACCAAAAATCAAGGGCAAAGACATACGTAATCTCCTTCATTGATTTCAAAAAAGCATATGATTCGATTGATAGAGAATCTCTGTTATCAGTTCTGGAAGAAATGGGTTTGGATAAGAAAACAACTAATATTATAAAAGCGACCCTTACAAATACATTTTCGAAAGTTAAATTTATGGGCGAACTATCGGAACCCTTTGAAATAAAAACGAGAGTGCGACAGGGCGATGGGCTCTCACTGTTGCTGTTCAATTGTGCGCTTGAGAAAGTAGTCAGGGAATGGAACACAAATATTAAGAGTGGTATAAGACTGGGTTGCAAAAAGAAGAACCTTAAAGTAAATTGCATTGCTTTTGCAGATGATATGGCCCTATTTGCTGAAACAATGGAAGAAGCACGGGAGCAAATCCTTGAGCTAAAGAAACAAGCAGCTAAAATTGGTCTTCACATCTCCTCTGAAAAAACTAAGATATTGACAAACATCAAGCACTCATGTAAATACCTCAAAGTTCAAGAAGAGAAGATTGAAATAGTAAAAGAATTCAAATATCTCGGAGAATGGATTACTTGGAATGCTGGGGAAAGCAAAGCAATGGAATCCAGAAAAAATAAACTTGAATTGGCCTTCCAACTAACAAAAAATACATACAACAAAAAATCCCTTTCATGGGGGTCCAAAATTACACATTACAAGACAGTGATTAAGCCAGAAGCACTGTATGCAGCAGAAACACTTAACATGAATTTCAAAGGCCAAATGGAGAAACTTGAGGTAAAGGAAAGAAAAATTTTAAGAAAAATCATTGGGCTAAAATTTCAAGACAATAAGATTATATACATCAAAAATGAAACTCTCTACAAGAAAATTGAAAAACTTTCACATTCTATGCGAAAAAGGAGAATAAATTTTTATGGTCATCTTCTCAGAATGAATTCCAACAGATTAACTAAACAAATCTTTGACTTCTTCCGTAACCGAAAAACGAAGCCCAACTGGTTTAAAGAAACTGAGAAAGACCTAGTGGAATTAAATATTTCAGAAATTTCACTTATTGATCGAACTGCTAAATTAATTACTAAAGATGAAAACATAAGGTTCCAAGACAAATCCACACAAAAGTCCAAATCCTTCATCTCGGAAGAAGAGAGGAGAAGAATATCAGAAAGAATGAAGAAATACTGGGCCCTAAGAAAGGAACAACGCACAAAGAAATGATTGATCCAGCGTACCCCAAAGAGGGTGAAACGAAAGAAGAAGAATGACAGCCCTTTTCTTGGAACGCATCTCCGTTACAGACGCCATTTTGAAGGCGCCGCCACCTATAGAAACTTCGCGAAAGTATAAAAGCTGTAGCAGAAATATTCCACGATGTTCACAACAGATTCCTCATTTTTCTCAACTGAAATTGGCCGAGGAAAAAAACATGTTGCTTTACTTATTGAACCCGTCTCTTATTAGCAGATATTGAGCATAAGCAATTCCGTACACGTTAAATGAGGACTGAATTCATCGAACTTGAGTCGTAGCGGCGCTTATTTGTCACACTTCCTTTGGACACACTGAAGACTGTTTTGTCCCAGGTCTAAGGACCCCGTCTCTAGATCTTCTCACTCCCGTTATGATTTATTTCGTGATCTTTATACATTTCTTTGAACGTTTAAATTGACAATAATAATCGAACTTTGACCTCCTAATTACCAAACCCATTCTCTAGTTCCGATATGTGATTAGCTACATTTTACGATAATGGTAGCCATATTTAGTTGGTCTTATAAACGAGAATTAATTATAGTGAAACATTTTCATTTATATCTTTTCTGTTTGCAGACGTATTCCGATGTAAATTACAGAGGCCCAATGTAATGTTAAATTTAATGCAGTAGAGGAGAAATTACATTCATGTTTATGTTTTTAACACGATATTTTCCGACAATTTCAATGAGCACCACAACTATGTAGGTTTATTCACGGTTAGTTCCAAACAGGGGAATTCCGTCGGCTGCTCTTCTGTTTTCCCTGATCGTGTCAGAAGATTCGATTGCCTCCAAAGTTCACTGTCTCTGCAGCCGGTTTATCCACGATCTTGAGGGCGCTGGACCAAATGAGATGTGAGGCGGCTGCTAAATTCCTTGTCTGATCCGATTCCATTAGTGCTCTTCAATCTCTGCAACAATCGTATCCGGCCGATAAAGTGGCCCAGAAAATGCAGGACGCCAGCTGCTGTGGGCGAACGGTTCTAGGCGCTTCAGTCTGGAACCGCGCGACCGCTACGGTCGCAGGTTCGAATCCTGCCTCGGGTGTGGATGTGTAGTAGGTTAGTTAGGTTTAAGTAGTTCTAAGTTCTAGGGGACTGATGACCTCTGATGTTAAGTCCCATAGTGCTCAGAGCCTTTTGAACCAAAATACAGGACGCCCTTCTCCGCTTACGGAGGCTGGGGAGGAGGTGCCTTTCTTCAGTGCGCCAGGGCACATGGGTACATTGCTGAGAACTAAAGAGTGGTTGTAGCAGCCAAGAAGGTGTGTCGTGATCCTCACTTATCAGTCCGCCAGAAAAGTGTATACACTCTTTGTCATGCTCTATCGAGATATCGATATTGTCGTTCGATTTGAGTTGCGAGTGTGTTGTAGTATAGTTTTTGGCTCAACAGATGTTAGTACTTTCATCTCGGTATTGAGAAAACAAGATGGCTGGAGCACGCTTGACATTCGAGCAAACAAAATGTATTGTGAAGTGGTTTTTCAAGTTTGATAATGCCGCTGAAGTGCAACTTCAGTGGAGGCGGGAGTCTGAAACAGAACCGCCAACCCCCCTAACAATTAAACGTGTCATTGACGAGTTTGAATTGCATGGGACGATTTATAATATTCACAAAGAAAGATCAGAAAGACAGTGTACAGCTACAAGTCCTGCTTTGTCGGCTCTTTTGTTGGAAACGTTTGTTAATTATTCACAGACGTCTTCTACGCAATGTGCACATGAAGTGGGGTTAGCAGTACAAATGTACGAAGAGTTCTAAAAGCTGCAAAGTGGGAAGTTTACATCCCACAGTCACTGAATGCGATTAATTTTGACGATCCTGATCGCCGAACGCAGTTTTGCGAATGGAATCAGCAAATGGTAACTGATGACGAACAGTTTGTGACGAAGATAGTGTGGAGTGACGAGGCACAATTTAAACTTAATGGAACCGTGAATCGGCATAACAGTGTGTACTGGACACCGGAAAATCCACCTGTGTATGTGGATAAAGCTGTCAATCCGCCAAGAGTTCATGTGTGGTATGGACTGTCTAGGGGCTTAGTAGGACCCTTTTCCTTTGTTGCTACTGTCACTGGAGAAGTGTACTTGGAAATGTTGCGCACATCAATTTTGTCAGGTATACGTGCATTTTATGGAGATGATGAAGAGGTCTTCTACCAACAGGACTGGGCGCCACCACACTACCACCTAGCCGTACGAGCTTTCTTAGATGACAATTTTCTGGGGCATTGGATTGGACCAAGAGGGCACATTGAGGTCCCTCTACGGTCGCCAGATCTAACACCTGTGGACTGTTACTTGTGGTAACTGTGAAAGATAACATCTATCGACGTAAGCCACGCACGCTGGAGGAACTTCGCCAGGAGATTACAGTGACATGTGCAGCGATCTCCACTGTAACATTGCCTGACGTCGCTTTGTTGCGTGTATAGCCGCCAACGGTGAAAATTTTGAACGCTTAAAGTAGCCATGTGCTAAATTGAAGGTTGTACAACATGTGTGATCAATTGTTAAATGTAAAATAAACAAGTAAGTAATACTTTTTGTTCCTTAAAGTGTGTATACATTTTTCTGGCGGACTCTGTAGTTCAGTGTGCCATCCTCCTGCATGTTATCACTACGTTGTTGAGGTACATAGTCATGCGTCGATGGGAGGAAGACTGGCTGGAAGTGACGGACTATAAACTGCGTCTAGTAAAGCACAAAACGCGGCCCTGGCGTACCTCCTTCCATACACCCAGCTGAGGTCCTCTGTACTCGTCTTCACACAGGCCACAGACGTGTGACACGTGGATTCTTGACCCGGCGAGAGAACCTTCCAATGTGGTGCTTCTGGCGTACAGATCACTGTTCGCGACATATTACTAGACTGTGTTTTGTTTTCGGACCAGAGGGCAGCGGCAGGCTAGTTTAAGCGACATACAAACGATATCGGTTAGAGTGTTAATGTTTCGTGATATGTCAAATTCGTTTCCTAAAATTTTAGGGGAATGTTTTTAATATGTTAACGGGGACGCTGACTCACCAACGGTTATTTTAGCTCTTCTCTCGTGTTTCTTGTTTTACTTTCAGTTTTGACGCCTTTAAGGTGTCTTACAGACTGGTTCACTCTCGCGTTTGTGAGTGGTCAGCCAGTCACACTTTCCTGTCAGTTACTTTAGCTCCTCTGTCTTTTCCTTTGTGTTTTAATCCCAGGTACAGCACTTGTCACCCTTTCTCTGTTGTCCTAAGGCGTGTGAGAAGGACCTTATAGGTCACCGTGAATGAGGTGAGAGTGAGTGAGTGTCATTTTGTTTGTTTACCTCTCACGATCAATTTCCAGCTTTATCTAACTGAACTAGAATCTGTGAGTGAGCATAGGTATTACTAACTCACTGCTTGTGCGAGTGAGTCAGATTTTTCTGAGCGTCGCTGTTTCTTAACTTAACTACATGCAGTTCTGTTTATCCATTATCTACAATGTCGCTTTTAATTGGGATGATCCCCCGCATAAAGTGAACCAGTCAAAAGCTAAATTGTTCTTATGCAACGAGGCTAATTGGTTAATCATCTTTGATAACAAAGCGGTAGTAGCCATATTTAGCATGTAACGGTTGCCAGGTACCACACTTTGAGCATAGTACCATTTGACTTATGGGTCCAGACAGCGGTTGAAATTCTCGGCCTTTGCCATGGCAACAAGCTGTAGTGGAACCTGAACATTAAATACACCACTGAAAAGTGCAATATATTGATCTGACTAACGCTTTACTGCCCTCTGTTGCGAACCCACTTTGATTATGCCTAGCTATGCTTAGACTCGACGTTGATTCAGCATTACGCCGCCTTAAAATGGGTCAAGACAAAGCACTCACTGTTTTTCCTGACGCCATGGTACAAACGCAAACGAACGCCGTTCTGGTGGAGATGAAGGGAATATCTCAGTGTATGGTAAGATTTTATTCACTACGTTTTTTGGTAAAATGTATCATCTCACTCATGTAATTTCGGACAGTATAGTATCTTAATGTTAGAAGAGCGTTTGAAACTCACATGTACCTAAAAATCTTTTACTCAAATCCCTGATCTATCGGAGATTTTTCTCGTTAGTTTTGAATTAAATTTACGTCGGTGTAATTTGGCGAGGAAACTGAATTATTAATTCCTGAACTTTCAAAAAAAATTTTCAAGGCAAACTTGAGGATACTTCATGAATAATCAACCTAATGGGATAAAAAATTGCGAGCGTCAGGTGCGTATATTTATTTATCGCGCCCCGTTGGTGAAGTACTGCTTGTACATGCGGACCAATGTTGAAATTTGTGTTAACCGGTTCCGATTTATTCAGAGTTACATAGAACGCTTTCAGTAAGACAACATATTACATTCGTCGTAACTTTAATTACGATAGCGGATATTTTATAAAAAATTGTATTTTCATTAATCTGTCAACACCTTTTAAAATTCTTACATGACATTAACCAATTACCACATTAATTGATCCACTTGTCATCGTCACTCATGCTCCAACAACATTCTGGAGCACCATTATCTTGAAGGACTTTGAAAAATTATGCCAATACGAATTCACTTGTTACGACATCGACAGAACTCTATTTGTATTCTTACCGCAAAAAGTAAACAGCGTGTCTGGAATGTAGTGATTTGTTGCTCCTAGGTCTTCGACTTCTAAAACGACACTCGTCTTGTTTTCTGATATACAATCAAACAGGATGTATCACTTAAAAAATTTTGGATGTGGTAAATCGATAGCGCGTCATACTGTGCGATACAGGGTAGATCAGTATTCCGCAGTGGGGCATTTCTTGTTCTTAATATCCGTTAACAGACCATTCTGTCTACATCAACGTCTGGTCCATTTCTACATTCTCTTCCGTCCTTTGCCACTTGTCTCTGAAGGCTTACCATGAACTAAATATTTTCTAAAACTGGTTATTTTTAATGTCTCCCATACAAACTGTAGTTTACATTGGCCTTTCCAAGCCCTGTTACCTCGAGTGACTTACAAATCATTCCATTAGGTGGATCCATCCTTTAAACAGATTTTATTCATACTCGTGTCCTCACCGACTTTGGTGAGTACTTCTATATTGGCAATGGTTTTCTTGCAGTTTTAAAATTTTCTCGTACTAGTTCACGAATGCTGCGGCTCTAGTACCTTCACAGCCTTGTTTTTGAGTTCCACTCAGTTATTTGCGCCTAATCCTTAATGTCAGAAATTTCTTCCCGTATCGCTATTTGTGTTTGTCATCGAAACATTTATTAACGTGAGAGAAAACTTCACTGTTCCAACTATTCAGCTTGCCTTGCCTCGCTTGCGGCAGTTCACTTGCAGAGAAGCCTGCTTTTCTCTCTTTTTCTGCGACATCTCTTCCAACTTCATGTTTAAGTTACAGTTAATCTCTTTTGTCCAACGACGCCAAAGGCTACCTCCAAAGGTTACCTGTAAGATAATAGCTGGCAGATAAATTATTCTTGGTGCTGAATAGGGTAGACGTTTATTTGTATAACATCTTTTCTTCCACGCAGAGGATATCTTTCATAGCATTTTGAGGCACCAGTCCTCACATCGAAAAGAAATACTTACTGAGTTCACATCAACATTCGTTGCCAGTGGTTACGACTGTACTACAGCGAATCTGATGAATCTCATATTACGTATATTTCAACACCATGTTATGTTGCTCCACTTATTTCATCACGCAGGGAAGCTAATCAAAACGCCTTATCGATTTTAAAAAGCTAAACCCCTGGAAATGTCACTAGGTGGAGCGCTTGCAATACATAGACTTATAACACTATTCAATTATCAGTTGAGTGCGCTGAGAAATTTATCGCTTTCCGTATACACAATAATAGGCTGAGTATGGAAAGGTGTGTCTGTTGCCGGGCCAGTTTGTTGAGATGGAAGCTAATACTCAGAAGGTACTTCCATTCCCCAGATAGCGCTTGAGTATTTTTCTAATTTGTCACCTCCGTAAACGAATGAAAAATTGTATGTTAACGTTTTGACTTCTCTATTATTGGCTAGGTGAAATGGTTCAAAAATTGCAATAGGGAAAGTGGATATGACATTCAATTGAATCGTACATACTTACACGAAAATACATTTAGTAAGGGAAATTTTGCTTCATGAGCAATTACGTAGTGTTCGTCGTCGGCTGATACTCGTATCCGAGTTTTCATTTCTCTCCTGAGATTTCTTTTGTCACGGTTCAGGCGTGGAAGTGTCGTTGATGGCTTAGGAATCCAATCCTAGCGTGGAACAGGCGGCCACCGACATTACAGCTGATGGAAGGTGGAGGACGTGGCTGAGCCTGGAGGAGTTTACGTCTCCGGCGTTTGTCATCCTCCATTCTTCGACGTTCCAGCTCAAAGTTTTGAAGAGCATTTGAGGTAACTGAGCGCCAGCAACTTCGGTCTTCTGCTATTGTGGACCAGTTACTCGGATCGATGTTCAAGTTTTTCAGATTTTTCTCGTACTGATACTTATAACGTTTGAGAGGGGCACCTCGTGGCCTTTTACCTGTGCTCACTTCGCTGTACAGCATTTGGCGTGGAAGTCTGTCATTTTTCATCCGCTGGACATGTCTGACCCTTCTGAGTTGATGCCCAATGATAAGAGCTTCCATGCTATACATTTTTGCTTTCTCAAGAACAGCCGTGTTGGATATGAAGTCATCCCATTTCAGGTTCATGATATATCTTAGCTTCTGTTGGTTGAAGCTGTCTAGTTTCTTCAGATCACAGCGATATAACGTCCAGGTTTCGCAACCATTTAGCAGGGTGGAAATGACTACAGCTTTGTACACCATCAGTTTGGTGTACAGGTCTTTATTCAGGAAGACACGCTTTGTAAGACGTCCAAATGCTAGCTACATGGGCAGCACGTAATCTATTCTCCACATCATTTCCAGATGAGCAGTTAGATGACAGTATGCTTCCCAGGTAGAGGAAATGGTCCACTTGTTCCAAGGGTGTATCATAAATGGATATGCTGAAGTCAGGAACGGAGGAGCCAGGAGTTGGTTGCGCCATCACCTTTGTCTTTGGAATATTGATGGAGAGACCAAATCGTTCGTACGCCCTGGTGAAGGAATCAACTGACAACTGACAACTGCAGCTGGAGAAGCATTGTCATCAGCATACTGCAGCTCTGTCACACGAGTGGTACTGGTGAACCTTTTTGAATGGAGTCTGGACTGGTTGAATAATCCTCCATCAAACCTGTACTTTAGTTCTATTCCTGCATTGTTTACGGTTGTCTCGTAAAGCATAGCTGCCAGATACAATGCAAATAATATTGGTGCAAGAACGCATCCTTGTTTAAGCCCACTTGTTATTGGGAATTCACCAGTCGTTTCATTCTGGTAGAGGACCTGTCCAGTCATATCATCGTGGAGAGCTTCAATCAGGTCAACAAAATGTTCAAGGTAGCCGTAGCGTTTTAAGACCATCCACAAGGCTTCTCTGGGAACTGTATCAAAGGCCTTTTCTAGATCGTAGAAAACAAGTAGTAAAGGCTTTTGCTGTTCTCTGCACTTCTCCAGTAGTTGTCGTGCACAGAAAATCATGTCAATTGTTCCTATTGAAGGTCGAAACCCGTATTGAGACTCAGATAGTATAGTCTCTGAAAGTGTCTGGAGGCGATTTAAAAGGATTCTTGCAAAAATTTTGCCAGTGACAGAGAGTAGAGATATTCACCGGTAGTTACCACAGATGCTTCTGTCGCCCTTCTTGAAGATGGTGACAATTGTGGAGTTCTTCAAGTCATCTGGTACCTTGCGGGTTTCCCACATTAATAGAATGAGTGGGAAGAGTTAGAATTAAATGTCAGTTTTGCGTCGGAATCGAAAATCTAGACTCACAGGAGAACGACCATAAGGTGCCCGAGGCTGCAATAGACCCTTGGAGACAAGTCGGCTGGAGGATGATGTATTGAATCTCGAAGCAAATTGTGTGTTCCATCGTCATTAAAAGGCTCTGAACGTTACAATTAACGGTCTGTTTTGCGTCGGATTCGGTGAACTAGACTCACAGGAGATCGACCATAAGGTGACCGAGGCAGGAATAGACCCTTGGAGACAAGACGACTGGAGGACGATGTATTGAATCGCGACGCAATCTCTGTCTACCATCGTCGTTATCAGGGTCGGAAAGTTAGAATTAAAGTCAGTTTTGCGTCGGATTCGAAAATCTAGACTCACAGGAGAACGACCATAAGGTGCCCGAGGCTGCAATAGACCCTTGGATACAAGTCGGCTGGAGGACGATGTATTGAATCGCGACGAAATTTGTATCATCGTCGTTAGCAGGGTCGGGACGTTAGAATTAAATGTCAGCTTTGCGTCGGATTCGAATATCTAGACTCACAGGAGATCGACCATAAGGTGACCGAGGCAGGAATAGACCCTTGGAGACAAGACGGCTGGAGGACGATGTATTGAATCGCGACGCAATTTGTGTGTATCATCGTCGTTAGCAGGGTCGGAACGTTCCAATTAACTGTCAGTTTTGCGTCGGATTCGAATAAGTAGACTCACAGGAGAACGACCATAAGGTGACCGAGGCTGCAATAGACCCTTGGAGACAAGTCAGCTGGAGGACGATGTATTGAATCTCGACGCAATTTGTGTGTTCCAAGCCGCCACCCTCAATAAGCTCAATCGGGTTGCTGTCAGGTCCAGGAGCCTTCCCAGGTTTCACACTCTTGAGTGCCTTGCAAAATTCTTGAAAAGTTTGAGGATCAGCCATCCAGGGTTTCGAGGGTACTGTGGGACATTTTTGAGAAAATCTCCAGCGCCAGTAGAAGGGCGGTTTAACAGTGAGCTGAAGTGCTCTTTCCAACGATTTAAGACGTCCTGACTTTCAGTAAGAATGGTGGAGTTGTCAGCAGCTTTCAGTGTTCCTGATGAGGAGCGGATAGGTCCATACAGCTCTTTAATACCAGCGTAGAAGCCACGCAGGTTCCTTGCATCGGAAAGATTTTGGAGTTCTGTGGCTTTCTGTTGCCACCATTTGTTCTTGATTACTCGTATTTCACTTTGACATTTCTGCTTGAGTTCTTGAAAGTGTGCTTTCTTTTCTGCGCAGGACAGATCTTGAGCAAGGGATAGGTAAGCATCCCGCTTTGCATTGATTATGGCTTGGATTTCTCCATGGTTGTCATCAAACCAGTCACTTCTTTTCCGTGCACTAAAACCAACAACATTCTCAGCAGTTTCTTTGATGATATTCTTTAATGTGGTCCATTCTTGTTCGACGTCCTCTGTGGTTGCTGGAGCTTTGTTAGGATGTTCAGACAGTATGTCTTGGAAGTGTGAGCGAACGTTTTTGTTGTTCAGGTTGCTTATGTTGAATTTTCTGCGTGGTGGGTTTGAAAAGTGGGATCGTGGCTTGCGATACTTTGGTACTCTCAAACGGCTGACTAAAAGTCTATGGTCAGCCCAGCACTCATCGATGTTTAGTGCTGCTTTTGTGATGACAATGTCTTCCTTGTCACGCTGTCGCGTAATAAGATGCCAATGTTTGGAGCGTGGGTGCATCCATGTGGTCTTATAGCGGTTACGCAAACGGAATTGGGTATTGGAGATGAAAATCTCGTGCTCAGCACATAGACCAAGAAGTAACAACCCATTTGCATTGCAGTTTCCCACCCCTTGTTTACCCACGACAACTCTCCAAAAACGGTTGTCCCTTCCCACTATGGCATTGAAATCACCAAGTAAAATTAATTTATCTTGAATGGGTATTTTATAGAGAGTACTGTTCAGTTGGTGGTAGAACTGATTCTTTGTGTCTTCATCACTGTCTAAAGTAGGAGCATATGCAGAGACGAAGGTGATGAATCTGTCTGAACCAATGGGTACTCTAAGAGTCATCAGTCTTTCATTAATTGAGACAGGTGTAAGTCGAAGATCTTTCACTATTTTCGTTTTTACGGCAAATCCTGCACCATGGATGCGTGGTTCTCCTGCATCCTTTCCCTTGCAGAAGATGGTGTACCCTGAACGTACCTCACTAATGTGTCCCTCACCTGAGAGTCTTGTCTCACTCGAGGCAGCTACGTCTATATCTAGCCGGGCTAGTTCTTGGGTGATAAGAGCGGTTCTTCTCTCTGGCCTGTAATTATTCACGTCCAGGAGGGTCCTGACATTCCATGTCCCTATTGTCATAATCATTTCATTCTTCTTTTGTTTACGTCCGCAGTATAAGGAGTGACCTACTGGGTGCGGATTCCCAGCCCGGTTCAAGTGTGACTTCCGACGTTAAGCCCACATTTTCTAGGGCCTTCCCCATTCAGGGTGGGCAGCGGTCATCCTAAATAGTCCTGCCCAGTCGCAGATGCAGGACCGCATTCCCGAGTAGTCACACGGGTTCTCAGGAAGGCGACCACCACACACCTGCCGCCAATGTGCAGGTCCAGACTAGTAGCTTCCAGCCTCACTCGGAATCTGCTACCATCGTCCTTATCCCATCGCCATTGGTCTTTAGAGAAAATGACAGGAGAAATTGCCATTTGCGTGAATTTGTTTAAGGTGGATTACAGCTTGCGAGGAAGTGACCCACGCACGTAGTGTTCATATAACGACAGATTTGCAGTCTATACACGAGAGTTGTTAAATCAGCCAAACCAGCCAAACAATCTGAAATACTTGTTTAAAATTTAATATACACTCCTGGAAATGGAAAAAAGAACACATTGACACCGGTGTGTCAGACCCACCATACTTGCTCCGGACACTGCGAGAGGGCTGTACAAGCAATGATCACACGCACGGCACAGCGGACACACCAGGAACCGCGGTGTTGGCCGTCGAATGGCGCAAGCTGCGCAGCATTTGTGCACCGCCGCCGTCAGTGTCAGCCAGTTTGCCGTGGCATACGGAGCTCCATCACAGTCTTTAACGCTGGTAGCATGCCGCGACAGCGTGGACGTGAACCGTATGTGCAGTTGACGGACTTTGAGCGAGGGCGTATTGTGGGCATGCGGGAGGCCGGGTGGACGTACCGCCGAATTGCTCAACACGTGGGGCGTGAGGTCTCCACAGTACATCGATGTTGTCGCCAGTGGTCGGCGGAAGGTGCACGTGCCCGTCGACCTGGGACCGGACCGCAGCGACGCACGGATGCACGCCAAGACCGTACGATCCTACGCAGTGCCGTAGGGGACCGCACCGCCACTTCCCAGCAAATTAGGGACACTGTTGCTCCTGGGGTATCGGGTACCATTCGCAACCGTCTCCATGAAGCTGGGCTACGGTCCCGCACACCGTTAGGCCGTCTTCCGCTCACGCCCCAACATCGTGCAGCCCGCCTCCAGTGGTGTCGCGACAGGCGTGAATGGAGGGACGAATGGAGACGTGTCGTCTTCAGCGATGAGAGTCGCTTCTGCCTTGGTGCCAATGATGGTCGTATGCGTGTTTGGCGCCGTGCAGGTGAGCGCCACAATCAGGACTGCATACGACCGAGGCACACAGGGCCAACACCCGGCATCATGGTGTGGGGAGCGATCTCCTACACTGGCCGTACACCACTGGTGATCGTCGAGGGGACACTGAATAGTGCACGGTACATCCAAACCGTCATCGAACCCATCGTTCTACCATTCCTAGACCGGCAAGGGAACTTGCTGTTCCAACAGGACAATGCACGTCCGCATGTATCCCGTGCCACCCAACGTGCTCTAGAAGGTGTAAGTCAACTACCCTGGCCAGCAAGATCTCCGGATCTGTCCCCCATTGAGCATGTTTGGGACTGGATGAAGCGTCGTCTCACGCGGTCTGCACGTCCAGCACGAACGCTGGTCCAACTGAGGCGCCAGGTGGAAATGGCATGGCAAGCCGTTCCACAGGACTACATCCAGCATCTCTACGATCGTCTCAATGGGAGAATAGCAGCCTGCATTGCTGCGAAAGGTGGATATACACTGTACTAGTGCCGACATTGTGCATGCTCTGTTGCCTGTGTCTATATGCCTGTGGTTCTGTCAGTGTGATCATGTGATGTATCTGACCCCAGGAATGTGTCAATAAAGTTTCCCCTTCCTGGGACAATGAATTCACGGTGTTCGTATTTCAATTTCCAGGAGTGTATATAAACTGAGAAATGTAACAACAGAAGAACTGTTGCTGTTCCCTGTTTCATTAGCACTTATTTTCTATGTTCTAGTAGTAAAACCAAATTCGTTCTCCAGTTTATCTTCAGGATCTCATAAGTGTGCTTAAAGGACAGTACAGTAAGTTTCAAGTTTCTTCGAGATCTAATTGTGGTGATAAGGTGAAACCAAGCCACACACATACACCTGAACTTTCCTGATTTTCGACTGTTATTACTCATATGGACTGTACAGAGCTATTAAAGTAGGTGTGTAACAAACAGTCCAGATTGCAAATGTTTTTCATTTTTACGACACGTTAACCGGTGTCAGTAGTACATATACCATCATCAGATCAGTAACGTCTCTGAAATTAATAAAGTAGGCCAGGAATAATTCAGCTACTTACCTCAATTCTTTTGTAACTAACGTTTTAATGTTACACATATACTATATGAAGATTTTATAATCATTGTATACGCTGTTTTGTGTGTCTTAACATTACTGATTCTGCATCTGATCACTCGCCGATCGATGAGCGCAGCTTTGTCTCTTTACAGCCCGTTGGCGTCCCTACGCTAGCCATCAGTTGCCGACAGTCGCTTCTTACATCCACGCGTCACCAGTAGGTGTATACACGAAGTACTTTCATTTTATTTTTTTCGTTGTTTATCTAATGTCATTTAAGCTGAATATCTGTTTTATTCCTGGCTTACTTCTACATCTACATGGATACTCTGCAAATTACATTTAAGTGCCTGTCAGAGAGTTCATCGAACCAGCTTCACTATTGTCTATTATTCCAATCTCGTATAGCGCGCGGAAAAAACGAATACCTATATCTTTCCGCTCGAGCTCTGATTTCCCTTATTTTATTATGGTGATCGTTTCTCCCTGTGCAGATCGGCGTCAACAAAATATTTTCGCATTCGGAGGAGAAAGTTGGTGATTGAAATTTCTTTACGCCGTCAATCCTATCTGGTAAGGATCCCACACAGCGCATCAGTATTCTAGAAGAGGACGGACAAGGGTAGTGTAGGCAGTCTCTTTAGTAGATTTGTTACATTTTCTAAGTGTCTTGCCAATAAAACGCAGTCTTTGGTTAGCCTTCCCCACAACGTTTTCTATGGGTCCTTCCCAATTTAAATTGTTCGCAATTATAATTCCTAGGTATTTAGTTGATTTTACGGCCTTTAGATTTGACTGATTTATCGTGTAACCGAAGTTTAACGAATTCCTTTTATCTCTCATGTTGTTGATCTCACACTTTTCGTTATTTAGAGTCAACTGCCAATTTTCGCACCATCAGATATCTTTTCTAAATCGTTTTGCAATTTGTTTTAATCTTACGATGACTTTACTAGTAGATAAATGACAGCGTCATCTGCAAACAGTCTAAAACGGCTGCTCAGATTGTAACCCAAATCGCTTATACAGATAAGGAACAGCAAAGGGCCTATAACATTATCTCGAGGAACGTCGGAAATCACATCTGTTTTACTCGATGACTTTCCGTCAATCACTACGAACTGTGACATCTCTGACAGAAAATTGCGAATCCAGTCACATAACTGAGACGATATTCCATAATCACGCAATTTCACTAAAAGCCGCTTGTGTTGTACAGTGTCAAAAGCCTTCCGGAAATCCAGAAATACGGAATCAATTTGAAATCTCTTGTCAATAGCTCTCAACACTTCGTGCGAGTAAAGAGGTTGTTGTGTTTTACAAGAACGATGTTTTCTAAATCCGTGTTGACTGTGTATCATTATATCGTTTTGCCGGCCAGTGTGGCCACGCGGTTAAAGGCGCTTCAGTCTGGAACCGCGCGACCGCTACGGTCGCAGGTTCGAATCCTGCATCGGGCATGGATATGTGTGATGTCCTTAGGTTAGTTAGGTTTAAGTAGTTCTAAGTTCTAGGGGACTGATGACCTCAGATGTTAAGTCCCATAGTGCTCAGAGCCATTTGAACCATTATATCGTTTTCTTCGAGGTAATTCATAATGTTGGAACACAATATCTGTTCCAAAATACTACTTCTGCATATCGACGTTAATGGTACGGGCCTTTATTAACTTCAGAGACATGACCTGTCTGTTGATGGTCTTTAAAACATACGATACAAGATCGCTGACGTTCCAATTACGAGGTCAAAAATTATTATTGAAGTAGCCACTTCTCTCAAGATGCATAGCTGCATTTCTCATTGTAGGAGAAACACTTTCAAGAATACACCACAGAGTCAAAGATCCTGGACACCTGCCTAAAAGCGTGTAGGGGCCTCCGGAACACACAGAAGTGCCACTACACGACGTGGCATGTCCCCTAATGTCTGAAGAAGTGATGGAGGGAAATGACACCATGAATCCTGCAGGGCAGTCCAAAAAAAAAAACGTAAGAGTATGAAGGGATGCAGATCTCTTCTGAACAGCATGTCACAAGGCATCTCAGATATTCATGTCTGCGGAGTTTGGTGGCCAGCGTAACTGTTTAAATTCAGAAGAGTGTTTCCGGAGTCATTCTGTAGCAATTCTCGAAGAGTGGAATGTCGCATTGTCCTGTTGGAATTACGCAAGTCAGTCGGAAAGCACAATGGACATGAATGGATGCCGGTGATCAGATAGGATTCTTACGTACGTGTCACCTGTCAGAGTAGTTTCTAGACGTATCAGGAATCCCATAGCACTCCAACTGTACACGCTACACACCAGCTTGAATTGTACCCTGCTGACATGCAGCGTCGATGGATTCATGAGGATGTCTCCATACTCGAACACGTCCGTCCGCTCGATGCAATTTGAAACGAGACTCGTTCGACCAGGCAACATATTTCCAGTCATCAACAGTCCAATGTCGGTGTTGACGGGCCCAGGCGAGGCGTAAAGCATTGTGTCGTGCAGGATCCGAAAGCCCATATCGATGATGTTCCGTTGAATGGTCCGCACGTTGACACTTGTCGATGGCCCGGCATTGAAATTTGCATCAATTTGCGGAAGGGTAGCACTTCTGTCACGTTAAACGATTCTCTTCAATCGTCGTTGGTCCCGTTCTTGCAGGATTTTTTTCCGGCCGCAGCGATGTCTGATATTTGATGTTTTACCTGATTCCTGATATTCACGGTACACTGGCTAAATGGTCGTACGGAAAATCCCCATTTCATCACTACCTCGGAGATGCTGTGTCCCATCGCTCTTGCGACGACTATAACAACACGCTCTAACTTACTTGAGTCTTAATAACCTGCCATTGTAACAGCACTAACCGATCTAACAACTACGGCGGACACTTGTTGTTTTACATAGGCGTCGCCGACCGCAGCACCGTACCCTGCCTGTTTACATGCCTCTGTATTTGAATAAGCATGCCTATAGCAGTTTCTTTGGAGCTTCAACTTGTTAACAGTAAAGGTACTCTTTCGCATGCACCTGCCAATGTTTTGCAGAGGGACAGATCTGGAAGTGGATGCGCGGGCTCGCGAAGGCAACCAGTTTCCCGGAACCAGTAGCCGGCCACGGCGGCCTCTCCCGGCTTCCGCCAGCCACTTCTCTCGCCGCCCGCTTCCTGTTCTGGACCACTCGCCGAGGCGCCAAATTCCGCAGTTGCACGACCCGACCCGCGAGACCTGCTCCCGTTGCCACCCACAGGTTCCGCCGGCCTCTGCAGACTTGCCGGCCAGTCCAGCGGCTACCGGTTCGCCTCTGACCAGAGTCGAAGTGGCCGCTCGGCTACGCTCAGTCGGCGACCGCGCTCCACGGAGCGAAGGTCGAGGCATGGGACTCCCCGTGCGGGAGGCGTCTTCAGACGTGACGACTCTTCCGCGTTGGTTCATTCGCCGTTCTTTTGATAATCGAAATTTTTCCTTCAGAGTGACACCGAGTCATTCCTCTCAATTTCTTCTTTTTGTTGGCAATACCATATTGGTAAGCCACTTACAATTGAGTCTCATTCCAGTTCTCTCTACTTCACAATCAACTAACGAGGAATAATTTTTCTTTCCCAGAACAAGATTAGGCTTTAACACCCCGTCATCGATATGACCACTATCGGCGGAGCATCACCAAGTATTGCACAAGGATAGAGAAATGTGCCGTGGGTACACTAGGCTACCTTAACCACTGCGTCACGTGTTAGTTTGGGGATGTGACAATATTTCATTTCGTTCAAACAACGAAGCTGTTTGGTGAACTGTTATTTAATTTATGGGGCCGCTGAAGGAGCGAAAAGGGCATGCCTGAAAAATATTGAAAGACAAAATTCTGAATATCCACGCGTTGAATTTTCGAAGCAGGTTTTCGCGAGGCATTTTTCATTCATTTGGCCCATAGTTTACTTTCTGTTCCATTCTCACACCAGCTGGTTATTCGCACGAGTCTTCCTTGTATGCAGTCGTATTAATTCAGCCAGATATGGATCCCACACTACAGAACATGATGCCAATACAGCTCGAGAATGTGGTTTGTAAGAAATCATTTTCGTGGACAAACTGCGACTTTCCTCACGGCTAGGTGTAACTGACTCTCCAGCTTTATATTATTAAGTAAATTCCCGTGTTAGATCCAATTTGTGACGAAGGTTTTTGATGAAAGGGATATAAGGTACGTTAGCATGTAACATTATATTGAAAGGTCCTCTAAACCCGGCTCCGTGTGTGATGTTGCCGTTTAAGACGTCGAATTGCAAGCTGGATGTGTGGTTGAAAGGTTCTTAATTGGGAATAACTGTGAAAGGACTTCCAGTTCCAGCGTTCGACAGATAACCAAGGGAAGTAACTCGAAAATCTTAATCGGTCCCGCGGAATTTGAACTACTTTGATGTAATTTGTTCCGATGACGCTCCAGAGCTACTAATTATTTCAAAAAGGAAGCAATGAACGCCGACAATCTGGGAAATAATCCTTACATTTGGCGTAGTCCATTAACATAATATCACCAATGGGCTGCACGAACTATACAGATACAGATATTTAAAGTGTGTAACGCTTGACGGTATATGATGACAGTGATTCGTAGTTGAAAGCCGGTATGACTGTCGTCTAGATGATATAATGATCTCGAGGCTTGTTGTAGAATAAATAAAATGATAATGCAGCTATTTGGCAGTTTTGTCTTCCTTTTCCAGACGCTATTTTTAGTCTCAGTACAATATAACAGTTAATACTGCTACGGCCCATACTGGATTTGCCACCTGCCAGCGTATGTGCAAGTTGCGCTTCGAGTTTTGCCCTTAGATCTATATTATAACGAAATTTTCTGGCTGAGGAACTTTAAAGTATGTTGACATTGAAATTTTTTGTAGGGCTCACTTAAGAGACATTCCTTCGTGATCTTGCCGTTAGGAGCCGTTATTTTCTGTCTCGCTATGTCATTTGATGTGGGAAAGTACTCGCAGTGCAGTAGGGAAAAAAATCAGTCCAAGTTATCCTTTGAGGAAGCAAACAAAATACCTGACAACTCGAAGAATTGTCCAAGAGACCGAGGTGAAGTCCGTTGGCCGGAAGTGAAAGGTCACCCCTTTGAAATTTCGTCTGTAAGATTTGGGCACGGAGCAGTAAGGGTCCGGCGGGAAACTAGTAGACTGAGGCGATGGTCGAAAAATTCCGGCCCGTCTATTGTACGGGCGTGGCAGGTTCCCGTTAACCCTTCTCGGAAGGTCGCGCCAGCCTCCAACAGAAAACACGTTCTTTCCTTTAAACGCGGCTCCGATTTACGTTGGGTGCCAACGGATGGTCAGTCACCAGCAGCGGGCAGGCAGCCGCCTTCCCACGGCAGAACTCGTCCAGTTGGTCATCTGCAGGTAGGGCCCAGTGGTCGCGGCGGGGAAACAGGTTAGTCAGCCAACAGCAGTATCGCACCATCTAGGGCTGCCGCTCCGCTTTGAATAAACTGCCGGCGGCCGATGGATATTAAGTATTAACCCGATCCGGCCCTGCCCAGCTCAGCGCTAGCCCTTTGGCCGCGGAACTGGACTGTCCAGTCTCCGACTCGCGGAGGCCCAGCTGGTCATCGCAACCCCTTCGCGCCGGCAGGTTCTCACGGGCGCCTCCCTCCGCAACCGGACTGTCCAGTCGGGAGCAAAGGCGGATGGCGCGCCCCTTTGATCCCGTGGTCACTCGGATCCCATTCAAAGGCCGGTGGCAGTGTAGCCGCCGCTGCCGCAGTTGTAGCGGAACCGGGTCGTCCTGTTAGAGGCAGGCGGTTTATATTAAAAGCGCGAGCGTGAGGAGGCAAGTGGTCACTCGTTGACCGGTTCGGCCCCGCCCTTTGTCATTGAAATGCGCGCGCGCGTGTGTGTGCGCCCCTGCCCGCGCGCATCTCTGTGGGAAGCGCAACAGGCGACGCGCCGGCACCTGGGCCGCGATGCGACTCGTGGACACAGCTGAATCCTTTCGGACCGCCACCGTATCTGTTGGGCCCTTGTGCCCAATTTCATTCTTTCGAGCTCACTTGGAAGTAGCCGTTACGTCGCGGTCCGGAGATGACCGTTGAAGACCGCGATGTGCTAACGAAAACCTCTAATTCTTATGAAAGAGAATATACCTGCATCTTGGCGACGGTTCGTTACTTCTTGTGTGACCTACTACCGTTCGGTGGACGATCACATGTCTTTAGCTAACGGTCCCGTGACTTAAACCTCATTGCCAACACTACCATATACCTTACGTAAAAAAGTTTAACGGAAAGCGTGAACATCTTGGGAATTTCAAATCAAATAAATAATTCGGGGCAAGACTCACAAGCGATAACGTAAAATCATTATTGCCGAAGTAGAATAGAGGTTTAAATTTGTAAGAAGAGTCCTGAAAAGAGCGTTACATCTCCAGCCCGATCGTCCTTATTTTCCAGTATTCTTACCCGATGTAGTCTCCTTAAATGTCCTTTTTCCAAAACTAACTATATCAAGAAACATCGTTTTGCAGACTTAGAAATTCTTCTCTTATCTGCCACTGTTATTATAGTTATTAACGTCACAATAATTTTCATTATTATTATTATTATTATTATTATTATTATTATAAAGTTATTATATTATTATTATTACTGTTATCACTATTAGTGGCTGCAGCTGTAGTAACACAAGTAATGCCAGTATTAAATTTGTTACTTCACAGTCAGTGCACTTTACAAACACAGACACTCAAATCATTTTAATATTAGTTGTCATTCTACATTGTTATTTTCTTCGGTAACTATGATGTAATATATATAGTATGTGTGAAACCATGGTCCAATGTAAGAGAGGGCCTGATGGCTCAAATAAGATCAAGTTAAATAAATAAATGAATAAATAAATAAACATAATAAGTGTCTTTGTAACGGCGTATCAATTTTATAAATATCAGTCATTTTTCGTAAAACTGAAAGCAGTCATGTCCGCTTCCATAAAATTATAGATCTGGCACTTGGCTGATTATATCTTGGCTTCGTTGACTCCTTCATGGTGTGATTGTTGTCTCGAGTTTTTCCAGTGCAAAGAAATATGCAACTTCGTAATAGCTCAGTGGTTGATTGTAACTACTAAATCGTAAAAGTTCATTCATTTTAGCTTCTGTGTTTTTTCAGCAGCCAAACAACTGGTTCACAGTAATCATTCAACTTCCAGTGGGAACTTGTAACCTGGTGTTGTCTGCTATTAGCATTTGGTAGTGGTGGGGAAACCTGTTTATACATGTACCGGTATTTCATCTTTTTAAACTGAAAAATAGTTCATACAAATTGAATGAACGTCATAATATGTTGTCATTCTAAATATCTAAGATTAGTATTAGTCGTCCACAATATTATGACACCTGGGACTTAGACTTGTCGGATAAAGTGGTTTGTCTCAATGCAAAATGTGAATTCAGTTCAGCAGAGTGCAGAAACTTGATGCATATCCCATGCTTAACTTTTTTGTACTTCTATTTCCAGTAGTGGCAGCAAAACTACACGACATGATCAAAGCAAAGAGGGTATTTCGGCAGATTATAATGGAAGAATAAAGCTTTCAACAACAATACAATTTCTGGTAACACATATTACAGTATTATTTATGACTTCATTTGCGACGCAGGTGTATGCAGTGCAGCACTACATACTAGTGAAACGTGTATCCTACGAGAAGAGGAGAAAGTTGCTAAAAATTAATAAAGTGGGTAAAGAAAGTGTGAAACAAAGAGGGAATAGAAATAATGGAGAATAAAGATATCAATGGGAAACCCTTACGAGAAGAATAGACAGGTTAGTGGCTCAGGTGCTAAGTCATCCATGGTAAGATAAGAGTTTGGTAAGATCAGTAAGGAAGAAAATTTAGAACACCAGGCATCCATTAGAAAATAAACGCCTTATTGAACTCGCGAAATACTGAAAAATAAATGAATCAGCTTTTGTTAAGCAGATTTAGGTCTTTGATGGTTACAAATCTATCTGTGGGCTAGTCCTAGGTGTTGAAAGGGTAACATCAATTTCTTCGTTTCTGCTCCTAATGAAAGTGATACTCAGTAAACGTTTCTTTCATGTACAGAATTGAAAACGAAATTTTAATCATCGGGTCATCCACTTCTTTCGTCAAAGTTCATTGGCGTTCAAAATGTCATCGAAGGATTTTATGGTGCCTTCAGTGCTTTCAAAATAATTACACAAATTATAAATACGTAAAACACGACTTGAATCTGAATCCATGATGTTTTGCCACAATAAATATACAGAAGACTTTTTTATGTCGCCATACATCTGTTTATTTCACCGAAAACACTACACACCCAATAACGAATCCCGCAAACAGAGGTAAGAAAGATATCAGTAACAGCAAACGTACGCCATACACTCAGTAACACACAGTGCTGCTGGAGGAAGGCTCAAACAACGCTGCTGTATGTCGGCAGTTTGGCCCAGAGAACGCCCTTCACCAGGTAAGCATTTTCGAAACTATAGAAATCACTTGCTGATTCGTGAAGCTCATTGCTGAATGTGGAGACTCATCAGCATGTACTCAAACTGAGAAATTACTACGTAATGTCAAACGCTGGTGGAGGTTTATAACATCAAAATGTACGTTAGGAACTTCATTGATGACGTGAAAAAAGGACGCTTAGCGGAATATTAGAGATAAAAATAATAATAGTCTAGTAAGAACTTTGGAACCAGAGAAAGTATTTTCACAACAGCAGATGATCACTCCAGAGACAATCAGTAACTGCAGGCTCTAACACCACTGTATCTGGAATAAACATCCGGAACTTTCGCAAGGCCTCACACTGAAATAAATAGCAGGAAGATAATACACTGTCCAGTCACATTAATGTGACTACCTGTTAAAAGCCTGAATAACAACCTCTTGCATCGCGCGCCGCTGCGAGAGGTGCAGGAAGACTGTAAGTGAGGTTCTGGAAGGCACCGAGAGGAATGTAAAGCCATACCAACACAAGTACCGTGGCCATGGCGCTAGATTTCTCAGTTGAGGATCCTTAGTGCGAAAATTCTGATCGAAATGATCCCACAGACTCTCCCATGGGTTTAAATCCGGGGCACTTTGCTCTGATGTGGTCGTAAAAGCCATCCTGCTGCGAAAAACGAATTGCATGGAAGGTTGGACATGGTCCCAAAGATACATAAATACTTGTGTTCATCCATCGTGACTTCCAGAATGACGAAATCACATAGGGAATGCCCTCCGGCCGGGACCCTTCCGCCAGTTCTTGCAGGGTGTTTCCTTTCAGGCGTTTCACGCCGTACACGCCAACAGCCACCCGTGTGATGGAGCATACAACGTGATTCTTCCCAAAAGGCCACCTGTAGCCACTGACTGGACGTCCCGTTGCAGTATTGGCGTGCAAATTGCATTATTTCTCGCCGATGAACAGCAGTCAACATGGGTGCATGAATCAGACGCCTGCCGCAGAGGCCCATAGGCACCAAGGTTTCAAAAAAAATGGTTCAAATGGCTCTGAGCACTATCGGACTTAACTTCTGAGGTCATCAATCCCCTAGGACTTAGAACTACTTAAACCTAACTAACCTAGGGACATCACACACATCGATGCCCGAGGCAGGATTCGAACCTGCGACCGCAGCGGTCGCTCGGTTCCAGACTGTAGCGCCTAGAGCCGCTCGGCCACTCCGGCCGGCTTCCAAGGTTTGCTGAACTGTCGTTGAGGAGATACTGTTGGTTGCCCCGTGGTTCACCTGGGACGTCAGTTGCACAACAGACGCACGTCTGTTCGCCCGTACGTATCTTGATCAGCCAACTGCCTCGACACTGGTTTTGGATAGCACCATTTTGACTTGTACGGTATACGTTAACCGAGGCGGCAGGCGAGAAATTTGGAAACTCGGCTGTTTTTGGAAAAAGTTTCCGCTCTTAGTCCGAAAGTCAACGATCATGTACTTTAGAACGTCAGATAAATCGCTCCGTTTCCGCATTGCGACAAGGGCTGCACTGTTTTCAACGTCTCCTCCCCCCCCCCCCACTCGCTTTATACAGGGTGTTACAAAAATGTACGGACAAACTTTCAGGAAACATTCCTCACACACAAATAAAGAAAAGATGTTACGTGGACATGTGTCCGGAAACGCTTAATTTCCATGTTAGAGCTCATTTTAGCTTCGTCAGTATGTACTGTACTTCCTCGATTCACCGCCTGTTGGCCCAATTGAAGGAAGGTAATGTTGACTTCGGTGCTTGTGTTGACGTGCGACTCATTCCTCTACAGTACTAACATCAAGCACATCAGCACGTAGCATCAACAGGTTAGTGTTCATCACGAACGTGGTTTTGCAGTCAGTGCAATGTTTACAAATGCGGAGTTGTCAGATGCCCATTTGATGTATGGACTATCACAGGGCAATAGCGGTGGCGCGGTACGTTTGTATCGAGACAGATTTCCAGAACGAAGGTGTCCCGACAGGAAGACGTGCGAAGCAATTGATCGGCGTCTTAGGGAGCACGGAACATTCCAGCCTATGACTCGCAACTGGGGAAGACCTAGAACGACGAGGACACCTGCAATGGACGAGGCAATTCTTCGTGCAATTGACGATAACCCTAATGTCAGCGTCAGAGAAGTTGCTGCTGTAGAAGGTAATGTTGACCACGTCACTGTATGGAGAGTACTACGGGAGAACCAGTTGTTTCCGTACCATGTACAGCGTGTGCAGGCACTATCAGCAGCCTATTGGCCTGCACGGGTACACTTCTGCGAATGGTTCATCCAACAATGTGTCAACCCTCATTTCAGTGCAAATGTTCTCTTTACGGGTGAGGCTTCATTCCAAAGTGAACAAATTGTAAATTTTCACAATCAACATGTGTGGGCTGACGAGTAACCGCACGCTATTGTGCAATCACGTCATCAACACAGATTTTCTGTGAACGTTTGGGCAGGCATTGTTGGTGATGTCTTGATTGGGCCCCATGTTCTTCCACCTACGCTCAATGGAGCACGTTATCATGATTTCATACGGGATACTCTACCTGTGCTGCTAGAGCATGTGCCTTTACAAGTACGACACAACATGTGGTTCATGATCGATGGAGCTCCTGCACATTTCAGTCGAAGTGTTCGTACGCTTCTCGACAAGAGATTCGGTGACCGATGGATTGGTAGAGGCGGACCAATTCCATGGCCTCCACGCTCTCCTGACCTCAGCCCTCTTGACTTTCATTTATGGGGACATTTGAAAGCTCTTGTCTACGCAACCCCGGTACCAAATGTAGAGACTCTTCGTGCTCGTATTGTGGACGGCTGTGATACAATACGCCATTGGCCAGGGCTGCATCAGCGCATCAGGGATTCCATGCGAGAGAGGGTGGATGCATGTATCCTCGCTAACGGAGGACATTTTGAACATTTCCTGTAACAAAGTGTTTGAAGTCACGCTGGTACGTTCTTTTGCTGTGTGTTTCCATTCCATGAGTAATGTGATTTGAAGAGAAGTAATAAAATGAGCTCTAACATGGAAAGTAAGCGTTTCCGGACACATGTCCACATAACATATTTTCTTTCTTTGTGTGTGAGGAATGTTTTCTGAAAATTTGGCCGTACCTTTTTGTAACACCCTGTATACCCTCCACTGTCAGTGTGTCACCTGCCATGTGTAAATGGTTATTGCACGTTGACTTTGAGCATAGGTGGCGTTCACGTTAATGTATCTCGACAGTGTAGTTTGAATTAGAGAAGAAGTACATCGGGAATTATATATATGAAGATGGTATCTGTTCTTTCAGACATGAGGCAGGAGATCCTGGGTTCGTATCCCGGTCGGGGCACACATTTCCAACTGTCCCTGTTGACTTGTATCAGCGCCTGTATGCAGCTAGGGGTATTCATTTCATTATAATTTCATTCTGACGAGCTGCATGGTCAGCGGTGGTATCTTTTCTTTCGGACATGTCTGAAAGAACAGATAATATATATATATATATATATATATATATATATATATATATATGTGTGTGTGTGTGTGTGTGTGTGTGTGTGTGTGTGTGTGTGTGTGGCCATTTGAGCATCTTCTTCTGTGCGGATGCACAAACAGTGCCCGAACTCTTGCGGGAATCGGCAAAAAGCCGTGAGTAATGAGTATATTGGGCAGGGGCACTATGACTATAGTGCGGGACAATAAGTTGGGAATGTGGGTCTCACGGGAGGCGTGCCAGAGATAAGTCCCTGCTGTCGTATTATCCTCTGTGTTGGTTCAAATGGCTCTGAGCACTATGCGACTTAACTTCTGAGGTCATCAGTCGCCTAGAACTTAGAACTAATTAAACCTAACTAACCTAAGGACACCACACACATCCATGCCCGAGGCAGGATTCGAACTTGCGACCGGAGCGGTCGCTCGGTTCCAGACTGTAGGCCGGAGTGGCCGTGCGGTTCTAGAACCGCACGGCCACTCCGGCCGGCTATCCTCTGTCTCCTCGGTGGGTCAGATGGATATAGCGTCTGCCATGTAAGCAGAAGATCCCGGGTTGGAGTCCCGGTCGTGGCGCACATTATCAACTGTCGCCGTTGACTTACATCAACGCCTGTATGCAGCTGGGGGTATTCATTTCATTTTAATTACGTCGGGAATTTGTGAACGATCTCAGCCAGGATCATACCAGTTTCCAAACATCGAACAACTAGCTGGCGCACGCAAGGAGGAATCTCTGTCAGCGATACAAGATGAAGCCATTACGACGAGCAGCTACCGGAAATATATCCGGAAGGAACAAGGAACGGATGATAACTGCAGGATGTGCGGAGACCACAGCGAGATGTTATCACACCTTACAAAGACTGCCACCGAAGGAACACCTGAAAAGGCTTGAAAAGGTCGCCGAGTTCAGAGAGCAGAATCAATTAATGAGAAACCTTCCCCCGTATTGCAGATAAAATCCTCTCACCATAGTAGCAAATGAATAATTCAACTTTTTTTTGAACCGTAGCATAATAATCTACAAAACAATCCGTTGTAATCGCCCAGTCACGACAATGATAAATCTGAGAAAGTCACATTGTTGTCAGACATTGCCCGTAATTTTCAAATCAGTAGCAATAAGGAGATAACTAGGTACAGAAATCCGGCAATAAGGCACAGCCGTACAAACAGAAGTCTGTACACATCGTCCTTGTGGTAATGTCAGACACCGGCATTATCACAAACATACCATGAAGAGCCTACAGCACGGCAGAGCCGTAAAAATGCTGCATACGACTCAAACGAAGCAACATAACCTGTACTCGAAGGTTTGCTACTGCGAACAGACACCTGTACTCTTCACCAACAGCCACTATGCAAATTAAACAGTTCTCCACTTAAAGATGTTGGCGTGAACCATCGAAACACATAGTAGCAAAACAAACAACTTACTGACGTAGAAAACGGTTGTATTTGTTTTTATCAACAGTCACAGTCTTCATAATGCTGTCCTTTAGAGCGAAATATTCATAGTTCGAAGGTTTCTCAGAGAACATAAGTAGCGCGTATGTAACTAATTTTTTAAACGTTCAAGACAGTAAATTGGTAATAGCAGTAATAACAATGGTAATGGTATGAAGGTCGTCTTAAATCTGTTAAATAGACTATTTGAATATAGAGTTTTCTGATTTACAGCCTGATCACAAAGAAAGAAATTTCGATAAAATCTGATAAAACAACAATTACAGTATACTATTTCATTTTATTACACCCAATAGGCGATATGATATTCCATTTCTAAAATGAGAGTTATAATAAACTTGGTCAGATCCCTAAGAGCAGAATACAGTATAAAAACAAAGTTTAAACAGTTATCTCCCTCATAACACCTGTCCAGGTGTTACATTCTGAATTCGAGATGTATACAGCAAATTTACGAATAATACACGATGTGCCGAAGGCGGCCACACAAAAAGCTCTACGTTGCAGTTTGCAGGTATTCCAGTACGCTGCAGACTGAAAGTAAGTATCACATGTTCATATTTGCAAATTTTTAGATGAATCATAAAGAAATAATAAATGAAATGCGTTAGTCTGCTTTTATTCTACAGTATTACTTTTATGGTGTCGACCGGTTTTCGGTTTACAAGGCCTTCTTCAAGCATTTGCTGACTATTGTCACCAAAGAAGTTAACAATGTTTGTAAACAACATTGGAAGAGAGGTTAAACACCTAGACTGAAGCTGAAATGTACAATAAATAACTTCTTTGACAGTGTGGTGGTAATGTAATGTAAAATGTAAAAAGTTGAAAAGTAAAGAAATAAAAAAAGAGTGAACAAGAAAAAACTTCACAAAATAGGACCAGCAAGCCTACATAACAGTTTATATTAATAAACAAAACCCATAAAATAAAATAAAATTAGGACTTGACAACGCTACTTCATGAGGTATAAAATATGGAGAGTAATACACAAAGCAATTAAAAGGAGAAAAAAAATTGTCAATGTAACTACAGAATATGTAAGGAACCTAAGAAATATCCATAAGATAAACAGAAATGAATAAATACAAGAAAACTGAGGAGTGTGCGGGAACAATCTTCGAGAGTGTAGTGGTGCTGCATTTTTAAAAGAAAAAAATGCTGAACAATACTCAAGTACAAAAGGAGCAAACTGGAAAAACATTAACACTATATTCAAAACTGTGTCTGTGTAACAGTTTGCATTAAATAAATGAACCAAGTAAAATAAAAACAATACTTGATGAGACAAGTACGAAAGGTATTAAACATGGAAAATAATACAAGTACCAGTTAAAAGAAGGTCTCAAGAGCTGAAACTGCAGTCTATACGGATTACGTAGACAACTGAAATAAAAAAAAATAACTCAATGAATACACTAAATTGGGAGACTATGTGGAAACAGACAATGTGAGAAGTAATGAGAAATAGAGAGGATTATGTGAAGTTTAGGAGAGGGGAAGTGTTAAGCTGTGTCTGGTCATTTAATATTAGACATAGACTGTGAGCTAGATGTTTGTTAATTTCCAGGGCTTCCAGCATGTTGAGTTTATGGCCTCTCAAACGTGGAGTCAGAATTCTGCAACTATATAACTTCCTTCCTGTTAGATTAAAGTCTGGCGTTGTAGCACGTTTCAGAAATATGATACAGTTCCCAACTTTTCAGCCTACTGTGAATGTTCAATTAAATCAAAATGAAAAAATAATTGCACGTGTATTATCTGCAGAGTAGTCATCGGTCAGTTCCATAGAGCATACCAGGGTTTACTTTCTGCTAACCATAGGGTTGCCAGATTTTCCGTTTTTCCGGACTTATCCATTTTTTTGTCTAATTTTCGTACTACGTTTTTTCTTTCCCTAGGGTCGCTAATAATCCGGATTTCCTTTTTCTATTTTTCTTTTTTTTTTTAAGTTCACGTTCAAGCACATACTTTCCTAAATTTCAGAAGTTTAAACGCTAGGGAGCCTTAAAGTGGTTCTTTCCGTGGCTACATGTATGTTCATTGACGTTGCAGATATGAGTTGGTTTAACACACACAAACAGTCACTTGTTGAACATAAATGCACAGCGGCTATCATTAGACTTCAGTCTGTGCGCTTAGAGCAAGCGTTTTGTCCTTATTCTTGTCGAGGCTTACTGGTACAGTTTGGTGGGCTTCGTAACTACAACGTATTGTTTTAAACTGCTGACATCCGTAGCGATCTAACAGTTCTGTACTACAACAGGTTTTGTTTAATCATATTCTTTATTACACATAGGTGCCACATATGAACATAAACGTCCTTGTAGTGCACTTTTTGAAAACTTTGTTACCTCCGCCTGTCATTTCTGCCATAGAAGGTGATGGGTTACGTGGGGTAGGCATTGGGAGCAGTGTACAAGAGACAGAGAGAAAAGATAGAAATACTTCCTCCTTTTCATTGTCGTTGTCTCGCAGCTACAACCACTATCCACACGTCCTGGGCTGGGCTACACACACAGACTGCAGTAGCCACAAACCATTGTTGCTTAGCCTATTATGATTATTAAGCTTTATTGTCAGTATTACCAGTTTCCATTCACGTGTAGACAGAGCGAGACACATTTCCGATTCACTGCTTTTCTTGCGAGATCAACTGGTAAGTACACATTCTCGTACTTTCACCTTCAGTATTAAACAACGCGATTTACGTACCATTGTAGTACAATGGCTCTTTTAAGTTCGTATTAGAATGAGTAAACGTGGAATTGGAGATTCACACAAGACTCGCTCCCCCCACAAAAAAAAAAATAAATAAATAAATAAATAAATAAATAAAATAAAATAAAAACGAAATCTAAACACACTCAAGTGTATCTGAAGATTGGGGAAAATATTTTTCCTTAGGTTAAACCGGCACCGTACGAATATCGGGCGTTCTGTGTTTGCTGAAGAAATGATTTTTTCATTTCTAACGACGGATAAAATGACTTGCGCCAACACGCAAAATGTAAGGGACATGCATTACAAGAAAAATGTAGTGTTGAATCAAAGAAATTGCGGGATTATTTCTTAAGTAAAAAGAATACAGTGAACATTATAATGTCGCTTCAAGGGAAGTGGCCTTAGTATATTATGCAGTGAAACACAGCCACAGTTACTCCAGTTTGGACTGCGAAAACAAGCTCGTTTCACACATTTTCGAAGATTCTGCGATGGCTTCAAAGATTTCTTGTGGGCGAACGAAAGTGGAAATGATGGCGAAGACCGTCCTGGCTCTTAAAATGTGAATGACTTTTTAGACATTTTAAGAGGCTCAAAGTAATCTCAATTCGTTTCAGTGACAACAGACGTATCAGAAGCAGCAAGAGAGAAATATTTCCTATTTGCATTCGCTATTTTGACCCCCTGAAAGGAGTACAAAACAAACTTCTGAGCTTCAGTGAAAATGCTGATGATACCTCTTCTGGAGTGACTGGTTTCTATTGCGAAGTTTAGATATCCACAAGTTGAGTGTAAATAAGATGGCTTCATACAGTGTTGATAATGCAAGCGTTAATTTTGGCACGAATAAATCAGTTTCTCAGTCACCTCTCAATAAGAATAAAAATATTATAAAGACGAAGTGCACTAATCATGTACTCCACAATGCAATTATGAGTGCAACTGATAAACTAGATATCGATGGAGAAGGCATAATTCTAAAAATTTATAATCATTTCAGGTTTCAGTAAAAATAAGAGAGGAACTGAAATCTTTTTGAATGATGAGGGATACTGAGAGAAGTTACCACAAGATGGCTTTCTTTGACTACAGTTGTAAACAGGATTCTTCTCAACTGGGATGCCATAAATAGCTACTTCCAAAGTATTGACGAGTTTCCAAAATTTCTGAGGTCAGGTTTTCTTAATGAAAACCCTGTGCAAAACATCATGCTAGGAATATTTCTCCATTTTGTGAGCAATGTTGGAAATCTGCAAGGCAGCCATAAAACTATCTGATAGCTTATCTCATTACTAATAAGAAAAGTTTCAGCAGATTCCCGTGGCTTGCACTGCATTTTACTTCAGTATCCGAAAAAAAATGGTATTACCGCCAATAATCAATATACATAGTTAGCCGATTTTTTCTTGGAGAATAAAACTGAATTTAAATACTTTGAGACAGTAGTGGAAAATCCTAACCTGAGAGATCAATATTGTATTGACAAATTGTATGAATAATTCTCTGAATTCAAGACAAACTTACTTGGAAGTGTGAACAATGATGGTAGTGATGTATCGAAGTGGTTACGTCTCTTCTCAAATGTACCGGAACATAAAGTACCAAATATTTATAAGAGGTTGGGATTCTTGTCCAGTATACCAGCATCTAATGTTTTGTGGAAAGAGTGCTCTCATTAATGAATAACAAATGGAATGAGGCGAGAAATAGATGTAGTACTGAACTGATCGAGCCAGAGCTCCAAATTATGGTGAATTTTAATCAGTCATGTAAAGAAATTTTTGAATATGTAAAACACGATGTTACATTATTGAAAGATACGAAAACATCTACAAAATATAAATAAAAGTTAGATGAATTTGTATAAATGTATTTCGTATTTGTAAACAAATCTCATTATTGTAATATGTGGAAACATTTAGTGTGTACTCATTTTATCTTTAAAAAAATAGAAAATTCGTAAATATCCTAGGTTTTTTCCTCCAAAAATGGAGTAGCTTCGAAAACGCTCCGTTTATTCTCTCGAAAAATCTGGCAACCCTAGCAACCGTTGTCAATAGCGCGAGCAGACGGCATGTCACAGTAGTCTTTAACTGCTCGGCTTGACTGATGGACACAAAAGAAGTGCAGAGTACCAGAAGTTGCATACACAAGGCGCTGTTCAGCACGATGAAAAAGCTTTACTTACAGCCTTGTTGTTCAAGAGCTATTTTTCGTTGAACTGCCAATAAAGATTTTATTTCTTCGTGAGTATTTCCCACGGGATTCTGAATGAAGCTGTAACACTTATAACACACTGAACCCTACAAGTGGAGTTTATTGACCAGCCATTGTTTATGATTACTGTTGTAATGCATTCCGTCACATGCAAGAGAGAAACTAAAGCAGCAGTGGAGGCAGATTTTGAAGAAATATGAAGACTGCCAACCGACTCACTTTAAAAATAAATAAACAAAACAAAAATAAATGAGCCCATGGAAACCTGTTCGCGTTTCTAAATTAGTCATATTGTAGGTGCTAGGAATGAAAACCGTTCGGAAATAATCATTTCATAATCAGTTGTAGGAGAGCATATTTATTACCTCTAACAAGAATTCATAACTGGATTACTAGACAGGGATGTAGAATACAGGGCACTTTGTAGTGTATAAGCATCACAGGGTCACTAAACTGTGATGTAGAATACTGGGCACTTTGTAGTGTATAAACATCACGTCTTAATACCTTTGTGAAAAACACTCAACACATTATAAAAGGCAAGTCTAGCAATGAGCCGCTAGGAGAATAGGCTGTTTCATACAAATCACTCGGACATCAATATTGTAACTTACAGGGGCAACACTTTGTGGGCTAAATGGCCTCAGTACTCATTATTCACATTATTCACTTTCGCCGCGACAACAAGAAAAATGGATCATCAGGAAACTCTTCGTTCGTATACCCGATATTTGCAGAGAGGGTGACGAAGAAGGGATAAAGTTTTACTGCGTATCTCATAGAACGTAGCTCATAGTTTGTCTTCGCGAAACACAAGAACAGAATCACAAATTTCGGCCTCGAGGCGTAGCTTTTCCACTCTGTATTTATCGTCCGTGATTCACAGAAGTAATTCAAGTATACGAGTTGTGTAACATGATGAAAGAGATAGTTTTTAATAGTGTTTGGAAGTCAATAATGACTAGCCAGTAATGTACCATTTCGCTATCGTCAATCAAAAGTAAGACAAAAATGAATAAGACGAAACAACTGTCGTAGTCATCCGCCTGTATATCTAGACATAGTGAATTTATTGCCAGAAGTATCTGGTGTTCTGTTATTACTTGAATTACTTGAAGAGATGGCATCCAGCCACTTTTTAGAAAGCTTTATTTGTGCCAAGACACGTTCCAGGCTTTCGCGAATCCTCATTTGGTGCAATGCATTCGTATCTTCGTTAATACGTCTCTATCAGCTGCATTTTGGAGTCTGAAGATCCCTTTCCTTCTGTGACTTACAGCTACCTTTTCCGCCATTATAGACGTAGCAAAAAAAAAAAAAAAAATGGTTCTGAGCACTATGGGACTCAACTGCTGAGGTCATTAGTCCCCTAGAACTTAGAACTAGTTAAACGTAACTAACCTAAGGACATCACAAACATCCATGCCCGGGGCAGGATTCGAACCTGCGACCGTAGCGGTCTTGCGGTTCCAGACTGCAGCGCCTTTAATAGACGTAGCACAAACACTTTTTGTTTCGCTGACACGCAGCGCAGAATTGCCATGTGGCTGACTTATGTGTTTCTTTATGATATTCACCGTAGTTGTGACGAACTGCTGGGGAGCTACAAGTTGCTCTGAAAGTTGCTAGTATATCATAAACTTGTTCGTTGAAATAAAAAAATAAAGTTTTAGGTAGGAAAACTAGGTATTCACATTGGCTCCTATACTATGGGCGAAATACGGTACCTACATGCATGCATGTGTGCTGGATGTGAGGCAGGACGATCTTGTGTGTCTGTGGGCGCTTGTGTACGCTCGCGTGCGCTCACTTCCATGTTAATTTGTGTATAAATGATTTTGAGTCATGAGATGATTGCAGTCATAAAAACGTGCGTAAATTGGAATGTCTGTGAACTATACGGTCCAGATGGAAATTCCCAGTACTAGGTGCCGGGACTCCGGGCATTGCTACCATTCTCAGCACGTAGGGTTCCTGTCGTTCGTCCTGGAATATTACTGCGCATTTTAATTAAGTAGGGCGTCCTCACAGACTCCTCTGGTTTCTCTCCTGGCTACGCACTGCTCTTGCTGCCCACTTCGGTTCTTTTCCTTCTTACGTGCTTCGTACTAACTGGCCGCAAATTACGCACATAATGCGTTGGCAACGATTATTACCTGCGAAGGAAATTTCCTGCCAGCAAGGATAATTCACCTTCGTTTGACCTTCAAGAGACGTCGATTACATACACGATGCCTCAGTCGGAATACGCTTCATATTCTTGTTGACCTTATTCTTCCTTGTTGTGAAACACATTGCTTAACAGGTGTATTAAGTATGATTTGATGGAGTATTCTTCGACGAATTTTGAAAAAAAAATGTGATGGCGAGAGGGATATCGATTTAAAAAGTACTAAAGCATTCAACTCATAAGTACAGAAATAATCGAATCCGATGGTCTGCAAGATTGGTATGTGTCTCAAGGGAGAGACATCGATTTCCTTTGTAAAGTCATGGTACGCTGGCGTTCCGTCAAATGGTGGATGGTTCTCGCAAGAGGACCGGCGACACCATTTCACATCTCGTGGGCCATTTCTAAAAAGTTAATGACTGTCGAACAAGCTCGCCCATCTTACAAAAAGTAGTGTTTGCTAACAGCGCTATGGAATTATCGGTGGTGATGACTGACAAAGCTAATTATCGATATCCTTGACAAATCTGCTAGTATAAGCTCAACGTCTGCCAGATGTTGACAACAGAAAACGAAGTGTGTTTTTTAATATCAGTGTTTCACTTTTTACAAGCTTCGGATAATTATCATAAATATAGAAAAGTAATATGATTAAGAGAAGGATCAACGTACCTTTCACCTTATAAGTGTCCTCTTTCGAATTCCGAATTAACATATCAAACGCTTGTTTTGTCTTCGTTTTTCATTGTTGAAGCAATATTCATGATAAACCTTTTCAGGTGAAAGAGATTTACACACTGTTTTACCTCCGCCCTCACACCTACCATGTTATTCTTTTACGGATTATTCTGTCACATAACTTCGCATTGTGCTTAGAATATCAAATACTCATCAGAAAACAACAGGTGAAATGCATAGAACAATGACGAGAGTTGCAGGGTATGGAAGAAACCGCAGCTTTGTTGAATGCGGGGCAACTTCGTATAGGGTAACTCCAGTTAGCCTACTTGTATGAAACCAAGACTATCAAACACTTATTTTAAGTTCTGGTTTCAATAACAAAAGTGAGGGAATCAGTCTAACTACGAGGCGCGTTCAGTAACTAATGAAACGATTTTTTTTCTGAAAGCAGGTTGGTTTTATTATGGATTCCAATACACCATATTATTCCCCACTCTTTTGGCTACAAAACCCTGCTTTTCAATATAATCTCCGTTCAACTGGGCGACCTTACGCCACCTTACTGGGAGGGCGTGTATGCCCGCATGGCACCACTCTACAGGTCGACGTCGAGCCAACCTCTTGCTGCATCAATAACTTCGCCCCCGTCCATGTATTGCTCCCTGCGGAGTGCATCTTTCATTGGACCAAACACATGGAAGTCGGAAGATGCGAGATCCGGGTTGTGGGGCGAATGAAGAAGAACAGTCTAATGAAGTTTAGTGAGCTCCTCTTGGACGCACAGACCTGTGAGAGGCCTGGCGTTGTCATGGAGAAGTAGAAGTTCATTTGTATCGGTCGATTACCTCGAATGAGAGTGTCCGCACGTTTCAACAATTCAGGAGGTACAGCCGTGTGTGGCCGACGAGAGATCGGACAGAACTTGCAAGAACTTGGTGCGACGATGACAGGCGCCTCACCCAACGACTCATCGTTCTTTTGTTGACTGCCAAGTCCCCGTAGGCATTCTCGAGCGCCTATGAATATCTGCGATGCTCTGGCTTTCCGCCAAATGAAACTCAGTGGCATTTCTCTGACTGGAACGTACCTTCGGTACAGACGCCATTTTGAAAGCTATGTATAGTGCCGCTACCTATCGCAACTTCATGAAACTATTAACCAAAAAAAATTTATTACATTAATTATTCAACCCCCTCATAAAACCGAGAGCATTAAAATATTAGCAAATTAAGCTGCACTGAAGCAAGCGTTAAGTTGGATGTCATGGTTAAAGGTAATTCCAAATATTCTTCAGACGTGGTCGGGGAAGATGCGAAGTGGTTGCGAATCCGGAAAATTACGTCCTGTGAAGATTAGACAGATTGAAAGCTTGAAGGCTACCAGCGTTTCGGTCGTAGGAGTGATAGACGAAGCGAATAAGTGCCATTTTTGTTAAATGTAGTAGTCTCAAAATAATACTCACTCTACTGAACAATTAGTAATGCAAAATGAATAAGTCACTTGCTATGCTTCCCCTGTAAGATGTTGCGAACATCTTGATACAAGTGAGGACTTTTTCTGTATCGAGTTATAAGAACACACAATCGTTTCCGTGTTCAACATAACTTATAGCAATCACGGATGCTTACATCTCTACTTGCATTTCAATCACGTCTTCTCCAACACAAAAATGCAAGCGACGTGCTTCGAGAACATAATAGGTAAAAGGCGATGTATTCAACTCATTCTTGGGTAGTGTTTGCTGAATTTCTTTTCAGGCAGTAGTGACTTAGATTCATCCTTACCCTACACGAATTTTATAGACAGGCTCATCATGTCATCATGTCATATGTTATTACGCTTTCCGGAAGAGTTTGCTTCATTAGATAAGTTAAGATTATTCATCTTTTTCTATTAAACAAGAAGAAAATTGCTCTTTAGTAACTGTGCATATATGAAATTTCAGTTTTTAGGGGAAGTATTCACAAATTTGAATACAATTTTTTCTATATATACGCTCTGTTACTACATGCTTTCGTTCTTGTAGTTTCCCGTATTTTGCATTACAGCTGTTTTTCTTTCACAGTTTGTTATCTAAATCCATAAGTAAATTAATGTAGAATGGTATCTAAATCGTAAATTTAAGACTGGGAGGTTAAGGTTAACACTTTTTATTCTATTGGGAAGAAAAACCAGAAAAAAATCTTCATAGATTCCCTCTCACAGATTTTTATTTACATACACATATCTGCTCTAGGCGGAACGTATCTAAAAGCCAACGTTAAGACTGACTAAGCAGGAAGCTCTGTTAAATCTTTATTAATGGCAGCAGCAGGAAGTATTTACAGTTATACCAAAACACTGTAGAGGTTCATCATTCTCTTTGTACTCACTTGTACAGGATGTCGTAAAAATTTGGGTTCAGAATTATTCAGCTAGTAAAGGAAGATGTAAGAAACTAATTATTGAAAACTAATATTTATTTTTTATCAGCATCGTCAGGTTACATCTTACAGCAAAAGCTTAAATTCGTAACAACTGTTCGGCGTCTCAGCCTCAACCAGTTCAATCTATGCATTACAACAGTTCACAAAAAAATTTTGCTTCATGTGTAACGAGACAAGAGCTTGGACACCATCAACTAGTTCCTCTCCGGTTTTGCAGTGTAGTCTCACACAGCATCGCCTTTATGTAACTCCTCTGGGAAACAAAATATGTTCAAATGAACGCCGGTGACCACGCAGACAATGTGTCAGGACTTCCTCTTCCAATCCACCGTAAGGGGCATCATTCAAATGGGGTGGGAGCATATAAATACCTGTCAGCTGTGGTACGATTCAAACTGAATATCGGTTCTTTTGCTTGGAGACGACCACAGCGTATGGGTTTTCATTACCCGCGATGAATAACGCAGCAAATGAAAAACCACCGACAACATTGAATGAGGACTCGCCAGTGTACAATAGGAAACTCTGCACTGCGGTACAATGCTACAAACTATTGACAGAACGGATCTTCAGACCCAGAAGCACGTAGTTTTGTTTCTAATGTCTTTTAATAAATAAGCTCACTCCGGACATTCAATAACGTAACCACAAAGGAGGCCGCTGACAAAATCTGTGATTTGGTAATGCAAGACCGCTACATAAAAATTCTTGAGATTGCTGAAACTGTAGGCATCTCAATCGATCGAGTGCATATTATCCAGCAAGGAGAATTGGCTGTTAAGAAGCTGTGTGCGAGGTGTTTGTGGTGATTGCTCACAGCAGACCAAAAGCGCATACAGCACATTTCAACATAATGTCTGGTGATGTTTAACTGCGATCTGCAAGATCTTTTGCGCTGATTTGTGACAGTTGATGAAACCTGGATTTATCATTACACACCACAGTCAAAGCTGGCAGTCGAAACAATGCACAAAGGATGGTGGAAGTGAACCGAAGAAGGTAACGACTATTTTATCAGCTGGTAAGGTCATAGTCACTGTTTCTTTTTTGGGATTCCCAAGGATTAGGCCTGATAGATTACCTGGAAAGAGGTAGAAGCATAACTGGACACTCTTATGCTTGATTATTGGACCGTTTGAAACTTGCGTTAGCTGAAAAAAGGCCAAAGTTGGCACGCAAAAAAAGTGATTTTTCATCAGAATAGTCACCATACCACACATCACTGACAACAATGTCGAAAGCACATGAACTGAGCTTTGAACTGATTCCTCCTGAACCCTACTCACCAGAATTATGGACTTCTTCCGGTTCTCTAAATTAGAATTTTGGCCTGTTTGGAAGAAATTTTCTTCAAATGGGGAAGTTATAGTTGCAGCCAACGAGTATTTTGCGGAATCTGACAGAATCTATTTTTCCAATAGGATGAAACAACTGGAGGATCGCTGGAGCAAGTGTGTATCCCTCAGTGGAGTCTATGTCGAGCAGCTACGTGAGTTGGTTACTAAACAAACAGTTTTTCTTGCTTTTTTTACCAGGCTTATCAAACCACTCTCGTTCGTGTAGAGAAAAAGAACGGCCCAGCACACTACCCTGCGGCACTCCTACGATATCATAATCCCTGATGACCACCACCGTCCAGGACAAAACACTGTTGTAGATATTCCTCAGGATACGGTCACTGCACTCTACGTTGTTTACTGCAAGACTCTGTAATACCGCATGAAAATTGTTTCTCAGCATTCAAGAAGACGACAACCATTGATCTCGCGGCCAGATGTGATCGCCGGGCAGACTGTAGACGGTTTGCGTAATAAGCCTCAAGTATCGTGGAAATAAAACAGCCCATGCATTTCAGCCGACAGTCGCGGAAGTAAGCATATACGACTACTGACAAATATAACGCTAGTCATTTTCAGATCCAGGTGATGTGGACAGTTGTCATAATGAGCAGTGATTCGATAGGGTGTCCATACAACCACCAGACAGCTCATTCGGTTTTTTCCCCCAAACTTCATCGAATCTGAAATGAGATGTAAAGAAGTGTACGCAAGTGTGTGTGTGTGTGTGTGTGTGTGTGTGTGTGTCTGTGTGTATGTGTGCGCGTCTGTTCAAATGGTTCAAATGGCTCTGAGCACTGTGGGACTTAACATCTGAGGTCATCAGTCCCCTAGAACTTAGAACTACCTAAACCTAACCAACCTAAGGACATTACACACAACCATGCCCGAGGCAGGATTCGAACCTGCGACCGTCGCAGGCTCGCGGTTCCGGACTGAAACGCCTACAACCGCTCGGCCACCGCGGCCGGCTGCGTTTGTTTATATTTGAGTGAGCCCGTGTGCGCGCGCGTATGTGTATTTCTATTTGAACGAAGAACACGTGTGTGTGAGTGCGCGTGCGCCCACAATGTGTGTGAGACAGAGTGAGTGAGACACACACACACACACACACACACACACACACAGACAGATAATGAGAAAATATTGAATTAGTATCCTAATATTGAGCAACAGAAATCATCAAAAACAAACATCATTTTAAAAGCTTTATTTTACTTTTACTTCAGATTACTTTCTTACTTAGCAGATTAACAAGCTTAAAATCTTCGTTGATGAAATACGTAGCGACTTTAGAAAGTAAGTTACGCATATCGTCCGCCGCCAATGTCATTGCTCAACGTGACTGGTGCCTTTACAGAAGAGAGTAGACGTTCCAGGTTTCCTGAAGACACAGTTCTTCTGCTGTATGTGTAACAGGTGCTTCATGTGTGTAAGTGAAACGGCGCAGCAGATGGAAATGTACTCCAAAGCTGAAACAGGCGGGGCAGTACTTTTACTAGTGGGCGAAACGTCTAAACTGCACACATAATTCACCGCGAAATTCTGGCGGTGTATGGACCAAATGCAATATCGTGTCTGTCCGTCAACAGTCTGGCCAAGGTCTCACAGGCGTGGGTGACGCTGTTCGCGAAGGAAGGCCCTCGACATCGACACAAGCGACAATGCCCAGCCAACCGAGGGACTGATTCGCAGCAGTATCACGGTTACTGTGGCTGGCACCGCTCAGCAGATGCCCAGCTCAATATGCAGCGATCATTTCACCGTCCGAGATCGTCTCTGGCATCAGAAGTTGTGCTGTTATTGAGTTTTGCTATACGTGTAGCCTGCAAAGGCGCAAGGCAAGGAAAATTAAGCACGACAACGTAACCTCCCACGCAGCGTACGCGTCGCAAGCTTTGCTTTATGTTTATCGTGGGAGGTTTGAAAACATGCGCCATACAGTCCAGATTTTGCACCATGAGACTTACATCTCTAGGCGCTACAGTCTGGAACCGCGCGACCGCTACGGTCGCAGGTTCGAATCCTGCCTCGGGCATGGATGCGTGTCATGTCCTTAGGTTAGTTAGGTTTAAGTAGTCCTAAGTTCTAGGGGACTGATGACCTCAGAAGTTAAGTCCCATAGTGCTCAGAGCCATCAGCCACTTACATCTCTCCTGCAAACTGAAGGATAATCAGCTTTTCTACAGATGAGGATATTCACACCGTGGTTCTCAAATAATTCGGTGACCAAAGAGAGGACTTCTATCGTCGATGACTTGGAAGCAAACTGTACGTTCCGAGTGTTATTTTCAGAGACTTTGAGAAATCTTGCCACGTCTCTGCGTTAGTTTGAAGTGTTACTTGTCCAGCCATAATAATGTAGGCCTATAAGTTATTTTTTGAGTCCGCCCCGATAGCTAAGTGGTCAGCGCGGCGGGTTCGATTCCGGGCTGGGTCGGATATTTTCTCCGCTCAGGGACTGGGTGTTTTCATTATCATTTCATCACCATCAGTGGAAGGCAACGGGAAACCACCACTGGAATCACTTCCCTAGACGCTCATGCGGTGGACTTCTCTGACCAGGCTTCCCCCATGCCAAGACCTGCCGTAAGGCAGAACACATTTAATGAATAAAATAAACACTTTTTGAAGTCCCCTCGTAGCATATAAGCCGTACTTGATAGTTATTCTGTTCCCTCCCCTGTTACTTAAATATTGGCTTTTCACTTGACAGGCGGCACTGGAGTACTACAATTAGTTTCGTAAAGTATAAATATGTTGTAAGAAGTTCGTGGAAACTTTATTTCTGTCTGACGGTGTCTTTTCAGGAGAGTGAAATGCATTTTTTAACGCTTGTTGGCTTTGTTACACTTTTATTAAACTCTTTTTATTTTATAAAGTGATTTTTAACCCGTATTGTAGTGGTTGCTAAAACATGAGATCTGCCAAATCAATATTTTAAAATGTTAAATATTTTCGTGGGAAGGGAGGGTGACAGGGTTGTAGCCTATCCCCGGTGTTATTCAATCTGTATATTGAGCTAGCAGTAAAGAAAACAAAAGAAAAGTTCGGAGTAGGTATTAAAATCCATGGAGAAGAAATATAAACTTTGAGGTTCGCCGATGACATTGTAATTCTGTCAGAGACAGCAAAGGACTTGGAAGAGCAGTTGAACGGAGTGGACAGTGTCTTGAAAGGAGGGTATAAGATGAACATCAACAAAAGCAAAACGAGGATAATGGAATGTAGTCGAATTAAGTCGGGTGATGCTGATGGAATTAGATTAGGAAATGAGACACTTAAAGTAGTAAAGGAGTTTTGCTATTTTGGGTGCAAAGTTGTAAGTAGGCTGTTTAGGTTTTCTTATTGGTAACGCCACGTAGCGCTCTGTATGAAAATCACTGGCTGTGCTGTGTGCAGTCTGTGGCTAGTTTGCATTGTGGTCTGCCATTGTAGTGTTGGGCAGCGGCAGCTGGATGTGAACAGCGCGTAGCTTTGCGCAGTTGGAGGTGAGCCGCCAGCAGTGGTGGAGGTGGGGAGAGAAATGGCGGAGTTTTGAAATTTGTAATACTGGATGGCATGAACTGCTATATATATTATGATTATTAAGGTAAATACATTGTTTGTTCTCTATCAAAATCTTTCATTTGCTAACTATTCCTATCAGTAGTTAGTGCCTTCCGTAGTTTGAATCTTTTATTTAGCTGGCAGTAGTGGCGCTCGCTGTATTTGCAGTAGTTAGAGTAGCCAAGATTTTTGTGAGGTAAGTGATTTGTGAAAGGTATAGGTTAATGTTAGTCATGGCCATTCTTTTGTAGGGATTTTTGAAAGTCAGATTGCGTCGCGCTAAAAATATTGTTTGTCAGTTTAAGCACAGTCTTGTATAAAATTTTCATAAGGGGATGTTTCAAAGTAACTGATGATGGTCGAAGTAGAGAGGATATAAAATGTAGACTGGCAATGGCAAGGAAATCGTTTCTGAAGAAGAGAAATTTGTTAACATCGAGTATCGATTTTAGTGTCAGAAAGTCGTTTCTGAAAGTATTTGTATGGAGTGTAGCCATGTATGGAAGTGAAACATGGACGATAAATAGTTTGGACAAGAAGAGAATAGAAGCTTTCGAAATGTGGTGCTACAGAAGAATGCTGAAGATTTGATGGGTAGATCACATAACTAATGAGGAGGTATTGAATTGGGGAGAAGAGAAGTTTGTGGCGCAACTTGACTAGAAGAAGGGATCGGTTGGTAGGACATATTCTGAGGCATCAAGGGATCACCTCGCTGGAGGGCCTCACTGGAGGGCAGCGTGGAGGGTAAAAATCGTAGAGGGAGACCAAGAGATGAATACACTAAGCAGATTCAGAAGGATGTAGGCTGTAGTAGGTACTGGGAGATGAAGAAGCTTGTACAGGATAGAGTAGCATGGGGAGCTGCATCAAACCAGTCTCAGGACTGAAGACCAAACAACAAATATTTTCGTATGTTTACACTATTGTATTTGTTATGGGATTACAAGCTCGGTGAATCTCTTAAACGAGAACGTGTTCGCCTTCGATTGCACTATTTATTATACATTCTCAATTGCAGGTTCGACTTTTAAGTCGTTTTCAAATGGTTAAACTGCTGAACGCACAGCAGCTGTCAATATTTAACAAACTGACCAGTTAAAGATAGAAACTGCCACTGTGTGTTTGCCTATAATGTGCAACAATACCGAATGAAGAGAAATCGAAAAAATAGAGAAGTATGAGGTGTAGCTCTTCATTTGCTGCATTCGGTAGGTGTGATGTGTTACGAACCAGTTTCACAACGCCGCAGCAGGTAATTTAATAGAACAAGGATACGACATTGCTGCGGAAGCAAAAGGAACTTCACAGCAAACATAAACATAGCCAAAGCCTTGCAGACAAACAAAAATTACGCGAAGCGAAATGTAGTGTGAGGAGGGCTATGCGAGAGGCGTTCAATGAATTCGAAAGTAAAGTTCTATGTACTGACTTGGCAGAAAATCCTAAGAAATTTTGGTCTTATGTCAAAGCGGTAGGTGGATCAAAACAAAATGTCCTGACACTCTGTGACCAAAATGGTACTGAAACAGAGGATGACCGACTAAAGGCCGAAATACTAAATGTCTTTTTCCAAAGTTGTTTCACAGAGGAAGACTGCACTATAGTTCCTTCTCTAGATTGTCGCACAGATGACAAAATGGTAGATATCGAAATAGACGACAGAGGGATAGAGAAACAATTAAAATCGCTCAAAAGAGGAAAGGCCTCTGGACCTGATGCGATACCAGTCCGATTTTACACAGAGTGCGCGAAGGAACTTGCCCCCCTTCTTGCAGCGGTGTACCGTAGGTCTCTAGAAGAGCGTAGCGTTCCAAAGGATTGGAAAAGGGCTCAGGCCATCCCCGTTTTCAAGAAGGGATGTCGAACAGATTTTCAGAACTATAGACCTATATCTCTAACGTCGATCAGTTGTAGAATTTTGGAACACGTATTGTGTTCGAGTATAATGACTTTTCTGGAGATTAGAAATCTACTCTGTAGGAATCAGCATGGGTTTCGAAAAACACGATCGTGTGAAACCTACTTCGCGCTATTCGTCCACGAGACTCAGAGGGCCATAGACACGGGTTCCCAGGTAGATGCCGTGTTTCTTGACTTCCGCAAGGCGTTCGATACGGTTCCCCACAGTCATTTAATGAACAAAGTAAGAGCATATGGACTATCAGACCAATTGTGTGATTGGATTGAAGAGTTCCTAGATAACAGAACGCAGCGTGTCATTCTCAAGGGAGAGAAGTCTTCCGAAGTAAGAGTGATTTCAGGTGTGCCGCAGGGGAGTGTCGCAGGACCGTTGCTATTCACAATATACATAAATGACCTTGTGGATGACATCGGAAGTTCACTGAGGCTTTTTGCGGATGATGCTGTGGTATATCGAGAGGTTGTAACAATGGAAAATTGTACTGAAATGCAGGAGGATCTGCAGCGAATTGACGCATGGTGCAGGGAATGGCAGTTGAATCTCAATGTAGACAAGTGTAATGTGCTGCGAATACACAGAAAGATAGATCCTTTATCATTTAGCTACAAAATAGCAGGTCAACAACTGGAAGCAGTTAATACCATAAATTATCTGGGAGTACGCATTAGGAGTGATTTAAAATGGAATGATCATATAATGTTGATCGTCGGTAAAGCAGATGCCAGACTGAGATTCATTGGAAGAATCCTAAGGAAATGCAATCCGAAAACAAAGGAAGTAGGTTACAGTACGCTTGTTCGCCCACTGCTTGAATACTGCTCAGCAGTGTGGGATCCGTACCAGGTAGGGTTGATAGAAGAGATAGAGAAGATCCAACGGAGAGCAGCACGCTTCGTTACAGGATTATTTAGTAATCGCGAAAGCGTTACGGAGATGTTAGATAAACTCCAGTGGAAGAATCTGCAGGAGAGACGCTCAGTAGCTCGGTACGGGCTTTTGTTGAAGTTTAGAGAACATACCTTCACCGAGGAGTCAAGCGGTATATTGCTCCCTCCTACGTATATCTCGCGAAGAGACCATGAGGATAAAATCAGAGAGATTAGAGCCCACATAGGCATACCGACAATCCTTCTTTCCACGAACAATACGAGACTGGAATAGAAGGGAGAGCCGATAGAGGTACTCAGGGTACCCTCCGCCATACACCGTCAGGTGGCTTGCGGAGTATGGATGTAGATGTAGATGTAGATTGAGATTAAGGACATTATACTCGGCTACAGTTTTTCCTTCCTACCTCGTATCAAAAAAAGGAAATGACAACTTGCATGCTAACTCGCTATGTTTTATCACCCTATCTTGGCTTATGCAAGCTTTCAACAATGTTAACTCGCTTTGACGCAGGACCAAATTCATTCCAGATATCGAATGCAATTTGTTAGATACCTGCGAGATCCGTAAGCCAAATCCACGGTACTTTTCGAAGGGATATGTCGGTACTGTTCTTTTTTATAGCGATGTATTTACACATAACTGTGCAGACTGCCTTACGGGTAAAACAACTTGGACAGTGGACATAGAACCTGTTTCTGTGCATCCGAATGCTCACTCCAGGGACATTTCTACTATGTGCATATAACACGATTTAGACAGCCATTGGGTTCAAAGCTGTTGTTTGAGTTAATAATAAATATCAACAAAAGTGTCGTTGGAAACTAAGCCTGTTGTCTTGGAACCCTTTTCTAGTATGTTTCTGCAATTTTTTCACGAATAATTGAGTATGTAGCCCTAACACCAACATTTCAAGATGCAGCATATCTACCGTTTTTTCTGCTTGTGTCTTCGTTAATGTCATTAGTGAGATTTCGTAGCACTTTGTGTAATACTTAAACTGATATCCGAGTGCTTCTGACACTTTTACATATTTCCACTGCTGGATCCACTTATAGATGTTTCTGTCAGTTAAACAACTGTCGTTCGGAACTAAAGTCTACTGTCGCCGTTGCCATTTTAAAAACCTTTTGCTATAGGTAAGTTTTCTCGGATGACTGAACGCACAGTTCCAACGCTAATGTTTCAACAGTTCATCAGCAGTTGCAACGGTTTTCTTACCTCTGCTTAAGTGAATAAGGTCGTTTGTGCGATTTTATGACGCTCGAAGCTTCAACTGGTTGAGCTGTGTAATAGTCGATGATACTTTTCCGAACAAATTTACACTTTTGATTCCACTCATAGACGTTTCCGTGACTAAAACACTTCTCATTATAATGTTTCAGCATTTTCAATTTCATTCCTTCAGATAAAAGGAATCTTTTGAATATTGAAGCACAAATTTCGAAGGGACCTTACATTTTGGAGTGAACAAAAGAGATTAGGTTTGTTCAGATTTACATTATCCCTTCTTTTCCTGAGCCGCTTCGAGTGAATTCCAGTAAGATATCTTTGAACATGTCCCCAAAGATTCCTTCCTCATCGCTGAGCAACTTGTGCTTACTAACCTCGACGTATATATATGCTGCTTATTTCTGTCCTTATTGTACAGTGTATGAAGAAATCGTGCAATAAACACTTCAGTCTAGGAAGTATGTATTTCAGAAAAAAGCTTAAGCTGTGCGGCTTTTGAGATAGAATCATTAGCACATTGTTTGCAATGAACGGCGATTTCCGTTTGTTCATTACATTCTGTGAATCCTTTGCCTTGATTTCGCCCTTGAAGCGTGGTGATATCTTGCTTTGTTGCAACTGCCACCAACATGCTATTACGTTAGAAACAATCTAAAACGGTTGGGAAAGCTACCACGAGCACGCTATTAACAGCGACTGGCGCACGTGAACGTGACAGTTGTCACGTGATGCTTTTTTCTGCAGAATGCTTGCGTCAGTAGTTGCCGTCGACGTTACGAGGGATGCGCAAGATCAAACTAGACGAACGGTCTCGACTTCAAACAAGTGCGCTTGCGAGACATCGGGTGTGTCTCAGGGGACATGAGAGGACTTGTGTTGTTTTCAGCATGCACTTCGTAAACGGAAAGTGTTACACCGCGAAACACCAGTGTGACATTTATCAGATCTTCTGGAGATGTTCGCCGGCCGCGGTGGCCGTGCGGTTCTAGGCTCTGCAGTCCGGAACCGCGGGACTGCTACGGTCGCAGGTTGGAATCCTGCCTCGGGCATGGATGTGTGTGCTGTCTTTAGTTTAGTTAGGTTTAAGTAGTTCTAAGTTCTAGGGGACTGATGACCTAAGATGTTAAATCGCATAGTGCTCAGAGCCATTTGAACCATTTCTGGAGATGTTCGTCACATAATGACTATTATGATATGATTGAACTTCCATTCCATTCGGAACAGATGTCCTCCATAAAACCTTAATATGAGGTTTCAGCTGCATGGGAACGAATGTCATGTCGATGAATTTCGTGCCATACCTGCATCATATGCTGTGTCAGTTCACGAAGGCTAGAGGATGGTATGAAAACTGTACGTCTTACCTGGGAAACCTGGACATGCCCTATGGGTGATGAATCAGCGAATTGGGCAAGTCATTGAAGGATCTGCACTTTACTCAATGAATTCCTTGTATGAACTCAGTGTATAGCCTTGAATTATCCTACTATAATATACCACTTTTTACCCTGGTCAAGAATGGTATCGTCGTAGGGTCTGCCATTCTTGCCACATACATTACTAGCCATTAAAATTGCTACACTACGAGGATGACATGCTACAGACGCGAAATTAAACCGACAGGAAGAAGACGCTGTGATATGCAGATGATTAGCTTTTCAGAGCATTCACAAAAGGTTGGCGCCGGTGGCGACACCTACAACGTGCTGACATGAGGAAAGTTTCCAACCGATTTCTTGTACACAAACAGCAGTTGAACGGCGTTGCCTGGTGAAACGTAGTTGTGATGCCTCGTGTAAGGAGCACAAATACATACCATCACGTTTCCGACTTTGATAAAGGTCGGATTGTAGCCTATCGCGATTGCGGTTTATCGACATTGCTGCTCGCGTTGGTCGAGATCCCATTAGCAGAATATGGAATCGGTGGGTTCAGGAGGGTAATACGGAACGCCGTGCCCGATCCCAACGGCCTCGTATCACAAGCAGTCGAGATGACAGGCATCTTACCCGCATGGCTGTAACGGATTGTGCAGCCACGTCTCGATCCCTGAGTCAACAGATGGGGACGTTCGCAAGACAACAACCATTTGCACGAACAGTTCGACGACGTTTGCAGCAGCATGGACTATCAGCTCGGAGACCATGACTGCCGTTACCCTTGACGCTGCATCACAGACAGGAGCGCCTGCGATGGTGTACTCAACGACGAACCTGGGTGCACGAATGGCAAAACGTCATTTTTTCGGATGAATCCAGGTTCTGTTTACAGCATCATGATGGTTACATCCGTGTTTGGCGACATCGCGGTGAACGCATATTGGAAGCGTGTATTCGTCATCGCCATAGTGGCGTATCACCCGGCGTGATGGTATGGGGTGCCATTGGTTACACGTCTCGGTCACCTCTTGTTCGCATTGACGGCACTTTGAACAGTGGACGTTACATTTCAGATGTGTCACGACCCGTGGCTCTACCCTTCAAAAATGGCTCTGGGTACTATGGGACTCAACTGCTGTGGTCATCAGTCCCCTAGAACTTAGAACTACTTAAACCTAACTAACCTAAGGACATCACACACACCCATGCCCGAGGCAGGATTCGAACCTGCGACCGTAGCAGCAACGCGGCTCCGGACTGGAGCGCCTAGAACCGCACGGCCGCCACGGCCGGCCTCTACCCTTCATTCGATCCCTGCGAAACCCTACATGTCAGCATGATAATGCACAACCGCATGTTGCAGGTCCTGTACGGGCCTTTCTGGATACAGAAAATGTTCCACTGCTGCCCTGGCAATGACATTCTCCAGATCTCTCACCAATTGAAAACGTCTGGTCAATGGTGGCCGAGTAACTGGCTCGTTACAATACTCCAGTCCTTAGTCTTGATGAACTGTGGTATCGTGTTGAAGCTGCATGGGCATCTGTACCTGTACACGCTATCCAAGCTCTGTTTGACACAATGCCCAGGCGTACCAAGGCCGTTATTACGGCCAGAGGTGGTTGTTCTAGGTACTGATTTCTCAGGATCTATTCACCCAAATTGCGTGAAAATGTAATCACATGTCAGTTCTAGTATAATATACCTGTCTAATGTATACCCGTTTCAGTATGCGAGCATTCTGCCCCTCTTCAACAATTATCAAATCAGATCTATTGTCGTATCCAATAGCTCCCCACATCACGATTTCAGGAGTTGGGGCGGTATGGCTCTCTAGAGTCACTGCTTGCTATGATCTTTCAACAGGTTGTCTACAGACACGTCGGCGTCAATCTTATTGCTACAAACGGAAGTAACTTTCAAATGCATAGAACAACGATGAAGGAGAAAGTTGCATTAAGTACTAGAAAACTATCTAGGAGTGGACGGAATTGGATTTTTAGGCTGCCAGTTACGAACTGAGTCACTCCCGGAGTGAATATTCTAAAGGTAAGTTGTAGGATATCAGTTCTAACTTTGTTACTTCTTTCGTACGTAGGACAGTTGTTGATATTCAGCAGAGAGCAAACATCAGACACTCCTGTACACACCCCGAACGCTGTAGGTCAGCCTGTCGCGACATTTGCGAGTTTACGCAAGCCGCAACGAATCTCGACGAATAGTTAATGAGAATGTGAGAACGCTGTCGCTTTCGCACCCGCGGTGAAAGTTTCTAGGCAGTCTGGGATCATCCACAGCCGATGAAGGATTTAGTCGTCTCTTCTAATGACAATGACCAGGCACTGCCGGTATGTTCACCAGTATTCAGCACATCTCCGACTCCAATGAACGATTGACGAAAGATGGGCACATCATACACTGGAAAAAAAGAAAGTATGAGCACCAAAACGTAAGGACTGATCACCGCTACAAATGTACGGTTACAAAGCCTCAGACAAGATTACGTAAGACGTTAGTCCGCCGAAAGAGTTTGAGGCAGACATTAAGGTAGTTTCCCCAAAGAAGTGACAACAAAGCTTGTTGCTACCAAGCACAGTGCTACAATGATAACGTTTTTGTTTCTTCGCTCTCTCCATCCCAGATTAGCACTTACAGCCAAAAACCTCAGTTGTTTGCTGAATGTATTCAAATTTCTGTCTGCCCCTACGACTCTCGCTAGCATCACAGAAGTTACTCCTCGACTTCCGAACACACTACCTTTCAGCTTGTCACTTCATCTAATTAGAATTTTGCAAAGTATTCCGTTCCTCGTCGAGTCTAAATTTTCAGCGTTCATTTTAAACGCTTCGATTCTTTTCTTTTACTGCTTTCTCACAATACATGATAAACTTTCGTGCAATGCTGTGCCCCAGATGTAACTGCTAGATATTTATATCTTAAGTTAAGGTATTTGTTGAATACAAATTCACTTCTTTTGGCGATGAATTACATCTTCGTCTGTATTAGTCTGCTTCTTATGTCCGTCATGCATTATTTTGTTTCTTAGGCAGAAAAATTTCGTTGTTTCGTCAACTATATGTTCCTCAATTTTGATCTGTTTGTTGTTGGTCTCGTTTCTGCTAGACTGTCATACAGGCTCCAGCAGAAGTCGGAATACTTTGAACGAATGTCAAGTGGGTATAGCGTTACAGTCACCGGCCGCTGTGGCCGAGCGGTTCTAGGTGCTTCAGTCCGGAACCGCGCTGCTGCTATGGTCGCAGGCTCGAATCCTGCCTCGGGCGTGGCTGTGTGTGATGTCCTTAGGTTAGTTAGGTTAAAGTAGTTCTAAGTCTAGGGGACTGATGACCTCCGATGTTACGTCCCATAGTGCTTAGAGCTTTTGAACCATTTGGCGCTGCAGCCGAATTTCCGACATTTTCCCACTTATCACACTGCTGCTACTAACAGTTAGATTGCTGATGTTTGCAGTTAAGACTTCGTTACTCCCATATGTCCAAAGGGCACTTTCATCTCATCGTGTACTTCGTTCTTCTGACAGCGGGCAAGTCATGATGCGACCAAAATACTTCATGTCTTTGTTGGTTTTCGTAAATTGGTTGAGGGGAGTGTTGGAATGGTTGACTGTAAAGACAACTGCCGGTGCATCTCGAGTCGGAGCTTGTGAGCAGTATCTCACATCTGAATGGCAAAACTCACTCTGCGAATGGTAAATCCCAATCTTTCTCCATTTTTCTGTTGTGGTGTTGTAATACAACCCAACGCTGCCATTACATTACTCAACTACAACCACTAAGTTCTAAATGTCGAAACAAGGTGTAATAACGAGGAGAAAAATACATCTCATCACACGTCTCCAAAGCTGTGATCACTAACGAACAACACTGTCACGGTTCTAGTCCCGAGGGCACCCGGTTCGAATCCTGATGGTGGAATAAATATAGCCAGGGAAGAATCGAGTACACATTGTGCGTGAGCGACTGATTAGTCAGTTATTTGACCACGTTCATCAGGAATTCCGTTCGTCTCCGTAGTTTCCAAAAAATATTGAAAGACTATGAAACTATATGAAAGAGAGGTGTGTGCAGTCACTCTTTTTTCCCGAATCATAATTGCTCACAGCAAGACTTGTGAAAATTCTAGACGGTTATAGTTGAGTGTAAACGCTTGCCTGCGTAGCACCTGCAGTATTCAGCTGTCATTATCTGCTGTGCCTAGTCAGGATGATTGCGATCAAAAAAAGATTGCATGGCTACAAGACGCTGTAACTACTTAATCTTTTTCTCTGAGTACACGGCCTGCATTTCAGGTGCCTTTCATGTCATCATAATCGTATCACAGGATCTGACATCTGATATATTGGTTGTAGCCGTCCATAGCCGTCCATAAACTTGAAACTTCCTTGGCCACTGAAGCTGTCCGCCACTGGAACATACCGCGTAACGGTATTCACACCCTCAAATAAAACCTTTGCAATTAAGAAAAATCTTTTGGAGTCTTTACTTTCACCCTAGTAGTCTCTCCGTCCAAAATCAACAAAATGATTATTGCTATTGTTCAACATTAAAGAAAACGTTCACTTCTAATTCCCGAACTCTTATTTTCTTTCCTCAGTCACTCATTTCTAATAACTTTTTCCGCTCCGTTCAATTGCATCATTTTCCTGCACCACTTTATCTTCCCTTCTCCCCAACTGTTCTCTAACTGTTCCCATCTATAGCTTTGTTATATTCTTCTCCTCAGAAGAAACGGAAATTGTTGTAGCTATTACCGTCATTACTCTTACCATTATCTCTTTTCCTACATTTTAGGCTCGATATTAAAAAAAAGACATATGGTGTCACAGGTGTCATAATAAATGTAATTGTGCAAAAAAAAAGATGAGAAGCCTTACGGTCCTAAATAAATCATTCGTGCGACAGATGACCACCCTCTTGGTTTTTTTGTTTAATCTGCCAGTTAACAGTCTACTGCCGTACAAATCCTATACGCATGTCCATCAGTATATAGATTAAATGGTGCTAATACATTGCAGCTAGAGCGTTTCATACACGAGTTCAGTTACGCAGAACCAAAATATTCTCCAGACTGACATCTGATATATTGGTTGTAGCCGTCCATAGCCGTCCATAAACTTGAAACTTCCTTGGCCACTGAAGCTGTCCGCCACTGCACACACCTCTCTTTCATATAGTTTCATACACTGTAACCTCCCAACAGAAAAATCTCGTTTAAGTTCCCAATAGAAAAATTTCTTTCCAATAACAATATTTCAAGTTTTAATGTGACCTTCCATTAAAGACTGACTACATATCGAGATTAATAAGTTTTGACGTCAGCAGCCCTGCGTCATGGCCGTGTGAAATCATCCTCAATAAACTGAAAAATTCTTAACTCACAATGATGTCGCCGGATAACGGTACCTATATATCTGCTCCTATATGAAATGCAATGCTGTCCACTAGATTTTCATTTGTAGGAAAACACCTGGTTTTGGTTCAAATGGTTCATATGGGACTTAACTTCTGAGGTCATCAGTCCCCTAGAACTTAGAACTACTTAAACCTAACTAACCTAAGGACATCACACACTTCCATGCCCGAGGCAGGATTCGAACCTGCGACCGTAGCGGTCGCGCTGTTCTAGACTGTAGCGCCTAGAACCGCTCGACCGCCTCGGCCGGCACAACTGGTTTTCTTTTGCTTCATCAACATGAGTATGCACAGGAAACACTCGTAAAATCTTTAAACCCAGATAAATGACGCAAAAGTTTTCCCGAAAACCTCAAACCACACACACACACACACACACACACACACACACACACACACACACACACGCGCGCGCAAAAGTTTTCTTCAGAACAAAAGTTATTATTGAAACATTTCTGCAAGGAATTACATGGAACTTTAACACTACAATTGTGGTTAAATCAGTTGTGGCAATTAACATATGCTCGCGGCAACTAAGAACGATAATTTTTTTTATTATCTTATACTACATCGCTCTCGCACTGCCATCATTCTGCACGACCGGCCCAATACAAGTCAACCGCTGGACTGCCCTGTCCGAACACCAGAACTCAAGTGCTCTGTGCGAGCTACAAAACACGACTGCTCTCTGCGAGCTGCTAAACTCGACTTACTGTCAACACTACTCTGACCTGCGATTCTATTGTAGCATAGATATTCCATATCGCAGGCAGCGCGTGAGCAATCCATCGAAATTACTTCTGATCAAGTGCGCTAGCGAATAGTAATGAACCCCTAATGAACCCCTTACAACACCCTTAACGGGCCTTTCAGAAGCTGTGCGTTTCGTCTGCTTTGCATAACTAGTTCCATCTATAGGACAAAGAAATATGAGGTGTTACACGACTCCCAGCCTGCTAGAAGTGTTTCAGTGGTACATGTGTTTACTGACTTCATTGGCCCGCACAAAGGTAATGGATTAGCTGCAGATCATTCTCAAAATAAGTAGACGGAAGAGACCACTCTGAACTGACTCCGAGAGGTACAGAGCAATAGTTACGGTTTCCAACGGCTACACGACAGCGCTGCACTGTTATGAAGGAAAACCAAGTTTTCCCTTTTTGTGTTGCTTTCTTTTCATTTCTCCTCATATTCTCTTTCTCCATTGGAGGGAGGAGGGGGATAGATTCAAACTGTGTACCGGATCGGTTCTCGAACGCCGAAACTTCCCTTTTCGCGGACAATGGTTTACCAAATGAGATATCTAAGCGTGACTTAGGCCCTCTCTCACAGACGTGCTTCCGCGACGGCCTCTGGCCTATCTTACGAACTTCAAAGATTCTCCTGCATGCCTTCAGAGACTGGCACTTCTGGGAGGAAGAATGTTGTGGAGAAATGACTTAACCATACCCTCTGCTACTATTTCCGGAATGTACTTTTACTATGCGGTGAGGTGTGGATGATTCGAAACTCCCTGACAGATTAATGTCGTTTCTCCTAAGATTGATAATCCCGCTAGATGTCCAGATGAACTTCTATGAAGTTTAGAATAGAGGAGAAAGATACTGGCTTAAGTGAAACTGTTAAAGGGGGTCGTGAGTCTTGCCTGGACAGCTTAGCCTGTAGAACATTCGTCCGCGAAACGCAAAGGTACTGGATTCGACCCCCGGTTCGGTGCATAGTTTTAACCAGCCAGGAAGTTTCATGCCAGTGCACATTCCGGTGTTCCACAATTTCCTTAACACTCTTCTGTAGAATGTAAGATGGACGGAGCATGTAAAGCGTGGCATATAAACAGTGGAAAATTGCTCACCTGTTTCACTCTCGTGCTAAACTGAGTAGTAAATCTGCAGAATGCGACGATAACCAAGCTCATTTCAGACATTGTGTCATCACAGTTCTGATACTCATAATCCACAAATACTTGATACACCGCGAATCATTTTGCTGCACCCACAATCAGTACATACAGGTTTACCTTCAACTGCACAGGGGTCTCGTAACCAAAACTTGTCAAGTAACCCAGCAAGAAAGTGGCTAAACGTGTCAAACCTGTGGACCTTGTTGGCCAAGCAAGTGGTCTACCTCGGTCAGTCCAAGCTTTCGTAAATTTTGCATCAAGTTCGTCTCGGACAGACACTACAAAATGTGCCGATACGCCATACTGTTGAAACAACATTTCTACACGAATCATCAGAGGCACCAGAACTACAGCACTAATAACCTTAGTTATCCATGTGGTTATCAAATCTGTGAGGAAGGCAGCCTGAAAACATAGGACATCATATGACGTCAAGCGGCCGTATAAGCCCACAACTCAATGTGGGTAGCCTTCTAGCCTTCGGGGCCAGCTTTGCAAGGAATATCAATACTAGCGCGAAAGATAAAAATGAGAATCGGGTTTATTTTCTTTACGTATTGGTCAAAACGAGAACAATGGTTTCTATAATTGTATGTCCGTAAACCAATATCTGTTGAGATATAGACCATTTCCGTCTGCCTGTTACGTAGAAATAGACATTATAGACAGCGTTGCATGTGATTAACATACATCCTGCAAATCCTTCAGTCATTCTTCGCAGTGAACCGCGCAGTCTTTCAAATACACCTGGCTCCATTTGTATTGCATAGCATGCGTTGGTCACACGCTCCTGTAACGTCTGCACTATGACGATGGGTTGCGCGTACGCCGATGCCGTTATATCTCTCCACAGCCAGAAATCCAACGTATTCAGGTCTGGAGAACGGGCAGATCATCCTACTGCGCAGATGAAACGAAGCCTTATCGCGCAAAATCATGGTCTTGGTGATTCTGCAAGGATAAAGTTCTCCACTAGCGTTAGTAATTCATCGCAGACGCACTGGTGTATGCCCAACCTATCGACATTGCGCGGAGGCTACAGGAGGCTGTCACCAATGCGTGTGACGCAGTTCGAATAGAGCCAAGTGTACCTGAAAGAATGTGTGATTCACTGCAAAGAAGAGCTGAACGATATGCCAGGACGCGTGTTAACTAGATGCCTGTAGAATTAGCAACTGTCAACGGCATGAGGGTGCAGATGGCAATGGAAACCGCTTTATTAAAGACACACGAAAAGTCTGGCCTATAACTATAACTGAAGAATATCATCATGCTCTCACCTTTGGCAAAAGATTTCGGAATAGTCACCTATTCCGTTCGTCGGGAAGGGACTGCAAAGGCGGAGGTGACTACGAGAAAAAAAAATGGAATAACAAAACAAAGGGTACTGCTCGGAGTTTGGAAGGTCAGCAGTAAGAAAGTGGTGGGAAGATAGAAAATCTGAAAAGAGAAATGCAAAGGCTAGGTACAGTGGAATTCATTGAATCGAAATAGGAAGAAGATAAGGATATCTTTTCAGACGAATATAGGGTAATAGCAACAGCAGCAGAAAGAGCAATAACAGAATTTGTTGTGAATAGAGAAGTAGGACAGAGACTTATTAACTGAGAGCACATCGATGACGATGTTGTTTTCATCAGAATCGACAGCAAACAGACGCCAACAGCAATAGTTCAGATTACATGTCGACGTGAGAAACGGAAGAAACTTCCCGTATCGTCAGACATTTTCCGGGTATACTTGCTCCTGCTGCGATTTTTGAACAGTGTATTTGCTATAAGTAATTGAAATTTATTGCAATAGATGAAGAGAGAGAGAAAATAAAAGAAGTTTTGATCGGGTAATTCAGCATGTAAAAGATGATAACCTTAAAACCACGACGAAGTGAAACCTGGTAGTATAGGAAGGAGAAGACTAAAAAGTTTCGGGTGAATGTGGGCTTGGTAGTAAGAATAAGAGGGGAGAAAGAATAACTGAGTTCTTGTCTGATAACGTGACTGCAGAAAAGGTGGAAGTCGATATGGAACTTATGAAGGATCCAATATTAGAGTAGGAGTTTAACAGAGCTTTGGAAGTCTTGCGAACAAATAAAGCAGAAGAATGGACAAGATTCGTTCGGAATTTCTAAAATCACTGGGAGGGGGTGGGAATCGCCGGGGGGGGGGGAGGGGGGCAGAGAAGAATTGGCAACCAAGCACCTATTCAAGTTGGTGTGTAGATTCTGTGAGTGTGGAGACTTAGACTTTCAGCAAACTCATCATCCACCCAGTCTCGATGATAGTATGGGCTGGGAGGTGCGAGGACTATCATACAATGAGCTCAACGACTCCTACATCCAAACTGCTGACAAGAACAATGAAGTGTGTACCTGAAACTTCCTGGCAGATTAAAACTGTGTGCCGGACCAAACTCGAACTCGGGACCTTGGCCTTTCGCGGGCAAGTGCCCTACCAACTGAGCTACCCAAGCATAACTCATGACCCGTCCTCACAGCTTTAATTTCACCAGTACCTCAACTCCTACCTTCCAAACTTCACAGAAGCCCTTCTGCGAACCTTGCAGAACCAGCACTCCTGGAAGAAAGGAGCACTTGCCCGCGAAAGGCAAACGTCCCGAATTCGAGTCTCGGTCCGGCACATAGTTTTAATCTGCCAGGGAGTTTCATATCAGCGCACACTCCGCTGCAGAGTGAAAATCTCATTCAAGTATGTACCTGCTCATACCGTCAAGTTACGAGTGCTCGAAATATATTGTTTCTCTAATCACTGAGTGAAAGATTCCGCGGCGTCCCGATAGGGGCCACGCGAAGAAGCAGAAGAAGGAAACTTAATGCCAAGAGCGCCTGCGCGAGTTTTCTCTCGGCCCATACTCTTAGTGGTTATTACACTGTCCAGTCACATTAATGCAACCACATGTCAAAAGTCTCAATAACCACATTTTGCAATGCGAGGCTTGCAGGAAAAGAGTCAGAAAGGTTCTGACAGGTACAGACAGGGATGTGGAGCCATGCCAACTGCAGTGCTGCGCTAGGTTTGTTAGTTTAGGATCCATGACGCGAACAGCCCGATCCAGGTGAGTCCACAGATTTGCCATTGGATTTAAGTACGGGGAGTTTGGTGGCCAGGTGAGTACGGTAAACTTAATCGTGGTGCTGGCCGGCTGGAGTGGCCGAGCGGTTCTAGGCGCTACAGTCTGGATCCGCGCGACCGCTACGGTCGCGGGTTCGAATCCTGCCTCGGGCATGGGTGTGGGAAATGTCCTTAGGTTAGTTAGGTTTAAGTAGTTCTGAGTTCTAGGGGACTGATGATCTCAGAAGTTAAGTCCCATAGTGCTGAGAGCCATTTGAACCATTTTTTATCGCGGTGCTCATCGAACTACGCGCATCCGCTGTGAGCTGTGTGACATGTTTCATTGTCCTGCTGGTAGATGCCATCGTGCCGAGGAAAAACAGACTGCATTTAGTGGTGGATATGGTCCCTAAGGATAAATGCATACTTATATTGATCCATTGGGATTTCCATAATGACGAGATAACCCAGAGAATGCCTCGGAAATATTCCCCAGATCATAACGCTCCGTCCTGACTTCACGGTGTTTGCTTCCGAACGTTTCACGCCGTACACGCCATCTGTCCGATGGAACATAAAACGTGAGCCAACCGAAAAATCCGTGTGTCGTCACTCAGTGGACGTTCAGTTGGGTACTCGCGCTTAAATTCCAGCAATCATCGTAGGTGAGTGAAGCAGTCGCCTGTTGCAGAGGCCCATACACAGAAACAATTGCTGAACGGTCACCGAGGAGACACTGATAGTAGCTCCTTGGTTAATCTGGGCGGTCAACTGCTCAAAATCTTCACGTCTTTTCACCGGCAGACGTATCTGCTGCTCTTGTTCACCCCTGTCATGTATGGGGGCCGGATTTGGGTAACACCATTTTGCCACGCACGGTGTATTTTAACCGCCATGGCACGTACAAAATTTAAAAACTTTGACATTTGGGAAATGCTCTCACGATTTGCTCGAAAGCCAATTTCCTTGCGTTTTTGGACGTTAGGTAAATCGCACCGTTTCCACATTACGACAACGACCGCACCATTTTCCCCGTCCTCCCGAGCCTTTTTCGTTGTGCCTAATTGAGTCAAGATCCCCACACTCGAACACTGCGTGATCTCCACACACGTATTTACCTCCTTACCTAACGGCATTTGTGGAAAACTTTAATTCTATCTCGAATGGAATCCTTTTTATCTTTGATGGACGAAATTCGCATAATGCTGTCGTCTGAGGCGTTGATCAGACGCTGCACGTCTTATCGCTCTTAATTACAATAATTTGCACGCAATTATAACGCCAGCGTTTGCTTACGACCTCGCGCCGGTACTCCATCCATTATATGAAGGCCACACCGTCGTGTGCCTCATGCAGATAACATAGCTGCCTACTGTCGGAAAATTATAACTCTGTATAAAGATACGCTATTGCTTTGTGATGAAACTGAAAAGATAACGCTTTTATTAGGCGTACGGGCCTGCAATCGATACCGTAAATCTCTTCCAGTAGCAATAAATTTTCTATGGAGTGTGTTTCGTAATACATTCTACAGACTTGTACAGGTTATAGAGAGGAGTTAGCAGGCAAAGTCTTAACATGGAACCCTCGTCGGAAAGTGTACCGTTTGGATATAAAGTAAGTTTGATGATCGTATCAGTTTCAGATCTCCCGCGTCATACGCACACCGGAGACTATAAGCTCTGACCGTGTGGTCTACAGTAGATCATGAAACGGGCATATGTTTCGGGTTCTCTTCTGCGTGACGAAGGGCCTCCTCTTCAGAATCGAAAGTGGACCACCGTCATCGTTGTGAACGTACCAGTTCCCCTCAACCGTTGTGGTTAGGGGAACTGGTTGTGGTTGGAGGAAAATGGTATGTGATGTGACAGCCGGCCGCGGTGGTCTCGCGGTTAAGGCGCTCAGTCCGGAGCCGCGCGACTGCTACGGTCGCAGGTTCGAATCCTGCCTCGGGCATGGATGTGTGTGATGTCCTTAGGTTAGTTAGGTTTAAGTAGTTCTAAGTTCTAGGGGACTGATGACCACAGATGTTAAGTCCCATAGTGCTAAGAGCCATTTGAACCATTTTTTTGTGATGTGACAACAATAACATGGACTGACGGCAGTGCCCACTTCTCAGTGTGCGCATTAGAGATAGAGGTTTTCGCTGAAACAACCGGTTTTCGGTTATACCGGTTTCAGCGGTTATACCGGTCCCCCTCCCCCCAAAATGTTTGACAATATTGTTAAGATGGCTGAAAGTAACCGGTTTCTGAAATAACTGATTTTCTCCTTTTTTTTGTTTCACGTAATTAACTTAGAAATTCAACAAAGATTGAAGAACTTTGACTCTCTCCGTTTCAAGACACACATTATCAAAATATTAAATTAAATAGGATAATAAAAAAAATTTACCAACTTTTCGCCACTTTTCTCGAAAAGTGGTAAGTGGTTGAGTACTAGAAAAAACCACAAGTATTCTCGTATTGATTCTAAATTATTTGAAACTCTGCTCAAAAATCATTTTATAATCGGGGATGATGCCACTATCTGTGCATTACTAACAGGCAGTGCTAAAAGGTGAAAACAGAGGTTGACGCACTCTGTCTTTCTCGTGTTCGTTTGTCCGTGCAAGCACGTAAAGGAGTATTATGAAGACACAGGCAGTAGAAAAGCTGCTAGCTGTTTTTATTATATGTTATGAATGAACTGTTGTTAAATTTTTAATTTATTACTGTTACCATAATAGCTTCCTCCTGTATTATTTCGTAGAAATCATTTAAAGGAAATGATGCATTGTGCTTCATTACTACATCACTTCGTAAAAATATTTCCAGACTGTGGTTGGTGTCATTCTGCAATAGCAACTACCATATAGGCCATGTGGTGGCGTATCTTGCACGTGTACCTTATGTTGAGCCTAGTACCACAGGAATAAAGGGAGATGATGTTGTTTGGTGGCCGGCAGTATCCTCTTTCTACAAGACAACTGCACACATATATTAACAGGGTTCTTTATTTACTAAAATAGGAAGCTACTTGTCTTTAAGAAAGTCCATGTATTTTGATACAAGCTCTTCAGTAATAGTCTAGATTAGTCTCACTGTTGGTGAAGTACAGGTCCCGCTATAAACACTATCCCAGGCGCTATACACTCTTGTAGCCGTGATGTGAACTGACAGACGTCAACTGGAATAGTGACTGAGTGACTGAGACAGACTGGCTGACTGAGCCCTCCGGTCCGCAGTGGCGAGCTACAGGGTGTTTCAAAAATGACCGGTGTATTTGAAACGGCAATAAAAACTAAACGAGCAGCGATAGAAATACACCGTTTGTTGCAATATGCTTGGGATAACAGTACATTTTCAGGCAGACAAACTTTCGAAATTACAGTACTTACAATTTTCAACAACAGATGGCGCTGCGGTCTGGGAAACTCTATAGTACGAAATTTTCCACATATCCACCATGCGTAGCAATAATATGGCGTAGTCTCTGAATGAAATTACCCGAAACCTTTGACAACGTGTCTGGCGGAATGGCTTCACATGCAGATGAGATGTACTGCTTCAGCTGTTCAATTGTTTCTGGATTCTGGCGGTACACCTGGTCTTTCAAGTATCCCCACAGAAAGAAGTCACAGGGGTTCATGTCTGGCGAATAGGGAGGCCAATCCACGCCGCCTCCTGTATGTTTCGGATAGCCCAAAGCAATCACACGATCATCGAAATATTCATTCAGGAAATTAAAGACGTCGGCCGTGCGATGTGGCCGGGCACCATCTTGCATAAACCACGAGGTGTTCGCAGTGTCGTCTAAGGCAGTTTGTACCGCCACAAATTGACGAAGAATGTCCAGATAGCGTGATGCAGTAATCGTTTCGGATCTGAAAAATGGGCCAATGATTCCTTTGGAAGAAATGGCGGCCCAGACCAGTACTTTTTGAGGATGCAGGGACGATGGGACTGCAACATGGGGCTTTTCGGTTCCCCATATGCGCCAGTTCTGTTTATTGACGAAGCCGTCCAGGTAAAAATAAGCTTCGTCAGTAAACCAAATGCTGCCCACATGCATATCGCCGTCATCAATCCTGTGCACTATATCGTTAGCGAATGTCTCTCGTGCAGCAATGGTAGCGGCGCTGAGGGGTTGCCGCGTTTCAATTTTGTATGGATAGAGGTGTAAACTCTGGCGAATGAGACGATACGTGGACGTTGGCGTCATTTGGACCGCAGCTGCAACACGGCGAACGGAAACCCGAGGCCGCTGTTGGATCACCTGCTGCACTAGCTGCGCGTTGCCCTCTGTGGTTGCCGTACGCGGTCGCCCTACCTTTCCAGCACGTTCATCCGTCACGTTCCCAGTCCGTTGAAATTTTTCAAACAGATCCTTTATTGTATCGCTTTTCGGTCCTTTGGTTACATTAAACCTCCGTTGAAAACTTCGTCTTGTTGCAACAACACCGTGTTCTAGGCGGTGGAATTCCAACACCAGAAAAATCCTCTGTTCTAAGGAATAAACCATGTTGTCCACAGCACACTTGCACGTTGTGAACAGCACACGCTTACAGCAGAAAGACGACGTACAGAATGGCGCACCCACAGACTGCGTTGTCTTCTATCTCTTTCACATCACTTGCAGCGCCATCTGTTGTTGAAAATTGTAACTACTGTAATTTCGAAAGTTTGTCCGCCTGAAAATGTACTGTTGTCCCAAGCATATTGCAACAAACGGTGTATTTCTATCGCTGCTCGTTTAGTTTTTATTGCCGTTTCAAATATACCGGTCATTTTTGAAACACCCTGTATATACTTGCGGTCGAGAGGGCGTTGGCGGGTACTGCTTGCAAGTCTGTCTTTGGCCGCCCTCCTGATAGGCGCACTTGATCCAGCGCCTACTATCGATCTTCTAGCTACATCTTTGCCGACCGGTGTACTGGCGACAGCTTAACACCAGCACACCTTGAGCCATGACACATGGCGAAAGGGACATTATTGTCTCAGCTATGCTCTACCAATTCTTATGCCATGTGTTTGTTGCTCATTTCTGTCGGCATTGTTACTAAAACAGCACTGATCGCTTTTCCGATTTTCTATAATAACGCAATATTTCAAACCAATGCAAATTTTACAAATAAAAGTTTTTCCTTTTTCAAAAAAGATTTACTTAAAATGAAATATTTTAGCATTACTGCTATGTCTAACTGATAGGTCGTTTTTTTAACTCGGTTATTACCTAAAAATAAAAAAAAACACCTGTTATAAGCGAGACCATACAAATACTGAAAAATACTGGTCATTGAGAACCAAAATACCAGTATTAGCTTTAACCGGCCGGTTTTTTCCATCCCTAGTGCGTACCGTGATGAGGGGTATTTGAAAGCAATCCGATCTTCAGAATTATAAGGGGCGAACAAACAGTTTCCCTTTGAGGGCGTTGCTCCAGTGAATATGTAATAGACTTGGCCACTGTTTCTATGTTTCGATACAGTGTATCGATACGTGGAACTGTTTCAGTGTTTCGGAACGGTTGTGGTTCACTGTTTCGAAACAATGGTGTTTCATTCCGCCCCTGTCTCGGACCAGATTCGATCTCGAGCCAGACACAGAAACTGTATCGTTGTTTCAAAATGAGGCTGTTTCAGTCCACCTGTGCCTGGAACGGACTAATTGTATCGAAACAGTGATGTTTCATTCCACTCTGTGTCGGACGAGATTCGGGCTCGGCACAGGTACAGAAACACAACATACCACTTCATGAACCTCTTTCAAGAGCGTCGAAATCTTTTTGACAAGCAATAGCATGAAGCTTAAGATATCCGAAAATAAAGCTTCGTTTCTAGCTTACTTTCCTGTTTCGAAATGGTATAACATCTGCTTTATAAACACTAACGAAACAATAAAACAACGCATACTATTCAAATTCAAAATAATAAATATGTGAAAATCATTCAGTTAAATTACACTTTTTTTTATAACGTACGCTTCTCTGTTCATGTACAGTAACCATATTAAGAAACGCAAGTAAGCCTACAACATTTTGAATAAAAAAAGGCGTAGAGTGACAGTTATTAGACATATGCATAAATTTGATGTAGACATAATTGCAAGCAATCTGTTTGACAAATCACTGATAGTGTAATGGTGTATGGGAAGGGCTGGGAACCATGGTGAATTCATAGTAACGGTTGTAAACACTTTGAAAGACAAAAAAATTTTCTGTTATATTTTGTTATTTATTCGAATTATTTAGCGTTATTTGTGAGTCCATAGTCACTGTGCCTATTATCCACAATGATTCCCTTTGTGTAGATGGAAATTAGCAGGATGGGTATATTACCCATACTAACGGAATGGGTGTTTCTGCAGTTTGCTCCCACCTCCAGTTCCGCTCGTGGTCGTTCTTCTGTCTTCAGCTATGGCTGTCCTCAGCCAATTGAAAAGTATGAAAGTCACGCGACACGAAAGCAGCACATTTGCTGCAGGAAATACGAAACTGCCAAGACGCGTATGTGATAGTTTCATACTTTCTGCGACATGATTAGCGCTCTCGCACCTCATTTGTGTTTATATGGACATACTTATACAGTAGACATTCAAGATGATAAAATGTGTAGGTTTATTAGAATACAAAACACAAACTGTTGCACTGTTTCGAAACAACGTATCGGAACATTACATTGTACTGTTTCATTTGTTTCGAAACAATTACGTGTTTCAGTTTGCCCATCTCTAATATGTAATGTAACCCGACTCCGATGCGCATATGTGACCACAAACGTGTAAGCGAGGTATTAATGTGACACTCGCATCTTTCGACGTGCGTGCTGTAAATGCGGAAACGTGAACTGTGGCGATGGGCACGTCCAAACAGGACAATCGTACTGTTATTGTGTTCTTGGCTGTCGAAGGACGAACATCGGCAGACATCGATCGGAGAATCGAGAATGTGCATGGGGCTACACGCCTGTCGAAACCATCGATGGAGAATGGTGCGCCATGCTAGTCGCGGTTCGACGCGAGGATTCGTTGAATACTACCGATGAACTGTGGATGAAACCCGACCAACAGGCATTACATGCATTGATCAAGAATTAGAGTGCATTGAGAATGGCTAGTTTCTAGCTGAAATCTAGATCTGCCAATAAAATTTAAAAAGGATGACTGATGGCTGAAATCTATGATTTACATGTCAATAAAACAGCCGCTGGGTGCAACAACGTTCTGAATAAAATACGTGTTAGGAATATACTGATTTTCAGTTTCGGGTAGGTTATTGCACTACTTCCATGAAGGAGGAGTGGAAGAAACCTCACCAGTGTAATGATTAATGAGATTATAATCAATGAAAAATAACTTTCAGCCTGGAGCGTAAAGTGAAAGTCAGAATTTATCTGTAGTATAGACTTTTTCGTTTGTAGTGTACAGACGATATAAATTTAAGGTTTTTGTATTTCATTACATGACGAGACCGGTGAGGTTTTCTATGCTTTAGTGCGAACCGTGTGAGCGCAGTAATCTGAAATCACCCTCCTGTCTGAACTTAACGGCAGACGCCCTCAGCGACATTTTTCGGGTTAGAGCCGGCCAAATACCGGTAGCAGGGCGTGACAGGTGGCGCCTCTAGCGGTGAGTTCAGGGTTCTGAGTGATGGCGGACGACGGTGGCTCGCCGTGGGAGTAACTGTCGCCTGAGTGGAAGGAGGGAAGGGGCGGGAGCTGTCGAGGTCGGTCGACCACTGCGCGCGCGTTTCGATAAGCGGCGACTCCCACGCCTGTCGACAACACTTATCGATGCCGGCGCGCACATTACGGTCCATAACTCATAACATCTGCAGCGCTTGCACCGTATCTTGGGCGCCGTCTGATTGCGCAAGGCCTCGACGTCAGGTAATGAAGATACACGAGCCACAGCCTAAGCAATTAAGTTCAAATGGTTCAAATGGCTCTGAGCACTATGGGACTTAACATCTTAGGTCATCAGTCCCCTAGAACTTAGAACTACTTAAACCTAACTAACCTAAGGACATCACACACATCCATGCCCGCGGCAGCATTCGAACCTGCGACCGTAGCAGTCCCGCGGTTCCGGACTGCAGCGCCTAGAACCGCACGGCCACCGCGGCCGGCAAGCAATTAAGTGGAATTCGTAAAAGAGACAGAGAATGTGACTCTCTTGTAAATCTCTTTCGTATTATGGTTTCGTCGCAAACACGGCCCTTATACATGAAATTACGGCAGAAGACCACAACGACGTTCGTTTCATCGTGCTGTGACTGACGTCCAACCACGAATAAATACGGATTTGTCAGGGCTATATTGTGAGCCGAATGGGTATAAATTCCGTGTTGAAACCACATTCGTTGAAAACAGTTCGGTCCGTGCAGGTAACCAGCGACACGACTCGACTAATGCCTGCGCGAAGGCGCTCTGCGGCCAGCGTATACTGAGTAGGCCAGTTGATATGTTTGAAAATATCGGGAATCCGGTACATCGATATTTGATAACATCATTAACCGCCCTAATGTATATCGAAGAGAAGTATCGATATATCGGCAAAAAGAATATCGACGTTCTGGACTATACAAATATCTTTTACACATTGTGAATGTACTGAAGGTTTCGGAACTGCATATTTAAGTATTGATTTACTATTAGATATCCTGTACATCAACAAGTTAGCTGCCTGCTTATCCCCTTTAGAGCAAGAATTTAAAGGAAGACAATGCAGCCGGCCGGAGTGGCCGAGCGGTTAAAGGCGCTACAGTCTGGAACCGCACGGCCGCTACGGTCGCAGGTTCGAATCCTGCCTCGGGCATGGATGTGTGTGACGTCCTTAGGTTAGTTAGGTTTAAGTAGTTCTAAGTTCTAGGGGACTTATGACCAAAGCAGTTGAGTCCCATAGTGCTCAGAGCCATTTGAACCATTTTTTTGAAGACAATGCACGCTCACGCTTGGCGATAAATACTTTGCAAACAATGGTAACAACCAGGGCCGGCCTTAGCCATCCAGGTGCCCCGGGCGAGTCGTCCAGTTGGCGCCCTTTATTGTATAAATAGCGAACCTGGCAGTGCTTTGCAACACGGTATTTGACTGTTTTCTAGAAATCGTCTTAAGTGGTTAATGGCGTCATCTTATGATCATAACATGGTTTTTTTCCATCGTAAATTTGAGTATTTTATTTTTTTAAATGGAAATGAAATCCAAATAATCTGAAAGCCCGCTAAGACGCTCCATGTGAGTCTTGTGTAGCCTGTGACGTCAGTCCAGCATGCTGCTGTCGCTGCCGTAACAGTCAGTATAGCAGTGATATATTGTTTGGGCATTCACGTTTTGGGAAATTACCAGAAAATTAAAATATTGACACAGTCACGACACTCGTTTCACTCACAATTATTCAGCCACGAAAACATGACCGCTGCCTCCGACTCTTACTGACAATTACTGACATGCGGGTGCAAATCGTAGCGCTGCCAACATATGCAGTCTAACAAACATTGTGTGGCGCTGTATTATTTCAATACGTTAGGGGAGAATTCTCTATGAATGAAGTGCACGCATTGCATGATCTATCAATTAATGTACATGAGTCATTAAGTCACAAATATTCGATATAAATACATTCGTATTAATTAAATCATAATGTAATGAATATTTCACAGTCTGTATTTTCTTTTATTTGGAGCGACCGGTAGTTTCTGTTGTGAACGAGAGATAGTGCGGCTGCATGGGCTCTTCCTTGTTGCAGTTCTTGAAACAAATAAGAAAGGCGCTTTGGTAGAGCCCGTGCTAGCCCGCGTCAAACATGGATGGTTGCAGACAATACGAAGATTGCATTCAGCATGATTTCTCTTCTGCTACCCCGAATTCATCGCGCATTCGTGAGATTAGTGACGTATGTTGAATGAGACTGAATAATATTTTAGTTTCGCGAAATGGGTGATTGTAAATTGTATTTTTTTTTTACATGCGTTTAGTACGTGGGGCCCCTTGGACCCCGGCGCCCTGGGCGACCGCCCGGGTCGCCCCACCCTAAAGCCGGCGCTGGTGACAACATCTATGTTGCACAATAAAAGGTGTCCGATTGACCGGTCGTGCCTTTTCGCCACATAGCGGATTTGTCTGGAACACTTCTTGCCGACTTGCCGGTTTTTTCATTTCTGCAAACGCCACCGACCTAGCAGCTGTAGTGTCAAAGTTGCCTGGTGAAGTTCAACGTTGCAGTTCCTGTTGGTAGCGCCGAGCGCCGATTACTTAGCATATCCTCTCACACGTCCCGGCCACCGCAAAAACCAATCTTGCCCTTTAGATGATGGTCATCTTTTTCATCAGCTGGTTTTGAAGAATGCCGACGTGAAGAAATAGCACACTAGTTGTGTTAAAAACTGGTTTTTAATTCAACCGGTGTGCTGTTTCTCTACACTGGAAATCTTGATATTCCATTCCCACCGCTACCCCCCCCCCCCCCAGTGCAATCGGACTTCTTTGTGCCACCTACACTTACTTGACACAGTCAAAGAGAAAGACTGGACGTGACGGGAGCTCAAAAAGTGGCATATCTCCTTTACACAGTGGAAGTAAAATTATATTCTACTACTATATCAAAAAGAACAATTTCATATATTCATCTAAAATTGCGAGAAAAATATAAAATAAAAATATCGGCACTCGATATTGCTGTTTCGATGTCGATATACAGGGTGTTACAAAAAGGTACGGCCAAAATTTCAGGAAACATTCCTCACATACAAATAAAAAAAAATAAGATGTTACGTGGACATGTGTCCGGAAACGCTTAATTTCCATGTTAGAGCTCATTTTAGTTTCGTCCACCTACGCTCAATGGAGCACGTTATCATGATTTCATACGGGATACTCTACCTGTGCTGCTAGAACATGTGCCTTAACAAGTGCTGCACAACATGTGGTTCATGCACGATGGAGCTCCTGCACATTTCGGTCGAAGTGTTCGTACGCTTCTCAACAAGAGATTCGGTGACCGATGGATTGGTAGAGGCGGACCAGTTCCATGGCCTCCACGCTCTGCTGACCTCAACCCCCTTGACTTTCATTTATAGGGGTATTTGGAACCTCTTGTCTACGCAACCCCAGTACCAAATGTAGAGACTCTTCGTGCACGTATTGTGGACGGCTGTGATACAATACGGCATTCTCCAGGGCTGCATCAGCGCATCAGGGATTCCATGCGACGGAGGGTGGATGCATGTATCCTCGCTAACGGAGGACATTTTGAACATTTCCTGTAACAAAGTGTTTGAAGTCACGCTGGTACGTTCTGTTGCTGTGTGTTTCCATTGCATGATTAATGTGATTTGAAGAGAAGTAATAAAATGAGCTCTAACATGGAAAGTAAGCATTTCCGGACACAAGTCCACATAACATATTTTCTTTCTTTGTGTGTGAGGAATGTTTCCTGAAAGTTTGGCCGTACCTTTTTGTAACACCCTGTATAGGTGAGAAAATTACGCCAATATATGTCTATATTTTTAGGGAAAAATATGTATATTTTGATACTTTTACAACAGCCCTAATACTGACGCCGCAGTCCGCCAACATTCCAAGATAGCGCCAGTTCACGAGACGGCTGCATCCAAGCCTGTAACTCTCACAGAATAACGTTTATTAGGAATAAGTTACAAAATGTTACTTGTCTTTGGCACAGTTCTATTTTCTACACCTAACACAGTGATATCTACATACCTTTGGTACCTCTTGGAAGCCTATGATATTGTCAGTATAACTGCTGTAATGTTCCCAGACACTGTTGCCAGTCGTAGCTCTCCGTAAATACGGACTGTTCGCAGTATTGTACTGAGCTGTGTGCTGGCACCCAACTGAAATGTCTACCTGCTGGCTCTTGATGCACGTCATCTGAAGGAATACCATGTCCGTCAGTATAAGGCCAAAGCCATGTAGTCTGCAGTTGACAGAACTTTCTGTCATCGGTGGTTATGTACGACACACTGAAGGGAGGGCCGAAGGAGCAGGAAGAGGTTCGTCTTAGTGACTGCAGTCTGAAGGCTGAGAGACGCCACGCGAGTGGTTATGGCTGTATGGTGATGCAATCTGGTGGTATTTGTTGCGTACCTCATGCTTGGAACACAACGGTAGACCACCATACCGGACGCCCAACGGCTCTGTAGCGGCGTTACCTCAGCTGGTGAAAAATTAAATTACTTGAACTGATTGCACGACACTATTACAGTGTTGCAGGTTCAGAGAGAAATATCACCTCGTGAAGATTTCAGCATTCTTCATAACCAGGTACTGCATCAGTTGACAGGTAATAGCACGACGCTGTCTCATGAAGATTTCAGCATTCTTCATACCCAGGTACTCCATCACTTGATGGGTACTATATTCGTACTTACGTTGAAATGCCCGTTATATGCGTATAAATTTTTTCTGAAGAACCATCCTTATAAGATGTCATTGAGCTATTTTCCCGCTATAGTTAGCCGGACAGCGGCTGAGCGGTTCTAGACGTTGCAGTCAGGAACCGCACCACCGCTACGGTCGCAGGTTCGGATCCTGCCTCGGGCATGGATGTGTGTGATGTCCTTAGGTCAGTTAGGTTTAAGTAGTTCTAAGTTCTAGGGGACGGATGACCTCAGATGTTAAGTCCCATGGTGCTCAGAGCCAACCCGCTATAGTTATGAAAAATCAAATGTCATGTCAAAGTCCCCACAAGTACAAGTCACAACTGGACAAGTTTGGTGACCGAGGTGGCCACAAATCTTTGCTGATTGTCCTCGCTGGTGTAAACATGTCGTGCACACGGACAATGATGCAGCTAGCCTATAGCTTGTTGCCGAAAGTAACATAACTGACGCTCCTCTCCTGTCAAGTTTGGACAAAAATCCTCCAGGAATCACAAATACATGTCACTATACACTGTCATCTCAAAGAATATAGGCCACACAACGCGCGTGGTGGGAAAGGCGCACCAAACACAAAACTTCTCGTCGTGAAAGGCTACCTCGCGGACCGCGTGTGGATTTTCTGTCGACCATTACCAGATGTTTTGCGAATTTATGTGTCCAGACAGATGGAGCCACGTCTCATCACTCATGATGAGCCTTAGTGTGTCCAAGACACCACCGGCAACATTTCTCAATAGCCATGAACAGAAATGCACTCTCTTCTGCAGGTCAGACTCCTTCAGTTCTTGCACAACGCTTAGCTGGCAAGGTTTTAACTTCAGTCCCCTTGAAACACGTCTGCTACTTCTCTCACTCGCATGAAACTGTTGACTCACTGTCCTGGCTTGACTTACGAGGACTTCTTTACCTTCTACACCTGCCTCTTCAATTCACGTGTGCAGATAGGTGGAGGTCTGTTCCTGGGAGCATTTTGAACCGATCCCGTAGGCCGCCATTTTTCATTCAGTTCCTGTAAGGCGCGTTTTGCTGGCGCAGAACGTCCTGGAAATTTCTCCTGAAACAAAAGTCTTTGTTTTCACAAAAGATGCAGTGCAAATGAACGCTTTAACAATGGCAACACGCTGGGGTAACGAATACGGCATTGTCACACGCTCACACTAATCCAGCTTCACACAACGAGGCCTTTTTCTCAAATCTTTGACATGTTTCACTGGCTGAGGCTGCAGCTGCCTTACTCAACAATGAAGCTCCGAGCAGTATTGGCACATCAGAGGAAACTGTTAGAACGTGCGGGACTGTTTGGACGGCGTTTCTTGTTTTCCACTATTCTCGTAAATGAGATATGGTGAGATTTTCCCAGAGCCCTCCCCTTCCACTTTGAGTTCACGCAATTAATGGATGTCTCCTTAGCGGCTTAGCCGGTTGCCATTAACGCTGCTGCACGACGGCTAGAGCGCTACTACGAGTGTTATTGAAAAGGCTAAAAAAACTTCGAGTCCTACCAAATGTTTGAGAAGAGTATCGTACTGCAGCTGCTGTGACATGTTGACTGTGTGCTTCTCTTGTAAAATATGCCAGCTCCACTAACCTAATTCCAATTAAAATACTAGGGTTGTAAAGTTCGCGGTTAACTAGTCTCGACGCATTCACATAAAATCCCAAACCTTGGATGAATTTCGTGACTAAGTCGGACTTATCCCCTGACGACGATGGGGGATGCAGAGATTGAAAGCTCGGGAATTTATCCGACTTTGATGCGGAAAGTCAACCGAGAGGTTTTTGTCGAGCACTCGGCCACAAAAGACTTGGTAGCCAAAGTCCTAGGGTGTCCTTGCGTTCTGCTTTATCTGTGCTGTAAGCACTGTCACAAAGCGATGGACGACAACTAGCGATGACTAGGTTTTAGTGTATGGCGAGGAATTTTGTTGCTGTTTATGTATGAACAAAATGCTATTCCCTCAGTGACGCCAGTCTATAGGCAATTACAGACTCGCCTAAAAATGTTAGGAAATGCTATCGTTAGACAAAGGTAACGGACGCCCAAACAAAATATCCTTATTTAGCTTCAAAGTAAATTCCATTTCCCACAATGGCGCTTCGCCCATATTTTTTACTACAAGTTTGTTTGTGTTTCGGACCTCACCTGTTTAATGGTGAAACAGGAAACATTTTGCCAAAAATGTCATCTCGGCTGCTATGTGTTACACCACTATTTTTTTTTATCGTACAGCCAATTTCAAGCTCGACGCTAATAAGTAAATAACAATTTATGCTTAAAGTGCATGACAGATTTCCCCTGACAGCTTCCCAAGGCGGCTCTATGAAAGTTTTCGCAGCGTGTCAACGCAAATAAATCGTCACGACTTTCTAGCCGCGTAAGATCGCAGTGCAATCGCGACGTTTAGAAAAGGCTACTCTCTGAAACTTCCTGGCAGATTCAAACTGTGTGCCGGACCGAGATTCGAGCTCGGGACATTTGCCTCTTGCGGGCAAGTGCTCTACCAATTCTCTCTCTACCATTCTGGAAACATCCCCCAGGCTGTGGCTAAGCCATGTCTCCGCAATATGCTTTCTTTCATGAGTGCTAGTTCTGCAAGGTTCACAGGAGAGCTTCTGTAACGTCTGGAAGGTAGGAGACGAGATACTGGCAGAAGTAAAGCTGTGAGGACGAGGCATGAGTCATGCTTGGGTAGCTCAGTTGGTAGAGTACTTGCCCGTCAAAGGCAAAAGTCCCGAATTCAAGTCTCGGTCGGGCACACAGTTTTAATCTGCGAGGAAGTTTCATATCAGCGCACACTCCGCTGCAGAGTGAAAATCTCTTTTAGGCTACTCTCTGTCCACATCTGGCGATACTCAGGTGTATCCCAGTCCGTCTCTTTACATACGAATACAGTACTAGTGGTGTGCTGTCAGCAGAACCGGTTCGAAGCTATTTTTCCACACAAACGACTCAAAATCTGGCGCCGCCCTCCCACAGTCATCCCTCGTACACTTTCCTGATTTCAGTTTTCGCTCCTAATTGTGATACGCACTATATACAAATGTTGCGCGTAGGTGACCCCCTACGCTTGGCGACCCGATCGGCGGCTTGGCACAGCCACGTCGAATTAAATTAAGCATGACGTTCCAAAACGGTAACCCTACAACAGTAAAGGGGGAGGGGATACATTGTTATTAATCATCCTAAATTGAAGTATTCCATATTTTATTCGAAGGAAGTCATCATTTATAGTTTTGCACAAGTTAATTATAATTATAACGTCTCCAGTGGTATGTGTCACATACAAAATAAACACGAAAGTCCTGTTTTACTCCCTATACTGACAATACCAGATGGCAGGAACCATTGGCAATACAGAATTTTACGAGGGTTTTGTAATCTAGGCTTAAGATCGGTAGCAGGGATGGTGAATGGTCGACTACGGTTGATTGGTAGAATTCTAGGAAAGTCTAGCTCATCTATGAAGGAGACCGCATATAGAACTCCAGTGCGACCGATTCTCGAGTATTGCTTGAGAGTTTGGGATTTACACCTGGACAGACTAAGGGGACACAATGTAGCAAATCAGAGAAATGGTGCTAGATTTGGTGCACGTTCGATCAGCACGCGAGTATTACGGAAATGCTCCGTGAACCTGAATGGAAATCCATTAATGGAAGACGTTCTTTCCACGAAACTCAACATTTATAGAATCAGCATTTGTGACTGACTGAAAAACGACTTTGCTACCCGCAGTCTACATTTCGTGTAAGGAACGCAAAGAAAGAATAAGTCAAATTACTGCTCGTACGGAAACACATAGAATTACTTTTGCCTCACTCCAAGGTGCGAGTGGAAAAGGAAAGGGAAACACAAGTCGTCGTACAAGATATCCTCAGCCATTCATCGTGTGGTGGTTTGTGGAGTATGTACAAGAGCGCGTTGAAAAGTAGTGCCTCCGAATTTTTGTTCTATACTCAATACCGGTTGAGGTATTACATGTCATAAACGTTACTCGATCGACTTTCCCGCTTCGCTGACGCACGTTGCAATCCTCTGCCGCTAGAGAGCTCCGAGTTGTAGCGTGTAACATGGCCGTGTGTAAGGTAACTATATCGGTGCGTGAGAAACAACATGCTGTAATAGATTTTATGACCCCAGAAAACGTGCCTCCAATTGAAATCCATAGAAGAATGAGAGCTGTGTTCCATGATGATTGTATCGAATCAGTAAAGTGCGACGTTAGGTTGTTCGTGCTCGTAATGAAGGACACGGTAGTGCCATCTTCAACGAGTGTGACAGAACTCGGGGTGAACGGTAGCGTGCTGCATCCATGATATGCCTCACTTAGTTGACAACTGCGCCCGTGTTATCCGACAATTTCCTCTGACATGCATGAATAATCGGTTAATTGCAATTATTCGCTTATCTATAGCACACCAGCACATCGCCAGAAGATGCAGACAGAGAGAATCCTTTCCGAAGCACTGCGCTGACACTCCGATTTTGTGCGACAAGAAACCCCTTGAAAGTGTGGATTGCATACTACCAAGATACGAGTATATGGCGGTTGTAGCTTTAGTTTTAGTTTAGTTATCTCAAGTTCCGTTGATCATTTTCACGATTATTTTATCGATATGATGTGGAACAAGACAGATTACAAGATATACATATACACACACATAAATAGTGTTAATGTTAATATCACTGAAATTTTTAGTTATTCACATGCAACTACATTTAGAGGTACTTCTTTTTTTTAATTTTTTTTTTTACAGCTGTCTCGCCATCATGTCGGCCTGACAAATTCTAAGAAATGGCGGTCTTCTGGCTGACAACGCAGTGGAAGGAGATCACCACCGACTCCGACACAGAATCTGCCACCACCAGTTGACCAGATGTCACATCTAGATGTAATTCAGCAAGTGAAGTTGCAAGTTACATCTAGTAAAGTGCATATCAGTGTAAGAGACGGCAGTGCAAGAAACATTCCCAAGCATTAAGGCACTTTGGCATGTATCACTGGAACTTTCTCGTAACGATTTGTTTCTCAAACTTCAAACACTAAATATTTAGGTAGCACCGTCATCCACTATAGTGGACCGAATGACCCCTGTGCGCGTATAGCATAAAGAAGGACACTAACGATGTCTTTATCCAATATCCTCTGTGATCACAAGATTAAACTTTGCATCCGGCTCCACAAAGAAACAAAAGTACCAGCAGGAGAACTGGAACGAACAAGTTGTCAGCCAAAAATATCACAGATATGCGGAACGAACCTATAGCCCAGGGACACAGCAGCGCCTTCTGCCCTGGTTACCTGAATGAGGGGCAATATCTCTGGCTATAAAATCTTTCTGAAATTCCAGTTCCTGCTCAGACTGGTCTTTATACCTACGAAATTAGAGTCAGATGATTAACCGCCTCAGTTGTAAATAGTTTTGTCGGTTCAAAATTTAATCAATAAAACTATTTACAACTGAAACGGTCAATAATCTGGCTCTACTGTGAAGCTCAAATGCGGATGCTCTTCTAATCAAAGCTTATATAAATGGTTCAAATGGCTCTGAGCACTATGGGACTTAACATCTGAGGTCATCAGTCCCCTAGAACTTAGAACTACTTAAACCTAACTAACCTAAGGACATCACACATATCAATGCCCGAGGCGGGATTCGAACCTGCGATCGTAGCAGTCGCGCGGTTCCAGACTGAGCGTCTAGAACATCTCGGCTACACCGGCCGGCGCAAAGCTTATATACTTGGGAAGTTTCATGCATTGTTGCCCTTAGCCATAATACCTGCTGCTGTTAGCTACGCCTCTCAACAACGAGAGATGCACGTTCTTTCATATTTCCACCTCGTTTAACGGTTCATTAGTGATTTTTCTGGTTACAGCATCTGTCTGTAACATTATCACTTACTGCTGTTACACTGTTATTCACATCGCTCGAGATTGTTCTGTTTCGGGCAGTTTTTATTGTTTGTAGAGTTTTTTGCGAACGTCCTGTATTTCATAAAAGAAGATGACTAACTAAGGGTTGACTTGGAAAACTGACAGAGGTTACTGTAATATATAAGGCAAATAAAAATGCGTACAGCGAAGAAAAACTGCTATTACTATTCAGTACATAGCGATACTTCAATATAAATTACAGAAAATATATGAGAAAGTGTATTATGTTGTGGCCGAGCGGTTCTAGGCGCTACAGGCTGCCACCGCGCGACCGCTACGGTCGCAGGTTCGAATCCTGCCTCGTGCATGGTTGTGTGTGATGTCCTTAGGTTAATTAGGTTTAAGTAGTTCTAAGTTATAGGGGACTGATGACCTCAGAAGTTAAGTCCCATAGTGCTCAGAGCCATTTGAACCATTTTTGTATTATGTCATCGTTGCGCAAGCATAGTGAATCAGAAGTCAGCGCTTGCGCGATAATGCATCAGTGAAAATTTCTACGCCTTTAATGAAAATGGTGGATTCCGAACACAAGTCATTATGCGTTTTAGAATGTAACTACTGTAGTTCTATAATCAGAGTGCAGAGATTTCTACGGATGACATCTTTCAGGAAGGTGGAGCGTTCACCTTGGGGATACAAGGGTCACACATTTTTAAATCAAATCTTTCACACCGTCGTACTGGACTTGCCAACGCTGTGTTGTGCTCTTAGTGACACTGATTTCCGGAACTGGCACCCTCGAATTTTTTTGTATTGGTACGTGTGAAACGCACAAGATTCAAAATGGGTATTTCTAATGCGCTTGAGTAGGGAACTTCACATATGCTTGAGAATGTATGGCATGAAATGTACTCGTATTATCGCTTAATATTATCTATGTGACCAAGAGCAGTCGCACAAAACACCTATAAAGTATGTAAAAAAGGAACTTTCTTCTACATTCTCTGTAGAAATTAAATAGCTATAGCTTCCGTCATCGCTATATTCGTTTTGAATTACTCTGTATAAAGTAATTTATTTATTGTCTTTACTGTTTCCAGTAACCTATGGATACTATATTTTTATGTTTCTGATAAGTATTTCAAGTTAATTTCTGTCGATTTCAGATGTTTAGTGTACACACAGTTACTTATTAATCTCAACAGCCCATTGTAAAGCAGAGCTGCTAACCAACGTATTTTGCTGTATTGCCGTAGGATTACTGAAATGACGGTACTACAGCCCGATTGATAATTGATTTGAAAATTTGTTCCTTGATTGGTGTGCATGCACTGTGTGTTGCCTTTGTATTCTTGTACTAGGCCACAGGTTCTCTGCCGGATGATTGTTTAAAATCTTCTCACCTCTAAACATTCAAAATGGTCACTAGAGTACAAACGTAACGGTGAACTCATTGAACTGCTGGGGACGCGAGAAAATAAAAAAAAGTGAAATGTATAACTTAATGATAATTTTAGTAAAGAACATATCTTTTTCGCATCGCAGAGAAACATGTGAAAGCCTGTCCGCTAAGCTGTACAGAACAGAGCAGTCTCATAGAAACCTCACTTTTTTCTTTCCCAAATTATCTCTGCGGAGTTTCTGGACTGCGTTCGACCTGGCCCTCTTTGCTGATGAATATTAAAGAGTGTGACGACGGTATCACGTAAAATACGATTATCGCAGGAACCTTAACTAGGTCGTATACAAGAGCGCTTGAATATTCATTTCTTATTTTTTCGTACAAACCTACGATTAGCAGCTTGCGCCCATACCTGCTGTTGACGGCTGGGCCACGTCTACATAGAGGCAATCTATGGGGCGCTACAGTTTGCAGGTTAACGAGAACTTCTAAAGAATCAGTTCTACCTTACTAGCATCACATTCTCCCAGCGTTATCCCTTGTCGTCATCCTCTCTAAGTTACAATAAAAACTGCCTATCTGGTATAGTCAGATAAAGAGTTAGTACTGGTAATGACTGCCAGATTTCGTGTGGCAGACTACCATAAAACTTTCTTTTATCGTACTCTCTAGCATTTTTGTAATGTGACCTCTTAGTGTACCGAGTGTGGTGGCGCAGTGGCTAGCACACTGGACTCGCATGCGGGAGGCCGACGGTTCAATCCCGCGTCCGGCCATCCTGATTTAGGTTTTCCGTGATTTCCCTAAATCACTTAAGGTAAATGCCGGGATGGCACCTTTGAAAGGGTACGGCCGATTTCATTCCCTAATTTAATGAGACCAATGACCTCGCTGCTTGGTCTCTTCCAAAAACAACCAACCCTCTTAAGTGTAACTGCTTAGTGTAAATGACGGTGACTACCGAGTCTAAAGTGTACCGCCGTCCCACAGCCTACTCATCTAGAACAGCAGAAAGTCGCCGCCGAGACAAATATCTGAATGCATCTCTATTGATCAGGTAGAAATGAAAACTATGAGATAACATGGAGCCACGCAGGCAAACAGGTTGAAGTATAAACTTTGATGACATTCACGTTAACTACATTCTAAATGGTGTCTTGTTCCAGTTAGTGATCTATGTTCGATTGCTGAGCGACGGGCGAACATAAAATTTTAGCTTCTATACACGTAAGAATCGATCAAGAAGTCTATTTACGTTCGAAGGCCACACTAATCCCTTGATAGGTGCCGATGGTTATGCACTGAGGTGACAAAAGTTGTGAGATATCTCTCATTATCGTGACGGACCGCATTATTCCGCGCATTGTGCAGCACCTCAAGTTGTAATAGACTCTACACGTTTTTGGAAGTCCCTTGCAGAACTACTGAGCCATGTTGCCTCTATAGCCGTCCATAATTGCAAAAGTGTTGCCTCTCGATTATGTCCCATAGATGTTTGATAGGTTTCGAGTGATCTCGGTGGCCAAATCATTGGCTCGAACTGTCCATATTGTTCTTCAAACAAATCGCGAACAATTGTGGTCCAGTGATATGGCGCATTGTCATCCATAAAGATTCTGTCTTTGTCTGGGAACATGATATTGCCGGCCGCGGTGGTCTAGCGGTTCTAGGCGCTCAGTCCGGAACCGCGCGACTGCTACAGTCGCAGGTTCGAATCCTGCCTCGGGCATGGATGTGTGTGATGTCCTTAGGTTGGTTAGGTTTAAGTAGTTCTAAGTTCTAGGCGACTGATGACCTCAGAAGTTAAGTCCCATAGTGCTCAGAGTCATTTGAACATGATATTCATGAAGGGCTTCAAATGGGTTCTAAGTAGCCGAACGTAATCATTTCCAGTCAGTTGGACCACAGCACCGAGTCCACTCAATGTATATGCAGCGCACACCATTTTAGAGCCCCCACCAGTTTGCACAGTGCCATGTTGACACCTTAGCTCGATGGTTTCATGTGGTCTGAGCCACACTCGAACTCTACCATCACCTCTTACCAGATGGAAACGGGATTAATCTGACCAGGCTGCGGTCATGTCTAGGGTCCTACGAACATGGTCAAGAGCCCAGGAGAGGCACTCGCGTCGGTCGTCTGCTCTACATTGATTTCTGCAGTTATTTCACAAAGTGTTGCTTGACTGTTAGCACTGACAACTCTAAGCAAACGCCACTGCTCTCGATCATTAAGTGATGGCCGTCGGCCACTGCGTTGCCCACGATGAGAGGTAATGTCTGACATTGGGTATTTTCGGCATACTCTTGACACTGTGAATCTCGGAATACTGAATTCTCCAACAATTTCCGAAATGGAATGTCGCATGTGTCTAGCTCCAACTACCATTCCGCGTTAAAAGTCTGTCAATTCGCCTCGGGCAGCCATAATCACGTCGGAAGCCTTTCGACACGAATCATCTGAGTGTAAATGACAACTCCATCAATGCACTGCCCTTTAATACACTCCTGGAAATTGAAATAAGAACACCGTGAATTCATTGTCCCAGGAAGGGGAAACTTTATTGACACATTCCTGGGGTCAGATACATCACATGATCACACTGACAGAACCACAGGCACATAGACACAGGCAACAGAGCATGCACAATGTCGGCACTAGTACAGTGTATATCCACCTTTCGCAGCAATGCAGGCTGCTATTCTCCCATGGAGACGGTCGTAGAGATGCTGGATGTAGTCCTGTGGAACGGCTTGCCATGCCATTTCCATCTGGCGCCTCAGTTGGACCAGCGTTCGTGCTGGACGTGCAGACCGCGTGAGACGACGCTTCATCCAGTCCCAAACATGCTCAATGGAGGACAGATCCGGAGATCTTGCTGGCCAGGGTAGTTGACTTACACCTTCTATAGCACGTTGGGTGGCACGGGATACATGCGGACGTGCATTGTCCTGTTGGAACAGCAAGTTCCCTTGCCGGTCTAGGAATGGTAGAACGATGGGTTCGATGACGGTTTGGATGTTCAGTGTCCCCTCGACGATCACCAGTGGTGTACTGCCAGTGTAGGAGATCGCTCCCCACACCATGATGCCGGGTGTTGGCCCTGTGTGCCTCGGTCGTATGCAGTCCTGATTGTGGCGCTCACCTGCACGGCGCCAAACACGCATACGACCATCATTGGCACCAAGGCAGAAGCGACTCTCATCGCTGAAGACGACACGTCTCCATTCGTCCCTCCATTCACGCCTGTCGCGACACCACTGGAGGCGGGCTGCACGATGTTGGGGCGTGAGCGGAAGACGGCCTAACGGTGTGCGGGACCGTAGCCCAGCTTCATGGAGACGGTTGCGAATGGTCCTCGCCGATACCCCAGGAGCAACAGTGTCCCTAATTTGCTGGGAAGTGGCGGTGCGGTCCCCTACGGCACTGCGTAGGATCCTACGCTCTTGGCGTGCATCCGAGCGTCGCTGCGGTCCGGTCCCAGGTCGACGGGCACGTGCACCTTCCGCCGACCACTGGCGACAACATCGATGAACTGTGGAGACCTCACGCCCCACGTGTTGAGCAATTCGGCGGTACGTCCACCCGGCCTCCCGCATGCCCACTATACGCCCTCGCTCAAAGTCCGTCAATTGCACATACGGTTCACGTCCACGCTGTCGCGGCATGCTACCAGTGTTAAAGACTGCGATGGAGCTCCGTATGCCACGGCAAACTGGCTGACACTGACGGCGGCGGTGCACAAATGCTGCGCAGCTAGCGCCATTCGACGGCCAACACCGCGGTTCCTGGTGTGTCCGCTGTGCCGTGCGTGTGATCATTGCTTGTACAGCCCTCTCGCAGTGTCCGGAGCAAGTATGGTGGGTCTGACACACCGGTGTCAATGTGTTCGTTTTTCCATTTCCAGGAGTGTATCTTGTGTAAGTGATACCATCGCATCTGTATATGTGCATATCGCTATTTCATGGCTTGTCACCTCAGTGTACGCTGATGAGCCAGAGCATTATGACCACATTCCTAAGAGCCGGTATGTCCACTTTTGGCACGAATAACAGCGGCGACGAGTCGTGTCATTGAAGCAGTGAGACCTCGGTGGGTCGTCGGAGGCAGTTGGCACAGCATCGACTCACTCAACTTACTTAATTTCCATAAATTCCGGGGAGAGGGCAATGAGCTCTGACGCGCGTTCAATAACATCACAGATGTGCTCGATCGGGTTCAGATCTGGTGATTTGGGGGGGCCAACACATCAATTGGAAGTCGCCATTGTGCTCTTCGAACCACCGCATTGCCCTCCTGACTTGGTAACATGGAGCATTATTTTGCTGAAAAATAACACTGCCGTCGGGAAACATGATCGTCGTGAAAGGGTGTACGTGGTCTGCAACCAATCTGCGATACTCCTTGGCCGCCATAGTGCCGTGCATGGGCTTCATTGGACCCAGCGATGTCCACGTGAATCTACATCTACATCTACATCTACGTCCATACTCCGCAAGCCACCTGACGGTGTGTGGCGGAGGGTACCTTCAGTACCTCTATCGGTTCTCCCTTCTATTCCAGTCTCGTATTGTTCGTGGAAAGAAGGATTGTCGGTATGCCTCTGTGTGGGCTCTAATCTCTCTGATTTTATCCTCATGGTCTCTTCGCGAGATATACGTAGGAGGGAGCAATATACTGCTTGACTCTTCGGTGAAGGTATGTTCTCGAAACTTCAATAAAAGCCCGTACCGAGCTACTGAGCGTCTCTCCTGCATAGTCTTCCACTGGAGTTTATCTATCATCTCCGTAACACTTTCGCGATTACTAAATGATCCTGTAACGAAGCGCGCTGCTCTCCGTTGGATCTTCTCTATCTCTTCTATCAACCCTATCTGGTACGGATCCCACACTGCTCAGCAGTATTCAAGCAGTGGGCGAACAAGCGTACTGTAACCTACTTCCTTTGTTTTCGGATTGCATTTCCTTAGGATTCTTCCAATGAATCTCAGTCTGGCATCTGCTTTACCGACGATCAACATTATATGATCATTCCATTTTAAATCACTCCTAATGCGTACTCCCAGATAATTTATGGTATTAACTGCTTCCAGTTGCTGACCTGCTATTTTGTAGCTAAATGATAAAGCATCTATCTTTCTGTATATTCGCAGCACATTACACTTGTCTACATTGAGATTCAATTGCCATTCCCTGCACCATGCGTCAATTCGCTGCAGATCCTCCTGCATTTCAGTACAATTTTCCAGTGTTACAACCTCTCGGTACACCACAGCATCATCTGCAAAAAGCCTCAGTGAACTTCCGATGTCATCCACCAGGTCATTTATGTATATTGTGAATAGCAACGGTCCTATGACACTCCCCTGCGGCACACCTGAAATAACTCTTACTTCGGAAGACTTCTCTCCATTGAGAATAACATGTTGCGTCCTGTTATCTAGGAACTCCTCAATCCAATCACACAATTGGTCTGATAGTCCATATGCTCTTACTTTGTTCATTAAACGACTGTGGGGAACTGTATCGAACGCCTTGCGGAAGTCAAGAAACACGGCATCTACCTGGGAACCCGTGTCTAGGGCCCTCTGAGTCTCGTGGACGAATAGCGCGAGCTGGGTTTCACATGACCGTCTTTTTCGAAACCCATGCTGATTCCTACAGAGTAGATTTCTAGTCTCCAGAAAAGTCATTATACTCGAACACAATACGTGTTCCAAAATTCTGCAACTGATCGACGATAAAGATATAGGTCTATAGTTCTGCACATCTGTTCGACGTCCCTTCTTGAAAACGGGGATGACCTGTGCCCTTTTCCAATCCTTTGGAACGCTACGCTCTTCTAGAGACCTACGGTACACCGCTGCAAGAAGGGGGGCAAGTTCCTTCGCGTACTCTGTGTAAAATTGAACTGGTATCCCATCAGGTCCAGAGGCCTTTCCTCTTTTGAGCGATTTTAATTGTTTCTCTATCCCTCTGTCGTCTATTTCGATATCTACCATTTTGTCATCTGTGCGACAGATCTGTGTCCCCAGAGCATAATGGAACCGCCGCCAGATTATCTCAGTCCTGCAGTACAGGTGTCAAGTAGCTGTTACTCAGAAAGACAACAGGTTCGCGCCCTCCCATCGGTACAAAGAAGAAGGTATCGGAATGCGTCAGGCCATGCTACGCCTATCACTGCGCCAACGTCCAGTGGCGATGATCACGTGCCCATTTCAGTCGCAGTCTCGTGGTATTGACATTGGAAGATGCGTGGATCGTCGGCTGTGGAGGCCCATCCTTAGGAGTGTTCGGTACACAGTGTGTTCAGACACACTTGTACTTTGCGCAGCACGGAAGCCAGATGTTAATTCCGCCACAGTTCGCCGCTTGCTCAGCCTGCGACGTCCGACTGTAATGAGGGGTGGCCATCCAAACCCACGGTGTCTGGACGTGGATTCACCTTGGTTCTTCCACGTGTTGAGGACACCCGCCACAGTACTCCTCGAACGTCAGACAGGTCGTGGAGTTTACGAGCTGCTCGTGCCGTGCCTCCGGGCTGCCCTCGGCCAGACTCAGATAGAAATTACAATGAAATGAATACCCTTACCGGCATACAGGCGCTGATACAAGTCAACGGGGACAGCTGAAAATGTGTGCCCCGAGCGGGACTCGAACCCGGGATCTCCTGCTTACATGGCAGACGCTCTGTCCATCTGAGCCACCGAAGACACAGAGGATAGTGCGACTGCAGGAACTTATCTCTGGCACGCCTCCCGTGAGACCCACATTCGCAACTTACTGTCCCGCACTATATTCAAAGCGCCCCTGCCCACTATACTCATTACTCGCGGCCGTACCACCGATTCCAGTAAGAGTTCGGGCAATGTTTGTGCATCCGCACAGAAGAAGATGGTCAATTGGCCTGTGAGCCTTAACTATATACACTCCTGGAAATTGAAATAAGAACACCGTGAATTCATTGTCCCAGGAAGGGGAAACTTTATTGACAGATTCCTGGGGTCAGATACATCACATGATCACACTGACAGAACCACAGGCATATAGACACAGGCAACAGAGCATGCACAATGTCGGCACTAGTACAGTATATATCCACCTTTCGCAGCAATGCAGGCTGCTATTCTCCCATGGAGACGATCGTAGAGATGCTGGATGTAGTCCTGTGGAACGGCTTGCCATGCCATTTCCACCTGGCGCCTCAGTTGGACCAGCGTTCGTGCTGGACGTGCAGACCGCGTGAGACGACGCTTCATCCAGTCCCAAACATGCTCAATGGGGGACAGATCCGGAGATCTTGCTGGCCAGGGTAGTTGACTTACACCTTCTAGAGCACGTTGGGTGGCACAGGATACATGCGGACGTGCATTGTCCTGTTGGAACACCAAGTTCCCTTGCCGGTCTAGGAATGGTAGAACGATGGGTTCGATGACGGTTTGGATGTACCGTGCACTATTCAGTGTCCCCTCGACGATCACCAGTGGTGTACGGCCAGTGTAGGAGATCGCTCCCCACACCATGATGCCGGGTGTTGGCCCTGTGTGCCTCGGTCGTATGCAGTCCTGATTGTGGCGCTCACCTGCACGGCGCCAAACACGCATACGACCATCATTGGCACCAAGGCAGAAGCGACTCTCATCGCTGAAGACGACACGTCTCCATTCGTCCCTCCATTCACGCCTGTCGCGACACCACTGGAGGCGGGCTGCACGATGTTGGGGCGTGAGCGGAAGACGGCCTAACGGTGTGCGGGACCGTAGCCCAGCTTCATGGAGACGGTTGCGAATGGTCCTCGCCGATACCCCAGGAGCAACAGTGTCCCTAATTTGCTGGGAAGTGGCGGTGCGGTCCCCTACGGCACTGCGTAGGATCCTACGGTCTTGGCGTGCATCCGTGCGTCGCTGCGGTCCGGTCCCAGGTCGACGGTCACGTGCACCTTCCGCCGACCACTGGCGACAACATCGATGTACTGTGGAGACCTCACGCCCCACGTGTTGAGCAATTCGGCGGTACGTCCACCCGGCCTCCCGCATGCCCACTATACGCCCTCGCTCAAAGTCCGTCAACTGCACATACGGTTCACGTCCACGCTGTCGCGGCATGCTACCAGTGTTAAAGACTGCGATGGAGCTCCGTATGCCACGGCAAACTGGCTGACACTGACGGCGGCGGTGCACAAATGCTGCGCAGCTAGCGCCATTCGACGGCCAACACCGCGGTTCCTGGTGTGTCCGCTGTGCCGTGCGTGTGATCATTGCTTGTACAGCCCTCTCGCAGTGTCCGGAGCAAGTATGGTGGGTCTGACACACCGGTGTCAATGTGTTCTTTTTTCCATTTCCAGGAGTGTATATATAAATGAAGATGGTATCTGTTCTTTCGGACATGTCCGAAAGAGCAGATACCATCTTCATATTTATATAGACTCAAATAGATCTCGCCCCTTCCCGAGTCTACACACGGACAGCACGCTCACTCATCCTACGTGCATAGAGTGTAACGCTGCTATCGCCTGGACGGGCTTACATCGATAGTAGGTCGGTGGTCATAATATTCTGACTGATCAGTGTGGACGGGCATCGGTGTCGCGCTGCTTTGTACATCCGCTGCAGTAAAGCTCTCAGACAGCAACTTTTTGGTCCCTCCTAGAATGTTATTAACAATAATTTGTCTAGGATGAAACGATATATTTTGTAAAGTGTCTTCTCAGAGTGGTTACCGCATTGACATATACTTTTGAAAGCAGGAAAGAACTACTGTCAGAGTAAAAGCTCCGAAGGTGGGTTGGGACATGTCATTTTGGAAGAACTACGCGAAAGGTAAAGTTGCCCAACATGAATATCTTACGAAATGAAATACTAGTGTCGTCAGCAGACGAACGATCATAATCAACCCTGACATGCCACATCGAACAAATAGATCACTATCAGGAGTGTCATATGTCTCATCGAATGAATGGAGCACCATCACCAGTACCACTTTCTTCTTCGAACCGACGGATCAACAGTGTCGTATGCCTCATCAAACAGACGGATCATCAACTGTCTCATGTGACGTCATTACACCAGACATTGAGCACAGGTCGATTAATTTATTGTGGGAGTGCATCACAGCGACCAGAGATTCAAAGAGAGACATCGTTTCCACTGGGAGATGTTTGAGACTTAGATCAGGTCCTTGGTGCAACTACTGGGGATCAATGTACCTGTTCACATTTCCATAGAGAATCCAGCAAGGTGGCATTGTTGGTAAAACACTACAGGACGGTTTGGAGTGGTGGAGGAGTGGGAGGATGAGAATCGGGTTTCGCTCTTACCCCAGTCATCTAGCACTGACTTTTCCGTGGTTTCACTGAACCATTTCTACATATATAATTGCAAGCCAATTTGCGGTGCCATTTTATGGCGTTTGGTGCAGAGAACTTCGTGTACTATCAGTTCATCATTTCGTCCTTTCGTGCTCCATTCGTGACTGGTGTACCGGAAGGAGGACTGCCCGCAGCATTTGCTACCTGAATTTGACGAATACTTCCGTAATTCTCTCGCCGCTACTAAGGGACCCGTCAAAACGTATGTTACTTTTCTTTAAATCTTGCCTGTCTGCTCTAAAAGACATTGCTGGCAAGGGTTGTAAGAGGTCCATGATGAAGGAATTTGTTGCTAGCGCACTCGAGCATATGTAATTTCGATGGATTGCTCACGCGCTGCCTGCGATATGTAAGCTATAATAGAATCTGAGAGCAAATAGCAGTGTTGACGGCAGTAGGAACTGTGTGTCAGTAGCAGTAAGTAGTTGCTAGCGAGCAGTCTAGTCGTGTGTCTGGAGTTGGCTGGGCCGGTCGTGGGGAGCGATGGCGGAGCCTGAGCGATATAATGTAAGGTAAAAGCAGCCTCGCGCATATGTAGTATTGTTATAAGTCCCATGTAAATGTGTCTAAAAAAATCTCTTAATAATAATCTTTCTTATAAAAAAGTAACTTTTGACAATCAATCATCTCGATTTAAAGAATTTACTAGTTTCTCCAATCCTTGGTCATTCCGATTATTGAAAAGAAAAATCAGTTGTTTCCTTTTATAAATGACAAATCTATCGGCCAGCATTGCACAGGGCTATGCCAGAATAATTTCTTATAGGAGCAGATATATATGCGTTATCCGGCGACCTTACTGAGGTAAGAACTTTCAATTTTTTTAGAATGATCTTTCAGGGCCATGACGCAGCACTGCTGACGTCCAAAATTTACCAGTTCAAATTCACAGTCAATTATTGAAAGGTTAGCCGGCCGGTGTGGCCGTGCCGTTAAAGGCGCTTCAGTCTGGAACCGCGTGACCGCTACGGTCCCAGGTTCGAATCCTGCCTCGGGCATGAATGTGTGTGATGTCCTTAGGTTAGTTAGGTTTAAGTAGTTCTAAGTTCTAGGGGACTGCTGACCACAGATTTTCTTGAAAGGTTATAAGTGAGTCGCAATTTAATTGAGTGGTGAGTCACATTGTATTATTGGTAGGTTTCGCAACTTTTACTATTGAGAGGTTACACTAAATGTGAATATTGTTCATTTTTTTTGTGGGGATTCATATTTATATTATTTTGTTTTGTGGGGAGGTTACACTTGGCGAGCCTGCCAGGATCGTATTTTTGTGAATTTCTGAGAGGTAGTCAGTTATATATCTGCTCTTATTTACTTAATATTAAATGTAGTTTGCATCTGGCGCAACGCATTTACTAATTTGTCACTCTTTCCTTCACAGATCATCGGCAATTTATTGCTCTTTGTTGTAATTGTATTTGTTCCATTTTTGCTTTGTCTTTGTTTCATTTTGTGCTTAACTTTGATTTACGATAATGCCGCGAAAAACTGCTAACAGTACATTGCAATATGCAATGAGTGAAAAAGCTGACTCGAATAATTTGACCGATCATACTAGCGACAGTCAATGTAATAGTGATAATCCTCTAATTACAGATAATCAGCGCGTACCGACCACTAGTAATGATTTTAATTCTAATGATGAGTAAACAAATTCAATTGTGTCTACTGTTATTTTAACGACAGTTAATGACGCGGCACGTTCCGTTACAATGAACGCTGCCCATTTTGAAACACCTGATTTGCAAAGTTTACACAGTGAATTGAGAAATGTTTCTAACGAATGTGAACAATATACACAAAACGCGTCAGATTTATTTGATTCCGATGTAGTGACCAACAGAGCACATCCGATTTGCAAACCTTTTCGTGAATCAGACAATGACCTAATGGTTACACAAAACGCGACAAATGTAGATACACCAACACACAGCGTGGAAAATAGAGTCGCTAATTTTGGCATGGATCAAGTTATGGCAGTATTGCTACAACTGAATGAAAATCTCAAACAGTCGAAGAAAGAACAAGACGAAAATTTCAAACGACTTAATGAATCGTACAAACAACTTAATGAAAAACAGGACAAACTTAATGAATCGTACAAACAACGTAATGAAAATCTCAAACAATGGAATGAAAAACTAAACAACAGTTTCAAACAATTTAATGATAAACAAGACAACAATTTCAAACAACTTAGTGAACAGATTGCAGCCGTTGCCGTGCAATGTCATGATACTAAAAAACAATTACGTGAGGAAATTAAGGCTTGTGCTAGGAATAGTAGTGAAGAAATTAGATCTGTTGCACAAGAATTATGTAATACACATGCAGCCACAACGAAATTACTTAGAGATGAAATTAAAGCAGTCGCTAAACAATGTCCTGAAAATGCAACAAAGTTACGCGACGAGTTTAAATTAATGTCAGCAGCACTTTCACGCACTCTGGAAGCGAAAGTCGATAAGAAATGTGAACAACAGAACAGCCAAATTGACGAACGTTTTAAAGTGACAGAATTGAAAAATGTTTCAGCCTCTAACACGTCACAGCATATGCCACATTGTGAACATTTTTCACATTCACACAGCCAGAGTAATTTAGGTAATTTACAGAGTGTACGTGACTTAGATTCCGAACAGTCACATATAAACAGATTATCATACAATCCTGAACCAGTTCACACATTCAGAGACGATAACGTTGATTTTTATCCGTGAAAAATTCTAAGGTACTTAGTAATGACGGAACACAGATACACTCTTTCGACTGGATACAACGATTTACTTTTTAATTTTCACCGGCATTGCCTGTAATGCAGAAACTAAAATTTATTTGCAGCGTGTAAGTGCCCTCAGGGGACTCATTACACTTCGATGAATATGTGCCGTAGCGTGCACAGGGTCCCGAGCCGTAGTAGTGCTGTTTGATCTTTAGTTTTATGCACTGCTGCCTTGTCTTCTACTACCCTTTATATCTATCAAAACAACTCTTCAACTACCGATCTATCAAGGATTAAGAATGAGCAATGAAAACCTGATATGACAAGTTTTACCTGAAAGTGACAGTTTTCATTAGACGCTCCAGGACAGACAACCACCAGAATTTTAATAACAGACAAAATTTTAATCAGCAGTTCCCTCATAATTATCAGCAACAGCAAACATATTTTGGCAACAATAGAGGTTTTTCCCCACAACAGCAACAAAACCAGCTGGTTAGCATACCTAACTAACAATGTAATGTGCAAGGTCAACCAAGCGTTAATGTTTCGCCGCCTGCACGTATAGCGTCGGCCACACCAAATAGTAATGCACAGCAGCAAGGAAATCACTACGTACAGAAGACACATCATTTCAACTCATATCGTAACGCACCGTATAGCAATGATTATCATGACAGACGTAAAAGTAATGATCACAGATTTCAGGCTACATTTAATAACAGTAGGTCTTTCCAGCAGCAGAATCATCCGCAACAATAAATTATCAATAATGAACCAGACAGTAGGTATCATCCCGAACCTAATACGTCAGGACGAAGTATCGGAACAGTACAGTAGTCGAAATGCCACAGCATCCTCCCGCAAATAACAGCACGTCAGAAAGAATTTGACTAGATACAGTACAGACTGAATCTTCCAGCAACATAAGCAATACTTTTGACACACAGAATCTTGTTCACGAAAATGTTATTAGTTTTGACGACATCCGATACACACTTTTGCATGAAAGACAGAATCACAACGTATGTAGACGACATCGTTATTGCGTAAGCTAACTGGTGTGAACACAATCTGATTCTTGAACAACTGTTGCAAACTTTTCGTGCACAAGGACTCACAGTTAATCTTAGCAAATCGCACTTCGGCAAAACTTCCATAAAATTTCTTGGACATGTAATTTCAGGGGAAGGCATTACGCCTGACCCGGAAAAACTTCAAGCTTTACGTGACATTACTGTTCCAACGACGAAGAAACAACTACGCAGCTTTTCGGGATTAATTAACTTTTTCCGTAAATTTATTCATTACTCTGCTTTAGACACACCTAGATTATGCCAACTAACGGGTAAAAACGCTATTTGGTCCTGGGATAGCCAAGCACATTCTGAATTTGTTAATTTGAAACATGCCTTGTTGAATGCACCACTTTTATCACACCCAGATCCTACCAGAAATTTTTCCATTGCCACCGACAGTTTTAACGCCGCTTTAGGCGCACACATTTTTCAGGAAATTGAAGAAGACGGTACTACAGTAATTAAAAACATCGCCTTTGCGAGTCGCATTCTGTCACCTGCTGAACGCAATTATTCTGTTACAGAACTTGAAATATTATGTGTTGTATGGGCATTTACGAGATTTAGGCATTTTGTTTATGGAAGACATACGACCGTTTACACAGATCATAGAGCTATACAGTTTTTACTTTCCGCAAAATTTACACATGACAGATTAAGCAGATGGAAACTTTATTTACAGGAATTTGATTTTACAATTATTCACATTCCCGGTACACAAAATGTTGTAGGAGACGCACTATCCCGTTCTCTCATTAACAATCAGCAAGGCATCGCAACCAACTTCTGCCAAGCAAATTTTAACGTCATGTATATTCAACAAGTAGCATTTGAAAATTTCATTTCGTCGTCATTACGAGACATAGCACAAGAGCAGAGCGAAGACAACATATGGAAAGAAATTAAACACATTTGGCAAGATAGGAATAACGTTACTATTAGAAACCACTACACTGTACGCAATAACATTCTGTTTCGATGCTCTCACCCTGACAGCAACAGTTGGTTATTATGCATTCCTGACGAACTTATTAACAAATTAATTTGGTACACTCATTTAAGTTACGCACATTACGGAGCCAGAAAATGTTTTCTTATACTGAGACAGAACTGTTACTTTGCCAACATGGAGAAACGTATTCGACGAGTTTTAGCGTCATGTAAAATCTGCCAGAAAGCTAAATCAGACACGACTTCACATATTCCTGAGTTAAATCCTATTGTACCCGTTAAATTGAGACACATGGCCGCTGTAGACATTTTTGGACCGATTCCCAGAACTAATAGAGGTTTTTGCTACATCTTTGTCGCTGTTGAACTCACTTCGAAATTTGTTACCTTCACTCCGTTACGCAAAGTTACTGCTAAAACTATTTCGAATGCATTTGTAAAGCATTTTCTACTTCATGTAGGGCATGTACTGAAAGTAATTTCCGACAATGGACCGCAATTTCGATCTACGATATGGAGCTAGAAACATTTCTCCGATCTATATATCCAAGTATCACGCTTCTTCGAACCCTTGTGAACGACTAATGGAAGAAATTGGTAAACTATGTAGAATATACTGCCATAAAAAACATATTGATTGGGACACACACATACTCTCATTCCAGGATGTAATTAACTCCATACCAAATGAATCTACTACGCTATCTCCGACTGTTATATTGAAAAATGTTGAACCACCCAACAAAATTAAAGAATTAGTATCCTTTCCTACATCTCGTCGACTACGCCACCATGAAATAATTGACATTGCGCTGAACATCAAAAGTGCCGCAGAGCGCCGGAGACGACAGCAGAAACAAGTTTGTACACACCATGACTTTCACATTGGACAGAAGATATTAGTACGTACGCACTATTTATCCAACAGAGGAAAGAGTAGATGCAGTAAATTTGAGCTTCTATACGCAGGTCCATACAGAATTCGCAGCATTCCTCACCCCAATGTAGTACACGTCGCAACTTTGAGAACCAGAAAAAGCAAAGGCAATCACCATGTCTCCAATAGTAAACCCTTTATTGAATGAACATACTTTGTGATTTATCACACTGTAATGCCATTTCCTGATTTTTATATGACCACTTATGCAATTATATTTATGTGACTTCTTACTGATAATGATCGTATTTTCTTTTCTCTTGGCAAGTGCCCGGCAAGGTATGGTTAGTAGGTCGCTTTTGTTAGACATCAGACCGTGCACATTTTCCCTTTTTTATGTATGTCTGATTGTTTTCCTATCGAAAGTAGAATTTTGACTGTGTGCACTATGTAATCTTTAAGATATAACAAACACCAGTTGACTTTGACATTTTTCCCTATATCTCAATATCTTGACTATTCTACATTTTTTGCTACTGCATTATGATACTGTGTGTACATTTTTTCACTTGAAAACTGTCTATGTTTTTGACCTAATACGTTTTCTGTCATACTATGCTGTATGCTTAGTTGTATCACTAGAGACAAGTTTTTATCTAATGGGTATATGATTTAATTGCAAGATATTAATACTTATTCATCATTTTTCAGAAAGCAATAACGTGTACAAGAAATAAATTGAACAAACCACAGTGGTTTACTCTGAAATGGGAATTTTACCATCGGAATGAACGAAAGAAAATGCAATATCTTGTCATGAAGAGTAAATGCATCAGAATTAACAAGCATTAACCAGAATATACTATACACATCGTATGATAGCAGTCTTGACTAATTATTTTTCTTTCAGAACACGAGGCGATTGATGCAGGCTGTCAGATAGAACTACACATCTTAGTTTTAGTGATGAAATATGCTAGAAATAAGAAACTCTATAGTATGAATAGTCATATGAAGTAAATGGAAAAATGAATAATGAAGTGTCCTTTTTTGCAGATGATAATAAATGATGAAAAATGGTTATATGAAGAATATGGTAATATGAATAATGAAGGTTTTCTTTGCAGGTGATGATAGTGATGAAGTTATTGTAACATGAATAATGTTTTTCTTTGCAGATGAGAATAATGATGAAGCTTATATATTTACTATTAGTTAAGAAATGCTATGTAGTTATTTAAGTATTTCTTGCAGTTCCTTTTGACAGTATGTCTTATGTCGCATGGTATAATGACTGAATGTTTTGGATACGACAGCTAGAGTACATACATATTGAGTACACGTTTCATTATGTGTTAATTCGAAGTTCACTACTTTTCAGCATAATATGCGTTTCTTCTTTCAGCTCAATAATCCATTTTGTATTTTTTTCAGGAGAAGCTATAAACAGTTAGTCATTAAACCTGTTCTAGTACTTGCATTTTTTTATCCATTTGTGTGTATCATCCATGAATGTAATCACATATACTCTACTTGTTTCATAACCTTGCTACAGCTGACTCATGACGAATGACGTTATTAATCCTTATTTCCAGCAATAAGTCAAAAGCATATATTTTCATGCCCCAGTAATTATCGATCCCAACGCAATGCATTGCTAGCAAAAGTTTTATTACCAGTCCTAGCTATTACCAGTATACAACCAAATAATGCTACCAGTTTAAGATATATTTCTAGTCCTAAATGTAACGCAAATATTTCTGATGTATTGATTCCGTTATGTCTATGTATTAGTGGACTACAGACATTGAGTAATAGTTCCAATGTCTTATATTTTAAATATGTCTTATGTCACTTACATGATATCATATATGAACACTAGTAGCTTGATGCTACACTCAATAGCTCCTGTTTTGAATGATGACTTGTGACTAATACTGAATAATGTTTTGTAAAACTATATGAATACTTTGTAACTGGCCAATGAGTGCCAATAATTACTGCAATCAGATGAGTTATGAATAGTGTTTTGTAATACTCAATACTTGCTACATGTTTAGTAACTGACCAATGAATGCCACTGTTTACTGTAATATGATGACTTATGTATAAATGCTATGCCATTAATTAACTCTTGCTTTGAATGATGACTTCTGAATAATGCATAAAAATGGTTTGTAACTGGCCAATTAGTGCCAATATTTACTGTAATCAGATGACTTATGAGTAATGTTCTGTAATACTCCATACATAGTACAGAAATGTTTAGTAACTAACCAATGAGTGCCAATAATTATTCAAATCGGTTGATACACTAATGTAATTCTCAATTATGAGTAGCATAAGAATTAATGTCCTTCACCTTCTGACCTAATTACCGGAAATTACTGCAGTATCCGTTTGTCCTGTCCATCCTCATGATCATGGAGCACTATACTTGGTTTTTGCACTAATTCTACGTTGGTGAAAGAGTATGGATTCTACAAGAATGTGGTGTTGACACATCATGCTGTCCACCACCTTGAACGATGGAGATGTTATTATGGTCCTACTATTTGGTGTACCTAATGTACTACCAAAATGATAACATACAATATTAATACAACATTTCAGTGTCCTGGCTACACTGATAAATACTTCAGGGAAGAGAACTTCAGACTATCTCACTTGGTGTTGTGCTTCTGTAGAAAGATATGGACTTTCGGTGCAACTATGTGCAACCTACTGTGCTACAATCATGATGCAATCCTTCCCATTCCTTTCCTAGTTCCTAGATATGCTAAAGACTTTTACAGTGCATGTGCACTTTATTTCAATTGTTAATATCCTAAAGACTTCTACAGTGTGTGTGCACTTTATGTAATTTGTTAATATATTTTGTATTCAGTGCGTGTGCACTTTATTTCACTTCGTGATATGTTATGTAAAAATGCTAAAGAGTTACACAGTGCGTGTGCACTTTGTCATTTGTTAATATCTTTTGTACTCATTGCATATACATTTTGTCATTTCTTGATATATTCTGTACTCAGTGCGTGTGCACTCTATTTCATTACTTAATATGTTCTGCACTTATCAATAATGTATATACTCTGTGAACGTAGACTTAGTTAGCTAAATAGATTATAGAAAAATTTGTTGCTCATGTCCAATTGAACTCACCATCGCTGCCAAATTTTTGCCCCCCCCCCCCCCCCCGCCCAGTGGAGGGTTATGTAAGAGGTCCATGATTAAGGAATTTGTTGCTAGCGCACTCCAGCAGATGTAATTTCGATGGATTGCTCACGCGCTGCCTGCGATATGAAAGCTATAAGAGAATCTGTGACCAAAGAGCAGTGTTGACGGCAGTAGGAACTGTGTGTCAGTAGCAGTAAGTAGTTGCTAGCGAGCAGTCTAGTCGTGTGTATGGAGTTGGCTGGGCCGGTCGTGGGGAGCGATGGCGGAGCCTGAGCGATATAATGTAAGGTAAAAGCAGCCTCGCGCATATGTAGTATTGTTATAAGTCCCATGTAAATGTGTCTAAAAAATCTCTTGATAATAATCTTTCTTATAAAAAAGTAACTTTTGACAATCAATCATCTCGATTTAAAGAATTTACTAGTTTCTCCAATCCTTGGTCATTCCGATTATTGAAAAGAAAAATCAGTTGTTTCCTTTTATAAATGACAAATCTATCGGCCAGCATTGCACAGGGCTATGCCAGAATAATTTCTTATAGGAGCAGATATATATGCGTTATCCGGCGACCTTACTGAGGTAAGAACTTTCAATTTTTTTAGAATGATCTTTCAGGGCCATGACGCAGCACTGCTGACGTCCAAAATTTACCAGTTCAAATTCACAGTCAATTATTGAAAGGTTAGCCGGCTGGTGTGGCCGTGCCGTTAAAGGCACTTCAGTCTGGAACCGCGTGACCGCTACGGTCGCAGGTTCGAATCCTGCCTCGGGCATGAATGTGTGTGATGTCCTTAGGTTAGTTAGGTTTAAGTAGTTCTAAGTTCTGGGGGACTGCTGACCACAGATGTTAAGTCCCATAGCGCTCAGAGCCATTTTTAAATTTTATTGAAAGGTTATAAGTGAGTCGCAATTTAATTGAGTGGTGAGTCACATTGTTTTATTGGTAGGTTTTGCAACTTTTACTATTGAGAGGTTACACTAAATATGAATATTATTCATATTATTTTTTTATTTTGTGGGGATTCATATTTATATTACTTTATTTTGTGGGGATGTTACAGGGTGTCAGGCAATATTCAAGAATCGTTTGGATCTTGAGTGAATATAATTTCCTTACTAGTATTCTGGAAAATCGACTTCTGATATTTTCTCGAAAACTGACATTTTGAGCCCGTGACTGTGTAAAAAATACTGGTTGATACTTGCAGAAAACATAACAGCAGCCAGCCACTTTTCGTTAAGCTATTTATTTGTATAAATAGTGCCGTTACCGGTTTCCAACCGACATCTTGTACATCTACATCTACAAAGATACTCCGTAAGCAACCGTACGGCGTGTGGCGGAGAGGACCCTGTACCACTGCTAGTCATTTACTTTCCTGTTCCACTCGCAAATAGAACGAGGAAAAAACGACTGTCTATATGCCTCCTTTGAGCCTTAATTTCTCGTATCTCATCGTTGTGGTCCTCAAGGGCAATGTATGTTGGCGGCAGTCGAATTGCGTAGAAGTCAACTTCAAATGCTGGTTCTCTAAATTTTGTCAATTTTTTTTCTCGAAAATAACGTCACCTTCCCCCAGGAATTCCCATTTGAGTTCCCGCAGCATCTCCATAACACTTTACGTGTTGTTCGAATCTATCGGCAATAAATCTAGCAGCCTGTCTCTGAATTGCTTCAGTGTCTTCCTTCAATCCGACTTGTTACGGATCCCAAAGACTCGAGCAGTACTCAGGAGGAATAGATCGCACGAGCGACCTATACGTGGTGTCCTTTACACTTGAACCACTCTTTCCTAAAATTCTCTAAATAAACCCAAGTCGACCATTCACCTTCCCTAACACAGTTAAGTTACATTATTGTTAGTTGACTTTAGTTTTCACTTATTATCTCCGCATATGATGAAATTTCGTTGGGGTGGTCGTGCCGTTGGAAATTCTGCACCATTACGTTCCAGTGTTGACCTTCTCTGCATGCACCAACCTATAAATCGTCTTCTAAAATCTGCATTTCTTACGACTATAGGGTTATTTGCTAGTACCTCTGGGGTTTCAAAAGACATCTGCGTGAAAACTACAAGATACAGAAAGACACATTTCAGTGGGTAGAGCATCTCTCCAAGCTTCGATTCTTAATACGCGCTGTGACGTCATTACACTACGGACCATCCTAACTAATGCTGCGTCCTCCTAGGCATTTCGTGTCAGCAACTTCAATAAATTACACGCGCGTTTTCACATTTACCACATCTCAAATGGTGCCCATGTTAAGCACCTGTAAAGCGATATAAAAGCTTTGAGAAATTTGTTATCCACTGATTTTCTGTGTGTACACGTTTTGAAGTTTATGAATAACCCTCTGTTTGTATCTGGCCGCTTCGCAGTCATAGATACTTTGCGGTATAGGTAATCGAACAGTAATGACTCTGTCCGCCTATGTGGAACACATATACTTTGTAAGTAGGTTGTTTATGTTTTCTTATTGGCAACGTTACGTAGCGCCCTGTATGAAAATCACTGGCTGTGCTGTGTGCAGTCTGTGGTTAGTTTGTATTGTTGTCTGCCATTGTAGTGTTGGGCAGCGGCAGCTGGATGTGAACAGCGCGTAGCGTTGCGCAGTTGGAGGTGAGCCGCCAGCAGTGGTGGATGTGGGGAGAGAAATGGCGGAGTTTTGAAATTTGTAAAAATGGATGTCATGAGCTGCTGTATATATTATGACTTTTGATGAATATTAAGGTAAATACATTGTTTGTTCTCTATTAAAATCTTTCATTTGCTAACTATGCCTGTCAGTAGTTAGTGCCTTCCGTAGTTTGAATCTTTTATTTAGCTGGCAGTAGTGGCGCTCGCTGTATTGCAGTAGTTCCAGTAACGAAGATTTTTGTGAGGTAAGTGATTTGTGAAAGGTATAGGTTAATGTTAGTCAGGGCCATTCTTTTGTAGGGATTATTGGAAGTCAGATTGCGTTGCGCTAAAAATATTGTGTGTCAGGTTAAGCACAGTCTGTCAGGTTAAGCACAGTCGTGTATAAATTTTTCAAAGGGGACGTTTTATAACTTACGAGCCAAAAAATTATGACCATCTGCTTAACAGCTTGTTGGGCCATCTTTGGAAAGAAATGCACCATCGATTCTCCTTATCACCTGCTCTACGGTTCGTTGGTAGGCTTGTGGAGGTATGTGACAGTGGATGTCTAAACACAAGTTATATAATACCGGTAAATAATAGGCCGCTGATTTGCGTACGCGCTGATGGCGCCCGATAGCGACTCAGATGGGTTCCATCGGATTCACATCAGGCAAATTTGGTTGCCAAGACATCAACGTGAGTTCACTATCACGCTCCTCAAACCACTGTAGCACGATTCTGGCTCTGAGACACGGACAATTATACAGCTGAAAGACGACATCGACGTCGGGGAAACATCAAGGATGAAGGAATGTCAGAGTGTCTTTGAATACTACCCCAGGCCCCATGTAAGCGCAGGAGAAAGTCTACTACAGCATAATACTGTTCCCATCAGCCTAAGTCCGTCGTGTGGTACACTCTTCTAGCCGCTGTTCACCTCGTTGACGGCACTTATGGAGATGGCCATCTACATGGTGTAACAAGAAACGAGACTCATCTGCCCAGGTAACAAGTTTCCATTAATTCGCGGTACCGCTGATACCATGCCCACTTCAATCGTAATTCAAAATACCGTTGGGTCAACATGGGAATATGTAGGGTCATACTAAACTGGACCACTTCTACACAGGCAGTCTGACCTGTAACTTTGGTGGGAACAAAGAATAGTAATACGCAAACACTAGCAAAAAATTGCAACGAAAAGACTCTGCGTGCGAGCTAGTTCAGTTCCTAGCGAACTAATCGGGTCAAATAATGACTGAGAAAAGAAATAAGTTACACAGAAGCAAGTTATCTAAAATACGTTTTTTGTAATGCAGTAGTCAGAACTGTAAAGTGTAAAATAGAGTAAATATTTTATTAATTATCGTAATATAAGGGTAACATTATTTTTAATAAAAATTATTTACATTTATTATAAGAATAGTAAACAAAAGACGGAGAAAGAAAATTTAGGATCTATTACACGACGATCAGTTTGGCTTTAGAAAAGGTAAAGGCACCAAAGAGGCTATTCTCACGCGGCAATTGAAAATGGAAGCAAGACTTTAGAAAGATCAAGACATGTTCGCAGGATTTGTTGACCTGTAAAAAGCGTTCGGAAATGTAAAATGGGACAGAACCAAGAGGGAACATTAAGACTGGGAGACCAAGGACGAAGTGTTCGGATTAAAAGGGGTGTGAGACAGGATTCGCTCCTACCGTTCAGTCTATACATCGAAGAAGCAGTGACGGAAATAAAAGAAAGATTCAGGAGTGCGATTAAAATTGCGAAATGATGTCAATGACAATATTCGGTGATGACATTGTTGTCTTCGGTGAAAGTGACGAAGATTTACAGGGTGTATTGAACTGAATGAACAGTCTGAGTACAGGCTGCGGGTAAATCGAAGAAAGATGGATGTAATGGAAAGTAACAGAAGTGAGAACAGCGACGAACTTAACATAAGAACTGGTGATCATATAGTGGACAAAATTAAGGAATTCTGCTACGTAGGCAACTAGAACAACAAAATCAGATTAGCACTGGCAAAGAAGGGCATTCCTGGTAAGGAGAAGTCTACTAATACCAAAAATAGGCCTTAATTTGTGGAAGTAATTTCTGTACGTTTGGAGTACAGCATTGCATGATAGTGAGACACTAACTGCGGGAAAAGCGGAACAGAAGAGAATCGAAGTATCTGAGATGTGATGCTAGAGATAAAGGAATGTTTGATTGTTTTTTTACGTCTTATTTACTCTTGACCTAAATATCTCTTTCTCAGCTTAAGAATGATTTTTTTGAGCTTTTCAATAAGAAAGGGTTTTTCCTTTCTCGAGACCTTAGCAGATAAGGGAAAGAAGTAGGCGGCAGATAAATGCTGTTGGTTAGAATCAGAATAATTCAATCTTCAGTGCTTCCCATTACCCATGTTCCCATCTAACGCCCTGGATTACAACTGAAAGTGCCTTTTTCAAAAGAGAATGCATCTAGGAAAAAAAGGAAACGTTCATGGAAATATGAGCACTGGTTTTCTTCCAAAAGGTCATCAGTATTTGTAGGCAACAAAATTTTGCTTACTGATTTATTAGTTTAAGTGTTTTTTAAATGCTCGTATTTACTGGCGTTTCAACATTAAAAATGAACTCTGGTAGTTCATTTGCACTATCTCATCGAATTAGAACAATAGGAAGAACTGGCTCAAAACGAAAGGTTCCTCAAAATTTAATTACTTTCCCCAACTCTACTTTAGACGCAAAAGTAACTTCGGAGGTATCGCAAGAGCGTGATATTAGACTATTACTTTCTTTTCACTGTATAAGCCTATTTAAATGACCTAGCGGATAACCTTGGAAGTTTCACGAGGTTTTTCGCCGAGGATGATGTTGTGTGGAGTAGTCGTAAAAAAAATGGTTCAAATGGCTCTGAGCACTATGGGACTCAACATCTTAGGTCATAAGTCCCCTAGAACTTAGAACTACTTAAACCTAACTAACCTAAGGACATCACACACACCCATGCCCGAGGCAGGATTCGAACCTGCGACCGTAGCAGTCCCGCGGGAGTAGTCGTAACTATAGATAATTGTAGCGAAATGCAGGAAGACCTATAGAAGATCGACACTTGGTTCAGGGATTGGCAGTTGACCCTTAACATAAGAAATGGAACGTATTGCACAGAAACGGGCATAAAGACTCTTTATTGTATGACTACATGTTCGCAGAACAAGCGTGGAAGTAGTAACATGAGGAGTATGAGAAGAGATTCAAACTGGAACGACAAAGTAAAACATATCGCAGGTAATTATAGGAATGACCGCGAAGAGTGGCCGCGTGGTTTGAGGCGTCATGAGCGGACTGCGCGGCCCCTCCCACCGGAGGTTCGAGTCCTCCATCGGGCATGGGTGTGTGTCCTGTTCTTAGCAGAAGTTAGTTTAAGTAGTGTGTAAGTCTAGGGACCGATGACCTAAGCAGTTTGGTCCCTTAGGAATTCACACACACAATTATAGGAATACGCAGGAAATGTAGTCCACCCCCTAAGATAATCGCTTTCAAAACCGTCGTTCGATCAATAGTTGAATATTACTCCTCAGACTCGGATGCATTCACGAGAGGATCTGTAGAGGAAATGCAGGCGATCCGAAGATGGGAAGCGCGCTTAGATTCAAGATTCATTTTGTAAGCGCGAAAGCGTCAAAGATATGCTTCAGTGGCAGACGCTGCAAGAGAGGCGTTCTGCATCACGGCGTGCTTTTCTGTTCAGGTTCCACTTTTCGTACGTACTTAGAAGAGTCAGCCAGTATATTGCTTCCTTCTATCTATTGCTCGCTAAAATGCCTTGAAGATAAAATTAGATTCGAGTTCACGCGGAGGCTTACAGGCGATCCTCCTTCTCGCGAACCATTCGTGGCTGCAAAAGAAACAGCAGAAAGGGACAGTGGCACACGAAGTACCCTCATCCACACAACGAAACGTGGCTTGCGAAATATAGATGGAGACGTAGAGTCTTTTTTTTTCTTGCAGTGCAATAAAGCGGCTGGGGTGGATGAAATTAAGTCGGAACTCATCAAATACAGTCAGGTCTCAAATGGGTACACAGGATAATTGAAATGGCCTGGGAGTTGGGACAGGTTCCATCAGACTGGACAAAAGCAGTAATCACACCAATCTTTAAACATGGAAACAGAAAAGATTGTAACAACTACAGAGGTATCTCTTTAATCAGCGTTGTGGGTAAAATCTTCTCAGGTATTGTTGAAAGGAAAGTGCGAGTATTAGTTGAGGACCAATTGGATGAAAATCAGTGTGGGTTTAGGCCTCTTAGAGGTTGTCAGGACCAGATCTTTAGCTTACGGCAAATAATGGAGAAGTGTTATGAGTGGAACAGGGAATTGTATCTATGCTTTATAGATCTAGAAAGGGCATATGACCGGGTCCCTAGGAGGAAGTTATTGTCTGTTCTACAAGATTATGGAATAGGAGGCAAACTTTTGCAAGCAATTAAAGGTCTTTACATGGATAGTCAGGCAGCAGTTAGAGTTGACGGTAAATTGAGTTCATGGTTCAGAGTAGTTTCAGGGGTAAGACAAGGCTGCAACCTGTCTCCACTGTTGTTCATATTATTTATGGATCATATGTTGAAAACAATAGACTGGCTGTGTGATATTAAGACATGTGAACACAAAATAAGCAGTCTTGCATATGCGGATGACTTAGTTGTGATGGTAGATTCGATTGAAATTTTGCAAAGTAATATTTCAGAGCTAGATCAGAAATGTAAGGACTATGGTATGAAGATTAGCATCTCCAAAACGAAAGTAATGTCAATGGGAAAGAAATATAAACGGATTGAGTGCCAAATAGGAGGAACAAAGTTAGAACAGGTCGACGGTTTCAAGTACTTAGGATACATATTCTCACAGGATGGCAACATAGTGAAAGAACTGGAAGCGAGGTGTAGCAAAGCTAATGCAGTGAGCGCTCAGCTACGATCTACTCTCTTCTGTAAGAAGGAAGTCAGTACCAAGACTAAGTTATCTGTGCACCGTTCAATCTTTCGACCAACTTTGTTGTATGGGAGCGAAAGCTGGGTGGATTCAGGTTACCTTATCAACAAGGTTGAGGTTACGGATATGAAAGTAGCTAGGATGATTGCAGGTACTAGTAGATGGGAACAATGGCAGGAGGGTGTCCACAATGAGGAAATCAAAGAAAAACTGGGAACGAACTCTATAGATGTAGCAGTCAGGGCGAACAGGCTTAGATGGTGGGGTCATGTTACACGCATGGGAGAAGCAAGGTTACCCAAGAGACTCATGGATTCAGCAGTAGAAGGTAGGAGGAGTCGGGGCAGACCGAGGAGAAGGTACCTGGATTCGGTTAAGAATGATTTTGAAGTAATAGGTTTAACATCAGAAGAGGCACCAATGTTAGCACTGAATAGGGGATCATGGAGGAACTGTATAAGTGGGGCTATGCTCCAGACTGAACGCTGAAAGGCATAATCAGTCTTAAATGATGATGAACATTTTTTTTACAATTTGTATGTAGCAATCTCTACGGTAGACATCTTGTCTAAAGTTATTTCATGATAAAGTCATTGTTGCAAGATGGTATAACGAACGCCTTATAGAAAAATGGAAAAACCGATAAAAGCCGACCTCCGGGAAGATCAGCTTGTATTTCGGAGAAATGTAGGAACACGCGAGGCAATACTGACTCTGCGACTTCTCTTAGGAGAAAGGTTAAGGAAAGGCTAACCTACGTTTATACCATTTCAAGACTTAGAGAAAGTCTTAGACAATATTGACCGGAATATGCTTTTTGAAAGTCTGAAGGTAGCAGGTGTAAAATATAGGGAGCGAAAGGCTATTTACTACTTGTACAGAAACCAGACGGCAGTTAAAGAGTCGAGGGGCATGATACGTAAGCAGTGGTCGAGAAGGGAGCGAGACAGGGTTGTAGCCTATCCCCAAAGTTATTCGATCTGTACCGTGAGCAAGCAATAACAGAAACCAAATAAAATTTGAAGTAGTTATTTAATAAGTCCAGGGAGAAGAAATAAAAACTCTGACGTTTTCCTATGACATTGTGTTTCTGTCAGAGACAGCAAAGGACACGGATGAGCAATTGAACGGAATGGACAGCGCCTTGAAAGAAGGATATAAGGTGAGCATAAAGAAAAGCAAAACAAGGATAATGAAATGCATTCCAATTAAATCAGGTGATACTGAGGAAATTACATTAGAAAACGACACACTTAAAACAGTAGGCGAGTTTTGCTACTTGGACACCAAAATAGCTGTTGATGGCCGAGGGCGAGAGGATATAAAATGTAGACTGGCAACACCAAGAGAAGCGTTTCTGAAGAAGAAAAATTTGTTGATATAGAATATAAACTTAAGTGATCGGAAGTCTTTTCTGAAAGTGTGCGGAGTGTAGTCATGTATGGAAGTGAAACATGGAGGGTAAGATGGGAATTGCGGCTTTTGAAATGTGATGTTACAGATAAATGCTGAAGATTAGATGTGTAGCTCATATATCTGCCAACGGATTTACCTCAGTGGTAATACCGGTTCCCGTCAGATCACCGAAGTTAAGCGCTGTAGGGCTGTGCTAGCATTTTGATGGGTGACCATTCCGTCTACCGAGCGCTGTTGGCAAGCTGCGTGCACTCAGCCCTTGTGAGGCAAACTGAGGAGCTACTTGACTGAGAAGTAGCTGCTCCGGTCTCGTAAACTGACATACGGCAGGGAGCGTGGTGTGCTGACCACATGCCCCTCCATAACCGCATCCAGTAACGCCTGTGGGCTGAGTATGACACGGCGGCCGGTTGGTAACATTGGGCCTTCGTGGCCAGTTCGGGCTGTGTTTAGTTTTCTAGATCATATAACTAATGAGAAACAGTGTAGACAAGGAGAGAATAGAAGCCTGTGAAATTTGGTGCTACAGAAGAATGCTGAAGATTAGATGCGCAGATCAGTAACTAATGAGGAGGCACTGAATAGAAGTGGGGAGAAGAGGAATTTGTGGCTCAACTGGATTACAAGAAGGGATTGGTTGGTACGACACGTTCTGAGACATCAAGGGATCAGCAGTTTAGTACTTGAGGGAAGCATGGAGAGTAAAAGTCGTAGAGAGAGAACAAAAGGTGAATACAACAACCAGATTCAGAGGGAAGTAGGATGCAGTGGTTATTCGAGGATGAAAAGGCTTGCACGGGATAGAATAGCATGGAAAGGTGCATCAAACCAGTCTTTGGGCTGAAGACCACAACAACAACTAATGGGAACCTACTGAATACAACTGCGGAGAAAAGAAATTTGTGGGGTTGGGTTGTTTGGGGAAGGAGACCAGACAGCGAGGTCATCGGTCTCATCGGTTTAGGCAAGGACGGGGAAGGAAGTCGGCCGTGCCCTTTCAGTGGAACCATCCCGGAATTTACCTGGAGCGATTTTAGGGAAATCACGGAAAACCTAAATCAGGATGGCCGGACGCGGGATTGAACCGTCGTCCTCCCGAATGCATGGGAGAAATTTGTGGCAAAACCTGAGTAGAAGAAGGTATCAGTTGATAGGACACATTCTGGGAAGTCAAAGGATCACCTGTTTAGTACTGGGGATGAAATTTGTAGAGGAAGACTAAGGATGAATACAGGAAGCAGATTCAGCAGGATGGAGCTTGCACTACTTATTCAGAGATGGAGAGTCTTGCACTGGGTAGAGTAGCAAGGAGAGCTGCATCAAACCAATCTTCGGATTGAAGACTGCAGCAAAAACAATATCAGCACTGTTATGTCAGACAGATTTAAAAACTTTAAAGGAAACAGAAATAAGTAGAGACAATGTGGATATCCGTTTGGTGTATCGATCCATTGGGCGTTGTGGACCTTCTATCCAAGATAATCACGGAGTCTAAACGCATGTTTCTCAGAAGCACTCATTTGCCAAATCGCGGTGTATTTCTTTCTTCGACACTGGCCGTAGATAACTATCTTGGTCAGCGATATAATTAAGCGTTTTACGACACCCTAGCACGGAAGAGGCGTTTTCTCCGGACGGCGAAGACACCTGCGAGGAAGACAATTTCCCTGACCACTCCACTCGGCAAAAATGTAGCACCCTTCGCAGAACTACCAAAATTTGTTTCTGCGGCCGTGGGCGGCATTAATTACACACCGACTCTGAAACAAAGGGGCCAGAGACGCCGTTAGAGACTATAACTGTGAGCGTCTTAATGAGGGAAATTTTGGTCGAGTGCCGGGGGCAGGTTCTTGCGGTCGGATCCAGAATGGGGGCGCCCGCACTTTGCCCGCGCTCTGGGCGGCGGTTTACGAGCCGTGGGGGCCGAAGTCCGGCGCGGGAAAAAGGAGGCGCGCCGGTACTTTCGGCGCCCCGCTGTTAAGAGCCGTGGGAAAGAGGCGCCCCGGTCGTCGAACCCAGAACCGGAGACGACGAAAGCGGCGAGCACTATGGTCCTACTGGACTAGGGGGTGGACTGCTCTCGTCCCCATACGCAAATGAGAGCCTTGCATTCTCGACTCCTAACGTGTTGCCACTTTCGCTGCTCAAAAGCATTGTGTGTGCCAGATCTCAAGTACCGATTGCATTAATAACGTCTCCTTTCACGTGTCTCGAGGGTGCGATGAAAGAATCCGAAAGAATGTCATAGAGACCTATGCCATACGTTAAATTCAGAATTTTTACAGTATTCTTGTAGGAGAGAGACTTCATAGTTCTTGCCTGTGAAGAGTTAAATACCGGGAAAAAAGGCTTACAAAGCTTGTATAAGAGGGTATTTAGAAAGTAAGGTGCGATAGTTCGCGAAATGGAAAACACAGTGCAACTGAAAATTTTTTTATTTAGAACAGTTTGCTACACCTTCTAGCTAATTCCCTATATAGCCGCCGCTCGAACTTAGACATTTTTCCAATAATCTCGTCGTAGAGGCGAATAGCTATCCGAACGGTGCACAATAGTCGCGAATAAAATAAATAAGACGTTTAGAAAATCCATTCATTTTATTCACGTTTAGTGCAGTATGTTTGTGACTATTATGCACTATTCGCACAGTTATTCTCTTGTTGTTTGATGAGAGACGGTATTATGGAATATCGTCTCTATAAGGTATGTTTACTTTGAATTCGTTCGCAATTTATGTTGGTTTGACCTTAGGAGTTTTTGTAATTGTTCTTTTTACGGTTGTGTCCAATTAATGTGAACAGTCTACTAGATTGATTGGCCCTGTAAAAAATTTTTCTGTGCAAATGACCTATTTAATTTCGCTGAGACTAGTAATCAATGTGTACGTTTATGCGATCTGTCAAATGGACTTTTGTAATAAGAACAACCGTATTCATTTGTATTTGTTTACTGTAGCTGCACCTTGATCTCCCTCTACAAGTCATCTTGCTGAGTTTGGAAACACCTGTTGCAGTTTTTACGTGTTTGCGAATTAAATTTGATTTTTCAAACATCTCTCGATTAATGTGGTAACACAATGCTTCCTAAATGTAGTTTTGGGTTTGGAAACCTGCGATACAACGATACAATGTGAGAGGGAAGTGGAAAAGGTGCGAAAAACAGTGATTTTAATTACAACCTGCACAGAAACACCAAAGATGTACAGTACAACAGAAAATACGACATGCTTTGAAGTCATGAAATGGACGAAAACAGACCAAACTGTATAATCTCATCCTTAAACTAAACAAAGTTTCAGAGATAAAACGAGACCCAATGAAGACGAAAAACTGGTATGTGAACATGCGTGGTCGAATCACAGAAAAACACTCTATTTAGCAGAAAACGGAGTTGTAAAAGCCAAATATTTCTACAGTTGTTACCAAACACATTCCTCCTCAATACCAAATTACTTATTTCTTGTCACCTTTTTTTGTATCCTATCGACCTACCTCTTCTTTCAATCAATTAGTTCTGCCATAAAGCTCCTTTATAAACAGCTCGATTCAAGACCTTTTCTATAGTTACTCCATCTGCCCCATTGATGTTCAGCGCACCACACTCCAAAACCTTCTGCTCTCGTCTTGTACGCACTGCTTATCGTGAATAGGGTATAGTGCTTCAAATCATTGTATAAAGATTTCTTCATTAAACAAACAATTCAACGTTTTAACATATTTAATGATTTTGGTCATAAGTTTTCAACAGTTCTGCAAATATTAATTAGTAACATTGGTAACCATTCTCTCTTCTGATCATAAAAATTTGTATTGCGTTGACAGCATCATGAGATCTACAAAACAACAGCGACGAATGAGATAATAGCGAAATATGTGCAGAGCAGAACCAGTCCGACTGGGCTTCCGCCTCGTTGGAAACAGTCACGTAACGAGGAGCGTGTATATCACGAAGCCGATAGACGTAAGCTAACCTGACGAGTTAAACAGCGTAACCTGAGTACCAGCTATATACTTCTGCTGAATGATTTCAAAAAGATACCGCTTGACAATGAGAACTTTTAGAGTATGATAGTAAAGATGAGGAGGTAGCAAATTCATCTATGGCGCACTTAATAAGTTATTCACATTCTGTCTCTAATGATCACGCTGTCAAAAGGATGTTACATATTTACCTTCGTTGCTTCGAAATACTAGTGTCAGACTACTAGACACACAGGAAATACACTCCTGGAAATGGAAAAAAGAACACATTGACACCGGTGTGTCAGACCCACCATACTTGCTCCGGACACTGCGAGAGGGCTGTACAAGCAATGACCACACGCACGGCACAGCGGACACACCGGGAACCGCGGTGTTGGTCGTCGAATGGCGCTAGCTGCGCAGCATTTGTGCACCGCCGCCGTCAGTGTCAGCCAGTTTGCCGTGGCATACGGAGCTCCATCGCTGTCTTTAACACTGGTAGCATGCCGCGACAGCGTGGACGTGAACCGTATGTGCAGTTGACGGACTTTGAGCGAGGGCGTATAGTGGGCATGCGGGAGGCCGGGTGTGCATTGCTCAACACGTGGGGCGTGAGGTCTCCACAGTACATCGATGTTGTCGCCAGTGGTCGGCGGAAGGTGCACGTGCCCGTCGACCTGGGACCGGACCGCAGCGACGCACGGATGCACGCCAAGACCGTAGGATCCTACGCAGTGCCGTAGGGGACCGCACCGCCACTTCCCAGCAAATTAGGGACACTGTTGCTCCTGGGGTATCGGCGAGGACCATTCGCAACCGTCTCCATGAAGCTGGGCTACGGTCCCGCACACCGTTAGGCCGTCTTCCGCTCACGCCCCAACATCGTGCAGCCCGCCTCCAGTGGTGTCGCGACAGGCGTGAATGGAGGGACGAATGGAGACGAGTCGTTTTCAGCGATGAGAGTCGCTTCTGCCTTGGTGCCAATGATGGTCGTATGCGTGTTTGGCGCCGTGCAGGTGAGCGCCACAATCAGGACTGCATACGACCGAGGCACACAGGGCCAACACCCGGCATCATGGTGTGGGGAGCGATCTCCTACACTGGCCGTACACCACTGGTGATCGTCGAGGGGACACTGAATAGTGCACGGTACATCCAAACCGTCATCGAACCCATCGTTCTACCATTTCTAGACCGGCAAGGGAACTTGCTGTTCCAACAGGACAATGCACGTCCGCATGTATCCCGTGCCACCCAACGTGCTCTAGAAGGTGTAAGTCAACTACCCTGGCCAGCAAGATCTCCGGATCTGTCCCCCATTGAGCATGTTTGGGACTGGATGAAGCGTCGTCTCACGCGGTCTGCACGTCCAGCACGAACGCTGGTCCAACTGAGGCGCCAGGTGGAAATGGCATGGCAAGCCGTTCCACAGGACTACATCCAGCATCTCTACGATCGTCTCCATGGGAGAATAGCAGCCTGCATTGCTGCGAAAGGTGGATATACACTGTACTAGTGCCGACATTGTGCATGCTCTGTTGCCTGTGTCTATGTGCCTGTGGTTCTGTCAGTGTGATCATGTGATGTATCTGACCCCAGGAATGTGTCAATAAAGTTTCCCCTTCCTGGGACAATGAATTCACGGTGTTCTTATTTCAATTTCCAGGAGTGTACGTATTATAACATACGCAGGGTGAACCAAAGCCCCACCAACAAACTTTCGGAGGAGGTAGTATGAAACAAAACAAGGAAAAATGTCCAGTAAACATGGGCTCCAAAATGCGTACCATAAGAGGTATGAGCACTTGCTCATCTTCGCTACTGTGAAACACATCTCTTCTACTGAAGAAGTGCTCATCGTTCGTAAGGTATGGTTTTTAGAGTCCATGTATACTGGACATTTTTTCTGGTTTTGTTCCTTCTCCAGAATACAGAAGGCAAAGACCTTGGAGTAGAGAAGGTATGTATTACAGAATCCAAGATAAACACGTGCTCAAAGCTCTCCAGGATGTATTTTAGAGTCACTTTGGCTAGACATTTATTTCTTGTTTTGGTCATTAGTGCCTCCTCTGAAAGCTTGTAGATGGAATTCTGGCTCACCCTGTACATTGTTTTATAAATCCGAGACGAGATCTGTGTGACACCAACATATATGCTATCAAAATTTAGTTTACTGTATTCTTTTGACTGCTGCTCACTGACCATGCAAACTATGGCACAATTCTACTCTAAACTGTACGAGAACACCTCCAGGTAGCTGCAGCTCACCCTATTCAAATTACCTACCTGGTCACCTCTTGCTCTGTATCTGATTTTCCACATTATCAACAGTAGTATACCGTGCACTCTTTGGGGGATATTTTGGTGAGGATAGTACTGTCCAAAGGAGAAGTCCACTTGCGACCGTGGAAGTGACGCCTGCCATCAATCCACGTCATATTCGCTCTCGTGACAGGTGAGTGGCGGCTTCCTTGTGGTTGTGCTGCTATCTCTAGCGGCATCTTCTAAAGTTAAAAGGCATCTGCTACGTTGCAAAAATCGAACAAACACAAATCCTGATCACAAATACTTCTTACTGACTTACAGTTGGAAGTCCTATGCAGAAGGATGTAGATGATTTCGAGCCTTTGAATGACAGTTCCTTTGAACCGAAGGTTTACCCAGCGAGGAGCACCGATGGGCAACAGCCCCTCCCATTCCCCCCCCCCCCCTCCCCCGCTTTAAACACTAGGAAAAAATTCTCCGCAAACTAAACTCACATTCTGCTCTGCCAAATACACTCCTGGAAATTGAAATAAGAACACCGTGAATTCATTGTCCCAGGAAGGGGAAACTTTATTGACACATTCCTGGGGTCAGATACATCACATGATCACACTGACAGAACCACAGGCACATAGACACAGGCAACAGAGCATGCACAATGTCGGCACTAGTACAGTGTATATCCACCTTTCGCAGCAATGCAGGCTGCTATTCTCCCATGGAGACGATCGTAGAGATGCTGGATGTAGTCCTGTGGAACGGCTTGCCATGCCATTTCCACCTGGCGCCTCAGTTGGACCAGCGTTCGTGCTGGACGTGCAGACCGCGTGAGACGACGCTTCATCCAGTCCCAAACATCCTCAATGGGGGACAGATCCGGAGATCTTGCTGACCAGGGTAGTTGACTTACACCTTCTAGAGCACGTTGGGTGGCACGGGATACATGCGGACGTGCATTGTCCTGTTGGAACAGCAAGTTCCCTTGCCGGTCTAGAAATGGTAGAACGATGGGTTCGATGACGGTTTGGATGTACCGTGCACTATTCAGTGTCCCCTCGACGATCACCAGTGGTGTACGGCCAGTGTAGGAGATCGCTCCCCACACCATGATGCCGGGTGTTGGCCCTGTGTGCCTCGGTCGTATGCAGTCCTGATTGTGGCGCCCACCTGCACGGCGCCAAACACGCATACGACCATCATTGGCACCAAGGCAGAAGCGACTCCCATCGCTGAAGACGACACGTCTCCATTCGTCCCTCCATTCACGCCTGTCGCGACACCACTGGAGGCGGGCTGCACGATGTTGGGGCGTGAGCGGAAGACGGCCTAACGGTGTGCGGGACCGTAGCCCAGCTTCATGGAGACGGTTGCGAATGGTCCTCGCCGATACCTCAGGAGCAACAGTGTCCCTAATTTGCTGGGAAGTGGCGGTGCGGTCCCCTACGGCACTGCGTAGGATCCTACGGTCTTGGCGTGCATCCGTGCGTCGCTGCGGTCCGGTCCCAGGTCGACGGGCACGTGCACCTTCCGCCGACCACTGGCGACAACATCGATGTACTGTGGAGACCTCACGCCCCACGTGTTGAGCAATTCGGCGGTACGTCCACCCGGCCTCCCGCATGCCCACTATACGCCCTCGCTCAAAGTCCGTCAACTGCACATACGGTTCACGTCCATGCTGTCGCGGCATGCTACCAGTGTTAAAGACTGCGATGGAGCTCCGTATGCCACGGCAAACTGGCTGACACTGACGGCGGCGGTGCACAAATGCTGCGCAGCTAGCGCCATTCGACGGCGAACACCGCGGTTCCTGGTGTGTCCGCTGTGCCGTGCGTGTGATCATTGCTTGTACAGCCCTCTCGCAGTGTCCGGAGCAAGTATGGTGGGTCTGACACACCGGTGTCAATGTGTTCTTTTTTCCATTTCCAGGAGTGTAGACATGTTGCTGCTGTATACTCTCAGGTAAAGGAAGACATAGAATAACGATATGCATATATACAGACAGCGGAGGTATCGCGTACGCAAGATGTAAAAGGACAGTGCATTGGCGGAACTATGATTTGCACATAGATTACTCGCGTAAAACGGCTTCCGACGCGATTACGGGAGCCCGACAGGAAGTAACAGACTTAGAAGGTGGGATAGTAGTTGGAGCTAGATGCATGGGACATTCCATTTCGGAAATCGTTAGAGAATTCAATATTCCAAGATCCACAGTGTCAAGAGTGTGCTGAGAATAACAAATTTCAGGCGTTACTTCCCACAGCGGACAATGCAGTGGCCGCGGTCTTCACTTAATGATCGAGAGCAGCGTCATTTCCGTAGAGTTGTCATTGCGAATAGACGATCAACACCGCGTGAAATAACCGCAAAAATCGATGTGGAACTCACGACGAACGTATCCGTTAGGATAGTGTTAGTGGGCTATGGCAGCGGATGACCGACGTGAATGCCTTTGCTAACAGCACATCGCCTGCAGCGCCTTTTGTGGGCTCGTGACCTTATCGGTTGGACATTAAACAACTGGAAAACCGTCGCCTGGTCAGATGAGCTACGATTGCAGTTTGTAAGAGGTGATAGTAATGTTCGAGAGTGGCGCACATCCCACTAAGCTTTGGATCCAAGTTGTCAACAAGGCACAGTGCAACCGGTGAGGATTGTGTTTACGTGGAAGGGACTGGGTCCTGTGGTCAGACTGAAAAATGGTTCAAATGGCTGTAAGCACTGTGGGACTTAACATCTGAGGTCATCAGTCCCCTAGACTTATACCTAACTAACCTAAGGACAGAATACACATCTATGCCCGAGGCAGGATTCGAACCCGCGACCACAGCAGCCGCGTGGTTCCGGACTGAAGCGCCTAGAATCGCTCGGTCACAGTGGCCGCCGGTCGAACTGAACCGATCATTTACTGGAAACGGTTATGTTCGGCTGCTTGGAGACCATCTGCAGTCATTCATGGACTTCATGATCCCAAACAAGAATGTCACGTTACCGCGACGCAACTGTTTACGACTGGTTTGAAGAACACTGTGGACAGTTCGATTTGGCCATCCAGGTCGCCCGATATGAATCCCATCGAACATTTATGGAACATATTCGATAGGTCAGTTTGAGCACAAAATCCTGCACCGACAAAATATTCGTAATAATGGATGGCTATAGAGGCAACATGAAGACGCCTGCATGGCTCCTGGTTCGCAGGAGAGCTTCTGTAAAGTTTGGAAGGTAGGAGACGAGGTACTAGCAGAAGTAAAGCTGTGAGTACCGGGCGTGAGTCGTGCTTCGGTAGCTCAGATGGTAGAGCACTTGCCCGCGAAAGGCAAAGGTCCCGAGTTCGAGTCTCGGTCGGGCACACAGTTTTAATCTGCCAGGAAGTTTCATATCAGCAGAGTGAAAATCTCATTTTGTATCAATGTATTTGATCCAGCACCTTACCACTCACCAAGGTAGTTGCTTACCGGTTCACTAGCTAACAGTATTTTTTTAAGTTAACAGTTACGTGGATACGAAGTTGTTATTTAAATCTATCGACGCTGCTGTGCCCACTCAAAAGTAGGAAACCACTCTTTTAAAGGGTCTGACCCTACGAAGAGAAGCAGCTTATGCTACTGGTCAGCAGTGAAATTGTTCACATGGCTCTGAGCACTATGGGACTTAACATCTGAGGTCATCAGTCCCCTATAACTTAGAACTACTTAAACCTAATTAACCTAAGGACATCACACATACCCATGCCCGAGGCAGGATTCGAACCTGCGACCCTAGCGGTCGCGCGGTTCCAGACTGTAGAGCCTAGAACCGCTCGGCGACTCCGGCCGGCGGCAACAGTGAGAACCGCCATACTGAACCGAGTGTAGTAGGTTCATTCGTACGCTGTACGTGGTCCGAGGTCGGAGACGGACTAGTCCATATCGGATCTCGGACCAGTGTTGTGCCAAGGTAACCTCAGATTCCCAGTCAGGTCTCATACAACCAATGGTACTCACAGCCGAGATTACTCTCAGCACATTTTGCGGCGCTTGAGGCAAAGATCTGGATAATGCGATCACTATGTCTTTCGACCACTACTGAAATGCGGCTGCTCCGAAAACGATTTAGCAGGTCCACATGTTGCCTTTAAAAGTGTGCATACTATTCCAGCCCAGTGTACACCTTATTTACTTCAGTAAAACTATATAACCACACTTCGTTGATGGACTGTGACAACACAACTTCTGTTTTGGGAAACAGGACTCTCATATGACAACTAATACTGAGGAGCCAAAAAATTATGGCTGCTGCCTATCACGAGATTGAATATCACTCGGTGCTCTTGCGAGCGCGTGATGCTAGAAAAGTGCATTAAGTGTGGACGAGTGGGGAATCATTCTAGGAACGGTATAGGGCGGAAATGGGGAAATCCACTGACATAAGGGACTATGACGAAAGGCGGAATGTTGTAGGTAGAAGTGTAGGAATAAGCATCTCGGAGAAGCTGGTCCGATCGTCATGTATGTTATGTATGAGGCGGAACTATGGGCCTCATGGAAAAAGGGCGACCCGGATGAGTCACGCAATTTGACCCTTAGTCTGATCACGAGGTGTGGCCATTAATTGCAAGTGTTGATCACGTAGGCTGACGTGAGGATCAATGAACTAGAAGTGACGGGATGTCTGTGGAGCGTCTTAGGTGATCAGAAAGTAGTAGACAGGAATACAGTTAAATACTTAGCTTTAATTTAGCATCAGCGGGAACGTCGATCTTGACTTTGTACAATAACATTTACAAGTGCAGTTATAGACTGAACTGCGAATACTTCTTTACAATTCTGATTGCTTCACACATATAGATCAATTGTCAATGCATAAACTGTATGTGTCGCCTGGCTAGGTCGTAGCTACTGACTTAGCTGAAGTCTATGCCAACTACCGTCTCTGCAAATGAGATCTTTGAAGCTGTAACGAGTGAACAATTCCTATTAAAGTCGGCTGTAGAACTGGCCAGTGCGCTAGCTTGCCTCGTAAGACCCGCCGAGTGGCGGCGCTCGGTCTCCTAGCGTCGACAGTGGCGACTCGCGGGTCCGATGTGTACTGACGGACCGCGGCCGATTTGAAGCCTACAACCTAGCCAAGTGTGGTGCCTTGCGGTGACACCACAATGCACTTGTTTCGTGAGCGTTGTGTACTACTTCGTACACAATGGTAAGGAGAGGTCGGCTACAGAATGGTGCAGCAGCTATAGACGTTGGGAAGATGGCAGGAGCAGAAATGAATAGCGAATACAGAAATACTGAATTTTACTCAAATGGTACCTTTCTCCAGGTTTTGCGAAGAAACTTTACCAAAAAACAAACAGCACTGAAGTCCAGCTGTTAGCAATAAACAATTGAAGAGCATCGTGCAGTTGAGGCTACCACTGCTAATGTACGAGCGGACTGTCGAAGGCTGTCTAAGAGTGAAAACTGAGACTGGGACTGGCCGTGTAGCTGCTGCCGACCATCCGATACCGCGGCGGCAGAGGGCGCTCGTAGGTGGAGTCACTGAAGGCGTGACTCAGCAAGCGCCCATCATTGGATCCGCCGGGCCCCGAGTGACTGCTGTCGGCGTCCGTGGGAAATGTGTTCCTGTTGCTAACTGTGAGACGCTGGTAGGGGTGATATGGATCTACACTCATGCTCATAAATTAGGGATAATTGCAGAATGTGGTGCCACGCAATACGGCCCTACACAAAACTGGCGGTAATAGCATAGACACATAGGGAACACACACAACAGAGATCTGTTACTCCACGGTATTCGTGATAAGTTGAGAAAACCGTCCCGAAACACATGTGCTACAAAACGCCACTGTTTCCTGCGCATGTACCCCGACATCAATATGAGATATGACCACCATGCACACGTACACAGGCCGCACAAAGGGTTGGCATAGTCTGGATCAGGTGGTCGAGCAGCTGCTGGGGTGCCTGTCGGAGCTCCTGAAGTGTCCTAGGGGTCTGAAGACGGACAGCGATACGTCAGCCGAGAGCATCCCAGACGTGCTCCATGGGGTTTAGGTCTGGAGAACAGGCAGACTACTCCATTCGCCAGATAGCTTCTATTTCAAGGTACTCCTCTACGATGGGAGCTAGGTGGGGCCGTGCGTTATCGTCCATCAGAAGGAGGTGGGGCCCACTGCTCTCCTGAAAAACGCAGACATACTGGTGCAAAATGACGACCCGATACCCCTGACCTGTTACAGTTCCTGTGACCAAGACATGCAGGGGTGTATGTGCACCAATCATAATCCCACCCCACAGCATAAATCCACGACCTCCATTAAGGGGTTGGTATCTGGTTCCTGGTTCACGCCAGATGAAATCCCGGCGAGAATCACTGTTCAGACTGAACCTGGACTCGTCTGTGAACATAACGTGGGACCACTCTTCCAATGACCATATACTCTCCTGTGGCCAGCGGTCAGTGGAATGCACCTTGCAGGTCTCCAGGCGAATAAACCATGTCTGTTCAATCGTCTGTAGGCTGTGTGTCTGGAGTCAACTGTTCGAGTGGTTGCGGTAAGGTCCTGAACAAGGATACCTGCAGTACTCTGTGGCCGTGTGCGGGCACTGATGGTGAGATATCGGTCTTCTTGTGGTGTTGTACACTGTGATCGTCTCATACTGTAGCGCCTGGACACGTTTCCTGTCTGCTGGAGTCGTTGCTATAATCTTGAGATCACACTTTGTGGCACACAGAGGGTCCGTGCTACGACCTGCTGTGTTTCACCAGCCTCCAGTCGCCCTAGTATTCTACCCCTCATAACGTCAGCAATATGTGTTCTTTTAGCCATATTCAACACACAGTTACCATTAGTACGTCTGGAAACGTCTGCACACTCACTCGCTGCACTGTACTCTGACATGCACCAACACACCTCTGCGTATGTGGACTGCTGCCAGCGCCACCGTGCAACGACCGCAGGTCAATTGCACCGCATGGTCATATGCCGTGGTGATTTAAACCCGCAAACCGCCTACCAGAGCGTTGTTTCACCATGTTTCAGCATTGTCCTTAATTTATGAGCGTGAGTGTATGATACCACAGCGAGCATCTACAGAAAGTGGTCGAAAGATCATGAAACCATGAGAAGGCAAAAAGTTATTGGACATTCATACGTCACCACTAATGTGGAGCACAGAAACTTGTCTGCTCTATAAAGTAGGATAGGTGGCGATCTGCGGCAGATCTAACGATAGACTACACTGCTGATAGAGGCGCAAGTGTTTTGGACCACACCTTGTTGTCGAGCATTGGGCTGTGCAGCTGAGGACCTCTGCGTATCCTCATGTTCACACAAGGACATCGGCAATTATGATTGCAGTGGGCACGCTGTCATCGACATTCGACCGTGAATCAATTGAAACATGTCGCTTGGTCGGCTGAATCACGTTCCTTGTTACACCTGATCAACGGTCTTGTCCGAAAACACCGTCATTCAGGCAAACGACGACTCGAAAAATGCTTTGGGCCAGGGAAGCATGCCGATGGGGCCAGTATTATGCTGTATCGAACATTCCTTTGGATTTCCATGGGTCCTGTGGAAGTATGAAGGCAACATGACAGTTGCGCACTGTGCGAACGTTATTGCGGACCGCCTGCATCCTTCCATGCCTGATCTCTTACCGGACGGCGGCGGCGTCTTCCAGCAGGATAACTGCCCGTCTCACGAGGCCAGAATCATACCACACTGATTTGAGGAGTGCGATAGTGGCCTATGTTAATGTCTTAGCAACCAAATCTGCTTAACCAAAACGCGGTAGAGGGGCTATCTCCGCGCCCACAAACAACCGTCTGTAGTTTACGGGAATTGCGTGACCTGTGCCTAGACATATGGTACCACATTCCTCCGGAAACCTACCGAGGACTTGTCGAATCCATACCGCAGAGGATCGCTTTTATATTGCATTGCAAAAGTGGTTCAAATGGCTCCAAGCACTGTCTATGGGACTTAACATCTGAGTTCATCAGTCCCCTAGAACTTAGAACTACTTAAACCTAACCAACCTAAGGACATCACACACATCCATGCCCCAGGCAGGATTCTAACCTGCGACCGCAGCAGCAGCTCCTAACTGAAGCGCCTAGAACCTCTCGGCCACAGCGGCCGGCTGCGTTGCAATGGTGGAACGACACACTATTAAGCAGGATTATTATAGTTCTTTTGGTCACTAGTGTGCATTGTTGCTTGTGTAAACTGTAGATTAGCTAATGCTGAACGCTGGTACATCAGACGCCTCTCCGTATTATATTCGGTTTTAGCAGTCAGAGCCGGCCGGAATGGCCGAGAAGTTCAGGTTCGAATCCTGCCTCGGGCATGGATGTGTGTGATGTCCTTAGGTTAGTTAGGTTTAAGTAGTCCCAAGTTCTAGGGGACTGATGACCTCAGAAGTTAAGTCCCATAGTGCTCAAAGCCATTTGAACCATTTTTTTAGCAGTCAGAGCTGCGGTGGTTCTCTTGTCATAGGAATTCCGAAATCTGACCACTGCACAAGCAATCTCTAAGACTGCAAGGTTGGTCTTTGTAATGTCCTTGGCACAGTCAGCGGGTGAAAAGTCCAGAAAACGTCACAGATTTTGTCTACTTTAGTAAATCTCTCGAAGTTCGTTTCTCTGATTACGTTCCTCAGATAATTATTAACTCCTCGATCTAATACAAGCCTCCTAACGTTAACGCCCTCTTGGAATGAGCCACTATTCGCTGGACTTGTTTAGTCGCAAACAGTTAAGCAGCTACCACCCCCCCCTCCCCCCAAGCGCCGTGATGTACTTTATTTCACTGCTTGAGGCATTTAATTTTCCTAAACGTGATTAAATTTTACGTTCCTGCACAGCGACTTCATTACTGCGGCGCGTCTGCCGGCAATGCGGAACGTATTAGAGATAGTTTAAAGTCTAACCCACTTTTTTTATTTCAGTTGTCGGAGTTAAAGCATTTTTTCGATATCAGCTATCAACAGCTGTTGATTACCTCTGCTGTATCTAATTATTGGACCGAGCAGGCGCCATATTTGATTTAATCGTTCTGAGGATAAGTATCGGTATTCGCCGAATGCTCTGTTTTACTAGAGTTGCCCAGAAAGAAATGCACCGCATTTTTTTCCTTCAACAATTCTTTTTCCACGTAATCTCCATTCCGTTCTATGGCCTTCCTCCAGCGCGAAACAAGGGCGCGTATGCCCTGTCGGTACCAATCCTTGTCCTAGTGGCGGAGCCAGTGCTTCACTGTGTCAATCACCTCCTCATCTTCCTCAAAATGTTTTCCACGAATGGCATCCTTTAATGGCTCAAACAAGTGGAATTCCGAGGGAGCTGTCAGGTGTGACAACCGTGGATGGTCTCCCTGACTGCTGCAAATCGTGGAGCTCCGCCGAACCGTCCTTTGATGACTTCACCCTCCGTGCCCAGCGATTAACTGTATTTCTGTCGACAGCAGATGCTCCACAGACTTTGCACAAGCGTTTGTGAATATCCCTCACAGCTTTATTTCTCTGTAGTAAAAAATTCAATGACGGCACTTTGATTGTAACGTACACCACCTACAGACGCCATTTTGAAACTGTCCTGCAGCTACGTTATCTGCCGGAAGTGACGGAAACTTGGCGAGCTCACTCAGGAGACTTCAAATAATACACACGTAACGTTTAGTATTTGTAGCATTGTTTTCGGCTGAGAAAAAAAATGCGGTGCATTACTTTCTAGGCAGCCATCTTAATATGCGTGCAATGAAAATATGCTTAAAACGAGGCACGTAGATCTGTCGGAAGCGACCAGCAATTTTGTACGATTCATTAAAATAAAACGGCGTAGTATAACAATAATGGTAAATAAAAACGGTGTCTTCTTAAAACTAACTGCCGAATTCATCATGAGAGTAGTGAAATATGATTCTGTATAACGTCTTTCAGAATTTAGTGAATACTTATTAATGCGGTAAATTGTAACTGGCAGAAATGAGCATGTCCTTTGCATAGACATCTGCCATTTGTCAGCCTACCCTGTCAGACAATTTTCTTGTGCGTCTTGTGTAAGCCTCCTGGACAGGAGGATGTGCAGCGAATTGACGCATGGTGCAGGGAATGTCAACTGAATCTCAATGTAGACAAGTGTAATGTGCTGCGAATACATAGAAAGAAAGATACCTTATCATTTAGCTACAATATAGCAGGTCAGCAACTGGATGCAGTTAATGCCATAAATTATCTGGGAGTACGCATTAGAAGTGATTTAAAATGGAATGATCATATAAAGTTGATCGTCGGTAAGGCAGATGCCAGACTGAGATTCATTGGAAGAATCCTAAGGAAATGCAATCCGGAAACAAAGGAAGTAGGCTACAGTACGCTTGTTCGCCCACTTCTTGAATACTGCTCAGCAGTATGGGATCCGTACCAGATAGGGTTGATAGAAGAGATAGAGAAGATCCAACGGAGAGCAGCGCGCTTCGTTACAGGATCATTTAGTAGTCGCGAAAGCATTACGGAAATGATAGATAAACTCCAGTGGAAGACTCTGCAGGAGAGACGCTCAGTAGCTAAGTACGGGCTTTTGTTGAAGTTTCGAGAACATATCGTCACCGAGGAGTCAAGCAGTATCTTGCTCCGTCCTACGTATATCTCGCGAAAAGACCATGAGGATAAAATCAGAGAGATTAGAGCCCACACAGAGGCATACCGACAATCCTTCTTTCCACGAACAATACGAGACTGGAATAAAAGGGAGAACCGATAGAGGTACTCAAGGTACCCTCCGACACACACCGTCAGGTGGCTTGCGGAGTATGGATGTAGATGTAGATGGAGATGTAAATGAAATACTTAGCTTAAGAAAGCGAAGAAATGGTAGCAGAAATTTTAGCAGAAATTATGATTTAACATCATAAAGAAGCTTCAGAAAAAATTCAACGTAATACGTCCCACAGCATGAGCTCTTTACTAACACTTGTAGCTAATAACGGTAAAAACAGAACAGTGCAACAGAGTAGTGGGTAATAACAGTGACTCAAACTTTTAACGTAAAAATCGTACATAAACTATCAGTAAACGTAAGATGGCGAATTGACAACACGCCCAGTTATTAAATTAAACAACTTTCTCTCGTACAAAAAAAAATTCGGGGAATTTCTTGTATAAAACTATGAAATAAGTTACAAGATGTCTGACTATCAATTTTTTCACGTCGGCTGTAACAGCTGGTGAAACCCAGTTCGAAGCTGGATGCAAGTGATAAATTATTTAAGCAACAGTTACGAGCATTAACTCCGTGTATTCACGATGTTTAAGAAAGACCACTAACAACCTCCACCTTCATAGCATCAGAACTCACTGGAAAAACTTTTCTAATAACTGAACACTACTAACAGCAAAAAGTCTCACATGCTACATGTTACATGGTGGCGTTGCTGGAATGACAGTAATTGGCGTCCGGAAACTTTTTGCCGCATAGCGTACTTCCGCGTAGTTTTGTAACTCACATCCGTGATGTCATTCCCTAGACTGTACAGCTCCCACATGCGGTCGCTAAGCACCTGTCTCTGTTCAATTAGACGTATGGGCAACCAAACAAATATTAAAATTTTGCTTCATGTCAGCATTACTTGCTGCGTACAAGAGAACTTGTCAAATGTTCAGTCTAATTCACGCACACACAACATAAAACAAACCTTTTGCAAATTTTACGTGAAATGACTGATACAACACATCTCTTTTCGCGGCAATCGTCTACTGTTACGTGAGAAACGCCATTTCTGTGGGTAGCTGATGCTATCGTGCATTTACGCCACGCGTTCACCTACGAGCCAAAACATTACATCCCACCGCGAGATGGAAGACCATCTGATGGCGTTGCGGGTACGTGAAGCGGAAAAGGAAATATAAAACGGAGCAGAAACAAGAGGGAAATCACTCAGGCCACTACACGTGTTCAGAAATATGGAAGTATACTGACATAAGCGAGTCTGTCAAAGGGCAGCTTGTTATAGTTCGTTGCGGGAGGACGAACATCTCTGAAACGACGAAGCTGGTTAGCCGTTCGCGTAGCTACTTCTGTAGTTATCATCTGTGGAAAATTGTTAAAGGACAGAGATGCCTTGAGTGGGCGACCAGGTGTAGCGAACGTAGAAAAGGTTCACATGGTTCTAAGCACTATGGGACTTAACAACTGAGGTCATCAGTTCCCTAGAATTAGAACTACTTAAACCTGACTAACCTAAGGACATCACACCCGAGGCAGGATTCGAAACTGCGACCGTAGCAGCAGCGCGGTTCCGGACTGAAGCGAACATAGAGATCGGAGGCTTGCTCCACCTGTAAATCATGATGGGGGGGGGGGGGGGGGGGAGCAATCTGTGGCTGATCAAACAACACAGTACAAGATATGGCTATAAAATAATGGGTCTGATGCTGTCACAGAATAAGTAAGTATGCACCAAAGACAAAAATACCAACAGCTGTGAAGCGTGAAGCCTATTCAGTGGAATTCAGTATCTCTGGTGTCTGCAGACAAATCAGTGTAGCCGCAGTCTTCGTTTGCGTAAGAACTGTTATTTTTTTTTTTTTTGCCAGAAAAATGATGAGTGCAATTACAGAGTAACTAATTAATGTCAAGTTTCACATGAAACTTGGAAAAACTTCAACAGAAACTTATCTTTTGCTAAAAGAGGCATATGGGGGAAACTGTTTGTCGTATGTGCGAGTTTTTGAGTGGACCAAGAGTTTCCAAGATGGCCGAGAAGACGCTGAAGATGACTTACGCGTAGGACGCCCTTAACATAAAAAACGGGCAAAAATGTCGAAAAAGTAACTAATCTGATTCGATATGACCGTCGGTCGACTGTTCGATCGATTGCTGAAACTGTTGGAATTTACAAGGAATGCGTAAGTCAAATTTTACACAACCAGTTGTAACGCCGGAAATGCATATCCTCCTATTTCCATCTATTGTACTATAAATTTGTTTTCCTTATTTTTGTTACCTGAATATATGACATTTCTGTGTCTTTACATATTGTAATTGTTTTATTATTTGTATATATATATATATTTATGCATTTATGTCGATGTATAATTGGTTTGTTTCGTAAATATTATTTGTATTTATACGCTGGGTCTGGCCTAGGGAAAACTATGCTATCGAACGGATACATCGATAGGTCGTGTGGAGAGCCAAAGTGTTGAGGATCTTTGGTAGGGTTAACTCTGTCGCGTGGAGCGCGGGCAGTTAGAGAGTCTGGCTGGAGTAGCGAGTGGAGCAGGTGTGTTGTGTGAAGCTCCCGCGAGTTGCCGCGCTTTTGGGGTTTGGCAGCACGTAATTGCGCTCGACTTGCGATGATAGTTTCTGACATGGTGTCGCGGACAGGAAGCATTAGCTAGCGCACATCAAGAGCCCGTTTCGCCTGGTGACCGTGTCGAGAAGAAGGCGCGCCAACATCCAGCTCCTGCAACAGCGACGGCCGACAATGAGTGACTGTCGCCACCTCCTCGATCGACGGCTTCGAACCTTCAATCAACCAACAAGGAAGACTGGAAGCACGTAAAGTTTTAGAACTGTATGACAGACCTCAGCTTTTCAAACTGTAGCATTTTCGTAACTATAATTACAGCAACTTAGCATGAACCTTTGTTGCTCATTGTCCCAATTGCATTGCCTAGCAGGGTCCCTTCCTTTTCCGAGATGAACCCGAGTGGCGTTGAAATTCAAACGCCAGCATTAAAGTAATAATATAGCATTTCACTGCTTTAATTTCAAAGTTCAGTTAAAATATTCATAGCTGGCTACAATATTTATATTACACAAGCACAAATTATGAGTGCGAGTTTTGTTATCGTATTTTAGTTACCTGTGACTGCAGCTCAGCTTGGTACGTACTAAATTTTACTACTGTTAATTGTTCAGAATCATTTAATTCAAGTTCAAAGTTAAATCCCTTATTTCTAAATTGCGTAAATTCAAGTAGCTTTTGAAATGATTGTTGAGGTAGTCCAAGACTAACCGTAGTTTATTGAATTTCGATGTGCTTCAGAAAGAAAGCTCACTATTAACTTCAGTCACTAAATTAACTTTCGATTTTCCGGTTTTATTAATTCTTTTGCTAAATCAAGTCAGGGTGTAGCGAAATTTATTACTTCTGACAAACTTTCAGTTCTCACACTACACGTGTCAACCTTCAGTTGCCACGCTTCTAGTGCTAATTATATGTGTAATAATCTTTCTTTTTCAGTTACTATAGTAATTGTCCTTAGGACTGGCGACCGTAATTTCCCCCAAATCTCAAATATCTAATTACTGCTAGTTGATTGTTAACATAACGGCCGCACATTTACCTTCTTTATTAACTTTACCCCTTTTCAAAATTAATTTCCATCAGTTTCATTAGCATTTTTCCTTTCATTTAGATGTAACCCTTTCCTCCCTCTTTACCGACAGTTTAACTTCGGTGACGATTGCTTTTCCCACATTTCCATTAGGTACACGCGGTTTAATTTTTCACTGTCATTAAGGTCGATAAGTGAGGGGGAGGTTACACAGTTTATAATGATTGACGTCTGTGCGAAACTGGTGCTGAAAATTCTCACGATCGAACAAAAAGGACCTCGTACAATGATTGTACTGACACTTTGAATACGCTTGAAAATGATCCTTATTTATTGGAAAGAGAGATAATACGAGGCGAATCTTAGTTTTTCACTTATGATCCCGAAAGTAAGCACCGATCCATCCACCTGAAAGCCCTAGCTTCACCGAGAGAGAAAACGCTCGAGTGAGCAAATCAAGGTTCAAAGCAACGATGGTTGTTTTTCCCATATCCGTGGAATTGTGTATCTTCACTTGGTTCCTGAAGGTCAAACTGTTAATCATCATTACTACCTTGAGGTTCTTGGTCAACTCTGTGAGAAAATAAGAAAAAAATATGCGAACTGTGGAAGAACTATTCATAACTTTTGTATGAAGACAATACATCGGTTCGTACCGAATTCTCTGCTTAGAGGGTTCTAGTGAAGTACAGCATCCCGGTATTAGACAGCCAACGTTATTCGCCTGATCTAGCACCATGTGGCTTTTATCTATTCCCGACGGCCAAATCTACATTAAAAGGGACAAAATTCCTGTCTGTTGAAGCAATGAAAGGAAAAGCGACACAGAAGAAGAGTTCCAGCACTGTTTCCATCAAAGGAAAATTCGCAAGGAGTGTTGTAGGGATAGAGGAGGGGTGTACATTTAGGTTGACAATAATTAAATATGTATGTATTTAAAACAAAATGTTTTACAGCAATAGGCCCGTTATTTTATAGCCACACCCTTACAATGCTGGTAGAGGCGCAAGTGTTTAAGAGCGCATATTGTTGCACATGGGGCTACGCAGCAAACATCTGCGTGTTCCCATGTTGACTCAATGACGTCAATGCCGATTGTAGCGAGCACGCGATCAGCGAGATTGGACCGTGGTCACTGGGAATATGTAGAAAACATGAGATATTGGTCGTTCCCGTCAGTTAGTTGAATTAAACTGCGTGACAGTATCTTCGTGTTTATCCATAAATGTGACTACAAAACAGAACGTATTAATTTGTGATTTTAGGTTTTCTCCATACACCATGCAAAAGACACCTCTCACCCGGACACTCGAGAAAACTTCAAAAGAACGGATTAATTCCGTAATAAATAGTGATAGGCTAATTTTTTATCGTCCCTGTAATACAGATACGAATTTTTCCAAGTGCTCTGTTTTGCTTCCGTACCAGACACGTTCTTTTGCACGAACACGTAATCGCAATAAGTAGAAAAAAAGATAATGCAGGATAAATAAATCAGTGACACAGATCATAGCAGCCAAACACATGTAATTGTCGAAATTCATATTGTAGAAACATAAGCTGATACTAAAAACCTTAATTAATTGTTCCTGATTGTGTAATTTGCATTCGGTACGCACCTACAACGTTTATAACACCATCTACCGATCGTACGTTAACTGTACCGTGGGCAGCAATCAATAAATAACAGTGGTTCTCTACAATGACTTCAAAGAATAGTTATCTGAGTTATGAAAATGCAACTGTACAGCGTGCTCCCTAGAACTTTTATTTCTTTGACAGACAGTGAATTACAGAATCAGTCTTACACAGGCTATTTAAGTAAACTAATCTTAAGTATTAGCGATTTAAAAGTGTCTGTCTTCTTGTAAGAACAAAATTTCGTTTTATCCGCCAAATATGTTTCACTATACTTGTGACATCTTCAGTAAGTTTTCCGTTTATTGCTTATTTTCTTACACATGTGTGTACTGTGGCTCTCAAACGAAATCAGCCACACCTCATTGCTACAGATGACCTATTATGAGCTGTACATGATTAGAATTTGGCTACTAAATGGGTTGTTGTTGTTGTTTTTATGTTTAAAGCGACGTTTTCTCGTGCTCATTGGCGAATTCTGGTTGTTATTTCAGTGATTTGACTTACACGCTCTTTTCACTGCACATTTACGTTACAGACACGGTATTCACAGAAGAAGGCGGGCCTTTTTAATCCATTATAACTTCCCGCAAGCATGGGACCAGAAGTTAATTCCATTAGGAACGCAAGTACATATGAAAAAATTATTGAACGTTAACCGGATAACAGGTGACAGTTCGTTTGTTTCTAACAGCACACAGTCTAGTTTAGAACATGTACTTTGCTACGGTACAATATACTGGACCACCAATGACAATTTCAGTACCCGAATTCCTGAGAAAGGTGGAAATATTACCGATGTGAAACAAGCGTAAATCTTTGTCGCCATTAATCTTACACTTCTACCTGGAGTGTTATCAGCTGCTCTTGAACTACCATGTAGAATGCACGTCCATTACAGAGTAACGACACGAGACAGCCGTGAAGTCTGCAGAAGATTTATGACCGTATCATTATATGAGAACATAAATTTCCTTTGTATTGCGTAGCTATGTCCGACCAGACTCCGTACAAGAAGTGTGTAAGGACTCATGAAGGAGAAAAAGGGCGCCTCTTTCTTCAGGTTGCGTCCTTAGCCAGTGCGCTAAAGTAAGATCCTTGCCTGCATTCGCAACATAGGAGAACAAATGCCGTCAGAAAATCTTCTTCATGTAATTTCTGACACAAATCTGGTTACAGATCATTGCTATCAAGCGGTGCGCGATTGTTACATACCTTTCTCTCTCTCTATCCTTCTGCCTGTCTCTCGTTTGCTCGTATCTCCGATTTACAGGAACTGACCTCCGAGAAGAGAAGACCGACAATATTTCTTGGTGTTGTGAGTCCATTACTGTGGTATCGTGACTTTTGGATGAGTCTGCGTTCTCTTTTCCGTAACAGGTATTTCCTGAAGACATGTTTAATCACGTATAGAGTCTTTCCGTTTCATCGATAGGCTTCCTTATAAAACTTGTCAATGTTATAATCAGACAAGCAGTCTTCTGCTGTTTAACATAGTCTTTCTGCTGGTGTAAAAGACTGTACACGACAAGATTAGACAGAACTTCTGTTTCTTTATTTATTTTCCTCCATGTTTCAGTGAGATAAGAGCTGGGATGTACCAAGTGAGCCCGGCTTAACTTAAAGCAGAATGAATTTTAAAAAATCAATGAAGACTAGAATTGAGTGTTCTGTGGACATAAAGATCTGTACAGTTGGGACACTACCTCAGTGGAAAAAGAATGGAGGATAGAACAGGTCGTGACTCTATTGATGAAATCATCGCAGAATTTACCTTAAATGTTTTATCAAAAACATAGAAAAGCTACGTGAGGATGGCCAGGCGGAAATTTGAACTTCGCTTTTCGCGGTTACGAATGAGGTGGCCTGACCACTGAAACGGTTCGCATCGATGAATTTGCTGAAGGGAGTTATAACCTACCAGTTGTAAGTAGACTGTATAGGTTTTTTTATTGGTAACGCCACATAGCGCTCTGTATGAAAATCACTGGCTGTGCTGTGTGCAGTCTGTGGCTGGTTTGCATTGTTGTTGGCTATTGTAGTGTTGGGCAGTTGGCTGCTAACAGCGCGTAGCGTTGCGCAGTTGGAGGTGAGCCGCCAGCAGTGGTGGATGTGGGGAGAGAGATGGCGGAGTTTTGAAATTTGTAAGACTGGATGTCATGAACTGATATATATATATTATGACTTTTGATGACTATTAAGGTAAATACATTGTTTGTTCTCTATTAAAATCTTTCATTTGCTAACTATGCCTATCAGTAGTTAGTGCCCTCCGTAGTTTGAATCTTTTATTTAGCTGGCAGTAGTGGCGCTCGCTGTATTGCAGTAGTTCGAGTAACGAAGATTTTTGGTGAGGTAAGTGATTTGTGAAAGGTATAGGATAATGTTAGTCAGGGCCATTCTTTTGTAGGGATTTTTGAAAGTCAGATTGCGTTGCGCTAAAAGTATTGTGTGTCACTTTAGTGAATGTTTGAGTATGTTCAGTTTTGCTCAGCTGTTTGAAAAGCAAATAATGTAAGAGGTTTATCAGCACAGTAATTCATAAATTTTTCTAAGGGGACGTTTCATATGTCGACCCTTAGCCGAGGATATCTGACTCGAATCTTCTGATTTTTTTCCTTGTAGTTTGTGTAATTAGTTTAGCTATTGTTTATTGCTAGCGCGTAATTATAGAGATAATCTCCTTTGTAGATGCAGTATTTCATTGTTGTACAGTAAAATAGTTGTGGGATGCATGTAGATTTGCACCAAGTATTTCGCAGCTGCGCTTGCTATTAGCTAGATATTATTTTCAGTGCTATGTTAATGTGTTTTCTTATTTTTGCTCTCTAAATTGTGCTTTTCTGCGTTATCGTGTGAAATATTGTGACAATTACGGCGTGTGAAAAACGTAATACTAGGCTCCAAAGTAAACTGAGAAATGACAGTGAAGACGAAAGCAGTGTGTTAGCGCCACCGTGTAATGAATTAACTAATGTTCAACATAGTAATTTGGTAACTGCGCATAGGGAAATGGAGCGGGCTGCAAATAATGGTGTAGGCAGTGAAACAATTAGTGAACAGGGAAGCATTATCGATCGATCGGTCGGCAACAGCTCGCCCCAGGAATCCGAAATGACAGGACACAATCTTGCAAATACTGTAGATTCAGGTTTTGTGTCCTCACAGTTTTCTCAAATAAGTCAAGACACATTTTCTGCCGACCGCGGTGGTCTAGCGGTTCTAGGCGCTCAGTCCGGAGCCGCGCGACAGCTACGGTCGCAGGTTCGAATCCTGCCTCGGGCATGGATGTGTGTGATGTTCTTAGGTTAGTTAGGTTTAAGTAGTTCTAAGTTCTAGGGGACTGATGACCTAAGATGTTAAGTCCCATAGTGCTCAGAGCCATTTGAACCAATTTGAACACATTTTCTGCTTGTCAAAATGTGAATGTTGCCAGTGCAACCTCACTGCCGAAAAGCACTGAGGAACATGTTTCAGACACCAGTGCATTGTTATTACAGTTAATGCAACAAATGGGACAAAGGCTACACAAGTTAGACACAACACTTGAACAAAATCAGAAACAAATGGGACAAAAACTTCAAAAGTTAGACACAATGGAACAAAATCTTCAAAAGTTAGACACAATGGGAGAAAATCTTCAAAAGTTAGACACAATGGAAGAAAATCTACAAAAGTTAGACACAGTGGAACAACACCAGAGACAAACACAGCTACAGTTAGACGTAATGGAACAAAAGCTTCAAAAGTTAGACTCAGTGGAACATAAGCTTGAACACACACGTGAAGTTTTAACTACTGAGTTACATAACATTGAATCGAAATGCCAAAAAGTCTGTAATGATGTAAAAACACAAATTTGTGAGCATTTTCAACCTATTTTTTCGCGGCGTGATATTGCATTACAGAATCATGAAGTAGCCATAAAAGAACTGCAAACTATTGTTCATGAACATCAGGAGACCTTGCAAGCTAAAATTGACTCAGTTGCATCTACCGATTCGGTTACGCAACTTGCAAAAACTCAGGAAAACTTAAAGGATACAGTAGATACTCTGAAAATTGGTTCAGAAAGACACATGGAGGAAATTAGTTCATTATCAGAGAAAGTAGTTGAACTTTTGGATCAGCTAAATAATTTATCTACGAAGGTAGAGGATAATCTGAATGACACAAAACCGGTAGTCTTTAATGACACAGAAGAGTGCGAACAAATTAGGAAATTCAAACAAAATCAGAATCAAATTAATACGCAACACCAAAGAGAAATCCGGGAAGTACAAGATTAGCTGACACAGGTAATAAAAGAATTACGTATTTCAGAGGACACTCGCGCTTTCAATACGGGAAGAGGGACATAGAAATACGGAGCAGCCACAAAATAATAACACAGCGCATTTCGGAAATTATGAAAGAAATTGGCAAGGTGCAACGAATTTTGAAATGGAACCGCCGAAACGACGTAACAATGACCGATATGCGACTCGCCGACATGATGATTTTGACTATAAGCTGTTCATTACTACACGTAAATTTAAAACATTTATGAATTCTGGCAACGACATTCATCCACAAGCGTGGCTCCATCAATTCTCTCATTGTTTTCCTCCCAACTGGTCATTGGAGCACAGGTTAGAATTTGTGTGTGGCTACTTGGAGAATGAACCAGCTGTAAGAATGCGATCGGTCGTTCACGATTGTCACAGTAAAGGAGAATTTTATCATGCCTTCCTCTCAGCGTATTGTTCTCAAGCTACACAAGACCGAATAAAACACAGCATCATAATGATGAAACATTTCGAACAATCTGAATTTTCCAGTCTTATGAAATATTTTGAAGACATGTTGCACAAGAATCAGTACCTGTCAAACCCATAGAGTCCCTCAGAACTCATCCGCATTTGCTTAATCAAATTACCTGAACATTTACGACATATTATTTTGGCAGGACGTTGCAAAGACGACATTGAAGCTTTTCAGGGACTCTTACAAGAATTAGAAATTGACACAGGCAGTTGTGGGATGCGAAAACAGGAGCACAACAAATACAGGTCACACCCGTCACAATTCCGCGATGAAAGAAATAATAACTGGACACAAGCCTATTCTTATAACGTAAATCGTGACCAAAACAGACACCACCCGTATGACAACCACTGGCAGAGTAATAATTACAGAGAAAGATCGTATTTCCGTAGTAATGAATATGACAGAGACAATCATAGAAACAGACAATTTGGCAACCAGAACTATTATTATCACGGGAGACAGAATAACTTCAGACGCAACGGTCCACCATGCAGTGATAATTCAGTTAGAAATTCTCCACCACTTAACCGACAAGAAAGAAACTACAGGAACTACCAACATGACGACAGACTATATAATCGTAACGACAGACTTGAATTGCATCAAAACAGGTGAGATTCAAACAGAGCAGGGCACTTTAGACAAGGTGAACTTGTAGAAGTTAGGTCTCCTAAAACTAACGATGCGCGCCAACAAAGAGACAGACAATGACTCGCACCGCAGGCAGCCATGCGCCGGCTGGTTCAGCGAAAAATAACATAGACGCTAACCTTGAGAAAAATGTGAGCGTTCTTTACCGATGTACCATATACCACATGATAATTCCGTTGAAGCTGGAGCTCTGCATAGTAGGAAGAGTAAAGGCTTGCACCACATTTCACATGTAAAACCGTTTCTTGAGAAATAATCTGCTTTTTAACTTTGACTTTGCCATATAACTTTTCACTTTACATTGCTAGTATGCTTTGTCAGACTTAGAATCTGTTAACATGAAACAATGTTTGAAGTTAAATATCCAGTCAAGAACCAAGAGAACTTATTTCAACAGAAATTACGAATGCATTGTTATAGTGAACAGATGACACAGTGTTATTATTTGTACATTCTTGCTTGTTAGTTGCACGATTATGTAACGACTATAAGGCTCACATACTTAGAACATTTACCAGTACTGCTAATGAGATTTTAATGCAACATTTTGGTTTACTTGAAAATACATTCTGGTTTTAAAGGACTTTCTGTGAGATACCAGATGACACAGTGGTTAGTTTATGTGACAGCTACACGATTTTATCACGACACTACTAATGAGTGACAATTTACAATGTTGCTTTTGCGGTGTTTCTGTTTTATATGTGCACAGTTTTTCTGAATTATTCTGGAAAGTAAAACATGTCTTAGTAGTAAGTTTTGTGGTATAGCTACAATGAGACAGCCTTTTCCGTAGCACAACAATACGTTAAATTATAGTACTTTCTTGATCACGGTAAGGTACGTCATAACTACGATATCTATACGCAAAGCATTTCACTTTCGTTTATGATGAGGTAAGTACATTGACTTCAGCAGAACTTTGCTTACAGAGGACGATAACTACGACAGTTCCACAGAATTACCTTACAGCAAGACGCACATTTAGCACTACAGGTGACGCATTTGAGTGATTAATTTTGTACTTAAACCATTTATTTTTCAAGATTTTTGAATTACAAAGAAAGTTTTCCGTGATACATTTCATTCCATTGCTGTAATCTGTAACACCTGAGGGTATAATTACATTAATCCTCAGGGGGGTACACGTTTACTTAGTGTACCAAGTGTTTGGCAAGCACAAGGAGCCCTAGCTAATATGGTATTTGCTTATACAACTTTACACATCGGTACCATATTTCTCTAACACACGAATTACACAGCATCTCATCATTTAACTGAGAGTAAACATTTTTTTACTACATCAGTGACACATGTTTACCCAATTACACAGCTGGATAACTTCACACTTATGAAATTGTATTTTGTCTGTACTTTGTGAACTGTTCATATTTTTCGGAACCATTGTGATACTATGAGAGCTTTGAATGATGTATTTGGTAAGGGAGCATGATTTTAAAGTACGTTTGAGGTAGATGACACTATTGAAATGAGCAGAGAATTTTTTTTAGGTTTTGACATTATTGCAGAAAGCTACGACGTTTTTGAGACTTGACTGAGGTTTTATGATGTTATTTTTACGATGATGATGTGTATTATGCTGTTGAGGTATGTTTATGATCATTAAGTTGATTTTATATGAGGAATTTGATTATGCTACATATTTATTAAGATGAAATATTGAGGAAGTGTCGATGAATATGTATATGTGTAATAAGGTAAGGAATAATGAGTTGTGGTTAGGGACACTGACTTGTGGAAAAGGATGTTGGAAACCAAGAATCGTACTTTAAGAGTTATGAAATGTGTGTAAATGCATGAATGTAACACAATGCAGGCAAAAATTTTTTGCACACTGTTATATTCATAGGATTTTGTTTCTACACATTTGTAACTCAAATTCTCGACCTGTGAAATTTTTATATGAGACTGTCACTGTAATGTAAACTGGTGTCATAAATATTTCAGTTAGAAAGTTAAGTGACCACCTTCACATAATGAGTCGTGGGCACCCAGCTGCACGATAGTCGCCTGGGAAAAGGCCATTAGTGTGTGCCTTTCAGAGGCACAGGTGGAGAAAAGAAAGGGGGCCATTATCCTCGCTATTGACATTCCTTTGTAGAAAGCATCGCAAATACGACACGCTCAGACTTGAAAACATATGATAACACTGTGGAGCTCTTAATTTATGATATTTACTGAAATGCCTAATGAAATGACGAGAAATATTTGTATGTCTATACACCTGATTATGACTACTGTCTTTCTACTTGAGAGATTTTTTACTACCTTATGAAATGCCATATGGCTAATGAATGATGTTTCATGCCTTCCTTTGTACATATTTGCTCATTTTCTTTAATATCTAGTTTCTAGCTGCACTGCAGCATTGGTTATTATAAAATTAAATAGATGTCCTAATATCACAATGTTCTGTCTACAGACCCAGTAAAGAATACGTTTATGATGTACTTTCTTAGAAAAGAGAGCACAAATAGACATTTCCCTTCACAGGAATTGCATAAATAATTTTTAATGACTTGGTAACTTCCTTGCAGAGTAAGTTTTTGTGATGCATCACACTAGTGTTAAGATGTGACATAGGTACTAAAAATGGCCATTTTTACTGTAATATTTTTCCTGCTTGAGCTATGTCATGTTTAGATATAAGTTATTGCATTTGCTGCTGCTGTTTGCCAGGTGTGGTGCTACTAAATTTCACTTTACATTACTCTGTTAAGCCAGTTTTACTACTGATTTATTTTTCTTGTTGCTGCTCATTGCCTCATATTAGTTGTGATGTTGCATTTGCTCTGTAATTTATATTTATTGATGCTTGCTTTGACAATTTCCATTTTTTTCATTGCTGTTTGTATTAATTGTTTTGTGCTGCTGCATTGCCTCGTCTCTTAGTTTATACATCTGAGCTCAGTAGATTTAAGTTAGCTTAAGAGGGGGTAGACTATATAAGAAACTGACTATGGACAATAGGGAAAGAATGCATTGAGAAGTTACATGAAAAAGATTTGGGCCAAAATGAGTATTGTACACTGAGAAATAATTATTTTGAAAGAAATATGAATAGAATACAGAAAGCAGGTATAGATAGGACTTTTTGGGAATAATGATGAATGAAGGGAGATCTCCAAGAAGTAATGAAAGTTTTGTTCGCAAAATACTGCAGTAAAACAAACCCTGTCCTTTCCTTTTGTATTATTCCGCTATATGTTTGTGTACCCTTGTGTATTTGTGTTCATCCTGTCTTTATGTGTTTATCTGATACGATTTATGTTGTAGACGTTTTCTAATACTCAGCTACATTCACTATGATGAGGAATACTGTTATCCTCAAATATAATTTGCATTAATAATATGTTATTTACTTTGTAAAGATGTTTAGACATTATTTATCTGTTCTGTTTTGTTGCTCATGTGTGAAGTTGATGTTTCAAAAGTTATTCTGATCTTTTATGTAGGTACTTATAATTCCTGTAACACTGATGTATATGTTATCTCGATTCTTTTGTAATGGCTGTATTACTACAAATGTTATCTGTATTATTATGTTTTTAATGATGTTTTCTGTATCTTTGTAATTGTATTCTCATGTTATAAAATTGTAATTGACACCAGTTCATCAAATTAAGTAACTTGTAAGTTACATTTCACTGCACACGTTTCTGTTGGTCATAGTGTATGGACAATATGTGAGAAGTAGGGACTGTTAGTGTTTGCACATGTGTTAATAATTCAGCAAGGGACTGGATAACAGCATTGCTGGTTCTAAGGACAATTCCAAAAACTTTGTGAGTGCACAAGTGGTGGTTATGGACTTGCTATATTATCCGCAAGACTCTTCAATGGTGATTGTGCACCTGCACAGTCACAACAGATGGCTGCTGGCCATCTCTACAAGGACTACAGTGGGTTTGCATCTTTGATGACCCACCAATACCATTATTTCTACAAGGACTACAGTGGGTCTACACCTTTGCTGACTCACCAGTACCATTATTTCTACAAGGACTGCAGTGGGTCTGCAACTCTGGTGGCCCACCAATACCACAATCTCTACAAGGACTACAGTGGGTCAGCATCTTTGATGACCCACCAATACCATTATATCTACAAGGACTACAGTGGGTCTACACCTTTGCTGACTCACCAGTACCATTATTTCTACAAGGACTGCAGTGGGTCTGCACCTCTGGTGGCCCACCAATACCACAATCTCTACAAGGACTACAGTGGCTCTGCATCTTTAATGACCCACCAATACCATTATATCTACAAGGACAACAGTGGGTCTACACCTTTGCTGACTCACCAGTACCATTATTTCTACAAGGGCTGCAGTGGGTCTGCACCTCTGGTGGCCCACCAATACCACAATCTCTATCAGGACTACAGTGGGTCTGCACCTCTGGTGGCCCACCAATACCGTAATCTCTACCAGGACTACAGTGGGTCTACTCTGTGATGATCTACCTACCAATATTCTTCAAAACTTCGAAAGACTCTGCTGTGGGTTTGCCCTGTTGTGGCCCATTACCCGTCTGCATGTCGAGAGTCAGCACTGTCTTTCCGTTGGAAGGACAACACTACTTCTTCAAGACTGCATGGAAATCCACTACTTCTGTGTGCAGTTTCTTTTACTGCTCAGACTTTGAGAAAAACACTGCAATTTTACTGTGATGAATGATCAGGACTGTCTTTATGGACTGTGAGAAAATTTTAGCTTTTGACCAACATTGTATTGATAAGTGTGTGCATTTGATTTCTTTGTTATTGTAATTATGAAAAAAATTTTCAAATCTGTATTGGCCACTGCCCAAAACAATTTGTAAATTTTTTTGGGGAGCATGGAGGCTATGTAAGTGGACTGTATAGGTTTTTTTATTGGTAACGCCACATAGCGCTCTGTATGAAAATCACTGGCTGTGCTGTGGGCAGTGTGTGGCTGGTTTGCATTGTTGTTGGCTATTGTAGTGTTGGGCAGTTGGCTGTTAACAGCGCGTAGCGTTGCACAGTTGGAGGTGAGCCGTCAGCAGTGGTGGATGTGGGGAGAGAGATGGCGGAGTTTTGAAATTTGTAAGACTGGATGTCATGAATTGATATATATATATATATATATATATATATATATATTATGACTTTTGATGACTATTAAGGTAAATACATTGTTTGTTCTCTATTAAAATCTTTCATTTGCTAACTATGCCTATCAGTAGTTAGTGCCCTCCGTAGTTTGAATCTTTTATTTAGCTGGCAGTAGTGGCGCTCGCTGTATTGCAGTAGTTCGAGTAACGAAGATTTTTGGTGAGGTAAGTGATTTGTGAAAGGTATAGGTTAATGTTAGTCAGGGCCATTCTTTTGTAGGGATTTTTGAAAGTCAGATTGCGTTGCGCTAAAAGTGTTGTGTGTCACTTTAGTGAATGTTTGAGTACGTTCAGTTTTGCTCAGATGTTTGAAAAGCAAATAATGTAAGTGGTTTATCAGCACAGTAATTCATAAATTTTTCTAAGGGGACGTTTCACAGTTAATTTTATTACACGGTCCAATAACGCAAGAGTAAAATCCATTTTTAGACCTTCCAGTACTTATTACGATTAAACTCGACACCGTTATTGATAGACCACGTAAGCAGTATAACGTCAAGGAAAACGAAACACCCATATTTTACCTGTGGTGAATAACGTTCCATTCTCTTAGGTAGTTCAACAGCGATTAGTAACTGCGTATAGAGATAAAATTAAGTTATACGAAGTAAAATGTTATGCTAACTTTTTTGCGGAGGAACACAGTTCTTTAATTGATTGTACTACCTATCGTTTTCTAGGTTTTCCCGAAGGATAATACACTGAGGCAACAATAGTCATGGGACAGCGATACGCACATATACAGATGACGACAGCATCGCGTACACCAGCTACGAAAGGACAGTGCACTGGCAAGGCTGTGGCTGTACTCTGGTGATTCATGTGAAAAGGGATCCGAAGTGATTATGGCCGCACGACGGAAAGGATCAGACATTGAACGCGGAATGATAGTTGGAGGTAGGTGCGTGGGAGATTCCATTTCGGAAATCGCTAGGGAATTCAATATTCCGAGATCCACAGCGTCAAGAGTGTGCCGAGAATACCAAACTTCTGGTATTACTTCTCACCACGGACAATGCAGTGACCGACAGGCTTCACTTAACGACCGAGAGCAGCGGTGTTAGCGTAGTATTGTCAGTGCTGACAGATATGCAACACTGCGTGAAACAGCCGCAGAAGCCAATGTGGGACTTACGACGAACGTATCCGTTAGGACAGTGGGGCGAAATTTGGCGTCAAAGGGCAATGGCAGTAGCCAACGGACGCGTGTGCCTTTGCTAACAGCACGACATCGCCTGGAGCATCTCACCTGGGTTCGTGTCCATTTCGGTTACGTCCTAGACGACTAGAAAACCGTCACCTAGCGAGATGATTCCCGATTTGAGTTGGTAAAAGGGAAAGTGATCTAAATAAATAAAAGTAGAGGCTGAAGTATACTGTTTCTGGTTGTAACTCACAGCTTTGTTAATAAATGAACTGTCGTAATACGAAAGCAAAGCTGCACTGTAGAAGTCATTAACCCTTTCGGGACGGAGCGCGTTTCCCCAAAGCGGAGCAATTCGGCGGCTCTGTGTGGGTTCCATATCCCTTAGTTTTCCTTCATCGCTTATAAAATCTACAGTTTTCCACTTATCGGTGTTATTTTTTTGTAAATGAAATATAAAACACGCTTTTTACTGGCATACTATTTTCATTATTCCATATCACGCACTTTTTGACTTGGCGTTGGCGTTAAAATAGAAAAAAAGAAAAATGTGATTCTTTAAGGGGCTCCGGAACGCCCTATACTTGCAATGTTAAAATAACGCTTATAAATTACATCTTTCCTCACAAAGTATTTGAGGTAGGAAGTTGAACGTTTTACAGATTATTTATTGGAATATGGGCTGTAACTTAACACAGGGATTTTACAAAATTTTAGTTCAGTTATTAAAGATGATTTTTTTCAATTGTAATGAAAATTCACAACATTTTTTTGCAATTTTTTATTTATAGATTCAAAAATATACAGTTTTTTTGGGAAAAGGCTGTGTTAAATTATGCAGAAGGTACTGTGTAACATTTACTGAAAGTTTGAAACAAATATGTTTGGAAGATCCTTAGAAAACATGTAATTAGTATGAGAAAATAAAAGTTTTGGGAATCGAGCGACAAAGATTGGATTAACTATTTAATGCATTCCAGGTCCATAGGATGGATTATCTTCATCCTCTGCAAACTCCTCCTCCAGCTTCCTCTTATTCCTCCTCCTGTTTACTCTTGCTTGTATTTCTAGACTCTTTACAGCCCTGTCTGCAGCCCGAAGGCGTTCCTTGTCTAAAGCAAGCATCGCTCGTACCATGTTAGAACCTATCTTCATTCCCATATTTCTAAATACCTTGCACCTTACAATGTTGCCATCATTGAAAGTCGCAACAGCACCTTTACTTTTACTCATTATTATACTTCAACAAAACAGAGACTCAAGAAACAGAATTAATTACGAATATTTTCGAGATAACGACAGAGTAAATAAACATGAAACAATCGACAATCACACCAGCGATATATATTGAACCATCACAGGTTAGCCACAACACATACTTTATCTCACATCACTAAAATGTACCTGATGAACACGGACGTTAATAATAACACCATTTGACAGCAGTTTAACAGCGCCACTGTGGGTCACGCCCATGTAGAACACATTTCAAAAAAAATTTAAAAATAGTTGTAGTCTTCGGAATTGAATAAATTATATATCTATTAAAAGGTAATAGTCTGCAGATTCAGAAAACGCAAAAAAGTAAAAATTGAACTTTTCATGATTTTGAGCCTTTCCGGAGCCCCTTAAATTTTTTTTTAGTTAAGAGGTAATGCATTGAATTAGACATATTAAAATAAGTTGTATCTTATTTTTTAAAGTTTTACCTTTAAAACGACATATAAAATACAATTTTATCTCTTATGGGACTTCCGTGGAAAGAAAAATAAAAAGTCCATTATGAGGGATGAAAAATTTGATTTATGTCAATAAACTACAAAATTTCATAAAATTTGCGCAAAACAAACTTTACAACTTTGGCATATTGATTTTTCGATAGGTAACCATATTTTACAAGTCCTTCCGGTACTTTGCTACTTTGTGATACCTGTTGGAGCACTCAGGCACATGAAGAGAAGGGTTGGACGGACAAGTTTCGCAAGATAAGGGGGACCGTTTTCGCCCTCCTGGCTTGGAGCGATCACTGCAGACGACACAGTCACCCTGTTTTCCGGTGTCCATTCTTGCGATAGCATGGTACAGTACGTCCATCCTGTGTAGGTCACCATGCTCAGAGCGTGGCCTCTTGCTCGAAGGGGTTGGTTGAGCCTTGACGACACCCACAATCTCCTTGACGAGACTCTCCCGAAACTGCAGATGACGCTTTGGTGTCTCTCCCCTTTTCTTTGCTATGGTGACATATTGCAAGTAAGCGTTGACGATCCCCACCTGAAATCAGCCAGAACAATTACCTTTTTGTCAAAATAAAAATTTGCTGAGTAGGCCAAGGCCTATTAGAAAAGTGAATATCGTACCTCGAATAAACAGATGAAAATTTTCCTCTACAATTTGAGAGATTTTCTGGCGAAATGGTACGACGCGCAGTAGTGATCGGCTCCGTCTACGGCTCCCATATTTGCTGTGTAGTCACAAATCATTGAGGGCTTCTGACGCAACATTGGGGCCACGAACGCGGGCCTCGCGTCCCAGAGCGACTGCTGCGTCGGGCCACGTGTACGGGCCTCGCGTCCCGAAGTAGAGTTGTGGCGATTCGCGAATGAGTCGTTCATTTGAACGACTCTAAATAAAGAATCGTAAGAATCGAATCGTGATACGGACGAATCGTCGTTCAAAAGAATCGTAAGAACGATTGCGTGTTTCCGAGTCGTGACGATTCCAAGTTCCAACGATTCATCGATTCTTAGTACGTTATGCTTCGAAGGCAACTTCCAATCATGCCGAATCGTGCCGAATGATTACGACCGCCAGATGGCAGTCAAGTGGAGCAAGACCACCTACAATAAGGTGGTCTTGAGTGGAGGATGCGTGTGAACAAAGGAAGCTCGGAACGAACAAACGAAATTCGTGTGCCGTAATATTACTCGTGAAAACCAAGTTGACACTTGGCGGTGGCTGACAACCAAACTGGCATACCACGTAATTTTGCACCACCTTTCGCACAAATCGACTCCTCTGTCCTGGCATACTGAAATAAAACAACAGAAATAAAACAGTAGATGCAATCAAATCAAACGTGACCTTTCATCAATTAAGGCAGTACACGTATAAATCGAGAATCACACTTGTAACGTCATACGCATGTTTACTCATAAATAAACTATTTATGGCATATCTTATCATGACACAGTTCGATTCTAACCTCATTGACAATTTCACACATGTCCTGCCGTCTGTGAGTAAGATGTGGAACTTTCTGCATTCCGTAAGACTCGTTCCATCGCAGAACAGAATGAATCGTGAAAGAATTGTGAACGAATCGTAGGAATCTATTCGCATTGTGAGATTGAATCATAGGAATCGAATCGGGAAAAAGAATCGTATTGCCCAACTCTATCCTGACAAAACTCTACCATCTGGTGAGCAAGATGTATGAAACAGGCGAAATACCCTCAGACTTCAAGAAGAATATAATAATTCCAATCCCAAAGAAAGCAGGTGTTGACAGATGTGAAAATTACCGAACAATCTGTTTAATAAGCCACAGCTGCAAAATACTAACACGAATTCTTTGCAGACGAATGGAAAAACTAGTAGAAGCCGACCTCGGCGAAGATCAGTTTGGATTCCGTAGAAATATTGGAACACGTGAGGCAATACTGACCTTACGACTTATCTTAGAAGAAAGATTAAGGAAAGGCAAACCTACGTTTCTAGCATTTGTAGACTTAGAGAAAGCTTTTGACAATGTTGACTGGGATACTCTCTTTCAAATTCTAAAGGTGGCAGGGGTAAAATACAGGGAGTGAAAGGCTATTTACAATTTGTACAGAAACCAGATGGCAGTTATAAGATTCGAGGGACATGAAAGGGAAGCAGTGGTTGGGAAGGGAGTAAGACAGGGTTGTAGCCTCTCCCCGATGTTATTCAATCTGTATATTGAGCAAGCAGTAAAGGAAACAAAAGAAAAATTCGGAGTAGGTATTAAATCCATGGAGAAGAAATAAAAACTTTGAGGTTCGCCGATGACATTGTAATTCTGTCAGAGACAGCAAAGGACTTGGAAGAGCAGTTGAACGGAATGGATGGTGTCCTGAAGGGAGGATATAAGATGAACATCAACAAAAGCAAAACGAGGGTAATGGAATGTAGTCGAATTAAGTCGGGTGATGTTGAGGGTATTAGATTGGGAAATGAGACACTTAAAGTAGTAAAGGAGTTTTGGGAGCAAAATAACTGATGATGATCGAAGTAGAGAGGATATAAAATGTAGACTGGCAATGGCAAGGAAAGCGTTTCTGAAGAAGAGAAATTTGTTAACATCGAGTATAGATTTAAGTGTCAGGAAGTCATTTCTGAAAGTATTTGTATGGAGTGTAGCCATGTATGGAAGTGAAACATGGACGGTAAATAGTTTGGACAAGAAGAGAATAGAAGCTTTCGAAATGTGGTGCTACAGAAGGATGCTGAAGATTAGATGGGTAGATCGCATAACTAATGAGGAAGTATTGAATAGGATTGGGGAGAAGAGAAGTTTGTGGCACAACTTGACCAGAAGAAGGGATCGGTTGGTAGGACATGTTCTGAGGCATCAAGGGATCACCAATTTAGTATTGGAGGGCAGCGTGGAGGGTAAAAATCGTAGGGGGAGACCAAGAGATGAATACACTAAGCAGATTCAGAAGGATGTAGGCTACAGTACGTACTGGGAGATGAAGAAGCTTGCACATGATAGAGTAGCATGGAGAGCTGCATCAAGCCAGTCTCAGGACTGAAGACCACAACAACACAACATCCCGAAGGTGTTAATTGTCGTAATAAACAGGGAAGTCTTTCGTACTGTAAAAGTTAACAATCTGACTGCAAGAATTTTGAACAGTATAAACTGCCTGAATAATTAACTTGGGTCCGCGCGGGATAGCCGTGTGTGAGGCGCCTTGTCACAGTCCGCACGGCTTCCCCCCCGTCGGATGTTCGAGTCCTCCCTCGGGAAAGGGTGTGTGTGTTGTCCTTAGGTTATTTACGTTTAATTAGTTCTAAGTTCTAGGCGACTGATGACCTCAAAAGTTAAGTCGCATAGTGCTCAGAGCCATTTGAACCATCCCATTAGATTTCTTCCTTCACAAATCAATTTCATAATCATGTTGATTGAACTAAATGACAAACTGAGACATTAAATTTGAATCGTAATATTGCCATAGCTTCCTCACTAACGCTGCTTAACACTGCCTAACTCTAATACAGCTGAACTTCGACTCCTTTCATTGTCTGCTCTACTGCGCCCCCGCGCAGCTCAAAGATATTCACTGAACTTCTGCGATACATCTTAAAGCATCGCTGCTCTCTCACAATCGCTTCAAATAGCAAAAATTCCGATACCAGAGGGCAGGGTTCGAGTGTGGCGCAGATCCCACGAAGCCATGGGCCCAAGTTGTCAACAGGGCAGTGTGCAGGCCTGGAGTTGCTTCATAATGGTGTGGGCTGCGTTGACATGGAATTTTGTGGATGACAATGCACCATCTCTCCTGGCCACAATTGTTCGCAATTGGTTTGGAGAACTTTCTCTGCAATTCTAGCAAATTATTTAGCCACCTAGATGGTCCGAAATGAACCTCATCGAACATTTATGTGGCGTAACAGAGAGCTCAGTTCGTGCACAAGACACCGCACCGGCAATATTTTTGCAGTTGTGGACCGCTGCAGAGGCAGCTTGCCTCAGTTACTCTACTGGGGACTTCCAAAGACTCGTTGATGCCATGCCACTAAGCCGGGCAAAAGTAAGTTCGACACGGTGTTAGGAGGTATCCGATAGAATAGTAGACTTGTGATTGGCATAAAGAATGGCAGCTAGCTCTAATTATAGATAAATGAAAATTAATGCAGATGAACAGGAAAAAGAATCCCGTAATGTTTGAATACTCCATTAGTAGTGTAGCGCTTGACACAGTCACGTCGATAAAATATCTGGGCGTGACATTACAGAGCGATATGAAGTGGGACAAGAATGTAATGGCAGTTGTGGGGAAGGCGGATAGTCGTCTTCGGTTCATTGGTAGAATTTTGGGAAGATGTGGTTCATCTGTAAAGAAGACCGCTTATAAAACACTAATACGGCCTATTCTTGAGTACTGCTCGAGCGTTTGGGATCTCCATCAGGTCGGATTGAGGGAGGACATAGAAGCAATACAGAGGCGGGCTGCTAGATTTGTTACTGGTAGGTTTGATCATCACGCGAGTGTTACGGAAATACTTCAGGAACTCTGGTGGAAGTCTCTAGAGGAAAGGAGGCGTTCTTTTCGTGAATCGCTACTGAGGAAATTTAGAGAACCAGCATTTGAGGCTGACTGCAGTACAATTTTACTGCCGCCAACTTACATTTCGCGGAGAGACCACAAAGATAAGATAAGAGAGATTAGGAACTCGCACAGAGGCATATAGGCAGTCATTTTTCCCTAGTCCTGTTTGGGAGTGGAACAGGGAGAGGAGATGCTAGTTGTGGTACGAGGTACCCTCCGCCACGCACCGTATGGTGGATTGTGGAGTATGTATGTAGATGTAGATGTAGATGTAGAATCAGTATAAATGCAGGATTCCTACGAAAGTAAGATACAATGACTGCATGGTAGAATTTTCATGTATCCGTATCGCACTTTCAGGCACAGTAGCACCATAAACCGAGAGAAAAGGACGTCTGTTGGATAGATCTTTAATGCACTGTAGCACTGAAACAGCATATTTGAGGAAGAAGCAAATATAAATACGAACTCAACCTAGACCTGAAGGTACGCTAAAGTTCAGTCTGTCACCACACTAGGTTTCTAGCTTTCACATTAATTGACTTCGCCAACTCACAACCAGAGTGTTGCCCTCCAAGCTACACTAGTGGCTACACTAGAGATCAGTATGTCTACACAACTAGGATTTTTGCTTTCACATTCCTTGGCTTCACCAACCGCAACCAAACTCTGCACTCCAACAAAACCTGGACCTGTATCTACGCTACAGCTTTATTAATTTCAATTCGTTGGCTTCGCCAACTGACAATCAAACTTCTGCATTCCAGCTTAACCTAGACCTGTGGCTACGCTGCAGATCAGTATGTCACCACAAGTAGGTATTTTTCCTTCTCATGCGTTGGTTTCGCCAACTCACAACGAAACTGATGCATCCCACCTAACATAGACTTCGGGCTATGTTACGAATCAGTATGTCTTCACAATAAGCTTTTACCTTTCACGTTTCTTGGCTTCGCTAACTCACAACCAAACCGTTGCTTTCGAACCTAACCTAGACTTCTGGCTAACCACAACTAGGTTTTTTCCTTTCACATTCATTGGTCTCACCAACTCACAGCCAAACTATTCAATACCAACCTAACCTAGATCTCTGGCGGCGATACATTGGTTGTAAGTTGGCAATGCCAACGACTGTGAAAAGCAGAAAAGCTGGCTGTGGTGGCAGACTGATCTGTAGCATAGCCAGAAGTCTAGGTTAGGTTGGAATGCAAGAGTCTGTCTGTGAGCTGGCTCAAATGGTTCAAATGGCTCCAAACACTATGGGCCTTCACATCTGAGGTCATCAGTCCCATAGACTTAGAACTACTTAAACCTGACTAACCTAAGGACATCACACACATCGATGCCCGAGGCAGGTTGCGAACCTGCGACCGTCGCAGCAGCGCGGTTCCGGACTGAAGCGCCTCGAACCGCTCGGCCACAACGGCCGGCCCACAATAGGCTACAGCAGTCCACGCGTCCCACCTCCGCCCCACACCAAACCTAGGGTTATTGTGCGGTTCGGTACTTAGCATTGTTTAATGTGGAAATAGCTGGAAGAATGAAAGAGTGAGGAGATTGCAGCCTCTACGACGAAGCAGTACCTATTGTTGTCGTTAGCGTTGTTACTTACATCCTGTGGTTATGATGAAGGTCACTGTATGCCGGCGACAGTTAACGTGTTGAAGCTTTTTGTAAATGTGCCAAAGAAAATATGCTGTTAATGAACTGTTTTTCGTGGGCGGTACTATTTATTTTATTATTTTTATTATATAAACATTTTTATGTAGAAGTACCAATGATACCAGGAAAACCCAGTGTTCTCTAACCGCTGGACGTATATGCTGATTACTTCCTTTGTGTTACTGTTCAGGCATATTTCTACATTGTAACACTGACTGCAGCTCCACTGCTATTGCAAAGTTTCACCTCTGATCTTCTCGTTACTGCCGGACCGGACCGTTGGGATGATGAATGCTTCCCAGCTGGTGTGACCAGTGTAACCGCTTCAGGAAAACACGGAAGGGGCAGAGGTCACGCCGCGGCGGCCTGTCCGACCAGAACCGCGACCCGGCGTAACGGCGACTCAGCGTCCAGCAGACTGAACAGAACGTGCCGCGCCGCAACCTGGCGGCGGCCTTGCGAAGGCCGTAGGCTGGTTGTCGACCAGGTACTCACTGTCCACGGGGGCCAAGTACACCACCATGCGTGCACGCAATGCACAGGTGAACTGAATTTTAGAGTCTTTAGAGGAGATAAATAGCACTCGTGCACCGTTTCCCCCGTCAGGGTCCTTGAAGGTTTTGACTGCAGTGGTGTTCAAAGACGGTGTTAAAATTGTCGGGTGATAAGCAATATTTTAAAAATGTTGCTGAAAATACCGTGCGTTTACATTACTGCACAACTGGCATCTGCGTTCTAATGATCGTCTAACCGTCTCAAAACAATCAGGTGTTTCACGGATAATGGCTGCAGCTTCATCCAAACGTGCTACCAGCTCTTCTGGAGTGTATATCGGTGTATAGAACACCTATCGTTTCATTTCCCTCCACAAAAAGAAATTCACAGGATCGAGGTCAAATGGTTCAAATGGCTCTGAGCGCTATGGGAATTAACTGCTGTCATCAGTCCCCTAGAACTTAGAACTACTTAAACCTAACTAACCTAAGGACATCACATACATCCATGCCCGAGGCAGGATTCGAACGTGCGACCGTAGCGGTCGCGCGGTTCCAGACTGTAGCGCCTAGAACCGCTCGGCCACTCCGGCCAGCGATCGAAGTCACTGTACTGACCCACCCTCCCAAGTCCAACAATTGGGGGAATATAGACTAAGTGTTCTCTGACATCAACGGCAAAGTTTCGCGGGTCACCCATAATCTTGGAATCATAATCGTTGCATGACTGCTTGCGGGACGTCCTCCAGAATTTCCGGAAGTACTCCATCGAGAAAGATATGGTAACTTCCACCGAGCGTGTTAAGCACAAGATACGTCCCAGGAAGATAGTCGTGAACAATAATAGCCTACACATTTATGGTAAATGTCTGTTGGCGGTGGAACACATCAGTTGCCATATGATTTTCTATATCCTATTTTTGTCTTACTCATGCTGTGTTTGAAGCTTACTTCCTAATAAATAATTATGGAATTATGGTTCTGCCTTGAGCAAACTCAATTTCATCTTCTTTAATACCCAAACATGTTTCGGTGAAGTTTCACCATCATCAGTTGGTTCAAAATAAATGGTTCAAATGGCTCTAAGCACTATGAGACTTAACAGCTGGGGTCATCAGTCCCCTAAACTTAGAACTACTTAACCTAACTAACCTGAGGACATCACACACATCCATGCCCGAGGCAGGATTCGAACCTGCGACCGTAGCAGCCGCGAGGTTCCGGGCTGAAGCGCTTAGAACCGCTCGGCCACTGCGACCGGCAGTTGGTTCATTTATTTTGCGTCAAATATCACGTAAGCAAATTTTATATGATAATACATGCGCTAAGATTATAGTATTTACATTTATAAAACTGTTGACAGTACATATGGACTAAAGAGCCAAAGAAACTAGAACACCTGTCTAACATTGTGTAGGACCCCCGCGAGCACCCAGAAGTGCCGCAACACGGCATGTTGTGGCCTCTAATAATGTCTGTAGTAGTGCTGGAGAGAACTGACGCGACGAATCCTGCAGGGCTGTCCATAAAACCGTAGGAGTATGAAAGGGTGGAGATGTCTTCTGAACAGCACGTTGCAAGGTATTCCAGATGTTCTCAGTAATGTTCATGTCTGCGGAGTTTGGTGGCCAGCGGAAGTGTTTAAACTCAGAAGAGTGTTCCTGCAGCCACTCTGTTGCAATACTGGACGTGTGGGGTGTCGCATTGTCCTGCTGGAATTTCTCAAGTCCACTGGAATGCACAATGGGCATGAATGGATGCAGGTGATCAGACAGGATGCTTACGTACGTGTCATCTGTCAGGGTCATTGCTAGACGTATCAGTGGTCCCATATCACTCCAACTGCTCACGCTGGATGTAGCCAGTTTATATGTTTGTATGTTGGCAGCGCGATAGACTGCATTAGTAACTCTGTCAGCGCTATGCGCCCTCTGTAAGAGACTCTGTGGCTGGTCGGACTGGTAGGTGGTAGTATACAGGGTGTTACAAAAACGTCCGGCCAAACTTTCAGGAAACATTCCTCACACACAAATAAAGAAAAGATGTTATGCGGACATGTGTACGGAAACGCTTAATTTCCATGTTAGAGCTCATTTTAGTTTCGTCAGTATGTACTGTACTTCCTCGATTCACCGCCAGCTGGCCCAATTGAAGGAAGGTAATGTTGACTTCGGTGCTTGTGTTGACATGCGACTCATTGCTCTACAGTACTAGCATCAAGCATATCAGTACGTAGCATCAACAGGTTAGTGATCATCACGAACGTGGTTTTGCAGTCAGTGCAATGTTTACAAATGCGGAGTTGGCAGATGCAATTGTGCAATCACGTCATCAACACAGATTTTCTGTGAACGTTTGGGGGCAGGCATTGTTGGTGATGTCTTGATTGGGCCCCATGTTCTTCCACCTACGCTCAATGGAGTACGTTACCATGATTTCATACGGGATACTCTATCTGTGCTGCTAGAACATGTGCCTTTACAAGTGCGACACAACATGTGGTTCATGCACGATTGAGCTCCTGCACATTTCGGTCGAAGTGTTCGTACGCTTCTCAACAACAGATTCGGTGACCGATGGATTGGTAGAGGCGGACCAATTCCATGGCCTCCACGCTCTCCTGACCTCAACCCCCTTGACTTTCATTTATGGGGACATTTGAAAGCTCTTGTCTACGCAACTCCGGTACCAAATGTAGAGACTCTTCGTGCTCGTATTGTGGACGGCTGTGATACAATACGCCATTCTCCAGGGCTGCATCAGCGCATCAGGGATTCCATGCGAGAGAGGGTGGATGCATGTATCCTCGCTAACGGAGGACATTTTGAACATTTCCTGTAACAAAGTGTTTGAAGTCACGCTGGTACGTTCTTTTGCTGTGTGTTTCCATTCCATGATTAATGTGATTTGAAGAGAAGTAATAAAATGAGCTCTAACATGGAAAGTACGCCTTTCCTAAAATGGCTCTGAGCACTATGCGACTTAATTTCTGAGGTCATCAGTCGCCTAGAACTTAGAACTAATTAAACCTAACACACCTAAGATTTAAGTGTCAGGAAGTCATTTCTGAAAGTATTTGTATGGAGTGTAGCCATGTATGGAAGTGAAACATGGACGGTAAATAGTTTGGACAAGAAGAGAACAGAAGCTTTTGAAATGTGGTGCTACAGAAGAATGCTGAAGATTAGATGGGTAGATCACATAACTAATGAGGAAGTATTGAATAGGGTTGGGGAGAAGAGAAGTTTGTGGCACAACTTGACCAGAAGAAGGAATCGGTTGGTAGGACATGTTCTGAGGCATCAAGGGATCACCAATTTAGTATTGGAGGGCAGCATGGAGGGTAAAAATCGTAGGGGGAGACCAAGAGTTGAATACACTAAGCAGATTCAGAAAGATGTAGGTTGCAGTAGGTACTGGGAGATGAAGAAGCTTGCACAGGATAGAATAGCATGGAGAGCTGCATCAAACCAGTCTCAGGACTGAAGACCACAACAAAAACAACCTAAGGACATGACACACATCCATGCCCGAGGCAGGATTCGAGCCTGCGACCGGAGCGGTTGCTCGGCTCCAGACTGTAGCGCCTAGAACCAAACGGCCACTCCGGCCGGCTACGCGTTTCCGGACCCATGTCCACGTAACATATTTTCTTTCTTAGTGTGTGAGGAAAGTTTGGCCGTACCTTTTTGTAACACCCTGTATAGTCAGCAGTGATGGAGCTTCGAGGTTTGAAGTGTTGGAGCAAGTGGGCGGTCTGGACGTGTGTCCGTCATGTAAATGTAAGATTGTTGATGATTATATAATTTTTTGGAACTGAATATCACGGTCGATTATACAATTTTTTGAACTGGATGTCACATTATTAAGGTAAAATTTGCTAAATTCATTGTTTGCTCAGCAACAAAATCTGTCCTTTGCTATCTACATGCCTATTAGTAGTTAGAACCTACAGTAGTTATAAATCTTTTATTTAGCTGGCTGCCTTGGTGCTTTCTGTATCGCTGTAGTTCGTGTAATGAAGTTTTCTGGGAGGCAAGTGACTTGTAAAATGTGTGGGTTATTGCTAGAATTTCTTCTAATTCAGGGCCATTCTTTTGTGTTAATTATTTGAGCAGTCAGACTGCGTTAACGTTGTATATTGTTGGTAATAAATGAATAAGTTTGAGTTGTATTTGTCAGGAATAATTCTGTAGGTCAGAAATGAAATGATAAAGACAAGCAAAGAGACGATACGTTCAGTCTCATTCAATAGTTTTAGATGATTTAGTTTCAATAAGTAATTTCACTCAGCAGTTTCAGAATAAAATTAAGAAGTTTCATCTTCCCCGTTATTTCAGTATAAGAAAAAAACTTCATAAAGAAGTTTCAACGTCCCACACTATCACAGAGCCTGTACCAGCATGAACAGTCCGCTGCTGACATGCAAGGTCCACGGATTCCAGAAATTGTCTCCATACCTCTACACGTCCATCCACTCGATACAATTTGAAACGAGACTCGTCCGATCTGGCAACATGTTTCCCGTCACCCAACAGTCCAATATCGGTGTTGACGGGCCCAGGCGAGGAGTAAATCTTTGTGTCGTGCAGTCATCAAGGGTACACGAGTGGGACATTGGCTCCGAAAGCCCATATCGATGATCTTTCGTTGAATGGTTCGCACTTGTTGATGGCACAGAAATGAAATCTGACTGTTTGCGGAAGGATTGCACTTCTGTTACGTTGAACGACGCTCTTCAGTCGTCGTTGGTCCCGTTCTTGCAGGCTCTTTCTTCAGCCACAGCGATGTCGTAGATCTGATGTTTTAACGGATTCCTGATAATTCACGATACACTCGTGAAATGGTCGTACGTGAAAATCTCTACTTCGTCTCGAAGATGTGTCCTATCGCTCGTGCGCTGGCTGTTATCACCACTTTCAAACTCACTTAAATCTTGATAACCTGCGATTGTAACAGCAGTAACCGATCTAACAACAGCGCCGGACACTTGTTCTGTTATATAGGCGCTGCCGACCGCAGCGCCGTATTCTGCCTGTTTACATTTGAATACGCATGCCTATACCAGTTTCTTTGGCGACACTAGGGTCTCACGTCCACTGCTTAACACTGCCTGATCACGACTGACTCTTCGAAAGCACATCTGATATTCACAGTTGTTAGTTCAAGCTGCCATCTTAGTTACTGCTCTGGTGGTGCTTTTATGCCAGAAATAAAATCACCCTTGTAACTTTTTAAAGAAACAGTGTACCACCATAGTAAATTCGTAAATAATTTGCACTTTGGCTACACGTAGGTTTCTTTAGTTTAACAGTTTCAAAACTGCTTTAGGTTATATGCATGCGGAAAAAGGATGTAGTTAGATACATAACGTCGTCTATTTTTTGAGTAGCACGAAGCTAGTCTGAAACCTGTAAGGGTCTCTTAGAGACTGTAGAATATTAAAGGTCGTACATCAAAGTTGAAATTTTACGTGGCAAAAAATCTGTCAGAAACCTCAGAGTAGTGTAAGTAGAATTTGCGACGAGTGATCTGTCAATTGTAGTACAGTTTATCGCTTGTCTAAGTAGTTCCCGTTGTGGGCGTTTAAGCGTCAACCATAATCTAAGACGAGGAAGGCTTAGCGCATTAACAGAGGAAGATAAGCTGACTGCGAGAGAGGGTTTCGGAAGAAGATTGTCGTGCGACTTTCGAAGTGCTTTCTTAGGCCACAGACACTCCATCGACGTCAGTATTTCAAAATGTTACAAATTACTGAAACACAAAAAAACAACTCTTACATTCTTGCCTCCCGTCTCCTCCTCCCTCCCCCCCCCCCCCCAAAAAAAATAACATAGTCGATGAGCTCAATCAAAACTCGAACGAGTGTTATCATCTACGTCATTCCCAATGGAGTAATAATGAGAGAGTTCCATGGGATCAAAATGTTACCTTTATTACCGTGGTATTGTGTAAAATCGGTACATGAAAATACACGAGACATGAGAATTATTCGAGGATAGGGCATTCATTCTCTGCAACAATGCTCTCACACACATTGGAAATTATGTTATGGTCTTCTCTCCGAAGACGGGTTTGATGCAGCTCTCCACGCTACTCTATCCTAAGCAAATCTTTTCATCTCCGAATAACTACGGAAACTTACATCCTTCTGATTCTGCTTTACTGTGGTCATCTCTCGGTCTCCCTCTACGATTTTACCCGCCGCTCCCTCCCGCACTTACCTCCAGTGCTAAATTTGTGATGCCTTAATGTCTCAGACTGTGTCCTGTCAACCAATCCCTTATTGAGTCATATTGCGGCACAAATTTCTTTTTCGCCCCAGTTCTGCTCTCTACCTCCTCATCAGTTGTGGGATCTTCCCACAAAAACTTGAGCATTCTTCTGTAGTGCCACATTCCAAAAGCTTCTATTCCATTCTTGCCTAACTGTTTATCGCATATGTTGCACTTCCATACGTGGCTCTACTCTAAATACTTTCAGAAAAGACTTCCTAATGCTTAATTCTATATTTGGTGCTAAGAAGTTTCTCTTCTTCAGAAAATCTTTTCTTTCCATTGCCAGTTTCCATTTTGCATCCTCTCCACTTCGGCCAGCATCAGTTACTTTGCTGCCCAAATAACAAAACTCATCTACTACTGAGTGTTTCATTTCGCAATGTAATACGCTCAGCATTACCTGATTTAATTCCACTACATACCATTGCCCTTGTTTTGCTTTTGTTGATGTTCATGTTGTGTTCTTCTTTCAGCTGTCCATTCCGTTCAAACACTCTTCCAAGCTCTTTGCCGTCTCTTAAATACCGTAAGCGAATATCTGCTTGAATTTGACTGACAGCGCTGCTTCATACTCATTACAGTTGGGACATAAGTCCACCAGACATCCATCGATTTATTCCAAAAATCCGTCTCTACATGAGCACCATAGTTTATCTCACTGGATGGTCGTCTTGTCTTTTGTTACCTGAGCCAGTCACAAATGAGCGAAATGAGCGGGAATAGCGTCTTTGACAAAACAGAAAATCTTCCGAGACGTACGAACTCTATCATAAAGAAGCAAGGACAATACTGTAAACTAAAACAACAAAATAAATAGCTTTGTCGGTGAACGAAAAGTGTATGAATTACTTCTCGTGCATGTAAATATGAGAACATGCTCTTATATTTAATTTCACTGGGTTATTGTAAATCTTTTAAAACTGGTCCAACTTGCTCGGGCTTCTGAAAAGCAACAAACCACGATTTCCCCGTCCTGTGTCTAATTCACGATATAATCATTCAGACTGTCAAGAGATGTACGTACGATCGTGTTCCTCACGGAAGATGGCATTTCGGTCAACGGAAAGCTACACCAACGATGACGTCAGGGAACCTATCGAACAGAGTAGTATTTTCCGGGTAGTCCCACATTCACAAGTGCTATGAGCACATCACAGACGGTGCAGTATGGCACAGAGAAGACTCTCTGGTGTGGAGGGCTTCTGGAGGAATGGAAAGCAGGACAGTCGCAAACTCCTGTGGTCCGATGGCTTAACGTGAATCGTTCTGTTGTTTCTCGGGCGGATGTGGTGATAATTTATAGAAACCGAAACTGTATCACCAAGACAAGGGCAGGGCTGACCACATGTGACATCAGAAAGGGAGGACCGTTGTTAAGCTCTTAAGGGCATGACAGTACCGACTTAGTACTGCGCAGTAGCTGGCATCTGTCCTCGCCGCATCCACTGGACGAGTTGTATCGAGGCAAACGAGGTAGAGAAGACTTCGACAGAGTGGCCTTTATTGTCGGAGATCTGCTGCATGTGTACCTCTGACTCTTTTCACAACGAGGAACGTCTAGAGTGGAGTCGTCCACCTGGACAGTCGAAGAGTGGGCCAATGTTATTTTCACAGATGACTCTCGATTTGGTCTGGAGAGTGGTTCTCGACGGACTGGCATCTGAAGGGTATGTGGAACACGATTTCGAGACCTGAACATTGAGGAAAGAGACCGATATCGCGGAGGGTCGTTAATGGTGTGGGGAGGGATTATATTGATCACTCGAACATCTCTTCATGAAATTGTTCGGGTGAATTCGAAAGGTTTAACTGTTGACAGGTATCGTGACGATACCTTGGGACCTCATGTGCGGCTGTTGTGAGATGATGTGCGCCCAGACTTCGTAATCTCGTAGATCACGAGTGGTCGATGTTTTCTCCGAAACGGAAGATACTGCACGCTTGGCCTGTTCTGCTCGCTCTTCCGATTTGAATCCCATAGGGCATGTCCGCAGGCACTATGGAGACAGCTTGCATCACGCCAGCATCCACCAATCGCTCTCCAAGACTTGCGAGCAGCTCCGCAGGAAGAATGGGCATTACTGCCTCAACATGACATTGGTGACGTTATTCACAGCATGCTCCGTCGTCGTCAGGCCTGTATTGCTGATAGAGGTGGTCGCACCCCATACTGAGCAATTAACCAGTTGTCGGAATTTGTGTGCAAATCTATTAAGTTGAAAAAAAAACGAAGATTGTTTTCGTCTACCGTTAGGTATGATGCAGCTGCGTACGTTGTGTTTTCTTAACATTGTTTCTGCTTTGCTATTGCCTGTTTATACTGTTTTGTGCCAAAACAAACGTAGCCTTGCAAAATTCCCGTTTCTGGCTTTAATTATGGACACCAGTGCAAGTGAAACACATTATTCTTTCATCACAAAACGTTTGCTATATTTTCATGTTGTCGTGCGACATACGGGTTTCGTCGTTAATGTGGCGAGTTGTGAGATGTTGCGCAATCCGGTATTGCATGCGGCGTGTGTGGGGAGTGTCCCCAGAGCGATTCACGACTTGTTTACTCAGTCCACAGCGACACATCTCATTACTGTCACAGCATGACTCTAGATTCCCTGATACATTTATCATTGCGACGAAATTTTAATCCACGGATTTGCATGTGTTGAGGCCACCTCAGTCTTATGTCTGATTTCTCTACATTATGTGACATCAATGTCAACACGAGCCTTTCATCAAGCATGTAGCTTTTTTTTATTATAATCGTGGAATAAAGATCTCGTTCGCCAGCTCATAGGTTCAATTTATGTTTCCTCAATTTGACAATGTCCTCGCAGCAGCCCGACCAGGAGAAAATATAAAAAGTACGAGTCCCGTTTAGGAGTTTAACAGTTCTCTGTAACATAAAGTAACTACCAACGTAACTACCAACGGATCACTGTACACTTCGCAGTTTGCGTGAAATCCTCTATTGTGCAAACAGCTTTACTGAAATTTAAGTGGAATAGAAGAGATATGAGGTAAATCAAATGTCTGTTTGGACCAGTCAAGGGCCCAGCTGCTCTAGCAACTTACAAAGTCTAACAATACCACCACTTGCAAAGTAGGTTAGAAATCAGATGAATAATGTTCGCTTTATCGGGCAACAACAAAGTTATTGACTGTGGGTGGTATCGTCAGAATGGAAATAATGAAGTCACTGTAAAAAAGGTCATTAATTTTTGCACTTATCTTGAATGGATTCCCACGTAGATTTCGTCGAAGTTGTTATGGCTCATCTTGTTCATTGTAGGGTGATTCCACTTTGACTGCTAGAAGGTCCAGATCTGTATTTTAGCAATATTTGAAAATCTAACAAATGCGATTTTCAGGAGATTGTTAATGATCAAACAATCCCAGATCAGAACAATGGTATGGTAGAAATAATTTTTGACAGGGTGTTCATGAGCCATATTTTTATTAAACTTCTTGTAAATTCACATATACTTCTTCTTAATGGTCATATCATCAAGAAAACAGTTTTGTATCATTCTTCATATATTTAACTTCCACTTTAACCAAACACAAGTCTTCACTGTTCTTTTACAAAGCGAAATAACAACTTAACTTCTGCAAAGTGAAACAAAGACTGTTATGTGCGCATTCGCTCCAAAACGATTACAAGTAAGTCAAAGATTATGACAGTCTCACAGATATGATTACACACAATAACCATATCACTGTAATATATCGATACATCCTATACCTATACCTATACATTAATAAAACCAAAAGTGAATATTGTCACAAAAATATGTCTGTTGCTTCGCAGGAAAGTAGTACGATATTACTGGTATAGAGAACTGGGGTTGCACTGCCGTAATGGTCACGTAAATAAAGAACCATTACAAACTGTTTCAGGGAGAAAATTTAATACCACATATGAATGTTTATTCTGAGTGTCTCTTCCTCACCCAACCTTATCCTCACTATCTAAAATAGGCAGCAATAATGCAGAAGGTTATTAAAGCTATAGTGCAGACTCGGCTATTCGGGCTTTTATTATAAGGATTCGAGTTTATTCGGACTGTCATCAGTGAGCAAATATCTTTGCAGTCTAGTCCGTGCGTGTAGGGATATGTAACGCTGGCACTATACGCCAGCGCCGCTCGCGATCTCTGCCCCTCGCGTTTCATAATTGTTTGCGTTAAGATACATGCAATATTACTCTTATTACTGATTTTACACATTGCGTCGAAACTAACTTCCGAAATATTTCACTCGCGTTTTACGTAGTTTGTACATCAACAATTATCACTCAAGCCCATTGTCCTCCTCCCTTGTTCCCTCACTTTAACTGAAGATAAAAGTTCTACGGGCCATCAAGAGTTCTAGTATGTTCGTAGTGTCAAAATATTATGTTGTTTGGTTGGCTTCTACATAAATTTTGAAGGTCGCATTATCGCAGATAGATGAACTACACTCCTGGAAATGGAAAAAAGAACACATTGACACCGGTGTGTCAGACCCACCATACTTGCTCCGGACACTGCGAGAGGGCTGTACAAGCAATGATCACACGCACGGCACAGCGGACACACCAGGAACCGCGGTGTTGGCCGTCGAATGGCGCTAGCTGCGCAGCATTTGTGCACCGCCGCCGTCAGTGTCAGCCAGTTTGCCGTGGCATACGGAGCTCCATCGCAGTCTTTAACACTGGTAGCATGCCGCGACAGCGTGGACGTGAACCGTATCTGCAGTTGACGGACTTTGAGCGAGGGCGTATAGTGGGCATGCGGGAGGCCGGGTGGACGTACCGCCGAATTGCTCAACACGTGGGGCGTGAGGTCTCCACAGTACATCGATGTTGTCGCCAGTGGTCGGCGGAAGGTGCACGTGCCCGTCGACCTGGGACCGGACCGCAGCGACGCACGGATGCACGCCAAGACCGTAGGATCCTACGCAGTGCCGTAGGGGACCGCACCGCCACTTCCCAGCAAATTAGGGACACTGTTGCTCCTGGGGTATCGGCGAGAACCATTCGCAACCGTCTCCATGAAGCTGGGCTACGGTCCCGCACACCCTTAGGCCGTCTTCCGCTCACGCCCCAACATCGTGCAGCCCGCCTCCAGTGGTGTCGCGACAGGCGTGAATGGAGGGACGAATGGAGACGTGTCGTCTTCAGCGATGAGAGTCGCTTCTGCCTTGGTGCCAATGATGGTCGTATGCGTGTTTGGCGCCGTGCAGGTGAGCGCCACAATCAGGACTGCATACGACCGAGGCACACAGGGCCAACACCCGGCATCATGGTGTGGGGAGCGATCTCCTACACTGGCCGAACACCACTGGTGATCGTCGAGGGGACACTGAATAGTGCACGGTACATCCAAACCGTCATCGAACCCATCGTTCTACCATTCCTAGACCGGCAAGGGAACTTGCTGTTCCAACAGGACAATGCACGTCCGCATGTATCCCGTGCCACCCAACGTGCTCTAGAAGGTGTAAGTCAACCAGCAAGATCTCCGGATCTGTCCCCCATTGAGCATGTTTGGGACTGGATGAAGCGTCGTCTCACACGGTCTGCACGTCCAGCACGAACGCTGGTCCAACTGAGGCGCCAGGTGGAAATGGCATGGCAAGCCGTTCCACAGGACTACATCCAGCATCTCTACGATCGTCTCCATGGGAGAATAGCAGCCTGCATTGCTGCGAAAGGTGGATATACACTGTACTAGTGCCGACATTGTGCATGCTCTGTTGCCTGTGTCTATGTGCCTGTGGTTCTGTCAGTGTGATCATGTGATGTATCTGACCCCAGGAATGTGTCAATAAAGTTTCCCCTTCCTGGGACAATGAATTCACGGTGTTCTTATTTCAATTTACAGGAGTGTAGTTTTTTGGTGGTTCGAAAAACAAGCTCTTGAGTATATTCTTTAACGAAACTGTGGAAGTACTGAAGGAATACAGCTCTTCCATCGTCAGCACTGAAATTTGGGTTATGAAGAGCTAACATCAGGTAAATTCGTAAATTCCGAGTAAAAATTTCGGTAATGAGCGTATTTCTAAATTTACCTAAATACTCAATCTACTTTGAAATATACAGCACCGATATAATTTATCGAATGTTGGGTTCTTTAAACAGCCCGTATTTTTATGTTTGTGTCTTTTAATGTACTATAATTTTGTCATGCAAAAAATTGTTAGAACAATCGAAATAATTATGACAAACACAATATCACAAATAAAACTAGATATTCGTCTGTTTAAATATGATTGGGATGCTCCTGAGGAAGCCGCAGACAAAAATAATGATTCTCAGTTGGTACCAGGGTTGCAACATGCGTCAACGAGACTAAATATTTCCTTTTTGAAGAATCTGATGGCGAGCGGATGCGAAGAAACTTCATCCTCGAAGCACGTTAGACGTCAGGTGGGCTAAGTCGCTGAAGATGTCAGTGTAAGCCGACAGCAGTGAATGAGTACGTCGCAAGTGAAGTTTTGGCACGAAGAGGAAAGATTAAGGGTTAAAGTCCCGTCGGCATTAGAGACGGAGGTCAAGCCGGAACTGGAGAAGGATAACGACAGTATTTCCAAATGACTCATCCCAGAATTTGATTCAAGCTATTTAGAATTATAATGGAGAACCTAACTCTAGGTAGCGGTAGGGAGAATTGAACCGCCGACCTCCCTGTAGCGAGAGCACTGTGGCACCTCGCTACATATGATACATATGAGCGCCATTCACGCACCTGGTGAAGATATTTTGGTGTGATCTAAGTTTAGATGGGATGAAATGGAACAACTGATAGGGATGCCACCTTCATTCACTAACCAAGGGTCATGGCACCAATGGCCCGATAATTTAAAACCAATCATTTACCTGGTATCTCTAACGCTCTGGAATCAAGTGAACGCTTTGGGGAACACTGTACGAGAGTTACACGAGCAGTCGGCTGCTGTGGCAGGTTCGAATCCTGCCTCGGCCATGGATGTGTGTGATACCCTTAGGTTAGTTAGGTTTAAGGAGATCTAAGTCTGGGGGACTGATGACCTCAGATGTTGTCCCATAGTGCTCAGAGCCATTTGAACCATTTTACACGAGCATTACGTTGTCACCTCCCGCTCGAGTGGGTCACCTTATTTTCACTCTGATGAGCCCATATGGAACACCACCGAACGCGATGTCTGAGCGTAGGGAGCAATTCAGCTGCCACCGAGAGATGAGGACGGAGGTTTAACAGTCCTAGGTGAGTTCTCACTATCCTTAAGAGTTCCTTGTATAGTTCTTTCCATTACTCGTTACCACCGCCATCGGGACGAAAAGAGGTACTGTAGGTGTCTAGTTAAATTACTCATGATTCGACTTTTGATCTTTCCCGTTTGCGAAAATCGCTCTACCAGGAAACTCTACCGAGTGAGGTGGAGCAGTGGCTAGCACACTGGTCTCGCATACGGGAGTCCATTGTTAGTTAGTTTTCCCGTGCTTTTCCTAAATAGCTTCAGTCAAATGCTGGGATGATTCCTTTGGAAGGGCATTGCCCATTTCCTTCCTCCTTACTGAACTCGCCAAAAGAGTCCATTAGACACTCCAGACTGTCAGCATACCTCTGTCCAAACTAACACTCTCAGGATTAAGACGAAGGTACAACCAAAGCCGATAGTATACTTCCAGAATGAGTTTTTCAATCTACATTGCTGTTTAGGCGGCTAAGGGACCTGTCGACTGTTAAACAAACCGAATGTCGCATAGATATTCGAAGACAGACCTGCCCTTAGCGATTGTGTCATAGCACTATCGACTGAATATTTGAGTTCTTCAGTACTATCCTCTTATTCTACCAGAAATCTACATCTTCCTCCGTGTGTGGGTAGTCCGTGAAGATGTGGACGACGAGATCATTGTGTAATTTATTAAATCATCATCATTTTTGATTCTCCATGTACTCGAATAATTTGATAAAATGGACAGAAAGTGCTGTCTGGTTGAAGGTAGTCAAGGTGAAGCGCACAAAGAGAGGCGATGCCTGGTGGCGAAGCCCAGAGCTCCACGTAAGGCTATTCAGCTGCTCCTTTCTGTAGATTGCCTTTTACACTCCTGGAAATTGAAATAAGAACACCATGAATTCATTGTCCCAGGAAGGGGAAACTTTATTGACACATTCCTGGGGTCAGATACATCACATGATCACACTGACAGAACCACAGGCACATAGACACAGGCAACAGAGCATGCACAATGTCGGCACTAGTACAGTGTATATCGACCTTTCGCAGCAATGCAGGCTGCTATTCTCCCATGGAGACGATCGTAGAGATGCTGGATGTAGTCCTGTGGAACGGCTTGCCATGCCATTTCCACCTGGCGCCTCAGTTGGACCAGCGTTCGTGCTGGACGTGCAGACCGCGTGAGACGACGCTTCATCCAGTCCCAAACATGCTCAATGGGGGACAGATCCGGAGATCTTGCTGGCCAGGGTAGTTGACTTACACCTTCTAGAGCACGTTGGGTGGCACGGGATACATGCGTATGTGCATTGTCCTGTTGGAACAGCAAGTTCCCTTGCCGGTCTAGGAATGGTAGAACGATGGGTTCGATGACGGTTATGATGTGCCGTGCACTATTCAGTGTCCCCTCGACGATCACCAGTGGTGTACGGCCAGTGTAGGAGATCGCTCCCCACACCATGATGCCGGGTGTTGGCCCTGTGTGCCTCGGTCGTATGCAGTCCTGATTGTGGCGCTCACCTGCACGGCGCCAAACACGCATACGACCATCATTGGCACCAAGGCAGAAGCGACTCTCATCGCTGAAGACGACACGTCTCCATTCGTCCCTCCATTCACGCCTGTCGCGACACCACTGGAGGCGGGCTGCACGATGTTGGGGCGTGAGCGGAAGGCGGCCTAACGGTGTGCGGGACCGTAGCCCAGCTTCATGGAGACGGTTGCGAATGGTCCTCGCCGATAGCCCAGGAGCAACAGTGTCCCTAATTTGCTGGGAAGTGGCGGTGCGGTCCCCTACGGCACTGCGTAGGATCCTACGGTCTTGGCGTGCATCCGTGCGTCGCTGCGGTCCGGTCCCAGGTCGACGGGCACGTGTACCTTCCGCCGACCACTGGCGACAACATCGATGTACTGTGGAGACCTCACGCCCCACGTGTTGAGCAATTCGGCGGTACGTCCACCCGGCCTCCCGCATGCCCACTATACGCTCTCGCTCAAAGTCCGTCAACTGCACATACGGTTCAAGTCCACGCTGTCGCGGCATGCTACCAGTGTTAAAGACTGCGATGGAGCTCCGTATGCCACGGCAAACTGGCTGACACTGACGGCGGCGGTGCACAAATGCTGCGCAGCTAGCGCCATTCGACGGCCAACACCGCGGTTCCTGGTGTGTCCGCTGTGCCGTGCGTGTGATCATTGCTTGTACAGCCCTCTCGCAGTGTCCGGAGCAAGTATGGTGGGTCTGACACACCGGTGTCAATGTGTTCTTTTTTCCATTTCCAGGAGTGTATGTACGTGCACAACAGCGTAGAACATTTAGCTCTTATTTTCGTTTTAGTCTCGTTGTGATGAGACTACTTAGCCAGTATAGTGCTCATTCTTAGTGATAAAAAGAGAACAAATACTATGTTAACAAGAGATAGCTATTGCTTTCAGAGTATACAAATTTTTGGAGAGAGAGAGAGAGAGAGAGAGAGAGAGAGAGAGAGAGAGAGAGAGAAAGAGAGAGAATCAGAAAAAGTCCCCAAGTAATGCACACCACAGCGTTGCACGATACCAGGGGACGAAACAGCGGGAGTTTGTGGAGCAGCAGAAGCGTCGTATGTAGTCTGTGGACATCCTAGGCTAAAGCTGGGCTGTAGGCCCTACAGAACAAATTTCCCAATAATTAGCATTTTGAAGCAATTTTTTGATCAAACACCTTTTACGCACAAATGAAGGTTTGTTATTTAATTTATTACATTTTTAGACTATTTAAATATTGAAGACACTTAGTAAAACGAAAATAATTTTCGTTTGGCACTTCTGATTAATTCTATCTGCGGTGATTATTTTTTATTTTATGGCAGTCTACAATATACTTACACAGAAAATGTAAAAAAAAACAAACTCTTATTCAGTAATAGCTTTACTTTGCTATTACGTTGTTGTTATTCGCTACGATGACGGGTACAGCCGTCATAGCAGTATAGAGCCAGAAAGGTGGGGATGTTGACATATTTTTGGTTTCCTGTCAGTAACAGTAACTAACACAACAGAAATATAGATATTACAAGAACACACTTATTGTTTTAACATTTTCACTATAATTTTTTTTCGGAGTGAAAGACATTAATGTAGGTCATTTTAATTAATGTCGTACTCAGAAGTAACAATACTAAAAACTACATTCTTCGTAATTTCATTTTCAAGTGAGAGGAGGTGTGGGACACGCAGGACTATTCATAAGTACCTCCGGATTTTCAGAAGATGACTACCCAAAAACGATTGGACATACAGAAAACAGACACACGTCAGTGGATAGAGCATCTCTGCATGTATGGAACTCACATTACTTGTTCTCAATACGGGTACCGTTTGTGATACGACAGTTCGATGGAAAATGGAAGTGCCGTGTGGCTAGGGCCTCCAGGCGGGTAGACATTTCATCTGCTGCAAGTCTTTCGAGTTGACGCCACTGCGGTTACTTGCGTGTCGATGGGGATGAAATGATGGTGATAGGGACAACACAACACCCAGTCCCTGAACGGAGAAAACCTCCGACCCAGCTGGAAATCGAACCCGGGCCGTTAGGTATGACATTCTGTCGCGCAGACCACTCAGCTACCAGGGGTGAACTCGGCGGTTCGACGAAACTAGCTGTCCAGGAAAGCGCGAGAGCAGTCCGGTTTTCAAATTTGTACATTGGGTTGCCTATTATCAGGCACAAACTGATTCGATGCCACACTACAGAGTGCAGCGGAACAGAGTGTTAACACTTAAACTTGAACACAGCACAGCCTACAAGTGCAAGCTATAATTATAAGACTTCTGTAAACTATGGGTAGGTCTGTTTCAATTTAGCAGTAGAACATTGATAGATAGGAATACTATGCAGCGAATTCCCACTGGTTCTCTAACTGCGTATCGTGGAGTACAGACCTCTCTATGGTAGTGAAGGGGTTAAAAAAGTGTTTATCCGACGTTCGAATTTACCACCACAATCCTCACGGTGGTCTTGTGGAAAAGGTACGACGTGAAAGGTTCAGCATGCTATCTTGTCAGACGCTGTCTATCTTAAAGACATACTGTACAGTGAGGTGACAAAAGCCGTGAGATACCTCCTAGTAGCGTGTTGGACTTCCTTTTACCCAGAGTACTGCAGCAACTACACGTGACATAGACTCAACAGGTCGTCGGAAGTTCCCCAGCAGAAATATTGAGCGATGCTGCCTCAATAGCCGTTCATACAATACTGACCATTAAAATTGCTACACATAGAAGAAATGCAGATGATAAACGGGTATTCATTGGACAAATATATTATTCTAGAACTGACATGTGATTCCATTTTCACGCAATTTGGGTGCATAGATCCTGAGGAATCAGTACCCAGAACAACCACCCCTGGCCGTAAAACGGCCTTGATACGCCTGGGCATTGAGTCAAACAGAGCTTGGATGGCGTGTACAGGTACAGCTGCCCAAGCTGTTTCAACACGATACCACAGTTCATCAAGAGTACTGACTGGCGTATTGTGACGAGCCAGTTGCTCGGCCACCATAGACCAGACGTTTACAGTTGGTGAGAGATACGGAGAATGTGCTGGCCATGGCAGCAGTCGAACATTTTATGTATCCAGAAAGGCCCGTACAGGCCCTGCAACATGCGGTCGTGCATTATCCTGCTGAAATGTAGGGTCGTAACACGTCTGAAATGTAACGTCCACTGTTCAAAGTGCCGTCAATGCGAGCAAGAGGTGACCGAGACGTGTAACCAATGGCACCCCATACCATCGCGCCGGGTGATACGTCAGTATGGGGGTGACGAATACACGCTTCCAATGTGCGTTCACCGCGATGTCGCCAAACACGGATGCGACCATCACGATGCTATAAACAGAACCTGGATTCATCCGAAAAAATGACGTTTTGCCATTCGAGCACCCAGGTTCGTCGTTGAATACACCATCGCAGGCGCTCCTGTCTGTGATGCAGTGTCAAGCGCAACCACAGCCATGGTCTCCGAGCTGATGGTCCATGCTGCTGCAAACGTTGTCGAACTGTTCGTTCAGATGGTTGTTGTCTTGCAAACGTTCCCATCTGTTGACTCAGGGATCGAGACGTGGCTGCACGATCCGTTACAGCCATGCGGATAAGATGCCTGTCATCTCGACTGCTAGTGATACGAGGCCGTTGGGATCCAGCACGGCGTTCCGTATTACCCTCCTGAACCCACCGATTCCATATTCTGCTAGCAGTCGTTGGATCTCGACCAACGCGAGGAGCAGTGTCGCGATACAATAAACCGTAATCGCGATAGGCTAGAATCCGACCTTTATCAAAGTCGGAAACGTGATGGTACGCATTTCTCCTCCTTACACGAGGCATCACAACAACGTTTCACCAGGCAACGCCGGTCAACTGCTGTTAATGTATAAGAAATCGGTTGGAAACTTTCCTCATGTCAGCACGTTGTAGGTGTCGCCACCGGCGCCAACCTTGTGTGAATACTCTGAAAAGTTAATCATTTGCATATCACACCGTCTTCTTCCTGTCGGTTAAATTTCGCGTCTGTAGCACGTGATCTTCTTGGTGTAGCAATTTTAATGGCCAGTAGCATATTGTTCACGAACTGACCTCTCGATTATGTCCCATATTCGGTGGGATTCAAATCGGGTGAATTGTGTGCCAACCAATCGCGAACAGCTGTGGGTGCGTGACATGTAATCGTGGTTTGGGAGCATGAAGTCCATTAATGGCTGCAAATAATCTCCAGATAGCCTAACATAACAATTTACAGTGAGAGTTCGGTTCATTTGGACTTGAGGATCAAGTCCATTCCATGTAAGCCGGCCGTGGTGGCCGAGCGCTTCTAGGCGCTACAGTCTGGAACCGCGCGACTGCTATGTTCGCAGGTTCGAATCCTGCTTCGGGTATGGCTGTGTGTGATGTCCTTAGGTTAGTTATGTTTAAGTAATTCTAAGTTCTAGGGGACTGATGACATCAGATGTTAAGTCCCATAGTGCTCAGAGCCATTTGAATTTGAACCATTCCATGTAAACACAGCCACACCATTATGGAGCCATCAACAGCTTGAACAGTGGTCTGTTGACAACTTGGATCCATGGGTTCGTCGAGTCTCGGCCACACTCGAACCCTGCCATCACCTCTTGCCAACTGAAATCGGGACTCATCTCACCAAGCCACGGATTTTCAGCCGTCTAGGTTCTAAAAAATGGCTCTGAGCGCTATGGGACTCAACTGCTGTGGTCATAAGTCCCCTAGAACTTAGAACTACTTAAACCTAACTAACCTAAGGACATCACACACATCCATGCCCGAGGCAGGATTCGAACCTGCGACCGTACTGGTCACGCGGTTCCAAACTGAAGCGCCTAGAACTGCACGGCCACACCGGCCGGCTCTAGGTTCTAACCGATATGGACACGAGCCCAGGAGATGCGCTGCAGGCGATGCCTTGCTGTCAGAAAAGGCTCTCGCATCGGTCGTCTGCTGCCACTGTCCATTAACGCCAAATTTCGCCACACTGTCCTAACGTTTGCGTTCATAGTACGTCTCACATTGATTTCTGCGGTTATTTTACGCAGTGTTGCTTGTCTGTTAGCACTGACAACTCTACGCAAAGGCTGCTGGTCTCGGTCGTTAAGTGAAGGCTGCCGGCCACTGCGTTGTCCATGGTAAGCGGCAACCCCTGAAATTTGGAATTCTCGCTACACCCTTGACACTGTGGATCTCGGAATATTTAATCTCCTAACGATCTCTGAAACTGGATGTCTCATGCTTCTAGCTTCAACTATCATTCCGTGTTCAAAGTCTGTTAATTCCTGTCGTGCGGCCATAATCACGTCGGAAACCTTTTCACATGAATCATCTGATTACAAATGACTGCTCCGCCAATGCACTGCTCTTTTATGCATCGAGTACGCGATACTACCGCCACCTGTACATGTGCATATCGCTATCTCATGACTTTTGTCTCACCAGTGTATGTTTCCACAGTATCTCGTTAACGAGTAAATTTATCTGAAAACAGAATTACGCAGTCTTAAAAGCTCAATAACCCCCGTCTGGTAACGTGAAGGGAAGAAAAAAAGTTATCGCTAGTGGTCTGGATGATATGGGGGGAAGAACTTTCCTTATCTTTATATTCAGCTCACTTACTGCTAAAAATCCCTTTAACCACTCTTTTAAATGTTTTAGCGATTCTGCTAGCTGATGTGCCTTGCCTTTGACCGTCAGCCACCGGAAATTTGGCGGGAGGGAAAGCTGGATTTAAGGGGTGAATGCAGCTTTAATTTAAGGCAGCTGGATAGTGAAAAACTGTGTCGAATATGTCCATGCAAAATTATTACTTGTACATCTTTTACGATTATAAGAGCGCCAGCAAAATAGTGTTGAAACAAATAATTTTTTTTATTTAAAATTTTTGTACTGTGGTGTCGTTTGTAGTGCGCTTCTCTCTGTTGTAATGCCTAGGGGTTGGACCAAAATATGGGAACACTGAGAGAAACGCTGGCTTGAACTTATATAAAAACGATCGCAGTTCTACTCGCAGGCTTTCGCTCCCCTCTTTATTAGTCACTTCGATCAGTATATCTTCGGCGGCCTCTTTAAACGTGTGCTCCACTCCAAAGACCAAGTCCCACATTTCTCGAATTATCAAGAACTTCAGCTAATGGTTAGAGATCTGCTTCTTACCGACACTTGGGAGAAAATGCATGGTGACCGTCCCGGACCCACATACCTTACTAGTCGCTCAGCCAGTCGCCTAGACCGCATTTGTGACTCACGAGCTCTAGCGCCGGGAGTGTTGGACGCTGAACGTTGGCCGCTTGCCTTCTCCGATCATAGCGCTTTCATATGCACGCTCACTCTACAGCAGCAGAGCATATGGCGTAGCCGTGGACCTTGGAAGCTGAATGTGGCACACCTTCAAGACCCGGAATGCCATCGGATTATCGCCAGCACGTAGCTGGGTTGCGAACTTCGTCTTCCCCAATATCTTTCGACTCTAGCATGGTGGATGGAATATTCAAAACCAGCGTTTCGGCGTGTGCTAACACAATATGGAAAAGACATTGCAGTGTGGCATCGTCACACATTGGACTTTTATTACACAATGCTCCGCGAACTCGCCACCCAATGGAAAGCCGCCGAATTAAAGGTAAAATATTGTCTCTTACGAGGCAACGTTTGGAAGGGGTCGTCGTGCGGTCGAGACGTCAAGACCGAGCGGGAGGAGAGAACCCGTCTATTCATCATTCGTGCTCGACAGCCGCCGACGCCGACAGCAGATGATCACGGACCTCATTTTGCCCGATGGTAGGGTCGTAATGACTCAGGCGGCGGTTGCAGAAGCCTTTTCAGATCACTATCGCCGGTTTTGCGAAGAGGTGACTACGGAGGAAGCGGACGATCACGACATACTGCAACACGTGTCGCACGCCCTCGACAACGCAGCAGCGGCGTCGCTTTTAACGGGACTTACACGGGACGACATCGAGGACGCGCTTAACAAGGGAGCACTCAGCAGGTCAACCGGGCCAGCCGGACTGCCGCTCGAGTTTGATCGGACTTTCGACGATCTAATGATGCCCCGATGGATCACCATGTACCAGGAACTGATGACCCTTGGTTTCCACGTGCCACCTGAATCCGTCGAAGGTCTCCTCATACCGATACACAAGCCTTCCAGAGGTCGGAGAGTCGAGGCCTACAGGCCAATTACATTGCTAAACTCGGACTATAAAATTTTCGCTCGACTACACGCCGGCCGCATAAAGAAGGTTCTGCCACTACTCGTATCCCTCGAGGCAAACGTCACAGAGCGGAGTGACCAACATGCAAACGGCAACCAGCGAATGCAGGGATTTAATAGCCATCGCCACATCCTGTCGCCTTCGAGCTGCTCTGATCTCCATTGATTTCGACCACGCCTTCGACAGAGTTCACCACAAGTTCCTTCTGTCAGTTATGGCCCGCATGGGCTTCCCGCCTGACTTTCTCGACATCTTATAGCGCCTTTTCCGTGGAGCTGCATCCCGTGTACTGGTGAATGGACGGATTGCGGGTCCTTTGCCGATCCAACGGTCAGTTCGCCAAGGATGTGCACTCTCCATGATCCTTTACGCGATCGCACTAGAACCAGTTGTCGGAGGGTTGAAAACAGGCTCTCGGGCATGTCATTGAGGGATCACACCTTTCACTGCAGGATATATGCTGATGAATTTCTATTACTTATCCGATCTGGAGAGGAGGTACGCTCGGTGATACAATGGATCAATCGATATGGATTGGCAGTGGGCAGCCTCATGAATGTGGCCAAGTCGGCAGCGATGCCTATTGGGAGAGGTCTACGGGAGGGTGCTTTAGCCCCACTTCCACTAGTCAACAAGATCCGTTTCTTGGGCATAACATTTACACAGGATGTGCGCCGCACAGCTGCTCTGAACTATAAACGATTACTACAGGCGATACGCACAGAAGTTCGCGGGATGGACCTTCTACAAAGTGTGTAATACCTCAACCTTCACGTAACGACTAAGAAGATCCACGTGGCTCAGATTCTACCAATATCGACAGCGATGGCACACAGACAGCAAGCAGCATTTGGATATTACCTTACCGCTGGACTCCTATTCAAAGTTCGCTACGAAACACTCACCCTCCCTCCGCGTGAAGGTGGACTGGGACTTACAAATGTACGAGCGAGAGCTACAGCGCTACACTTCTGCTCAACGCTGAAATTGTGGACTCATCAAGATGCTTCCCTTACGGGACGTCTGTTAGAGGAATTGCTGCCGGCGTCTCTTCTGCCACCTGTCACGATTGCGCACATTACTCCCTCACTCTCGCACCTCTAGGCTTTTATTCTTGAGTATACTTACGTACACCCAGACCTCCCCAACACTCGCACTCCCAAGGCGAGCGATATTTGCAGGTTGCTGCTAAGGTCCATCCCACGCAATGTGATTGAGAGGAAAAGCCCGACCACCCTATGGCCTACAGTGTGGAGAGCGGTCCAGAAGCCGTTCCTCCCCAAAAGGGCATGAGCCACGTGGTACCAGGTGGTGAACGGGAAGGTTGTAACACGACAAAGGCTGCATGCTATTGGGATAACATGTGGATCGGCGTTAGAAGTATGGCTGCTAGTGCAGAAGATCCTCGCCTGCTACGTACGTATCGCGCCTCGCACAATTGAGCCCGCCTGCGAAGACACACGCTCTTACATGGTTGAAAGGCATGTCCATATACTACCTCTTTCGAGATGATGTGAAGATGGTCCTTGATTACCGGCAATTTCTCCAGGACAGTCATAGCACACTAGAGCGTACACCCCGATACCGCCAGCTATTTGCGAAATATTGGCGCAGTGTCTTCGACAACCCCCCTCACAGTTGGGAAGATGACCGCCGTCAAGAAGCTCCACACGCTGCGAAATGTTTATCAACTTGCGACATGGCATCTGTGAGCAGATGGGCCATGCACATGGAATGGCGTACCAGATTTGCTTACATTTCTTTCTCTATTATCTATCATTTTACTATTAATTTCAAATTCTATTTCATAGTTTCGAAGATACTCTTGTTTTGTGTTATTGATATGGATTTAAACTCTGATTTTTCTTGTCGTAACTGAACGACGCCTCTTTCCTAACACAAAAAAGTGGTCAGAGCATAAACAAGAAAGATTCCTTAGCAAAAAAAAAAAAAGTTGTCAGCGGAGCGGTCTGTCACGCCAACGGGCCCGGGATCGATTCTCGACAGGGTCGTAGATTTTTCTCCGCTCAGGGACTGGGTATTGTCCTCATTATCATTTCATCATCATCAGTGGAAGGCAACGAGAAACCACCACTGGAATCACTTCCCTAGACGCTCATGTGGTGGACCTCTCTGACGAGGCTTCCCCCATGACAAGACCTCCCGTAAGGCAGAACACAAAGTTAATTTTATCTACGCAGAACACACCACGCAACCGCCTTTTATTTGTCACCAAGTCTAGTTACCTTTGAACGAAAGTTTATATTCGCAGCACAGGTTTACATGGAGAGAGACTATGATATGAGCTCACAGTAGCCGTTTATTTTGAGCACAGTAAAAATTTTCTTCACTTGCGGCGCAACAAGAAGTCAGGTGCAGCTATTTGGCACTATCGGTAACATTTTGCATTTGTAACTGTCTGTATAATGATCTGAAAGTTCTATACGTGTCCCTGCAGTAGTACAGACATTAAAAGATATCTTCCTAGTTTTCGATGCCACAAATTTACCCAACTATTAGCCAGTTAGCACGGCAGTACTACTCACTAGCTCAGGAAGTGACTCAATGTCTACACTGAAAGTGTTTTTACGAGCCATTGGTAGCTGCCTCAAGAGCAGATTGGTACGTGCACGGGTAACGACGAACCTCATTCACCTTAACTGCCTTCAGATTGTTTCCGTCTTAGCTCAGAGTACTGTTTGGAGGAAATCGTTTCGAAAAATGTGGAACACCCGGCGAACCCGTCCCACCGGTCAGATCACCATCTCACGCCTGTCGACTGTGCCCAAGGTGAAGACAGAAGGTGACCCAGCCCCGTTCAGAGCAAAAATGCGAAAAGCAGACCTTCGTTTGTCTTTTAGCACTTTGGAGCAGCTTGCCAAATCCTAAAACATTTGGCAGAGTGCCTCAATGCCACCCCATTTTCAGACCTGTCTGACCACGTCAACTCTCGTCTTTAACGTTCGAATTTCTCGTGAATTCCGACTAATCTCCTTTCTTCGGTTCCACGACTGGTGCGGTATGTTGTAGCGCATGAATTCCCCGTGAAGACAGCAGGTGATCTGCAACACTGCACAGCGATTAACACACTGGACTCAGTTTCGGAAGGAGCGAGGTTCAAATGCTGCCCTTATTTAACGTTCCCATAGTTTGCCTGACAGATAAAGACGAATGATGGAATGGTTCCTTCGAAAACAACACTGCCGATTTGTGTCCCCCATGTTTGCGCTCTTCGAGTTTGTATTGCGTCTCTAAGTTGTCTCTTCGTCGACGGGGACTAAAGTGTACGTTCCTGACGTGATGGCAGAAGGTACAAAGAGGGCAAATAATTCAAACGCAAACGACCTGTAACAGTGAAACGATAATCGCGGTAGTCACTGTTTTCTTTGTTCGTCCTATATAAATAACGAAAATATTATGGGCAGTAACAAAATGTTATTTTATAAATGGTGGCTACTTATGAGTATTTGTCCACATTTAACATTTATTGTAGCATTATAATAAAAATCTGACAATGAAGGGAGCATAATTGATCCTCGAGTCAGGCGCTAAACATGATGGCACCCTGTTTCGGTTGACACAGGGTGTTTTCTCTCCTTTCTCACGCCTCTAATGTCAATCATGGTAATGAAACGCTATTTCCAAATGAACCCATCTCGGCCATACATTTTATTCACTTATACTTAAAAGACATCGCAGACATTGAGAAGAAATGGAAACACTTTTAAGTCACCAGGCGGTCTACCCCAAACTACTGGTATGCTTGCAATATCATGCCACTCATTTTTCTAAGGTTAATTATTTTCTTCTATTTTTAAATTAAGATTCTTATAATTATGAATTGCACTCAAAATAAGGTATGACATCGTTATTAATCTTTACATGAAACTGTGAAATTGCCCCACTGCTCTGTCTCTGTTAAATGAATCCACTGATGTACAATGACCTCACCATTTGTTAAGATAATCCAAAAAGTGGGCCTTAAATTCAAAGGAAACATAGTTGCCTGGAAAAATTTGTTAGAGGAATGACTTAAACCTCTGTGCTACTTCTTGTATCATTAGGTCACGTAAGTTGTCTGCCTGGGATTGTTGTAATCAGTGTTTGACTGCCGCTGTGTTCCTCCACCACTGAGTGTAGGACGGACAAAAACTTATTTAGAAGTAAGGGAAAGATGCAGTTTGGTGTAACCGAGAACGGGGCTACAGAATGAGTGGTCAGACACTTCCCAGCGCATCTCATACAGAATTTGTGTTATGCTGCGAGCAATGTGTTGTCGGTCATTTCCGTTGTCAGTCAACACCTGCACTCAGCATTGATACCCCTGCGCTCTTTATTACGGACATTTTGAAGACTTCTGTTCATCGTCAGGAAATTGGTTGCACTTCTTTATTGTTATTTTATTTCCTCGTTCTGTTGGTTGAGCACGAACGGGCAGCAGCACATTTGTAATTCTTTAGCCAAAATAAATTATTTATTTGTATCATTACAAATATGGTTATGCTCTGATTAGGTTAAAAACTGTTGTCTTGTAAAGATGAGTGTTTACTGACGTCTTTATGAGGCTGAAATACTTGACTGCACTGCATTAAAAGCAGTAGTTCTGATCTGGTAGAGGATAATATGGGGCTAGAACAGTTAACTGGTCCTTCGAAATGGCAATGAAGTTTGCAGGTTGATATGTGTCGCGTGAGGAAGAGGATAACGATAGAGACAGGGGTGGGAATAGGTGTAACTTGGATGAAGGTGAGGCCATTTTTCTGAACAGGAAATAAAACGATAAGTTGGTAAAGGAGGCAACCGTGATGTGCGAAAAATAAGGGCGAAGGGATGTCTTACAATGACGATAAATGTCGATGTGGTGTTCATTCTCTGAGAAGACACCTGATCGGGAGTGGTTAAAGTTATGTTGGCAGTGTATATGGAGGATATGTAAGTCGATGCTGGATCGGTAGAATGTCATGATTGACAGACCTAACAGGGCAGGGGGAGGGGAAAGGGGGTAGGTGGGGTTTGGGGTGTGGGAGTCGAATTTGCGTTATGTGTACGAGAGTTTCAATGTGGATGAGAAGGAAGAGGAATTTGATGAGTTCGTAAAGGATACGAGTAAAGGAAGATAAGCGGCTGTGGTAGGCGAGAATTAGTGGCGTTCAGGGATTTGGAGGTCCTGGCAGAAACAGAGTGCAGTGGACATCCAGGTGACATTGCAGATTTTTTGGTGTACAAAATACAAGAAAGAAGTCATCCTCAGGTTTGGCCATGCTTTTAGTCACTTGGTGCCTTTCTATTAAAAGGTTTGCATGTGGGTTTTCTATGTTACTTTACAGTCAAGAGTCAGTTGAAGATTATTATTTATTTCAAGTTTCTGCTACCAGCTACTTTTTATTTGATGCTTAATCTGACATAATGCAACGCGTTTCGAACATGTTCTGTTCATCTTCAAGCATTTATACAAACATACATACATAGAGAGATGTTACTTAGAAATAAACAGTTTTAAACTAGATTAATCTAGAACACTTTGTCCATTGTTTCTTACTGTAGCTGCTGGTGTGGCATTTGGGGGGAAGGAAGGGGGCAGTGTATATCTAGAAATCGAAATCAGTGATGTCTTCTGCTGGTTTTCTCCTTTGTTGTTGACTATGTATATCAGAACCTGTATCGGATGCAGATAGATTTGCATCAGTTATGTGTTACGAAAGTAGTGTGAAAGGCTTTTATATGACAGTTGATCACTTACAATTTCATCATCTAAATGCTTCACTCGCATCACTGGTGTGATGAAATTGTAAGTGATCAACTGTCATACAAAAACCTTCCACACTATTTTCGTAACACATAACTAATACAAATCTATCTGCATCCGATACAGGCTGTGATATACATAGTCAACAACAAAGAAGGAAACCAGCAGAAGACATCACTGATTTCGATTTCTAGATGTTCGCAGCTCGTGGTCGTGCGGTAGCGTCCTCGCTTCCCGCGCCCGGGTTCCCGGGTTCGATTCCCGGCGGGGTCAGGGATTTCCTCTGCCTCGTGATGACTGGGTGTTGTGTGATGTCCTTAGGTTAGTTAGGTTTAAGTAGTTCTAAGCTCTAGGGGACTGATGACCATAGCTGTTTAGTCCCATAGTGCTCAGAGCCATTTTTTTGATTTCTAGATATACACTGCCCCCCTCCTTCCCCCCCAAATGCCACACCAGCAGCTACAGTAAAAAAACAATGAACAAAATGTTCTATATTAATCTAGTTACAGACTGTTTATTTTTAAGTAACATTTCTCTATGTATGTTTGTTGGTATAAACGCTTGAAGATGAACAGAACATGTTCGAAACGCGTTGCATTGTGTTAGATTAAGCATCAAATAAAAAGTGACTGGTAGCAGAACTTGAAACAATTAATTATCCAACACAGTCACGGTTCACAAACATAGCCATTATGGCTGAAAAATAGTTAGTTGTAGGTATTTTAACGTTTTTGTTAATGAGGTAAACGGTAGTGAATGGTTAGGAAGAAGTCGTGAGGACGAAGGCCGCGCGTGTTTCGTCCTACACTTGGTAGCTAGGATTACCTTAAGGAGCCACTATTTTCAGAGGGTGGTAAACTAGATAAGATAATTAGAGAGACCACTGGAATTTCTAGAATGTTTGGTAGAGGTCTATGAAAGTGGTGTTATCGGTGAAGTGGAGGAGAAACTACGCGTGCTAAACGGGCCTAACGATGAATTGCCGCTATGTGGTGGCGCGCTCAAAAACGCTATCACAGACTAAACCTGACAGTTGACAGGGAAAACGGCTGAACCATCTTTTCAAACACTGACACAGGCGCTACTGTTACCGATTGGGGAACAGCCGACTGTCGCGTTTGACAGTCACGTCCTACATTTCTCACACAAACTCACTCGCCGGCATCTCTGATCGGTGAGTGGGAACTCCGCTTCCGGGCGACGCCCCCCCCACCCGCACCCCCACTTTGCGTCGCGTCCGCTGTGACTAACGTCTCCTGCGAGCCCGCTGGCGTGTGACACGGCCGCTCGCTCCGGACCCCCTCGGTCGTGTTTCGCCGAGCAGCGCCACTTCTCAGCCTTAATTAATTCCGGAAGGTCACTAATTTGCGGTCGCCACTGTCCGCGGCTGTCCGGTTCTGCCGGCCAGCAGGTCGCGCCCACTTGCTTTCCACTGTAGCCGCGCACAAGAGAGAGCCTCCATTTTTTTAAAGGCCCGTCAGTAGGGAGGTCATTGGAAACGGTCCATTAGCCGGACAGGACTAAGACGTTGGAAGGTTTCAACTGTGCCATTGCCGAATAAAGCTCAAGACCCATGAAAAGAGTAAGAGATAGTCGAATTGTGTTTGTATACTGGACAGATCACTTTCGCTTTAACGATATTCAGAACAGACTACGTCACCTGTCCTTACACTACTGGCCATTAAAATTGCTACACCACGAAGATGACGTGCTACAGATGCGAAATTTAACCGACAGGACGAAGATGCTGTGATATGCAAATGATTAGCTTTTCAGAGAATTCACACAAGGTTGACGCCGGTGGCGACACCTACAACGTGCTGACATGAGGGAAGTTTCCAACCGATTTCTCATACACAAGCAGCAGTTGACCGGCGTTGCCTGGTGAAACGTTGTTGTGATGCCTCGTGTAAGGAAGAGAAAAGAGTACCATCACGTTTCCGACTTTGATAAAGGTCGGATTGTAGCCTATCGCGATTACGGTTTATTGTATCGCGACACTGCTGCTCGCGTTGGTCGAGATCCAATGGCTGTTAGCAGAATATTGCGTTTACGTTACCATAACGCTTGATGCCGCATTCCATCGAGCTGACGTGCCCGCCTTTATCGCTCTTGCCTCCTCCTTACACGATACATGAACGATTTGGGTTCTTAAAAACAAAACTGAAAAAACGCATTTTCGAGAGCTCCTGCAGTTCGTCGAAGTTTATAACATGCATCTCATGAATGAAAATGTTTCGTATATGGTGCTACAGTCTAAAAATATTACGGCGGAGATCTTTCATCTCTGTCTACTGTTGTTGAGAATTCGATCGCAGATAAACAGTTGCAATAAGCAAGATTATGAAGATGACTGCTGCTACTTACGTTCCCAGTAATTTAAGTCGTGCTCTTAGATTCCTGTCTAACCGCAACTCGGAAATCGCTACATATTCGGAAAAAAGGGTGAATTATTTCTGACAAGAAAAAATATAAAGGTCACTGTCGGTTGTTTCAAAAAAATGGTTCAAATGGCTCTGAGCACTATGCGACTTAACTTCTGAGGTCATCAGTCGCCTAGAACTTAGAACTAATTAAACCTACTAACCTAAGGACATCACACACATCCATGTCCGAGGCAGGATTAGAACCTGCGACAGTAGCGGTCGCTCGGTTCCAGACTGTAGCGCCTTGAACCGCACGGCCACTCCAGCCGGCTCGGTTGTTTCACTCACAGCAATATCATCTCCACCAATTTCATATTTCGCTTTTTAAACACACAGAAATCACGAAATAATTACTGAGGAAGTGCGCTCTTACATGTAAGTAATAACGAATATTGCAGAAAAGTCTTAACTTACACGAAGAACAATGTCTCATAACGTGTTGCATATATGATATGCCCGCGCGTTAACCACTTAGCCACGACAAACAACAGAAACATAGCGCTCAATTCTCGTATTATTCTGTAGAGGAACGTAGGCTGACTTCTTTGCCAAACGGTGCTGTGTAAGTCATAAATGCGTGATAGTTTGGAAGGCTTCCAATATCAGGCTTCACATAATTGATTTCCATAATAATAATAATAACAATAATAATTACTAACTAAACCATTTGTGGGAAAAAGTACACAAACTCACTAGTAACGTCAGTTCACACTCACGTAATATATGTAAGAAGAGCCGATGTCTTGATATTTAATGATCCTTAAACTCTTATTTGCATAAAAATAACACCTATTTTGAGAGAATATTGACAGAAAACGTTTTTTCTGGATGTAATTATACATAGTAACAACCTAACCTAACCATATTTCTAACAAAGGAAAATAATCTATTATGAACTTATTTTTCAACTGGATGTGTCCTCCGGTGATTCTTTAGTAACACCATCACAAAATCCAGAGCTAAAACCGCTAAATATGTTTAAAATAACAAATTATTGGTGTATGTAAACCACAGCTCACCGATCGACAGGGCCACGCCGAAATCGGTACAGTTGTCGTAAAATCGGTAGGAGGACCGTTCGGTAAAAGGTCTTAGAAGCTTACTGAAAAGGATATTTCGATAAAGAACCGAAAATGACGTCACTACCGAGACTAACCTACTACACCGATCGGTATGAACGATACAGGATAGGGCCCCTGGAATGGCGCGCCAAGCTCCGCACAGGTCGCGATTCGACATATGACGCCGGTCGTTCAGGAAGCTCAGCGTCATCCATGGCCGTTTTCCTGAAGCACCCGATGCGTTTCAGTGTCGAAGGCAACACGTTCCTTGCGTGCACTGTTGCAGGCAAAGACAGCTGCTACGACAAGACGTTCAGCAGCTTCGTGATAACTCACATCCCCGTATCGCAAATGTAACGCAGACGTTACGCCAGGGCAAGTAGGAAACGCTCTAGTCCTTTAACCGTCATCTTTCCTCATGCAGTTAGCACACCTTCGGTTCTTGGGAAAGGCCTTGATGGGTCAACGATTCCTGTCGGACGTGGCAGTTACGGACACTACAGGCAGTTACGGACTCTACATGCAGCAGGTCCAAAAATGGCTCTGAGCACTATGGGACTTAAATTTGGAGGTTATCAGCCCCCTAGAACTTAGGACTACTTAAACCTAACTAACCTAAGGACATCACACACATCCATGCCCGAGGCAGGACTCGAAACTGCGACCGTAGCGGACGCGCGGTTCCATACTGTAGCGCCTAGAACCGCTCGGTCACCGCGGCCGGCCCATGCACTTGGACACGGTGTTTTAATAGACGGGTATCCAATCTCGTGAGTCGGTGAGATAATTGCCTCAACGCTTACGGCGATTTGCCTCATCTGCATACCGATTCTGGAGTGTACGGCCTTCTAACGGAAATATTTTGATGCTGATTTATTTTTTGCGTACCCCATAGAATCGCCCGCGCATTTAATCATTTGAAGCTATTGGTCGTAAATTCGATGCGGGACAGAAGGGAAGAAGTAGGGAACATTACGGAGTAGCATCTTCTCTACTGTGGGATCATTAGGCACTTATTCCAACTGAGGAGAGAAGGGGAACGAAATCAGCTAAAGGAAGGGTAGTAACTGAATACATACACTACTGGCCATTAAAATTCTACACCAAGAAGAAATGCAGATGATAAACGAGTATTCATTGGACAAATATATTACACCAGAACTGACATGTGATTACAATTTCACGCGATTTGGGTGCATAGATCCTGAGAAATCAGTACCCAGAACAACCACCTCTGGCCGCAATAACGGCCTTGATACGCCTGGGCATTAAGTCAAACAGAGCTTGGATGGCGTGTACAGGTACAGCTGCCCATGCAGCTTCAACACGATACCACAGTTCATCAAGAGTACTGACTGGCGTATTGTGACGAGCCAGTTGCTCGGCCACCATAGACCAGACGTTTACAGTTGGTGAGAGATCTGGAGAATGTGCTGGCCAGGGCAGCAGTAGAACATTTTCTGTATCCAGAAAGGCCCGTGCAGGACATGCATCATGCGGTCGTGCATTATCCTGCTGAAATGTAGGGTTTCGCAGCAATGGAATGAAGGGTAGAGCCACGGGTCGTAACACATCTGAAATGTTCAAAGTGCCGTCAGTGCGAACAAGAGGTGACCGAGACGTGTAACCAATGGCACCCCATACCTTCACGCCGGGTGATACGTCAGTATGGCGATGACGAATACACGCTTCCATGTGCGTTCACCGCGATGTCGTCAAACACGGATGCGACCATCATGATGCTGTAAACAGAACCTGGATTCATCCGAAAAAATGACTTTTTGCCATTCGTGCACCCAGGTTCGTCTTTGAGTGCACCATCGCAGGCGCTCCTGTCTGTGAGGCAGCGTCAAGGGTAACCGCATCCATTGTTCCGAGCTGATAGTCCATGCTGCTGCAAATGTCGTCGAACTGTTCGTGCAGATGGTTGTTGTGTTGCAAACGTCCCCATCTGTTGACTCAGGGATCGAGACGTGGCTGCAGGATCCGTTACACCCATGCAGATAAGATGCTTGTCATCTCGACTGCTAGTGATACGAGACCGTTGGGATCCAGCACGGCGTTCCGTATCACCCTCCTGAACCCACCGATTCCATATTCTGCTAACGGTCATTGGATCTCGACCAACGCGAGCAGCAATGTCGCGATACGATAAACCACAATCGCGATAGGCTACAATCCGACCTTTATCAAAGTCGGAAACGTGATGGTACGTTTTTCTCCTCCTTACGCGAGGCATCACAACATCGTTTCACCAGGGAACGCCGGTCAACTGCTGTTTGTGTATGAGAAATCGTTTGGAAACTGTCGTCATGTCAGCACGTTGTAGGTGTCGCCACCGGCGCCAACCTTGTGTGAATGCTCTGAAAAGCTAATCATTTGCGTATCACCGCATCTTATTCCTATCGGTTAAATTTCTAGTCTGTAGCACGTCATCTTTGTGGTGTAGCAATTTTAATGGCCAGTAGTGTGTATCGGTATGGTGCGACGTATGCTAGTGTAAGTCTTAGCCACTGCGTCAGTTTACTCACTGTACGGTATAGGACTTTATTATTACTGACTTTGAAAAAATACAATTTGCTCACACCTGCTCCTAGACATGGTTTCAACTTAACTGTCTAAAGTACTAAACTGTTGCAAATTCAGCCTTGCAGTTAGCTAGGCAGAAACTCAGAAAGGCTTTGACACCCTCCGTCTGATTCTAAATGTGCGCAGTCGGGTGTCAAGCTGGGTGACCTCGTTTACAGAGGAGTTTCGTTGCCGTGTCGTAAAGCTGAGCGAGTGCCGCTGTGGCGGACGTGTTGGTGAGCACGAACTCGCTACTGGCTGACACTGAATCCGTAGCGTGGAAAACACAGCAGGTGGCCAAACGAGGTTAACCAGTCGTTAATACAGTGCTTTCAGGGGGAGGAGGTTCCAAGCAGCTTCGCAGTCATCTAGCTGCAGATCGTCATTGGCTCATCTATCTAGCTTAAGCACATTCACTTGAAACAAGCGCTTTAGATTTCTGACTTACTCTCCTCCAGACGTATTACCTTGTTTTAGATACGAGGATATAATTATGACTCCGTCTGTCGTGTCTCTGGATACAGCCGAGCAAAACACATTGTCGTTAGAATCCCGAATTACTGGACAACTTTACATGAAGTTTACAAACTTCCAGCATGCTGGAGTAGCTGTGTATCAGCAACTTCTGTTAATTTAGTACAACGAAAAAACGAGTTCAGAGTTGTAAATTTTACTTTTTTTTATTCACTAGATGGGTGGTATCGGGCCGAGATCATTTTCAAATCATCCTAACATGGTAAAAGACGTATTTCCGAAGATGTGAAAAATGTGCAACCAACAGTTAGTCTCGACCCAAAATTAGTCACTTAGTGAATAAAAAAAGTAAAATTTGGAATTTTGGATTGGTTTTTCGTTTACTTTATATGAAGTGATAAGGCACTTGAAACCTCCCCTTAGAAAAATCATAAATGACTTGCTGATAAACCTCTTACGTTATTTGATTTTCAAATAGCTGAGCAAAACTGAACGTACTCAGACATTTCTCTCTTTACTTATTCCGATCATCACTAAACTGACACAGAATAATTTTAGCGCAACGCAGTCTGACTTTCAATAATCCCTACAAAAGAATGGCCCTGACTAACAATAACCTATACCTTTCATGAATCACTTTCCTCACAAAAATCTTCTTTACTCGAACAACTGCTATACAGCGAGCGCCAATAGTGCCAGCTAAATATAAGATTCTAACTACTGAAGGCACTAACTACTGATAGGCATAATTAGCAAATGAAAGATTTTGATGGAGCACAAACATTGTATTTACCTTAATAGTGACCAAAAGTCAACATACATATATCTATCAATTCATGACCTCCATCTTCACAAATTTCCTTTTTCTGGCGGACACACGTCCTGATCGTCCGTTCTCTAAACTCTGGCATCTCTCTCCCCCCATCTACCACTGATGGCGCCTCACCTCCAAATGCGCAACGCTACGCGCTGTTCACATCCAGCTGCCCAACAAGCGAATACTCCAACAATGAGTCCAACCAGCCACAGACTGCACACAGCACAGCCAGTGCTTTTCATACAGAGCGCTACGTGGCGTTACCAACATAAAAACCTAAACAGCCTACTTACACACTTTACACCTTGTAACAGTTTTCCGATAACATTATGAACGGGCAATTGTCACTTATGCATAGCTAAACGGAATGCATTGTTCCCACTGTGCTGTAGGGATGACAAGATGTCGAAGTATGGAGTTGAGTTTTCCGTTTGATGGTGATGTATTTGTTTCATTTCTTCGGCAACGAAATCTAAAAATTTCGGTCAGTTCTAAATCAGGTTTTACTAACTAAAGGGTAGCTATCCAATTTAATGTAAAGTTTTTACTTCTACGAAGCAAGTTCACAAGCCAGTGCTTTGACGGAATGCAAATGAGCGAACTAGAACGATCGTCGGCGACTCTGCGATCGTATCTGGGAAGAGTTAAGACAGTTGACTGCCGTACATCGTTCCATGATGGCTGCAGTAGCTGCTATAGCACGGACAGAGTCTTTCAACGGGTTTCGGGTCTTCCTCTAACTCATTCTATAAGGTGATAGTGTTTACATCCCTGCGCACTTGCTACAGCACACAAGCTCGTTAATGCGCGTAACAGGTGTTAATCTTTACCTGACCTGAAATATTTCTTCTTTAATACTCGTTCCATTGTCGGGTTTTTCAGGACACTTTTACAAGTTCCATTTGCTACCAAAATCTATGTATCGATCGCGAGCCCTTTCGAGAGTGGGACCGGAGTCATGGGTCCTCGGGGGAGGAGTGGACGTTTTAAAAGTGTTACTTGCATGAAGACGGGAGTGGATGATTTTCAGTGAGCAAGGAAGTTGTATTCTGGCTTTTGTGAGAAAGAGAGCGACTCAATGAGCGTGCATTTTCTACGTTGACAGAGGTCCTCCACCCAATGTAGAGACAGCAACTACACTCCTGGAAATGGAAAAAATAACACATTGACACCGGTGTGTCAGACCCACCATACTTGCTCCGGACACTGCGAGAGGGCTGTACAAGCAATGATCACACGCACGGCACAGCGGAAACACCAGGAACCGCGGTGTTGGCCGTCGAATGGCGCTAGCTGCGCAGCATTTGTGCACCGCCGCCGTCAGTGTCAGCCAGTTTGCCGTGGCATACGGAGCTCCATCGCTGTCTTTAACACTGGTAGCATGCCGCGACAGCGTGGACGTGAACCGTATGTGCAGTTGACGGACTTTGAGCGAGGGCGTATAGTGGGCATGCGGGAGGCCGGGTGGACGTACCGCCGAATTGCTCAACACGTGGGGCGTGAGGTCTAGACAGTACATCGATGTTGTCGCCAGTGGTCGGCGGAAGGTGAACGTGCCCGTCGACCTGGGACCGGACCGCAGCGACGCACGGATGCACGCCAAGACCGTAGGATCCTACGCAGTGCCGTAGGGGACCGCACCGCCACTTCCCAGCAAATTAGGGACACTGTTGCTCCTGGGGTATCGGCGAGGACCATTCGCAACCGTCTCCATGAAGCTGGGCTACGGTCCCGCACACCGTTAGGCCGTCTTCCGCTCACGCCCCAACATCGTGCAGGCCGCCTCCAGTGGTGTCGCGACAGGCGTGAATGGAGGGACGAATGGAGACGTGTCGTCTTCAGCGATGAGAGTCGCTTCTGCCTTGGTGCCAATGATGGTCGTATGCGTGTTTGGCGCCGTGCAGGTGAGCGCCACAATCAGGACTGCATACGACCGAGGCACACAGGGCCAACACCCGGCATCATGGTGTGGGGAGCGATCTCCTACACTGGCCGTACACAACTGGTGATCGTCGAGTGGACACTGAATAGTGCACGGTACATCCAAACCGTCATCGAACCCATCGTTCTACCATTCCTAGACCGGCAAGGGAACCTGCCGTTCCAACAGGACAATGCACGTCCGCATGTATCCCGTGCCACCCAACGTGCTCTAGAAGGTGTAAGTCAACTACCCTGGCCAGCAAGATCTCCGGATCTGTCCCCCATTGAGCATGTTTGGGACTGGATGAAGCGTCGTCTCACGCGGTCTGCACGTCCAGCACGAACGCTGGTCCAACTGAGGCGCCAGGTGGAAATGGCATGGCAAGCCGTTCCACAGGACTACATCCAGCATCTCTACGATCGTCTCCATGGGCGAATAGCAGCCTGCATTGCTGCGAAAGGTGGATATACACTGTACTAGTGCCGACATTGTGCATGCTCTGTTGCCTGTGTCTATGTGCCTGTGGTTCTTTCAGTGTGATCATGTGATGTATCTGACCCCAGGAATGTGTCAATAAAGTTTCCCCTTCCTGGGACAATGAATTCACGGTGTTCTTACTTCAATTTCCAGGAGTGTAGATGGAGTTAGTGTTTAATAACAACGAAAACTAGGCCTTGTTTTATACAAAAAATGGCTTTGAGAACTATGGGACTTAATATCTGAGGTCATCAGTCCCCTAGAACTTATACTACTTAAACCCAACTAACCTAAGGACAGCACACACATCCATGCCCGAGGCAGGATTCGAAGATGCGACCGGCTAATTTTATACAAGACAATAGGTTCTGTTTTTTTTTCTCATTGGAAACCTGTGGTGTTTTTGTAAGGGTCCTTCTCCTTTTAATTTCAGACTGCATCCAGTTTTCTTTATGGACGAGATACTATAAACCGGTTGGATACAGTGTACTGTCTGTTTGAGGAGCTCGTCTTCCAGTACTGTGCTGGAGCTTAAAGTCTTTAAAGTACTAGAGGGCATCATTAGTTGTATAAAAGAATTGACTGTCTGAACACTGTGCTTTATTTAGGTCCACAGCATAACTGATCAGCCAAAACATTATGACCACCAACCTACTATCGATATAAACCCGTCCAGGCAACGCTCAACCACTGAGCTACCGTCCAGTGCCGATGGGCACGTCACCTGGTGAGAAATGTCTGCTAGTCAAAGACGTACGGTGCATGTAGTATCAGTGAGCGTGCTGTAAAATTGGAAATTTGTGGCAAGGTCTTATGCTGAGGTCATTGGTCCCTAAGCTTACACACTAACTTACGTTAAAGACAACACACACACAACCTTGCCCGAGGAGGACTCGAACTTCTGACGGGGGGAAGCCGCACGGACCGTGACAAGGCGCCCCAGGCCGTTCGGCTACCCCGCGCGGAGCGTGCTGCCCGTGGAGGACTCGCAATCTATCTGAGTCTGACCGAGGGAAGGCTGTGATAGCCAGGACCTCGGCACGAGCATTTAGGAAACTCCACGACTTGTTGTTTGTTCGAGGAGTGCTGCGGTGAGTGTCTTCAACATTTCGAAACCAAGGTGAAACCACGTCCAGACATCGATGGGTTTGATGGCCACCCCTCATGACAGACGTCGGTTGACGTAGGTTGGGCAGGCGGCCAACTGTGGCGGAACTAACACACGCTCTTCACCAATATGCCAGTCAAAGCAGCGTTGGACACAGTAGAAAAAAAATTTACCGTTCTTCAAAAGAGACATTTCCGAGGAACAAATTACTGATTTCATGAATTTGCTTCAAATTGTAGTTAAATGTAATTATTTCGACTTCAATTGACAGTTATATCAACAACCTCATGGTCTTGCGATGGGAAACCCGTTAGCAGAAATCCTAACAGACATTTTAGACATTCCCTAGAAGAAAAATTGTTTAAAATTTTTTCAGCTTCTGCTTTAGGTGTTATTTCATATTCTAGATATGTTGACAATATTTTGGTTATTTATAGAGGACCGAATAACGGTATTGATCACATATTCAAAATTTTCAATGAATTACACGAAAAAATTACTTTCACCTGCGAACTTGAAATTGAATTCCGGCAGTTAGACTACTTAGACCTTACTCTGACAACAGTAGATGACAGAATTTCCTTTAATCTCTTCCGCAAAGAAACTTGCACTGATCAGATAGTACCTTTTACTTCAATACAACCCCAGTCCCATGAAAAAGCTTTCTTTCATTCAACTGTCCATAGAGCTATTTCTATTCCACTATCCAATGAAAATCTTGAAGCAGAAATAAATTTGATCAAAACTATTGCAGTTAATAATGGCTACGAACCCAACATAGTAACTAACATTTTTAATAATAGAACGAAGAACAGAATCATCACTCTGGGCGTTTCCGTTAATGACCGAAATGATTAGAAACATGCAATTTCCATACCATGTCTTTGATCTGTCTCTTACAGAATACAGCATCAAAAATGGCTCTGAGCACTATGGGACTCAACTGCTGTGGTCATAAGTCCCCTAGAACTTAGAACAACTTAAACCTAACTAACCTAAGGACAGCACACAACACCCAGCCATCACGAGGCAGAGAAAATCCCTGACCCCGCCGGGAATCGAACCCGGGAACCCGGGCGTGGGAAGCGAGAACGCTACCGCACGACCACGAGATGCGGGCAATACAGCATCTTCTGCACAACAAATATGATTACATAGTAGCTTTTTCCACCAATAATTCTCTAAAAAATAATCTCATTTACAATCTGGATTCAACGCAGCCCCACTTACAAAAGTCACGAGTTTATAAAATTGTCTGTGACTCTTGTCCGGCCTATTACATATGACAAACAGGGCGAGCTATAGCTGTAAGATTTAGAGAACATTTTATAGGAGAAAAGGGTGCTAATATTCATAATTCATTCTTTGCCGACCACTTGTTAGTCACAGACCATCATCCCAAGCAAGTGCAAGATGTCAGTATCCTACATTCCGAGGAAAAAGGTCTCAGCCTCGGTATCCTTAAAGACTTGGAAATTTTCAAACGCATCTCGCTTAAAGACGATTTTATTCTTAATGAAAAATTGCAGTTGCGTAATAAAAACTTCTTTCAAGGTTTAGAGCCGTTATTTAGAACTGTCTGTCGAATTTTCCTCACAGTAGCGTCGAGAATGTGGTTTCCCTTATCCAACAGTCATTGTCAGTTTTTTTACTTTATTCAAATTTACCTGTAAAAAGGTTGAATTACTATTTTTGCAAACTTTCATATTGCCTGTTATCTGGATACTATGTGTTACTAACATATACCTACAGCCATGTAATTTTGCTCTCAACGCAGATGTTTGTAAGTTTTCCGTTTTCCTACTAGATCACAATACTAATCCTCGTGTGCATCTCATGGCAATGTCCAATTACAAGACGTTTAGTTTGATACCTCTTGCGCTGTGTATGTGCTGGTCTTAGCTTTCTACAGCAGTTAACTTGTGCCGCCACGTGCAATCATCGTTTTATCATTCTGTGATAACTTTCTGTCTTTTTTATTACGACTTTTGTTGTTGACTCATGGAACACAAACATGTCATTTGACGAGAGCACTGTTGCTGAAATTTAAAAGTTGTTACGTGACTTCGTGTAAGTACGGTTTCCTGGTTTTAGTTGAGAATTTTCGCATATGTAACTATTTTATGTATATTATCTATACCTTATATATTTGTCTAGGTGACTTTTACGATTCTGATGAAGATAGTCTTAGAACTATCGAAATCTAGTTATGTGTTTTCTAAAACAGTTGTGTGCAGCTGGTTGGCTGACTGTTACATTTTATATAACCTTTTCATGTGTTATTCGGTTTGCCCATCTAATCTTCAGCACTCTTCGACAGCGCCACATTTCATCAGCTTTTATTATCTTCTTGGTTGAACTGGTCATCACTGACGTTTCACGTTCATTTAAGTCTATACTACAGCCAATAACCTTCAGCCTGTATAGCCCCACAACTTCAGCCATTATCAGTTTATTTGCGTCCCAATAGTTAAACCCATCTACTACTTATAGCGTCTCATTGCCAAAGCTAATACCCTCAACATCGTCTGATTTAATTCGACTACATACCATCACCCTTATTTTATTCTGACTCATGTTTATCTTATGATCTTTTCAAGAGACGCTATCCATTCCATTCACCTCCTCTTCCAAATCTTTTGTCGTCTCTGGTGGAGTTACTACATCATCAGCAAACCTCAAAGATTGTATCTCTTCTCCTTGAACTTCGAATTCCTTCTTAATTTCGTTTTGGTTTCGTTTACAACTTGTTCGCTGAACAGACTGAACAATATCAGGGATAGTTTAGATACCTGTATCACCCCCTGCTCAACTTATGATTGTAATATTGTTTCTGTAAAAGTTGTAAATAACTTTTCACTCCCTGTATGCTATCCCTGACATCTTCAAAATTTCAAAGCATATAGTTCTCTTAGGATGGTCAAAAACTTTCTTCAGATCTATAGATTTTTCAGACGGAGGTTTATCTTACTTGAATCTATCTTCTAAGGTGATAAGTAATGTCAGAGTTGCTTCGCATGTTCTTGGATTTCCCCGAAACCCAAACTGCTTTTCTCTGAGGTCGGTTGCTTCCCTTCTTCTGTAAATAACTCTTATCAGTATTTTGCAACTGTGATTATCAAACAGTTGGTTCGGTAGTATTCACACTGGTCAGCAACTGTTATCTTTGGAATTGGAATTATTATGTTTTTCTTGAAGTCTGGAGGTATTTCCCCTATCTCAAATACAATCTAGGGGGGGAAAAACGCACCATGAAGGAATTACCTGATTGGGACGGAAATCGGATGATTTGATTTACATCTAAGTGCAAACAAATTATTACATTCCTAAGAATTGGATGATTTATTCAAAAGAAAGAAAAGAAAGAACCTCACAAATTGAACAAATCAATAACACGTTTGTCTACCTCTAGCCCTCATGCGAGCAGTTATTCAATTGCCATTGACTGATAGAGTTGTTGGATGTACTCTTGTGAGATATCGTGCCAAATTGTGTCCAACTGCTGTGTTAGATCGTCAGAATCCCCAGATGGTTGGTAGGCTCTGCCCATAATGTTCCAAACTTTCTCAGTTGGGGAGAGATCCATGACCCTGCTGGCCAAGCCAGGGTTTAGCAAGCACTCTCGCCTTGTGTGTCCCAGCATCATCTTACTGAAATGTAATCCCAGGATGGTTCGCCATAAAGGGCAACAAACCGGAGCGTTGACTTACCACTGTGCTGTAAAGATACTTCCCATCTCGTTTTCATCTGCTTTCTCTTCTCTTTCTATAACATTGCACTCAATGTCACTTCCTTTTTATAGATCCTCTATATACTCTTTCGACCTTTCAGCTAGTCCGCCTTTGTTCATTACTGGTTGCAATCTGAACTTTTTGTATCTGTATAGTTGCTTCTCTTCTCTCCAAAAGGTCTCTCTAATTGTCCTATGGGTGGCAATTATCTCTCCTCTGGCCATGCATATTCTCTAGGCGTCCCTACGTAGTTATCCAGTATTTTCAGTCTATTTCATTTTTTAGATGTGTCTATTCCCTTTCGGCTGCTTCATTTACTGCATTTTTATGTTTTCCTCTTTCGTCAGTTAAATTCGTTAATTCAACATCTCTTGTGTTTTCCAAGGATTTCCATTAGGCCTTGGCATTTTTCCGTGGTATTCCCTGCTGCCATCAGTATTTCATCTCTCAAAGCGATCCTTTCCCCGCTTCAGTCCAAAGTTGCCTCATGCACCATGTTAAACTCCCAACAACCTCTGGTTTTTTCAGTTTATCCAAGTTCCACCTGTTTAGTTTCCTACCTTTCTGCAGATTCTTAACGAATAAATTATGGTCAGAGTCAACATCTGTTCTGGGAATAGTTTACGATACGGTTTCGAAATCTCTGCCTTACCATTATATAATCAATCTGAAGCAATTTCTTGCAGCAATTTTTTTAAAATCTTAATTTCTGGTGCTGTAAGTTGATGAGAGAAGTGTGTATGATGGAATGAAATTTGTTTTGCATATAAATGAAGGAATTACCCGCTGCACAAGGTGTGATCAGAAAGTAACGGTAATTTTAGTTTTTCTTCAAGAATCTGTATCTATTGATCAACATCAACTTTTCCCCCTTCAAAATAATCTTCCGCAGGTATAATCCATTTGTACCAGCGCTTTTTTCCAATCTTGGAAGCACTTCTGGAACACATTTTTCTTTATGTTTTTCAGCTGCTTCAGCCACTCTGTTTTTATCTCATCAGTGGTGGCAAAGCGACGTCTTTTCACGGTTCTCTTCGGTCTTGGGAGTAGAAAGAAGTCGCTGGGGGCCATGTGCGGCGAATACGACGGCTAAGGCAACGTAATTGTTTTAATTTTTTGCCAATAAATCACGAACAAGCACTGAAGTGTGAGCGGGAGCATTGCCTTCATGCAATCTCCAAGAGTGTTTTCTCCATTTTCTTCGTATTGTTTCATACAAACGGCACGTAAGTTCCACGTAGTACTCCTTACTGACGAACGACCATAAGGCAGGAAGTCATGATGTGTTGTCCCATTGCAATCGAAGAAAACAGTGAGAAGAGGCTTCACTTGTCAAATATTTTTCGGTGTTCGCTCTTCAGGCAGTTTCCATTGCGACGACAGGACCCTAGTTTCGACGTCAAACCCGTACACCGATGTTTCGTCACCTCTTAAAACCTTCTTTAGAAGTTCTGGATCTTTGTCGACTCCGTTCAGCAACTCCTGAGCGGTGTGTACGCGACGTCGATTTTGGTCGAAATACAAATAATTTCGAAACAAACTTTGGTGCTACACGTTTCATGCCCAAAACACCGGGAAAAATTGCTTGACATGATCCAGAGGATGTACTGACATCATCAGCAATCTCATCAATAGTGATACGGCGATTGTCCAGAACCATTTTCTATACTTTTTCCACGTTGTCGTCAGTAATTGATGTTATACGGTGTCAGGCCGGTAGTCGTCCTCAGCGCCTACTCCATCCTCTTTGAAACATTTATACTGCCAGTAAGCTCTTGTATTACTCATACGAGATTGGCCAAAAGCCACAGTCAACATTTCGAATGCGGTGCTGCTCTTTATTCCACTTTTCGAGACAAATTTAATGAAAATTCTTTGGTCCATCGTTTCCGAATGTAAAAATTCGCCGAGAACTCGAAAACACGTACCAGGTGTAGAAGTACGAAACCGAAATTTCCCTATAGATGGTGCTAGTCGTCTGGAGTGGCCGAGCGGTTCTAGGCGCTTCAGTCTGGAACCGCGTGACCGCTACGGTCGCAGGTTCGAATCCTGCCTCGGGCATGGATGTGTGTGATGTCCTTAGGCTAGTTAGGTTTAAGTAGTTCTAAGTTCTAGGGTACTGATGACCTCAGATGTTAAGTCCCATAGTGCTCAGAGCCATCTGAACCATTTTTTATAGATGGTGCTAGCCGTCAGTGTAGGTCCCGAGTGACCGCATCTGCAGCCCCATCTGCTTCCTGTAACGGCTGGCGACGAAAGTCAACACACAGTGACCCAAGTTCCATACATCGTTATCTGTTTGAAACCCGTGAACATGTCGAGTTTTGGACCTACGAACTGCGATTTGAGGACACCATTGGTTTTCTGTCATCAGTTGAAGACAACTGCTGCAGAATCGCATCGAAGACTGGTCGAAGCTTTCGGCGAATATACTCTTGGGAAAACACAGTGTTTCGAGCGGTTAAAAAAACTTCAGAAGAGGTGATTTTGACGTGAGAAAGCGCGGAAAATCGCCGAAAAAGTGCGAAGACAACGAACTGCAGGCCTTATTGGATGAAGGTGATACTCAAACTCAACAGGAACTCGCGGAACAACTGAATTAGTCGCAGATAGCGTTTCTTTTCGCTTGAAAGCTATGGGAAAGGGGGAAAATGGGTTCCGCATTAACTGAATGAAAGGCAGCAAGCAAATCGAAAAACCACTTGTGAAATTCTGCTCGCCATGTACAAAAGAAAGTCGTTTCTCCATCGATTAATGACAGGTGATGAAAAATTGATATCTTTTTAGAATTCTAAGCGTCATAAATCATGGGTGAATCCAGGCAAACAATTGGGATCCACTGCAAGAAAAAAATGTTCAAATGTGTGTGAAATCTTATGGGACTTAACTGCTAAGGTCATCAGTACCTAAGCTAACACACTACTTAACCTAAATTATCCTAAGGACAAACACACACACCCATGCCCGAGGGAGGACTCGAACCTCCGCCGGGACCAGCCGCACAGTCCGTGACTGCAGCGCCTTAGACCGCTTTTTTTTTTTGAACAATTATTTATCGGTATTCTATTTGGATACAAAATTAGTCAGTTCACAAACACTAAATGAAATGCATCCTCTGGGGAAAAAAATCATTGTAAAGCAATTCTAAAGCAAATCACAAATTTAAAGGAACAAGGATGTTGTTTGTTTTTATTTATTTATTTATGTATTTATTTTTAATAAAGATCACTCTGTTAAAAGGAACATGTAGATCACTTCATGGATTTCATGGTATAGTATGTGCATTACATATTGAGTGGTGAGAGAAGCGTGAGGTTCATTATCAGCTGTCAAATGTGCACACCGACTGCACCCGGCACATCCCAACTGCGTGGGGGTTCGAGGAAGACTGCCTGAAGATAGTTGGAAAAGGTTTTCCGATAGTGTGACCATCTATGAACATCATTGTGGGCTTTCTGCAAGAAATGCCAAAAGTCAAGTCGCGACTTGGCAGCATCCCCATAGAGGTACGCGATCGTCCAACCTTTGACCCAGATGATCGACTGTGATTTAGTCGCCGGAAAGTAGTCACTCTCCGGATGTAAGAAGGATGCAGGTGTAATATGTTGCGGGGTCACACGGAGGTAGCAAGCCACCATCTGTCTTCCTAGGAGCCAGACGTCCTCCACCGCGATACAAGTTAAACGGTGATGGTCGTCATCCACTTGGCGACATTTCGGGAATAGTGGAGTGTCCACTAGTCCAATTGCATGGAGCCGTTGGTTGGTGTTGAACTTGCCACAGGCGACAGAGAACCACAATGCCCGAACGAAGGTAGGAAGGAATTTTTGGTGCACATGTCTCCAAATCTTCGGCCATTGCAACCTGGGGTGTTTGAGTTCAATAACATTACGACTTATCCTTCGTAGCAACCAAACATAAAAATCCTTCGCGCATGGAGGTCTCGTGCGTGGAAGCTCGTCTATGATATAACTAAGTTCCACGATAAATGTTGATACATGCGCAAAATGTGACGTAATGTTGCCCACCGCCACCGGAGGTGTGAGGGACGCTGGAACTAGGAGATCCAGTAGGCGGGATGTAAGGGAATCACGCCCGCTACGCCATTGCTTGTACATAGTGGCTAGAAGGAGCGCCGTCGCTCGGCAGTGAACATTCGTAAGTCCGAGTCCCCCCTTGTCCGTAGGGAGCGTGAGCGTTGCGTATCGCACCTTGAGGGGCGATCCAATCATCACAAAATAGCCTAGTGCTGATTGAAGTCGACGTACGAGCGTGAGTGGTAGGGGCAGGATCTGCGAAATATGCACCATTCGAGATACCACATAAGTGTTCAGATACTCTACTCGCTGCAAAGGATCAAGGCGACGTAGGAGATGTTGCCGGACCGTGGTACGTGTTGTCTGTAAAATACGTCGGTAGTTAACTGCCGCAGTATGTTTTACAGATGAGGTAAAGTCTATGCCGAGATAGCGAAATTGTTGCACATAAGGAAACGGACTGATTTCTTCCGACGTAAGGCCCCTTCCAACCGGCATTGGCGCCGATTTGTTCATGATCACTACACTACCCGCCGTCACACTGTGGTCCAACAACAGTTCAAGGACCGTCTTCACCTCTTTCTCAGAACGAACGAGCAGTAGGAGGTCGTACGCATAGGCTCTCAGCTAATCCCGCGCGGCTCGACTGCAAGACCAAATAGCTTTGGAATGAAGTGTTTGGTGGTGTCAGAAGGGTGTCATTATTATGAGCTGCTAAAACCTGGTGAAGCCGTTAATACTGATTGCTAACAACAGCAAATGATCGATTTCAATCGAACACTACGTCAAAACGACCGGAATATGGAAAAAGGCAATACAAAGTCATATTGCTCCATGATAAAGCCCCATCACACACAGCAAAACAGGTCAGGGAAACGATCGAGGCTTTCAGTTGGGAAATACTAGAGCATGCGGCTTATTCTCCACACTTGGCTCCGTCCGATTACCACCTTTTTGCTTCACTGGTACAGGCTCTCGCTGAACAACGCTTCAGTTCGTCTGAAAATGTACGAAAATGGCTCGCTGACTGGTTCACTTCAAAAGAAGATCTGTTTTTTTTAAGTGGCATTCATAGTCTGCGGGAGAGGTGGGAGATTTTTTGGAATAAAATATCGTTTATAAGTTTCAAGCAACAGACGTGTAATTATTGCAACCAAATTCCGGTCTCATACTACTATACCTGGTATAACTTCATTAATAAACGACATATTCGACTACAGCTGATAGTGCAAACATACGTCAGGAACTTGTGTGCCACCAAGATAAAAAAAAAAAAAAAATCCTGTGCGTAAAGACCACGAAATTAAAAAATTTCCGTTACTTTTTCATCACAACTCGTATAGCATTGAGTGACGTTTGACTCAACGTTACTCAAGCAGCACGAGAACAATAGGATTCGCCTAAAGCCGTCGACGCACGGTCCGTGCATCCGAACGTTGAGCGTTGAGCGTACCGAGTTTCTGACGTCATAGCGCGGAATAGCACGTTCGGGAGTCTTTCCGAACGTGCACAGCAACATCTAGCAAGTCAGATATTGTGAGCGTGCGTCTGAGCGTTGACCAATGAGATGGCACAACGCCACCTACGTCACACGCACGCTGTCTCCCTTCAGTACAGAGTTGCGAGGCGCCATATTGGCATTCATTTCAAGCCTATATGTATATATGCCGTTTCTGAGCACCAGCAAATTGAGAATTACTAGAAAACCCGTTGTTAACTGTGTGCTTCGTTCCAATAAAATAATGAGAAACATCATATTCGTGGCAAAAGAATGATTATAAATTGCGTATTATGAGAGTAGGTTATTTGAAGGCAGCGACACACTGAAGATCCACCCAAAAACGCATTGTTCTTGGTACAATTTCTTACAATTAAATTTCAATTAGTAACATAATTATCTACGATTAACGTTTTCAGCAAGGGCTAACATAATATGATTAGGTACAAGACGTGTGTTTTTATTTTAGCGTAATGAGTGACGCCGCTGTCCCCTATTGAGTTCTTTGTTGGGGCGGTGGTTCACGTCTTAAATCCATCAAATTTTTTCCACTAACATTTATTAGCTTCAGTTTAATATAAGTATATGCTATAATATTTGATGTTATGTAAATATGAGTTCACCTTTTTTTGAGGGGTGACTTCGTTCGATGGGCTTAATCTACAGGACAGCTTGCGCTACTTGTATAAAGATATTTTGCTCCTTTTTCTTTTACGCTTCGTAATTCACATGTGGCAAAGATTCTGCTACTGGATAGGAACAGTGATCAAGCAAGATGATGCTGTGGTGTACGGGAAGGTGTCGTCGTTGAGTGACTGTAGGAGGATACAACATGACTCGGTCAGGATTTGTGATTGGTGTAAAGAATGGCAGCTAACTCTAAATACAGGTAAATGTAAATTAATGCAGATGAATCGGAAAAAAATCCCGTAATGTTTGAATACTCCATTGACACAGTCACGTCGATTAAATATCTGGGCGTAACATTGCAGAGCGATGTGAAGTGGACAAGCCTGTAATGGCAGTTGTGGGGAAGGCGGATAGTCGTCTTCGGTTCATTGGTAGAATTTTGGGAAGATGTGGTTCATCTGTAAAGGAGACCGCTTATAAAACACTAATACGACCTATTCTTGAGTACTGCTCGAGCGTTTGGGATCCCTATCAGGTCGGATTGAGGGAGGCCATGGAAGCAATTCAGAGGCTGGCTGCTAGATTTGTTACTGGTAGGTTTGATCATCACGTGAGTGTTACGGAAATGCTTCACGAACTCGGGTGGGAGTCTCTGGAGGAAAGGAGGCGTTCTTTTCGTGAATCGCTGCTGAGGAAATTTAGAGAACCAGCATTTGAGGCTGACTGCATTACAATTTTACTGCCGCCAACCTATATTTCGCGGAAAGACTACAAAGATGAGATTAGGGCTCGTACAGAGGCATATAGGAAGTCATTTTTCCGTCGTTCTGTTTGGGAGTGAAACAGGGAGAGAAGATGCTAGTTGTGGTACGAGGTACCCTTCGCCACGCACCGTATGTGGATTGCGGAGTATGTATGTAGATGTAGATGTAGACTGAAAAAAATGACTCTAAGCACTATGGGGCTTAACATCGGAGGTCACCAGTCCCCTAGAACTTAGAACTACTTAATCCTAACTAACCTAAGGCCATCACACACATCCATGCCCGAGGCAGGATTTGAACCTGCGACCGTAGCAGTCGCGCGGTTCCGAACTGAAGCGCCTAGAACCGCTTTTTTTGTTTTGTTTTAAGGCAGGGTAAACAAACAATCTTTATTCCTACAATTGTGCTGTCCTAGGGATAAGAAAAGTATCGAGGCAGCAAAAACAATTTGGAAACCATAAAATCAACGTAAAGGCCGCCCTCTTTTTTTTCTTTTTTTGTGACATGAATAAAGTAAATGACAATCCTAGTCACGGGCGGGAGTGAAAATGAAGTTATCATCTGTATCACAATCTCTGCAGCACGCGGTGTCGCATCATAAATCTGGCAGAAAGCCAAATAATCTTGACCATTTCTGCCAGTGTGGGCGGCGTGTATTTCTCCTGCGTCGACCATTCGAAGGACCATAATCTGAGGCGGTTTCGGTGTTTACCATCGTTGTGTTTTTTTCTTTTTTTTGTTTTTTTTTTTTTAAGATCACATAATCCAGTCATAACTGACGCCAACAGGTAGGGGCCAGTTTTCTTCTCAGTGTGCTATATGCCAACATAATTGAACCGCACAGTACTGTCTCTAGTCGTTCTGCTGCAGGAGTCTTCTCAGTTCTGGGACACCCCAGTTGTCGGGCGGATTGTGAAAAACACTTCCTAAAAAATTGGAAAAGTAAGTCCTGTATTTCGTATGACTCCGTATGAGCTTGTGTTGTTCTTGTAAATACATCCAATAATCCATCACGGACTTAATATCGTACGAATACAAATATTTCGTCGCATGTCCAGCGATCCAGTTGACTGCATACGTCTTTTGTTTGGGAAAAAAGGTCTTGTCCGGTAGAAAAAGCACATCCGGTGTGATTTCTGTGTAGTTAGTGCGCCGAAGGAAGGCCAGTATTCGACGCCTAAGCATCCAGACGTCGCTCGCTGCGCCACACACTAAACCATGTTCTTCCGTTGCTAACAGTCCACAGTTTGTGCAAAGAGGAGAATCGACCATATGAATTGTATGTAATCGACTGCTGGTCACAGGTTTACGGTTTATAAGAATATCTTGGCCACCGCGACCGGCAAGCAAGACTGACCTTCGGGATTTACTAAAATGTGGGAATGATGAAATAATGTTTATCTTATGCGGAAAAGTATTCCAAATTTGTACCGCACTGTTTGTAATGGAACTTTTCAAGCCTGTGTCCTTAGTGACTGGACACGGCACTTTCCTTTTCGTGGACGATAGAGGAAATGTGCGTTTTAATAGAGCTAACGTGGGAATTTTACGCGCGCCCGTTGACTAAACAGTGTGATTTACGAACAAGAAACATCCATCAACTGTCGCTGGAGTGCGTTGCGATCGCGTATACCACGTTGGGCTCCACGTACTGTATGGACAAGTCGCATCGTTCCTAAAGCCGTCGGCACACGGACCGTGCTGTTGAACGTTAACGTTGAGCGTGCCAAGTTCAACGTGCTGCTGAACGCTCAGGAACAATGCGACTTGTGCATACGGTATGTGGGCCCCAACGTGGTATACGCGATCGCAACGCACTCCAGCGGCAGTTGAGGTATGTTTCTACTTCGTAAATCACACTCTCTAGTCAACGGGCGCGCGTGAAATTGCCACGTTAGCTCTATTAAAACGCACTTTTCCTCCATCGTCCACGAAAAGGAAAATACCATGTCCGATCAGTAGAGACACAGGCTTATAAAAGTTCCGTTACAAACACTGCGTTACGAATCTGGAATACTTCTCCGCATAAGATAAACATTATTTCATCATTCCCACATTTTAGCAAAATCCCAAGGTCAGTCTTACTTGATCACTGTTCCTACCCAGTAGCAGAATCTTTGCAACATGTGAATTACGAAGCGTAAAAGAAAAAGGAACAAAATATCGTAAGACAACTAGCGCAAGCTGTCCTTTAGATTAATCCAATCGAACAAAGTCACCCCTCAAAAAAAGGTGAACTTGTATTTACATAACATCAAATATTATAGTATATACTTATATTAAACTAATAATAAAGTATCAGAACCTAATAAAAACGCGAATGTTAGGACAAAAATTTGACTGTGTCAAGACGCGAACCACCGCCCCAACAAAATGACACGTTCATGGCCAATGATGCTACTTTTTTTTTTTTAGTTAAAATATTTTATTAGTCATAACATTCCATAGTAGTACATAATTTTCATTACGCTAAACCAACTTCTGCCCTTAGTGATCTAATTATAGTATCTTACCACTTGCTGAAAACTTTAATCGTAGATATGATACTAACTGAAATTTAATTATAACAAATTGTACCAAGAACAATGCGTTTTGTGTGGCTCTTCAGTGTGTCGCTGCCTTCAAATAGCCTACTGTCATAATACGCAAGTTACAATAATTCTTTTGCCACGAATATGATGTTTCTCATTAATTTATTGGAACGAATCACACAATTATCAAAGGGTTTTGCAGTGATTCTCAATTTGCTGGTGCTCAGAGACGGCATATATACGTATACATTTGAAATGAATGCCAATATGGCGCCTCATAACTCTGTACTGAAGGGAGACGGCGTGCTTGTGACGTAGGTGGCGTTGTGCCATCTCATTGGTCAACGCTCATACGCACGCTCAGAATATCTAGCATGCCAGATATTGCTCTGCACGTTCGGAAAGACTCGCGAGCGTGCTATTCCACGCTATGGCGTCAGAAACTCGGCACGCTCAACGCTCAACGTTCAGATGCACGGTCCGTGTGCCGACCGCTTAAGCGTTCAGCAGCACGTTGATCTTGGCACGCTCAACGTTAACGTTCGACAGCACGGTCCGTGTGTGCCGACGGCTTAAGGAGCGGGTTGGCAATCGGGATTCGGACACGGCGTAGAATTAGCCGATGCCAACGTGGAACCCGACCTACCGGTTCCCTGCAGATTTATGTAAGTGGCCGCGTACACGCACAATTACTTTCTTACGCGGTCGTATTTGTAGCTGTCCAGCCGGTGGCGCGGGCACCCCTTACATCGGGCGGCTACAAGATAAAAACGCCGCGGCGGCTGCCGCACTGGGCGGATTACGCCGTTGCCGGGCGGTGGGTCGGTAGCTCTTCTCGGAAGGGCGCCACCCCGGGTGCCCGGGCGCACAGCAGGTGGAAGCCGGACCGTGTGCGACTGCGCCGCTTAATTGACAGAGATAAACATCCTATCGTCACCTAGTTAGCTGGCGCTCGTACGTCTCACAATTATCGGTGGCCACTCTCTGCATATTTAAAAGAACCTCGAAGGCCGCACCGCTGGCGAAGAAAAAGAAAGAAAAACTAAAAATTTAAAAAAAAGAAGGTGGAAAGTGAACGTAAACTTTGGAAGCGATAGTGAAAGATGGATAACGCGACTTCATAATGGTTATTTATCGTCAGATGTCTGGCCGAACGATTGGAACGGCCAGTAATTAAGCAGTCTCACTTTACGTAAACTCGCCAACTGCGATGGCTAGTACTACAGGACGTATCACGCGGTTATCGCTTTTTCGCCAGCTTTATGGCCTTTTCGGAAAATATATCAACGAAGAAAAAAAAAAAAACCAGACGCGTTTCGCATATTTACTTACACCTGGGAGAAGGGAAACTATGTTTTTGCAAATTTCCTTTGCCGATTGCGTGAACAATTTTGTGCGTTTTATAGCGCGGTAAAACATTTAAATTTAATCGTGGATAAATACACTCTGTGCTGGTAACACAATTTGCGAGGCAGTTAAAGCTGCGCCTTATCAATATTTACGAAAAGGAAAGTTTATTCGGCAGTGATATGTGGACATGTGAACACAATTTCTTTGCTCGTCCGAGGCATGCTGACACTTGGTGGAAGGTTGGCAGCTGTCCAGTTTTGAGGAGATTGGCTATTTTCATTGCATCCGTCTCAGTTGCACTGATATAAAATTTTTGCTGCAGTGGTTACCTATTCCGGGCAGATACGCCCTTTCTAAAACCACTCATCTTGTTATTAACCGTAGCTATTCATGCAATATGGAGTCAAAAGGCACAGAAGGTTCTGTACGGAAAGGTATACTTTACGTCACAAGTACCCTCATTGATATTAACCTACACTATGTGATCAAAAGTACCCGGACAGCCTCAAAAACATACGTTTTTCATATTAGGTGCATTGCGCTGCCACCTACTGCCACGTACTCCACACCAGCGACCTCAGTAGTCATTAAACATTGTGGGAGAGCAGAATGGGGCGCTCTGTGGAACTCACGGACTTCGAACGTGGTCAGGTGATTGGGTGTCACTTGTGTCATACGTCTGTACGCGAGATTTCTACACTCCTAAACATCCCTAGGTCCACTGTTTCCGATGTAATAGTGAAGTGAAACGTTAAGGGACACGTACAGCACGAAAGCGTACAGGCCGACCTAGTCTGTTGACTGACGGAGACCGCCGACAGTTGAAGAGGGTCGTAATGTGTAATAGGCAGACATCCATCCACACCGTCATACAGGAATTCCAAACAGCATCAGGATCCACTGCAAGTACTATGACAGTAAGACGGGAGATCAGAAAACTTCGATTTCATGGTCAAGCGGCTGCTCATGAGCCTCACATCACGGCGGTAAATGCCAAACGACGCTTCGCTTCGTGTAAGGAGCGGAAACGTTGGGCGATTGAACAGTGGAAAAACGTTGCGTGGAGTGACGAACAACGGACCACAATGTGGCAGTCCCATGGCAGGGTGTGGGTATGGCGAATGCCGGGTGACGGTCATCTGCCAGCGTGTGTAATGCCAAGAGTAAAATTCGGAGGCGGTCGTGTTATGGTGCGGCAGTGTTTTTAATGGTGGGGGCTTGCACCCCTTGTTGTTTTGCTTGGCACTATCACAGCATCGGCCTACATTGATGTTTTAAGCCCCTTCTTGCTTCCTATTGTTGAAGAGCATTTCGGGAATGGCGATTACATCTTTCGATACGATCGAGCACCTGTTCATAATGCACGGCCTGTGGCGGAGTGGTTACACAACAATAACACCCCTATAATGGACTGGTATGCACAGAGTCCTGACATGTATCGTATAGAACACCTTCGCGATGTTTTGGAACGCCAACTTCGTGCCAGGCCTCACCGACCGACATCGATACCTCTCGTCAGTGCAGCTCCCCGTGAAGAATGGGCTGCCATTCCATAAGAAACCTTCCAGCAACTGATTGAACGTATGCCTGCGGGAGTGGAACCTGTTATCAAGGTGGGCCAACACCATATTGAATTTCAGCATTACCGATGGAGGGCGCCACGAACTTGTAAGTCATTTTCAGCCAGGTGTCCGGATACTTTTGATCACATAGTGTATTTTAGGTTTGCAGTCGCCTCGATTTTGAATGCAAGCATGCAAAAGCGTATGCCTTATGAGGTAGACGCGCCATATAACATTGTATGAGATTGTTTTCTGTTTACTTGCAATCGCAGTTCTGCAATATTTTAGATGACAATTTTTTTCCGCCTGGATTTTTGTTCAATATATTTACTCAACCATGTTAACATGAGTACCGTGTCCCTCAAAAGGAACAATTATGAACAGACGTTCTTCATAGAGCTAACAGCTGAGTATGGCACGGAAGGCTACAATCTGGATTATATATAATACGTTTCCTCACAGTCCATGTGGAAGATGATGCTGTTTCTATAATTTTGTGGTACTCTGTGCTACATCTACATCCACATTTTCGTATGGTGCGTGGCGGAGGGTACCCTGTACCATTACTTGTCATTTCCTTTCCTGTTTCACTCTCCAACAGAGCGAGGGGAAAACGACTGTCTGTATGCCTCCGTATGAGCCCTAATTTCTCGTATCTTATCTTCGTGGTCCATACGCGTAATGTACGGTGGCGACAGTAGAATCGTTCCGCAGTCAGCCTCAAATGCCGTTTCTCTAAATTTTCTCAACAGCACTCCTAGAAAAGAATGTCGCCATCCCTCCTGGGATTCCCATTTGAGTTGCCGAAGCACCTCCGTGAAACTTGCGTGTTGGTCGAATCTACCAGTAACAAATCTAGCAGCCCGCCTCTGAATTGCTTGGATGTCTTCCTTCAATCCAACATGGTCTGGATCTCAAATACTCCAACTAGTACTCAAGAATAGGTCGTTGTAATATCCTATAAGTGGTCTCCTTTACAGATGAACCACACTTTTCTAAAATTCTCTCAGTAAACCGAAGTGGACTTTCGCCTTTCGTACTACAACTCTTACATGTTCAATCCATTTCATACTGCTTTGCAATGTTACACGTAGATATTTAATCGACGTTCCTGTGTCAAAAAGCACGCTGTGATGTTCTTAGATTAGTTAGGTTTAAGTAGTTCTAAGTTCTAGTGGACTGATGACCTCAGAAGGTAAGTCCCATAGTGCTCAGAGCCATTTGAACTATTGATTTTGTTAGCTGCAAGAGCGACTTCGATAATTACCGCTTTGAAACGATTTCATTGAGTCCAGTAATATATACGCGCTTGTAATCAGGGAGAACTATCAGTCATATGCTCAGTATTTTATGTAGTCTTACCCCATTTACATGAGTTAACTAACATTAAAATAGGAAGTGAAGAAAACAAATTTTCTAATAGAAATATTTTATAAAAGCAGTCATTTTAGGATATGACAGTGCTGAGAGAATGAAGGATAATTATTAATATTAGTTTTGATTTACTTTTGTGTTATTAAACGAACTGAATTTCAAAGCACTTATTTTAATGTTTATAATTGTTTCACAATGTTCAAAGAAACATGTTCTGTAAAATTTACATTTTTACACATTGCACGTTTGCGTGAACAATAAGCAATAATTTTGAAAAGAGAATATAAACTAATTTTCTTAAGGAACAACTTAAATATAACTAATAATAAGAAGGCAGACTGGTGCACAGTGATTTATTTCAGATGATCAACTGCAGTGTAGCCAGAACAGAATCAAGTTCTCCGCTCCAAGGTAACAATTTTCTGTAGGGCGTAAATAAACATTTTTGACTGCACGCTAGGAACAGTTTCAATTAGCGAAATTACATGTATATTCAACAGATGCTTTGTTGTAATATGGCACTCTGAAATTGCATAACAGTTAGTCTTTTTGAGTACTCTTGTGAATCGTTCTTTTGTGCAGTCTAATTTTCAGACAATCAGGAGCATTTCCGATTAATTAAAATTAGAATCATGAAAGTAATTTGCATAAATAAGTTCGTGTTCAGAAGTAGGATAGCTGCGCTGATTCTAGATCAGAATCTGTAATCGAAAGTTTATAAGTCAGAAAGTTGTGAGATTGTTAAGGAGAAATTGGGTTAAACACAGTTTCAGCATACAGCTCCCAACAATACGGATAACTTTCATGGATTGTTTCACTTACATCGACCTCAAAATGTCAAATCCAGGCGATATTTGATACGCAGAGCACATCACTTGTTTATTACGTCAAAGCTGCTGCAATCTGTCAGAGTTTAACCTAAGAATCCATAGCAGTTAAGGTTTCAGTATTAATGCCCTGAAAACATTCCCCCTTGAATAAAATTTATCCAATGAATTAAAGACAATTCGACCTGGCTACTGTTAATGAAACATGAGGTAATCAGTAAAGTGGGCTTTAACCTCTTTTAAAGGAAACCAAATCACAATCCAGACCTCCAACAGTCATAGTTCAACCCATACTTACTGTCTCTTTTTGTAGAAAAGACGCGTACAATGCAGATGTGACTGCACTTTGCACGGCCTTATACATACCGGCAAGAAGCATGAATCCCTAAACTGAAATAATGTCGATGTATTCGTGACTGCAATATATCTCGAAGTTCTCTGCGACTCAGACCTGCCTTGTTAGGATGAAAAACTGCATTTAAAGAAGAACATACTTTGTCTGCTAAGAGCAATTTATAGTACGATTACTTCTCCAGAAGTCATATCGTTCGTAATAAGCTGTGCTCGCACCGCCTACTAATCTGCTCATTTTTAACACACATGCAGCTGAGCATTACAAATTATACAACCGAAGGACGACTTCAGCAGGAAAGTAATTTATGACAGATTCCAAATTAGCTTCACTCATTATTCAGTAAACAGACAGGTAGATTCACGAACAATAGGTGCAAATGTCGTCCATAGAACCACGTGGATGTAAGACACGGTACAATCACAAAAGCAGAAAATTTACCCCATATGCTTTCAGATCCTCGTGACACTATGTAGTGAGTATGGAAGTGAAATAAAAGTGAATGATGTATATGGTTGTTGTTGTTGTTATTGTTGTTGTGGTCTTCAGTCCTGAGACTGGTTTGATGCAGCTCTCCATACTACCCTATCCTGTGCACGCTTCTTCATCTCCCAGTACTTACTGTAACCTACATCCTTCTGAACCTGCTTAGTGTATTCATCTCTTGGTCTCCCTCTACGATTTTTACCCTCCACGCTGCCCTCCAATGCTAAATTTGTGATCCCTTGATGCCTCAGAACATGTCCTACAAACCGGTCCCTTCTTCTTGTCAAGTTGTGCCACAAACTCCTCTTCTCCCCAATTCTATTCAATACCTCCTCATTAGTTATATGATCTACCCATCTAATCTTCAGCATTCTTCTGTAGCACCACATTTCCAAAGCTTGTATTCTCTTCTTATCCAAACTATTTACCGTCCATGTTTCACTTCCATACATGGCTACACTCCATGCAAATACTTTCAGAAACGACTTCCTGACACTTAAATCTATACTCGATGTTAACAAATTTCTCTTCTTCAGAAACGCTTTCCTTGCCATTGCCAGTCTACATTTTATATCTTCTCTACTCCGACCATCATCAGTTATTTTGCTCCCGAAATAGCAAAACTCCTTTACTACTTTAAGTGTCTCATTTCCTAATCTAATTCCCTCAGCATCACCCGACTTAATTCCGCTACATTCCATTATCCTCGTTTTGCTTTTGTTTATGTTCATCTTATATCGTCCTTTCAATACACTGTCCATTCCGTTCAACTCCCCTTCCAAGTCCTTTGCTGTCTCTGACAGAATTACAATGTATATGGGTGACTAAAGCAAAATTAGATACTAATCTTCGCTAAGTCAGGCAAAGACGCGTAACGAACAAAGGCCTGGCCTCGCTAACATGAATAGACCTACACGTTTGCAAGCCTGAAAATCATGCAATTAGGCCAGTGGAACGCCAGCAAGCAACGCTCTCACTAAAAACTGTGAACGCCACGGCTTAGGATTTTTCATCTCAGTAACACACAAGAGCCGGCCGCTGTGGCCGAACGGCTCTAAGTGCTTCAGTCCAGAACCGCGCTGCTGCTACGGTCGCAGTTTCGAATCCTGTCTCGGGCACGCATGTGTGTGAGGTCCTTGGGTTAGTTAGGTTTAAGTAATTCTAAGTCTAGGGGACTGATGACCTCAGATGTTAAGTCCCACAGTGCTTAGAGCCATTTGAACCATAACACACAAGACAGAATGGCTAAACTTGACAAATAGTCAGCAGGGAGAAAGATGTTAGCAGCTCCAGGCGCCGAGCACGAGAAGTTATTCGAACTCGAAACCCTGCACCTCTCAAGTCTACCCAAAGTACAAGTTGATGACACACATTTCACAAGACATAGCATGGGCTATACACTGATGACCACCTGCGCAATTGTTTGTTTGTCCGTCTTTCTAACGAAATACATCACTGATTGTGCGTACCAGGGACCTGACAGTTTGTTGGTAGGTTTGTGGAGGTATGTGGCGTTGGATGTCTACTCATAGGTCATGTAATTTGCTTAAGGAACGGGCCGCTGATTTGCGTGTGCGGTGATGGCGCCCGATAGCGACCCAGTTGGGTTCCATAGGATTTACATCAGTCGAATTTGATCGCAGAGGCATCAACGTGAGGTCACTAGAATGCTCCTCAAAGCACTGTAGCACGGTTCTGGCTACGAGACACGGACGGTTACACTGTTATAAGATGACATCGCTGTCGGGGAAGACATCAACCATGAAGGGACGCATGTGGTTCGCAGCTGTCAGCGTGTCTTCGATTCTAACCACAGGTCTCATGCAAGGTAGGAGAATGTTTCCCATAGCATAATACTGCTCCCAAAAGCCTGATTCCGTGGTACGCTGCACGTTTCGAGCTGTCGCTCAGCTCGATGACGGCGTTTGTGGAGACTTCTATCGACCTGGTGTAGCAAAAACGTGATTCAGCCAAAGAGCCGGCACGTTTTAATTGATCGACGGTCGAATCGCGAAGGTCCTGTGCCCACTGCAGTGGTAACTGACGATGTCGTCAGGTCGACATTTGAACACGTAGAGATGGTCTGCCGCGGAGCTCCAAGTTCAACCATGTACGATGACCCGGTGCGCTCGGAACCACTCGTGCGTGCAGCAGCATTGTGGTCTTGCGGCAGAGATGCCACAAGTCACCATTTATCCTACTTTACAGAGCAGACAAGCTTCCGAACTCCACGTTCTGTGAAGAGTCGTGGACGTCCAATCATTTAGCGCATAGTGGTAGTTTCACTGTCCTTCTACCTCTTTTCGCGGATGCTCACGACAGTAGCGCGTGAACATTCGACCAGCTTCGCCGTTTCCGAGATACTCGTTCGCAGGTTCTGCGTAATAGTAATCTGCCCTTTGTGAGAATCGCTTATCTCAATAGATTTTCCCATTTGCACCCCGTATCTTCGCTAGGGTGATCCCCCATCCGTGTCTGCTCCGCTGACTTACTCGCTACCGCGTCACATACCCGCAGCGCCACCAAGAATAATCCAACGTCAAAATATTCTGGCTGTTCAGTGTATGGTCTCTTAGCCATGCGAGTGACTCGCAACTTGCGTATTGACACTTAACACGGAAGAGGTTTCTATCAGAAGGCTTTCAATAGCAAGCCGTCTATGCCACAACAGAGTGGCGCTACTGACTCGGCGTCATCTTTCAAATATAGTTTATCTCTCTCAAACTCCTTCTGGGTATTAGGATTTCATTTTCCACCAGCAGATGATGTGCGACTGATTTCTAAGGTAACACGCATTGTCCTCAGGCCCCTCTACTTCATTAATTTGCATGGCTTTCCCTTTTTCAAATCAGTCTTTTGTTCATGGGGCAGTAACTGAGGACTGTCATTATTCTTTTACATATTACACGTCTTGATTCTAAGTGCTCAAATTGTCTTTCACAATCGGATGCCAGAAGGAAGTTGCTATCAGTCCTAATTACGGAGTCATCAGGAAGTGGTTACACGGTTTAGCGGATACAGCCTCGACTTTACCCATGTTGGATCTTGTGAACTCCGTGGTCAACAGAAAATGAATGATATCTCTGTATCTTTGCTTAATGATAATATTTCCGTTGTAAACAAAAAAGTCAAATGTACAGCGCATGAGACATTAAGAATATCATGAAGTGTGCCACAGTCATTTATTTGCAATATTTGTGCTGTTTGCAACAACAACACATACATCGACTTGAAAAAGCACATGGACCACAACAAAACAAATCGCCATCTACTGGAACTTATGTAAGTTAATACAACTATTTCACATTGTATCTAAATAAACGTAAGCACTTTAGCATGTTTTCGTTACCGAAACAACTTGCAAAGTAGCGTTAAGTATTCAGATATTCTTGTCCAGTGTAGGAGCAGACGACCTTCTGTTGATCAAAATATTTGTGTAACTGAAAATATTAGCCATCTGGAAATGGGCATGGTAGCCCGAAGCCGATTATGGCACTTAAATGAAACATTTAAAAATTACTTGTGGCTGGCTGGTTGCAGCATTCACCAGCTTCTAGAAGTATTTTTCACAAGGTTGTGGCAGGCGCACGTCCTGTTCTCTTAAAGCACTATGAAAATTCTGTAGTGGTTTTAGTCTGTCAGATCCGACTTTCTACACTGTAAAACGTTGTAAGACGCTACAGTCAATCGATGTTTTCCATGGCAATGGACTCTGGTGTCCGCCGATGGTATTTCGCGAATCGAGGTACTCACTCATTAATGTCAGTGACCCTGCACCACGTGCTGAGTCTGCTCGACACGGAACTTTTCGTGTCCAGTGCATACGTCAAGTAAGAAGTAGATTTTACAGTAACTGATAATTAAAAACAGTTGTGACTGGTAGAAGTTACTACTAAACGTCCACTTAAAAAAGAACGAAAAAAAGAACACACCGTCGACAACAGCCAGTAAAAAGGAAGATTCGTTTTAACGTCCCGTCGACATCGAGGTCATTAGAGACGGAGCACAATCTCGGACCAGGCTAAGGTAGGGGAAGGAAATCGGACGTGCTCTTTCAATGGAACCATCCCGGCATTTGCCTGGACCGATTTGGGGAAAACACGGGAAACCTAAGTCTGGATGGCAAGATGGGGGTTTGAACCGTCGTCCTCCCGAATGCGAATCCAGTGTGCTGATAACGAAGTCACCTCACTCGGTCGAAAATAGCCAGCGTGGGTGTAGATGAGCCACATTATATTTTTGAACTGTTAACTATTATTCAGTTTTTTTGCTTAATTTATATTGGTGAAACCTCCAACATGTTCATTCCAAGTTTAATCACGATGGTCGTAAGGAAGGCACTATAGTGAGATACCGGTACCTTGTTTCACTCCCAAGGTATTTTATTTATTTGTGGACACATTGAGTGGAATTATTCAGTAGAAGACTTATTTAGTTCTTAATTTGGTTCAAGAATGAACAAAGCAAATTATGATGTAATGAAGAGTTATAGGAAGAAGAACAGCGACTTGTTAAATATCAAATCTCGGAAGACACAAGTACAGATATATGAGAATCCTGCTAACTAAAATACAAGTCATTACTCATACTGACCGAAACAAGAGAGACATAAGCAGCAGACTGGGGCAACGATAAAAGGTTCCAGCAAAAATGTCAACACTGACAAACAAAATGAGGTAGAAGTTCATGAAATTGCCTCTCAGCACAGTAGGTACTAATAAAAGATCTGTAGCGTGACGATGTCTGTGAGGAAGAAAAAGAAAGGCTTTGATATTTATTGATACTGCGTGACATGCTAAAACTGTGTACTGGAGTGCGACAATAACCTAAAAATTTGCCTTGTCTTTCCTTGAGTATCTTGGAGTGTCGCAATTGGCAGTGCAGTGCCAGGAATTGGCAGGTAACCTGGTCCAACTCTCAATATGGCATACAGTTTTAACTTATTAAATACGATCAGCACCGTGCCCAGCAAAGCGGACTACTCTGTAGGTCTCTTATTTTCGTCTATTTGCAGTTTTTCCTGAGCTCTTAGTTAAAATTAATGATACCTGCTGCATCTCTTTGTGTTAGACTTGTAACGGGACATCCTGCTCTAGCAATACTTTCCGTCAATAGTTGTTGTCGATACCAATATTATTTTTCGAATTTTGGACAGGTCAGTATTATCTCAGTTGCTTTTCTCAAAAATTTCATATAATTTTATACACAGTATGTTATATTTCAAGCTAAAATTTATGAAAGGAAATTACTTTTATAAAATATTTTAGTTTCGATGCTATACTCGATAAGTGCTAGTTCTGAATGTACAGTTAAAATTATTTCTATAGAAACATTTGAAATTACCAATTATTCGCATACTTAAAATTTCTATTATTAATTACGCAATCCTGTACTGTTTACTATGTTTATTTCTGGAGTCATTTATGAAATAGTAATCGAAATCAATAACGAAATGAAAACTTATAGGAATTCATTTTTTAACAAAAATTGTAATCCTTTGGAATATTATTTCCGTAGAGTGTGGGAGTCGTAAGCCTGCCTCTGATGTGATGGGACGTATTTTTGTATAATAGGTGCGAATAATGCAATTTCGGCTTTGTTAATGTGAAAAATCTAAATACTGTACGATATACTAAAATGTGAGAAAATAAGTGGAAAATACATTCTGCAAGAACAATCTACCAGTTTATTTAGTTCAAACCAACCGTGAGGACCTGATGTTAGAGTTTCAGCAGACCCCTAGACAAGAAGAACTGGGGCCATCTGAACATGACTTTCTGAGTAAACTTGAAAGTTAATTATAATCTTCGCCTCTCTCAAAACTTCATAAAAGACTTTCTTATTAATTAATTGAACTGGGCACTGTCTAGTATGGACAATAGATGGAAGATGGAAGGAGGGGGGAGATTACGCACTTGTTACTGTGAATATTTCATGAACGTAGAGAGTTTAATCTCGTTGCAGCATCATTGTAATGTCTTCTATCAGCTTTGTCGTATTACGTATGTATCTGTAACCGATCCAGCGTTTTGAGAATTACATTTTTTTAACATATACTGCGCAAAACTCATTGCGGTTAATTGGTCGCTGACAGAAGGACAGAATTACGGCACGGTACTTGGTGCTCTCGTTTGCAAGATTGCTTGCCTTGTCTCATCGCTCCCCGTGTGGTAACACCAGTTCCGTGACATTATTGAAATTTGCCAGGCTGCTCTGCAATACTCGTTTTTTTTTAAAGGGATGTCCTCTTTGAGATCCCGGTTTGGACAGCTTGCCTGTTCTTGTAGAGCCTGTCAAGTTTTCGGGGCGAGTTTCCAAGGACCATGCAGCACATTCGCCCCCACAGCTTCCTTCAGTCTTTCACTACGTCTGTTAAAAGACAGATGCGCGATGTGGCTGCAGTCAGTGCATCGTGTTCTTAGGTTCACGAAAACAGTCAGTGCCGATTTACAAGGCCGTCATAACTACCTGTTCGGGGATCTGCATACAGAAAGGATGCATTCTGCATCGTGCTAAAAGACATTTGATCGAAGTGATTCAGTGTAAGGAAGATCTCAGACAATGTTACGCAACGTGTTTTCGATTTCCTGTCTGAGATAAACGTCATGTTCCCAGCAGTTACGTAAGAAGTAGTTGTCTCATATCCGGTGAGTGCTACGCAATCGTCGTTAACTGTTTAATTTTACGGAAACTGCTGACAAATTAAAGCTTAGTGTAACGCCTTCCTGTTGTCTGTCAGTTGAAAAATATTTTCTAATTTACAGTTTTAATCTGGAGTGGCTTAAACATGAGCGTCACCACCATATTTGTCCTTATATTTTTTCCGGTATCCAAACACACACTAATACAACGGAACTTAAAACATGTTCAGCTCCGTTCCTCGTGTCTGATACGACAGTCAACTCGGTTATTTCGTCATAGCGACCTCGGCTCCGTTGAGTCTCCTTACTAGCGAGAAGAACTAATACATGAAGAGCAAAGTATATGATGAGCTTCATTCCCTAAAATTTACTGTGATACTCACTATTATGGTTCATTCTATTCTCTGTTCAGTTTATGAATTACCTTTATTAATGGTCTTGTATCTTTCACTGTGGCTGTGACCTTTTGGTGGATCGCACACGTGCACACATACAGACTGTGCTTCAGAGCAGTCGTTTAAGGCTTCATCAATTAACTTCCTTCATATTATCAGCAGTCTTGAAAATAAAAGAAGAAGCACCTCTTAGAGTGCTAGAAGTACGCATTGTACACCGCTGTTCTGCAGGTATGTTAAATTAATTCACGTCTTCGTCATCTGGATATGCAGTCGCGACGTTCTGTACAATTAGTTATGCAGTACCATACAAGCCAACCGACTTCTCGACTAAGAAGTCTTTGGTTGCAACTATGAATGGACATTGTTCTGCCGGCCGATGTGGCCGAGCGTTTCTAGGCGCTTCAGTCTGGAACCGCGAGTCCGCTATGGTCGCAGGTTCGGATCTTGCCTTGGGCATGGATGTGTGTGATGTCCTTAGGTTAGTTAGGTTTAAGTAGTTCTAAGTTCTAGGGGACTGATGACCTCAGATGTTAAGTCCCATAGTGCTCAGAGCCATTTGAACCATTTGACATTGTTCTCATTGCCAGTTCTCTTGTGCATATGATGTCTGTACTGATGATTCTCTTTTCATCTCACTGATTAAACATACTGCAGTTGAGAGGTAGGCCTATGGAGCGCAAGTCGAACGGCATCTCCGTAAATTGTGAGGCAGGGGGGGGGGGTGGAAAAAAAGGCACGCTTCGTGACTTTTTTCAGTTTAGAATGTGGCCACCCTACTGATTTTCACAATGCATACCTAGACGATAGTTTTGTGTGTAACACAAATTTTAGAGGATATACCACACACACACACTTCTGTATTTTCCGGCACTCTCATGCCACAGTAAACATCTTCACTCTTCTATAAAATGTTTCGCATAAACTTCTTTATCCCACACCAACATTGATTCCCTAAAAACTGGAACGTGGGAAGAATTACTGGTTAAATGCTCCTATTCGCCCTATAATTACTCTGTCTTGTATTCATGACTCCTGTGGGTGCAGTATGTGAGGAGCTATAGAATGTTACAAGATACCTCAATAAATAGTGTTTCTTGAAACTTTGAAAACAGGCTTTAGCGCATTGATTTACGTCTCTCTTCGGCGTCTGTCAGTTCAGGCTTTTCAGTATTTCCGTGACGTCAGACCAACCTGAGACCCTTCACGCTACTTTAAATACATTGAATATTCCGTGTTCTTCCTTTTTGGTATGGTTCCCAAGTATTGCGGCGGTATTCTAGGGTAATGGTTCGTACGACTATTTTATAAGCAGTCACCATTGTACACTCTTATTCCATTTTCCCAGCGTCTTACCAGTAAACCGAAGTTTGACAGTTGCTGTAGCTACCATTGATCCCATGTGATGATTACATTTCATATCCTCACAGACAGTCCCCTGTAGCTGATTGGTGAGCGCGCAGACTATCAGTCCTAAAGGCTCGAGTTCGATTCCCGACTGGGTCGGAGAATTTCTCCGCTCAGGGGCTGGGTGTTGTGTTGTCCTAATCATCACCATTTCATCCCCACCGACACGCAAGTCGCCGAAGTGGCGTCAAATTGAAAAACTTGCACCCGGCGAACGGTCTACCCCACGGGAGGCCCTAGTCACACGACATTTTATATCCTCACAGATTCGTACAAGCTGACAAATGTGTGCTTCAACTTCTCAATTGTGTCGTACTTGTACAATAATCACGTTTTCGCGTTTTATGAAGAGCACGAGTTTTCATTTCTGATTAATTAAGCCGGCTGGAGTGGCCGAGCGGTTCTAGGCGCTACAGTCTGGAACCGTGCGACCGCTACGGTCGCAGGTTCGAATCCTGCCTCGGGCATGGATGTGTTTGATGTCCTTAGATTAGTTAGGTTTAAGTAGTTCGAAGTTCTAGGAGGAATGATGACCTCAGAAGTTAAGTCCCATGGTGCTCAGAGCATTTTATTTATTTATTTTTTTGACTAATTAAAGCAAGTTGTCAGTACTTGAATCACAAGGATCTTACCAGCATCTGACTGAATATATACTCCTATGTACCTTTTTCCTGATAAAACTGCCGGCCGGAGTGGCCGTGTGGTTTTAGGCGCTACAGTCTGGAACCGGGCGACCGCTACGGTCGCAGGTTCGAATCCTGCCTCCGGCATGAATGTGTGTGAAGTCCTTAGGCTAGTTAAGTTTAATTAGTTCTAAGTTCTAGGCGACTGATGACCTCAGAAATTGGCTCAGAGCCATTTGAACCAACCAACCTGATAAAACTTCATTATAGTTAACTTCATCATCTGCAAACAATATCAAAAGTACGCTTACTTTTGATATTGTTTGCCAGGAGATTACTATCAACATTAATGGCATGGGTCCCATTATACTTCTCTCGAGCACGACTGAAGTATTTTATAACTTTATGTTGCCCATTTAGTGTAATATTTATTCAATTATTACTTGGTCTTTCCACTTAGTTTTTACTATTTTTCTGTAATACCACACGAAAAATGTTTCCAAGTTCTACTCTCTTGTTTCATCAAGATGAACGTTCCTCTTTAATAAAAATTCTCAACAGACATTTTGCCCTTTATCCAACAATTTCTACCTATAGAATTCCTTCGTCGGAGAGGTAATTTTGACATGCTTCAGGCTCTACTTAGTCTCTTCTTTGCTGCAACTAATATTGCGTGATCTTCCCTCCTGGAAAATGTAATTGTTTCACTTCTTCCATTACATATTTTCCAGTTTCTACGTTTTAGCATATCATTTTGTTTCTTCCATTCATCATTTATGCCTATGCTTTATTTGTCCTAAACTGAATTTCTGTTCCGCAAAGTCCGTACTGTCGGCTATAAGTAAAAAAAAGGAAGTTAGAGTTTAATGGTTCAAATGGCTCTGAGCACCATGGGACTTAACATCTATGGTTGTCAGTCTCCTAGAACTTAGAACTACTTAAACCTAACTAACCTAAGGACATCACACAACACCCAGCCATCACGAGGCAGAGAAAATCCCTGATCCCGCCGACAATCGAACCCGGGAACCCGGGCTTAGGAAGCGAGAACGCTACCGCACGACCACGAGCTGCGGGCGTTATAGTTTAATGTTTCGCCACGTTGCAATTGCTAAAAACAGCGCAAAGGCCGGAAAGAACTTGGCTGTGAGTTGGTTTAAAAAAACCACACTATACTCGCCTGAAGTGATTGAAAATAACCACTGAAAGTTTAAATCTGGAAAGCCTGGTGGTTATCTGATCCCACCCGCACTCCTGCCCACGTCCACTCCTCCCCCCCCCCCCCCCCCATCCCTCCACTGAACATGCCCGTATTTTGTTAGCCGCTATGCTAGTTGCTTGATTTAGACAGACGTCTTCATCCCTTGTACCTTAATTTCAATTCTGTGGTCGTCATTAGCTCTTTTTCTTCTTTTGCCAACAATATCTGCCAAAAAAGTTAAGCTCATTGGCACTAACAAAGCAAACCATTATTTTTCACTTCTTTGTTTTTAGACGATGTATATATTAGAACGTTTAACACGCATGAAGATGGTTCTGCGTGCAACCGTTCCCTTAAATTTCGAATCAAAAGAAAATAGATGGACGGTTATGGCTTACAGCCCTACCAAAGATGACGATATAAATTAATCATAAGTATCATAAGGCAAAGATAGGGTAGAAAACTGACGGTCTCGTCTGCGAATGAATCATCCTGCATTGGCTTTAGTTCACTTAAGGAGACCACAGACAACTAAAACTAGATGACAGGACGAGAACCAAATGTGTGTCAAGTGTCTCAACTCAAACGATGGTGTCACTTGGTACAATATTGTCCCCCTTTCATAAATCGGGCTTTGGCTAAATTCCTTCACCTCATTGTCCATCTAATCTAATGTTCGCTCTATAATAACATTCACGTTAATGATATGATACACTAAAAAGTTCCCAACTTCTCTTCTGTAAGTTTGCTCTCCCCCACGTTTAGAAATAACATTCGTAAGGTCACATGTTCGTGAGATTAGTAAGCGACACTCATCGCCGGCCGTAGTGGCCGTGCGGTTCTAGGCGCTACAGTCTGGAACCGAGCGACCGCTACGGTCGCAGGTTCGAATCCTGCCTCGGGCATGGATGTGTGTGATGTCCTTAGGTTAGTTAGGTTTAATTAGTTCTAAGTTCTAGGCGACTGATGACCGCAGAAGTTGAGTCGCATAGTGCTCAGAGCCTTTTTTTTTTTACACTCATCTTAGAAATTTATCCACCGATATGGCTGTTATCTGAATCAAACAAAATGCTGCATCTCATTCCCAGGTAAATGTTTTCTTTATTCAACATAATTTCATGTAATACACGCGCAGAACATAGACTGTAAGGCGATCAGTCTACTACTGTGCTCTACGACTCTATTAGCAGAGTTTCTTTCAGTTCATCAGCACTTCTACATCTTAAGCGTTATGCAAACGTTTCATGTTTACTGCTTAAATCACTCACCTTGTGCTGGAAAGAAAAATACTTATTTACAAGAAAGGTATTTTTGTCTTTCTGTCCCCAAAGCTATTTGTGTTCTTCCGTTCTTATTAGAGCGATAAATGGGCTTAAAAGCAATATTTTAATATAAGAAAAATGACAGCATGACTCAGATGCAATTTTATCATGTGCCAGATCTCATTTAAGTATACTGTGCACCTCTAAGTCTATTTTCCTAGTCGGTTTGCTATGATGCTATGTAACTCAGATGATCGTTAAAAGTCGGCCGCTGTGGCCGAGCGGTCTTAGGCGCTTCAGTCCGGAACCGCGCGACTGCTACGGTCGCAGGTTCGAATCCTGCCTCGGGCATGGATGTGTATGCTGTCTTTAGGTTAGTTAGGTTTAAGTAGTTCCAAGTGCTAAGGGACTGATGACCTCCGATGTTAAGTCTCATCGTGCTCAGAGCCATTTGTTTGATCGTTAAAGAATGGAAATCGGAAACGAGCTCAGGGGTGAAAATAAATCATCATGAAACCAACAAATATTTTTCTGTTTGTGGAAAATCTTACTGTCATACAAGAAAGAGATAATGTTTTTCAAAGATCTGTGTATCGACTCTGAACAAAATGTCAAAAAATATAACTTGAAAGCTTCGATAACTAAAACTAGAATAATGGCATTTCAAGGAAAATACCTACTCCGTTCAAAGATAAATTATCAACAGTAGACTCATAGCATAAATCTCTTATTTATGCTGTCTGGGAACAGTTACAAGTTACAATAAAGATCAAGATATATGTAGAAACTAAAATTCAAAGTTTTTAAGACGTATATGATATTATAAACAGACCGTCGAATAACAAGACAAGAAGTGACTCAAGAGTCAAAATTTATGAAGTAGTGGCAACACCAATTTTATTGTGTGAGAGTGAGACTTGTGTGCCTCCACAGAAGGTAAAGAGACTTTTCAGAAAAATGAAATGACTTTCAAGGCTAGACAGAAAACATAACGAAGACATGAGAACGAAACTTAATGTTTATAACATTGGGGAAAGAGTGAGCGATTACAGAAGAAAATGGATAGAATATACACACTTCAAAACAGTTTGACGTCACCTCGTTTCCGAGAGTTCAGGAAACTGTACAGAAAATTAGAATTGAGATTAACATAAACATCATTTCCGATCTTTTTATTGCTCATGAAAACCATTGCATGTTGTACCACCGTACAACGAGACCTTCAGCGGCGGTGGTTCCTGTAATACCCAGTAGCACGTCCTTTTGCATTGATGCATGCCTGTATTCGTCGTGGCATACTATCCACAAGTTCATCAAGGCACTGATGGTCCAGATTGCCTCACTCCTCAACGGCAATTCTTCGTAGATCCCTCAGAGTGGTTGGTGCGTCACATCGTCCATAAACAGCCCTTTTCAATCTATCCCAGGCATGTTTGATAGGGTTCATGTCTGTGGGACATGCTGGCCACTCTAGTCGAGCGATGTCGTTATCCTGAAGGAAGTCACTCACAAGATAAAGACGATGGGGGTGCGAATTGTCGTCCATGAAGACGAATACCTCGCCAATATTCCACCGATATGGTTTCACTTGAGGATGGCATTCAGGTATCATACAGCCGTTACGGCGCCTTCCATGACCACCAGCAGCGTATGTCGGCCCCACATAATGCCACCCCAAAACAGCAGGGAATCTCCACCTGGCTGCACTCGCTGGACAGTGTGTCTAAGGCATTCAGCCTGATCAGGTTGCCTCCAAACACGTCTCCGACGATTGTCTGGTTGAAGGCGTATGCGACACTCATCGTTGAAGAGAACGTGATGCCAATCCTGAACGGTCCATTCGGCATGTTGTTGGGCCCATCTGTACGACGCTGCATTGTGTCGTCGTTGCAAAGATGGACCTCGCCAAGGACGTCGGGAGTGAAATTGCGCATCATGCAGCATATTGCGCAGAGTTTGAGTCGTAACACGACGTCCTATGGCTGCACGAAAAGCATTGTTCAACATGGTGGAGTTACTGTCAGGGTTTCTCCGATTCATAATCTGTAGGTAGCGGTCATCCACTGCAGTAGTAGCCCTTGGGTGGTCTGAGCGAGGCATGTAATCGACAGTTCCTGTCTCTCTGTATCTCCTCCATGTCCGAACAACATCGCTTTGGTTGACTCCGATGATGATGATGTTTGGTTTGTGGGGCGCTCAACTGCACGGTTATCAGTTCCCGCACAAATTACCAACCTTTGCTCAGTCCAATCTCGCCACTTTCATGAATGATGGTTTACCCCTAGACGCCTGGACACTTCCCTTGTTGAGAGCCCTTCCTTGCACAAATTAAACCATGCGGACGCGATCGAACCGCGGTACTGACGGCCTAGGCATGGTTGAACGACAGGCAACACGAGCCGTGTACCTCCTTCCCGGTGGAATGACTGGAACTGATCGACTGTCGGACCCCCTGCGACTAATAGGCGCTGCTCAAGCATGGTTGTTTACGTCTTTCGGCGGGTTTAGTGACATCTCTGAATAGTTGGTTCAAATGGCTCTGAGCACTATGGGACTTAACATCTGTGGTCATCAGTCCCCTAGAACTTAGGACTACTTAAACCTAACTAACCTAAGGACATCACACACATCAATGCCCGAGGCAAGATTCGAACCTGCGACCGTAGCGGTCACGCGGTTCCAGACTGAAGCGTCTAGAACCGCACGGCCACACCGGCCGGCATCTCTGAATAGTCAAAGGGACTGTGTCTGTGATACAATCTCCTTAGTCAACGTCTATCGTCAGGAGTTCTGGGAACCAGGTGGTCAAAACTTTTTTTGATGTGTGTGTTCACAGAATGACTGAAGATAGATTGCAAAAGCAGGTAAATCTTTGTACGCGAAATGGAAGAAGAGATCCTGGAAGAGCTAGCAAAAGACAGGACCGACTGTGAATGTGACGTGTGAATTGGCGTTTGTTAAGTGTGGAAGAAGAAGAAGAAAAAGAATTTGAAACAGATTTTCATTTGCAGTATGTCCAAGATGAAAAACACGTTGCTAGCCTGAAATTAAGTCATGTTTTAACGTAAAAACTTTTTATGCCTAAACCGCAATTTTTTGTATACAACTACAGCACGATGACTTCTTTAATTTGTTTTTTACAACCGTCTTCAGTTCGTTCAAATCGTAAAGAAAACAGTGAACATGCATCATTAATTACAGTTATCCTGTGAAATGCATTCGTATTGTCGACCAAAAAGATTATGACAGTGTGTAGTTAAACTCTTCAACATGATCGCCCAGGTTGAAAAATCATAATCTCGCAAGGTGACAGTGATAAGGAAGGAAAACTGTCAGTTGCATGAGAAAAACTCGTACCACATGCCCGTGATTTTCAATTGTACAGCAGGCATTGTACTGAGAACAGTATAAGCAACATTACAGGAAGTGTCATCTGTTCCATAGCATGGTTTACTGAAATGCGATCCAACATAATCTAGTCATCTTTATAAAATGTGCCCAAGTGATGAGTAAAAGTAAAATGTCACAAGTCTAACCTGACTCGCAGGACACTTCGAAAGTAATAGGAATGTGATACAAGATTTACTAAGAATCTGGCAATTTTCCTTCTTTATTACCGTCATCTTGGCTTACTCATGGCGAAATTTTTAACTACATACTGTCGTTGTCTCGTTGGGCACAATACGAATGCATTTTAGTTAATGATAATGTTTTTCAATGCATGCTCGCCGTTTTTTTACGGTTTGAACGATTTGAAAATGTTTGTAGTAAACAACCGCAAGTATTCATCGTGCTTTATTTTTTTTTACACTCAGAATTTTGGTCTAGGAATAATTGTTTTTATATTAAGATTATATTGAATAAGTCAAATTAGAAATAATAGTGCACCGCTCTTCGCCGGGACTGTGGGGTGGTTTCTTGGAAAAGAACACACTCTTTGTTGATCCCAGTGCACGGTTTCAGATGGACACCTCGCCGAAGAGACCGTACTTCCAAAGTTCTTTTTTTCGCACAGTTCGCGCCTCCAACACGGCATCGCTGTGTCCTTGACCTGTCCCCTTACATTTGGAGAATCCCGAGCCGGAGACGGCGCTCCAGATACGGAGGACGGCCCAGCAAAGGGCTGGCTGTTGCGCCCTGCAGGTATGAAGGCGAGGTAATTGGCGCGCCCAGTTCCCAGCGTAAATCACAGCGTCCCGGTCCCCTGCCGCCGGCTGCTTCCATTCACTGCGCCACAATGGCACGTTTAGCGAGCGCCTCCGTACCTGCCCGCGTGGCCGCTCTCGCCTCACCTCCCCCACATCACACGCACACACACACACAAATAGAGGTAGTTGCGGTGGTCCACGACCACGACGTCCAGTACGAGGTGCATTCAAGTTCTAAGGCCTCCGATTTTTTTTCTCCGGACTGGAAAGAGATAGAAACATGCGCATTGTTTTAAAATGAGGCCGCGTTCATTGTCAATACGTCCCAGAGATGGCAGCACCGTACAACAGAATGAGAACTGTTTTAAATACTTAAAATGGCGACGTTTTCCTTACTTGAACAGCGTGCAATCATTTGTTTTCTGAATTTGCGTGGTGTGAAACCAATTGAAATTCATCGACAGTTGAAGGAGACATGTGGTGATGGAGTTATGGATGTGTCGAAAGTGCGTTTGTGGGTGCGACTGTCTAATGAAGGCAGAACATCGTGTGACAACAAACCGAAACAAACTCGGGCTCGCACAAGCCGGTCTGACGACATGATCGAGAAAGTGAAGAGAATTGTTTTGGGGGATCGCCGAATGACTGTTGAACAGATCGCCTCCAGAGTTGGCATTTCTGTGGGTTCTGTGCACAAAATCCTGCATGACGACCTGAAAATGCGAAAAGTGTCATCCAGGCGGGTGCCACGAATGCTGACGAATGACCACACGGCTGCCCGTGTGGCACGTTGCCGAGCGATGTAGACGCGCAACGACAGCACGAATGGGACTTTCTTTTCGTCGGTTGTGACAATGGATGAGAAATGGATGCCATTTTTCAATCCAGAAACAAAGCGCCAGTCAGCTCAATGGAAGCACACAGATTCACCGTCTCCAAAAAAATTTCGGGTAACCGCCAGTGCTGAAAAAATGATGGTGTCCATGTTCTGGGACAGCGAGGGCGTAATCCTTACCCATTGCGTTCCAAAGGGCACTACGGTAACAGGTGCATCCTACGAAAATGTTTTGAAGAACAAATTCCTCCCTCACTGCAACAAAAACGTCCGGGAAGGGCTCCACGTGTGCTGTTTCACCAAGACAACGCACCCGCACGTCGAGCTAACGTTACGCAACAGTTTCTTCGTGACAACAACTTTGAAGTGATTCCTCATGCTCCCTACTCACCTGACCTGGCTCCTAGTGACTTTTGGCTTTTTCCAACAATGAAGGACACTCTCCGTGGCCGCACATTCACCAGCCGTGCTGCTATTGCCTCAGCGATTTTCCAGTGGTCAAAACAGACTCCTAAAGAAGTCTTCGCCGCTGCCATGGAATCATGGCGTCAGCGTTGTGAAAAATGTGTACGTCTGCAGGGTGATTACGTCGAGAAGTAACGCCAGTTTTATCGATTTCGGGTGAGTAGTTAATTAGAAAAAAATTCGGAGGCCTTATAACTTGAATGCACCTCGTACCAGACAGAGCAAACATTTCGATTACAGTACTCCTAAAGCCATAAAACTTGTTGTTCTTTCATGATTCACTCTATGGATAGATACAACCAGTACGCTCACGGGTCTCCTTTCACAGAAACTCGTATTTGTTTTTAATATACTGTGTCACTTCATTTTAATACTCATCGTCATCTCACACTATCATCAACCATATGACATTCACTGTCATATTTGCATATTAATGACCTGTCATCTGTTACATTAACAGATGCCAAGTTTGTCTTATTTGCAGATGATACAAACATTGCAATAAATAGTAAATCAAATATAAATTTAGAAAGGTCAGCTAATTAAATTTTTACTGACATTAATAAGTGGTTCATAGCCAGTTCACTGTCATTAAACTTTGAAAAGACCCACTATGTGCAGTTCAGAACTTCCAAGAGATTTCCTTCTGGTATGAGTATAAAATGTGATGACATGGAAATAGGAGAAGTTGAGAGTGTAAAATTCTTGGGATTACAACTTGATAATAAATTCAGTTGGGAGCAACATACTAACGAACTGCTAAAGCGCCTAAACAAGTGTGTGTTTGCAATGCGAATGATGTCAGATATAGGAGATATAATTATAGAAAAACTGGCATATTTTGCTTATTTTCACTCCATTATGGCATATGGTATCATATTTTGGGGTAACTCCACAAATAGAGAAAAAATTTTTAGAGTACAGAAGGATATAAAAAGAGTAATGAGTAGTGTAAATCCAAGAACATCATGTCGAAACCTATTCAAAGAATTGGGCATATTAACCACAGATTCTCAGTATATTTATTCCTTAATGAAGTTTGTTGTAAATAATACGTCTCTCTTTCCAACTAACTGCTTATTACAAGGTATCAGTACTAGGGGTAAGAACAATATACATAAAGATTGAACATCACTTACTCTTGCCCAGAAAGGAGTCCAGTATTCAGCAGCGCATATTTTCAATAAGTTACCAGCAAACCATTAAGAGTTTAGTTTCAGACAAGGCACAATTTAAATGTAATTTACAAGAATTTTTGGTGGCCAACTACTTCTGTTCCATCCACGAGTTTCTCAACAAGTCCAGTAGATCATTTCAATGAAAATTTATTATACTTTAATTTTTGACAATAGTTGGTTGTAACAGCCAAGTAACTACCTACTGTGTGAATGATGGATGTATGGAAAGTAGATGTAATTCTTAAGTCTGTAAATAGTGGAAGTTTAATTTTAAATCTTGTACATAATCTGACTGTTCTTAACTGAGGATCACTGAAAGGAATAATTTAATTTTATTTTTGACAATTCTTCGTTGTAATAGCAAATCTCTGAATGATGGATTTATCGAAAGCAGATGTAAGTATTAAACCTGTAAATATTAGAAGTTTAAATTTAATTCATGTACATAATTTTACTGTTTATTGACTGAGGATCATTAAAATTAATGAAACTCAAGTTTTTCTAATTGTATTTTTATAATGTGTTTATCTGACATGTTCCACACCCAGGAGGATTCCGTCTCTTATGGGTCTAGGGAATGAATAATTAATCTAATCTAATCTAAACCGCTGGATAAAGGCCTTCTATAGAACTACAGCATTCGGCTATACTGGCCCTCCCAGTAACGTGGAGTAAGGTCGTCGCATGGCACGGAGATTATGTTGAAAAAAATGTTTTGTAGCCAAAAGAGTGGGGAATAATATGGTGTATTGGAATCCTGAATAAAACCAACCTGCTTTCAGAAGTAAAAAAATGTGTTGCATTACTTACTGAGCACTCACCGTAATAATCTTCTCGGGATGGTCGATGAAAGCTACACATAACACTTACTTCGTCGTAAGTGCTTGGAAAATATTATTGCTATGTACATTTTTCGAAAAAAAAGTTTTTGGTAGTCTTTTCCTTTGGTGTTCGTAGGTCCTTGGGTGGCATTTAGAAGATGATGAAATCCATCCCGGTTGGTTCTATCGTGTATGTTACCTTTGGGAACGACGTAAGTGTGCAGAAGAATAACAAGTCAAATCGTCAGAGGAAGGTACAAGGATATTTTCATAGAATAGGACACTTGCTACAAAACCACTCTGTTATGAAAATATTGTTGGTTTATTTCTTCTCAGGCCGGCCGTTGTGGCCGAGCGGTTCTAGGCGCTTCAGTCTGCAAACGCGCGACCGCTACTCGCAGGTTCGAATCCTGCCTCGGGCATGGATGTGTGTGATGTACTTAGGTTAGTTAGCTTTAAGTAGTTTTAAGTTCTAGGGGACTGATGACTTCAGAAGTTGAGTCCCATAGTACTCAGAGCCATTTGAACCATATTTCTTTTCATAGTCGAAAATACAGCGCTGAAAAAAGTAGAAGTAAATATCCTTTCTGCCCCGTTGTGGTACTAAATTCCTTAGTTACATAATTATTCAGAAATTTTGGAGAGAACAGTTGCTTTTGATACATTAATCTACAACTTCATGCATACTCACAGTCACTGTGAAGTGCATGGTAGACGGTGTTAGGACGCGGTATATTCCTGGCTTCCTAAATACTTCTTAAGTAGGATGTCATTGGCGTGTTAAATTCTTTCCGCTTCTCCATGGGTCAAACAAACCTGTGTCCTTTGTGCTGTCCTTCTTTGTATACTTTCAGGGGATCCTGTTACTCCTGTTTGGTATGGACCCTACACACTAGAGTGCTGCTTAAGCAATCTTCTTTGTAGACTGCTTTCGTTTCCCTAGTATTCTACATATGAATTGGAGTTTGAAATCTGCTTCATCTACGACTGAGCCTATACGATCATTCCATTTCATATCCCCACAAATTTTTACGTACAGGTATTTGTAATCCAGTTGTGACTCGTTGATACAGTAGTCATAGAGTAGTATGTTCTTTCCTTTTTGTGAAGTGATCGATTTCACATTTCCGAACATTTAAACCAAGCTGGCAATCGTCACACCAGTTTGAAATATTAGCAAGCTCTTACTGGGTATTTATGCTGCCTTGTTCAGATAGTACTTCATTATACGAGGGTCACTCCAAAAGAAATGCACACTATTTTTTTTAATAAAATCCGTCTTTCATTCTACATGTCTGAAAGTTTTACAGTGTGTAGATACATCCTTTAGGAACAATATTTTTATTTCTCCACATAATTTTCATCCCTCTCAACTGGCTTACGCCACCTTGAAACCAGCGTCTGTATACCGGCACGGTAAAATTCTAGCCCAACCTGTTGGAGCCACTGTTTGGCAGCGTGCACAAGGGAGTCATCATCTTCAAACAACGAAGAGAGTCTTTCAGTTTCCCAAAGATATGATAGTCACATGGAGCCAGGGCAGGACTGTAAGGCGAGTGTTTCAGTGTTGTTCATCCGAGTTTTGTGATCGCTTCCATGGTTTATTGACTGACATGTGACTGTGCATTGTCGTGCAACAGCAAAACATCCTGATTTTGCCGATGTGGTCGAACACGACACAGTCGAGCTTGAAGTTTCTTCAGTGTCATCACATATGTGCCAGAATTTATGGTGGTTCCACTTGTCATGATGTCCACAAGCAAGGGTTCTTCGGAATCTAAAAACACCGTAGCCATAACTTTTCCAGCAGAAGGCGTTGTTTTGTACTTTGTTTTTTCTTGGGTGAATTTGCATGATGCCATTCCATTGATTGCCTCTTCGTCTCTGGTGAAAAATGATGGAGCTATGTTTCATCACCTGTCACAATTCTTCCAAGAAATTCATCTCCACCGTTCTCGTACTGTTCCAAAAGTTCGCTGCATACCGTTTTTCTTGTTTCTTTGTGAGCCACTGTCTGGTAACCCACCTGGCACAAACCTTTTTTAACGTCAACACTTTCAGTATTCTGCAAACATTTCCTTCCCCTATCTCAACGTAGCGTGACGATTCGTTAACTGTGGTGCGTTTGTCAGCAGTCACCAATTCGCTAACTCTCTGCGCATTGTCTGGATTATGTGCAGTACGAGGCCTGCCGCTGCGAGGACAATCCTCAATATTGTCGTGCCCGCTTTCATCACGTAACCTGCTTGTCCACCGACTAACTGCACCGCGATCGACAGCAGCATCTCCATACACCATTTTTAACCTCTTGTGGATGTTTCCCACGGTCTCATTTTCACAGCACAGGAATTCTATGACAGCACGTTGCTTCTGACGGACGTCAAGTGTAGCAGCCATCTTGAAGACATGCTGTGACGGCCCCACTCACTGGAACAGGTTGAACTAAGTTTGAAAACAAGCGGGAAGTGTGTATCAACACACTGTAAAACTTTAGCACATGCAGAATGAAAACTGTATTTTTACAAAAATAGTGTGCATTTCTTTTGGAGTGACCCTCGTAGATAACAGCATAATGTGTGTAGTACAGTTTGCCGCTGTGAATAGTACTTTGCTCTTCAAAAAGTTGTGCGGACCATTGTACCACTACTATCGTAGTCTAACGTTCAGAAATTGAGACCGCAGTGCATCCGTCGGCGTGTGTTCTCGCCGCTAAGCCGACTGCTCGCTGACTGCGCCAGATGTTTACCGCGTTCCTTCGCTCGCAGGTGCTCCGTCTCGCCGTTTTTCTGTCTGCAGAGGGCAACGCGACAGCGGCGTTCAAAGGCTGCGCTACAAACCGCCGTTTTCTTCTTGTAAATTTCTCACCCGTCTCGGGAAACACAAAGCGCAACGAAACCTCGGGTTATAATATTGTGCGAAGGCATGTCAGAGAGGGGAAAGTCTATCGCAAAAAGGCCAGAGGGGATAAAAAGCGCCATATTTCATGCGGGAACGGAAATCTCACGTTGAATTAAATATCATCAAAGGGGTTCACGGCAGCCATATGACACCGCGACGAAGGGTAGAGAAAGCGGGACCACACTCTTTCCCCTTTTTCCCGCAGGCCGCTTCAATTAACTGCCTCGTATAAAATTTCTACTGTCTGAGAAGTGACATGGCGATAGAGAAAGCTACTTCTAATTTTTAAAAGATTTTAATGACACATCAAATCTTATTTTACGTTCTGCTTTTGAGTAATTGCATTTTCTGGTAGTCAGATTTCTATTTTACTTTATATGCGTTGGTTTCTTACAACCTGTCCACTTTTGGAAAGATGAGAGACATAAAATGTAGGAAATGTAAGGAAACGTGACATAACAACAGCTGCGTGGACATCAGTATACTAGCTAAACTATGACTAACAGCGACATTCCGCATACCGCCTTGTGTCTGTTCCACGTGATTTTCTTATCACCGCGGTTGCTCACCTGCTAGAACTAAGATAAACGCAGGAATATTACTCGGTTGGAATGTATTCCAAAACAAGTACCTTGGCAACACAGGTTACTTCAGTATATAACGTGACAGCTTTCCCTAAAAAATTCCACCAACACACCACAGAAACGACTTACATTCCGAAACAATAATACTTCTGTCAGCCACTTCTAAAAAGAGACAGTACAATTCAGAGACAATAATTTTTATTTCGTTAGGAGACATCAAAAGAAGCAGAGGTTAGCGCTCTTCATCGCATGCTCCGGGGGATACCATCTGGAGCTCCGTATACCTGTTTGCGAACGATGTAATTGTGTAGAAGAAGGTGATATCTCTGGAACCTTGTTACGAGATGCAAAGAGACCTTCAGTTGCGCCGGCCGCTCTGACCGAGCGCTTCTAGGCGCTTCAGGCCGGAACCACGCGGCCTCGGGCATGCATGTGTGTGATGTCCTTAGGTTAGTTAGGTTTAAGTAGTCCTAAGTCTAGCGGACTGATGACCTCAGATATTAAGTCCCATAGTGCTTAGAGCCATTTGAACCATTCGTTCCATTGCTAAGCGCATCTTACAGATATTGACCGTAGACTCTAGATGTAAATAAATATTTTTTGAGAAATTTTGATTTGACGCATTAGTTGTATGACGCTTCTTTATTAAAAATGTGTTTCGGTCAAACAACAACACCGAGCGAGGTGGCGCAGTGGTTAGCACACAGGACTCGCATTCGACAGGACGACGGTTCAGTCTCGTGTTCGGTCATCCTGATTTAGGGTTTCCGTGATTTCCCTTAATCGCTTCAGGCAAATGCCGGGATGGTACCTTTGAAGGGCACGGCCTACTTCCTTCGCCATGCTTCCGTAATCCAATGAGACCGATGACTTCGTTATTTGGTCTCTTCCCCAAACAACCCCCCCCCCCCCTCAGAGTATCAGTATCAGTTAAAACAACATACCATTCTCAGCCAATAAGAACATTAATCACTAGGCATGCATACAAACACGATCATTTGTATATAATTTCAATATATTTATCAGTTCAACAATAATACAATTTAGGAAAGCACCCGAATTACCGAATTATACACTATGTGATCCAAGGTATCCACACGCCAGTTAGTGCAAGTGGTTCAAATGGCTCTGAGCACTATGGGACTTAACATCTGAGGTCATCAGTCCCCTAGAACTTAGAACTACTTAAACCTAACTAACCTAAGGACATCACACACATCCATGCCCGAGGCAGGATTCGAACCTGCGAACGTAGCGGCCGCGCGGTTCCAGACTGTAGCGCCTAGAACCGCTCGGCCACCCCAGCCGCCACGCCAGTTGGTGGGCATTAATAAGATCTATTCAGTTCTTCGCTTTTATGACTGCCTTAACTCTGCTGGAGGGACATTCTTTGAGCTGTTTGACAGTCTGTGAAAGAACAGAAGCCCATACTTCCTTATGAAAAGAAACCAGAGAAACTAGTAATGTTAGACGCTGCAGTCTTGAGCGGAGTCGAGGAACTAACTTACGCAAAAGGTGTTCCATTGGATTCAAATTGGGACTCTGACGAAAAAGACCCTTGTGCCCAAACACTACCTCCTCCTTGGCACTACATATGAAGGCAGGTAACGTCCTCCAGGCATTTGTCAAACCTAAACACTTCCACAGTATTGCCAGGGGGCACACCGTGGCTCATGACTCCAAATCACTCGTTTGTAGTCATACACTCTCCACTGGCGTCGCCCTTTACTCTACCTCAAGAGCCATATTACAAAAAATGTGGGGCTTTTGAGGAGCCAGCTTGACCATTGTACCCTTATGCACAGCCATAATGTTCGGCTGACTGAAGGTAGTACTTTGGAACCCATGAGTCATTCCATTCGCTAATTTAACGTAATTTTCTGTAACCACGATTCGTAACGCTTGATGGTCTCTGTGCGACAGTGCATGATCTCCCACGCGTCTTACTTAGCTGTGGTTGTTCCTTTCGGTTGCGACATCATAATCACATCCCCAACAGGTGACTTGGGCCACCTTAAGAGGGTTGAAATATCACCGCTGTATTTGTTGCTAAGTGACAACCAGTATCTAGTCCACGTTTTCTGGCTCATTTCATTTGGGAGCGACGCATGGGATGAATGGTTGGCACTAAACTTCAGTACGAGATTTTCTCTCCGTGGTCATTTCGCGAGACGTGTGTGGGAGGAAGAAATGCATTGTCCGCTTTCAGAATTTCAGCAATAAACGTCCCCGTGACGTGCAGCTTCGACTGAACCATCCCGTGTCGAAACGAGTTACGCGTTTCTGGATGTTCTCTCTCTCCCCCTCTCTTTCTCTCTCTCTCTCTCTCTCTCTCTCTCTCTCTCTCTCTCTCTCTCTCTCCTCTCTCTCTTTCGCTCTCTCTCTCTTCTACTAACCCAACACGGTAAGAATCCAGAGTGACGAGCAACACTCAAGAACAGGTCTTACCAAAATTTCGTAACCCACTTCTTTCACGGTTGAATTACATTTCCTTAACAAACTAACCGATATTTTCATGCTCTTCTAGGGTGCGACGCTGTACGTGAAGCGTTCTGCAGCGCCATATTATTTACTGTTAAAACTCCGAGACTGTGGATTCCAACGACAGTCATATTATTATTTCCTCTAACATGTACGAGGGGTAGAACTTTAATAATGGCAACTATTTATTTACAGCTCGTACAAAATAGATACGTGTTTCAAAGTTTTACTGACCTTCAAAATAGTCACCAGAATTGTGTATAACCCGTTGCCAGCGATGTGGAAGTCGTAGGATACTTTTCGCAGTGCCACTTGCGTTGACAGTACGAGCGGCGCGGTCTATTGACATACGAATTTGTACCAGTTCTGAAGCGAATGCCGTTCTGCTTAGAAGTCGAGTTGAACTGACGAGGGCTTGAGTCAGGGGAGTGCAGTAGGTGGTATAGCACTTAGCAGCCCCATCAGTCAAACAAATCAGTGACAGCTTGCACTGTACGTGCTTGAGCATTGTCCTGCAAAATGATGGTCATTTCCTATAGAAAGTGTCATCACTTCTGTCTCTTAGGTGGTCGTAGGTCGTGTTGCAAAAATGAACAGCATAGAGACAGAAGTGATGACACTTTCTGCAGGACCTGACCATCATTTTGCAGGACAATGCTCAAGCACGTACAGAGCAAGCTGTTACTAATTTGTTTGACTGATGGGACTGCTACGTGCTATACCACCTACTGACTTAAGCCCTCGTAATGTCAACTCGATTTCTAAACTGAAGGAAACACTTCACAGCATTCGCTTCAGATCTGCTACAAATTCGTCGGGCAGTAGACCGCGCCCCTCGCACAGTAAACACAACTGCCACTGCTAAGAGTATCATACGACTTCCACATCGCTGGCAACGGGTTACACACAATGCTGGAGACTACTTTGAAGGTCAGTCAAACTTTGAAACACGTATCCATGTTGTACGAGCTGTAAATAAATAGTTGCCACTATTTAAGTTCCAACCCTCGTACATCGTGGAGAGATGATGATGGTAATGACAGAACTATTCGAGCTCATATAGAGTGAAATTTTTTCTCCCTTGACGCTCGTCCACACCACCACGCCACACTTTATTAGTAATTGGATCAATAATGCGAGAGAAATGACAGTGGAATCGGACCTACTCTCAGCCACTTAAGGAAATTTGTATTTCGAAGATATATCAGATATATCCGTGGATGTAGAATCTATCAGGAATATACGTTGTATCCATAAAATTACCGATGAAAAGCCGTAAAGTTAAGTGAAGTCTTGAATTACGTTTTTACTATCGAGGCTGAGTGTAATATTAAAAGATTACTCGTATTCGAAAGATTGGGGGTTTATGTCACTGGCCAGCAACAGTGATTTCGGCATTTCTTGAGCAAGAGAACACTTTTTCCCACTTCCTTGAAAATAGACGTCCACAAGGAAAAAAATAAGTAACGCAACGGCACGCGTCTGACAGTTTAGACGGTCCACACAAAGATGGCGTAGCGGACTGGTTAATTCAGGCAGGCATCAACCGTGCGAAGCTCCTGGGAGCTGGCATGAAAAGGGGCGACCGGGTGCGGGATATCTACCTTCTTTCTCCTCACAACAGTAGGAGCAATGGGAAACTGATATACAAATTTAATATGTCAAAATTTTTTCGTGTATTAGTAATATTGATTATTTTCGGCAACTTAATATTCACTGCTGAACACATGTCTTCTTCAAGTTTTCTGCGTGCGTGGTGGTAGTTCTGTGACTGCATTTATTTTGTGCAATTTTTTCCTTCTCTGTGTTGGTCTCACATCGATTTATTCTTATTGTAATTTATTGTGACGCCTCTTTACAAACGTGCTCTATTATTTTTCTCCCATCACTTACTGAACTTTATCTGTATAGAATCGAACAGCACTATATTCTGAGCAATATGATTCTGGTTCAAATATTTTCAGATAACCCTTCTTTTTTCGGGTTCAGGGATGTGAAAACTTCCACTAGGGCTGCTGATATCAGTCTTGATGATGTCGTATCTCCTTGCCTAACTTTTCTATCATATCTGAATTTCGCACCATCTTCTTGTATTCTAAATGAAGCTATAGTAGGCCTGCTGATGTAGATATTCTTCAACTGGCTAACATAGGTCAAGTTAGTGCCTTATTTTTGAAGGTCCGTTTCTCATGTTTTGTTACATTTCTGACCAATACATTTCCAAAATCTTTGACAAAAAAAATAGTATCTCGTGCACATTGCTCTGTTCTGTAATTTGATTCATGACTTGGAGCTGGTGCTCTGTGCTGTATCCACGTATAAAGCTGACTTCTTCCTTTGTTTGATTTCAATACATTTCTAAGCAGTTGGTCGTACTTCGGTGAACATCCATTACATTACCAAGATATGGCTGACCCGTCTTTAGTGTTTTATGTCTTGTGTGCCTCGTACCTCATGAAATTGCTTTCATAATCACTGCATGGTGATAAGCAGCATTAAATGTAGATAAGTGCCCTGTTACTCGTTAAACGAAAAAATATGGGAGCCCTTCACTGCACGACTAATGAATTACAACTGGAATCACCTCACACAAGCACTGTGTGGTGATATGAAGTGGAAAGATATTCAAGTGCAGTGCAAAGTAAAGCAAATGATAGCCATATACAGGGTGTAACATGTGTAAGTGCAGATACTTTTGTTAGTGATTAAGACTACTGTACTGAACAACATTACATTAGTATTCATTTCATTTGCATACTAATAATTATAGCTATTAGAAGTAGTATGTTTTTAGGCTGGTTAGTACATATGGCAAGAGCAAGCCATTAGTGCTTATACACTCCTGGAAATGGAAAAAAGAACACATTGACACCACTGTGTCAGACCCACCATACTTGCTCCGGACACTGCGAGAGGGCTGTACAAGCAATGATCACACGCACGGCACAGCGGACACACCAGGAACCGCGGTGTTGGCCGTCGAATGGCGCTAGCTGCGCAGCATTTGTGCACCGCCACCGTCAGTGTCAGCCAGTTTGCCGTGGCATACGGAGCTCCATCGCAGTCTTTAACACTGGTAGCATGCCGCGACAGCGTGGACGTGAACCGTATGTGCAGTTGACGGACTTTGAGCGAGGGCATATAGTGGGCATGCGGGAGGCCGGGTGGACGTACCGCCGAATTGCTCAACACGTGGGGCGTGAGGTCTCCACAGTACATCGATGTTGTCGCCAGTGGTCGGCGGAAGGTGCACGTGCCCGTCGACCTGGGACCGGACCGCAGCGACGCACGGATGCACGCCAAGACCGTAGGATCCTACGCAGTGCCGTAAGGGACCGCGCCGCCACTTCCCAGCAAATTAGGGACACTGTTGCTCCTGGGGTATCGGCGAGGACCATTCGCAACCGTCTCCATGAAGCTGGGCTACGGTCCTGCACACCGTTAGGCCGTCTTCCGCTCACGCCCCAACATCGTGCAGCCCGCCTCCAGTGGTGTCGCGACAGGCGTGAATGGAGGGACGAATGGAGACGTGTCGTCTTCAGCGATGAGAGTCGCTTCTGCCTTGGTGCCAATGATGGTCGTATGCGTGTTTGGCGCCGTGCAGGTGAGCGCCACAATCAGGACTGCATACGACCGAGGCACACAGGGCCAACACCCGGCATCATGGCGTGGGGAGCGATCTCCTACACTGGCCGTACACCACTGGTGATCGTCGAGGGGACACTGAATAGTGCACGGTACATCCAAACCGTCATCGAACCCATCGTTCTACCATTCCTAGACTGGCAAGGGAACTTGCTGTTCCAACAGGACAATGCACGTCCACATGTATCCCGTGCCACCCAACGTGCTCTAGAAGGTGTAAGTCAACTACCCTGGCCAGCAAGATCTCCGGATCTGTCCCCCATTGAGCATGTTTGGGACTGGATGAAGCGTCGTCTCACGCGGTCTGCACGTCCAGCACGAACGCTGGTCCAACTGAGGCGCCAGGTGGAAATGGCATGGCGAGCCGTTCCACAGGACTACATCCAGCATCTCTACGATCGTCTCCATGGGAGAATAGCAGCCTGCATTGCTGCGAAAGGTGGATATACACTGTACTAGTGCCGACATTGTGCATGCTCTGTTGCCTGTGTCTATGTGCCTGTGGTTCTGTCAGTGTGATCATGTGATGTATCTGACCCCAGGAATGTGTCAATAAAGTTTCCCCTTCCTGGGACAATGAATTCACGGTGTTCTTATTTCAATTTCCAGGAGTGTATTCCCGTGGGCAACAGGTCAGGTTTCGAAGTGTGGACACGTGGATGCAAAACGGTTAACTTATACTGACAGGCGTATTCCACTTGGTGGTGCATTTACGACTGTGCAGAAAACATCAGGTCGTAAATTATGTGACATGTTTGTGTGAAGACTGTTTGAGACAGAGTAAAAGCAACCAGCACATTGATGTGTGTGCATATCAAGGTAGCACATATAAAAATATCCGCACTTATAGCCGTTACACCTTGTATAGTGTGTTGAAAGTAAGAATGGCCCAAAAAATAATTCATGTACCATAATATAGGCAACCTAACTTACACCATCTGCCTCAGGTGTATATAAAGAGTTGGGCTGCCTTTCTTGTTTTCTGGGCCAGTTTTATTTTGCCCACACTTTATTTATTGGTAGGTACTTGTGAAACTGCAATCGTATTATCAGGGACATTCCTTGAACGTAAATCCGTCACCAGCATGACAACTGATTTGATCACTGCAGTGTTTTACTAGCAAATTGTCGTGTTGGACATGGTAGTCTTTTACTGAATTTTAAAATGGCTTCCTCAAACAGAGAACCTATTACAGTTTAACTTGCACGAATAACCACAGTGTGGTTTAGCATTGTTCACATTAACAGTTCATGCCTTGAAGTGAAAGATGCAACAAACGACAGGAAAAATGCTATAGATTTTTAGCGTTACACTCACACACCTAGCCAATGACTTTGTATAATACTCATAGCCGTTATCCTACGCAAATGTTTGTGGCACTTTGAGAATTAGGTATCTCATGTTGCTAAGAAGACTTTTATTGGAGTGTAATCAGCTGATATAGAGCAGGTGGAAATTAAATGCGAAGTGTACAAAATTTTCCTACATGGGACGCTACGCAATTAATATGAATAGTGACACAATTAAGTGACATGGAAGACGTCGAAATAAGGCTCAATATCTTGGGTGCCGACTACTTTTCCTGTAAAAACGTGTCAGTGTGTGACACTTGTTACCACCACTGCGTCTCTGCACCTATCCTTAGAAATAGTGCTTGGCCACCCCACACAGCAGGAACACGTCACAATGAAGTAAAAATCCTAGAAATGCAGCTGGTTATATTTATTATTTAGGGGTCACATAACCATAGGGAAGTTGCACGACATTAGAGCCATCAAACTGTAAGTCATATCGAGAATACATTATGTAATGTAACCAAGTGAATAATCGATAATGAATAACACAGAGCAATTTTCTGAAAATTGTAGCAGACCAAAATGAAATGACTCAGAAAATTCGCGGGAGTTGCATTTAATTAGAAAACAGCAGGAAGCAAAAATGAATACTACCTCCACATCTGAGCAGCAAACAAAAGCAAGATAAGTGAAATAAATATTTAATATAGACAACTGAGCATTGAAGATACGTAACCAAATGAGTTAAATGCGACCTGCTCGGAAGACGAACTTTGCCATTGCCTGAGCGAAAGAGCAATTAAAGAGAGAGGGCGTCGGTCAGTACCAGACGAGAGCTGGGAAGTTATTCTCTCCAGTCCAAATTCTCTTCTGAACTCCCACAGTACCCAAGCTCCTCTCCGACGAGAGACTGATTGTTGCGGCCAATCTGACAAATGAATACGTTCCCTTTCCTACATAAAAGGAAGGGAAAACAGCAGAAACTTCCCATGCATCATTACGATTGATGACGTTGGTACTGCTTTCGAACATGTCTTCTTATTGGTCAGTAGCGTCGTCGCATCTGGTGGAGGGGACGATATTTTCGATTGGACAGTCCGTAATTTTGGGGGTAAGCAACGACTTTCTCATGCCAGGGAAGCGCTGGTAAGTGGCTCGTCTTTGATGTGTGAACGAAAGGCAAATTTCCACCTGAGGCACCCTTAAGGGGAAAGCTGTGTCGAGTGGCGAGTCCACGTCTGTGGTGAGCGGGTTAGCGCCAGGAAGTATTTCGGGAAAAAGGACCAGTTTCCGCGAAAATTGGCTGACACCCAGGAGGCACTGGTTTCCTGCTTTTGAGGCACAGTGAAAGGCCTTCTGCCGAGCTTACAGGACTGCTGAGTCCTCCAGATCCACTCCCTTCTGACGAGAAATCGAATACTTTCCACTTCCAGCAAAAATGTGCCCATCTCACACGCTTGTTTAATGCTGAAATAAAATCGCAAAGCGATGTATGACAGTCATATTACAACTCGTCAGGTCGAACTTATTGAGGACTTTGATTAAATTCAATCTGGCGTTAGAAATGGTCAGATACGTGTTTATTGTGGTGTCACCGCCAGACACCACACTTTCTAGGTGGTAGCTTTTAAATCGGCCGCGGTCCGCTAGTATACGACGGACCCGCGTGTCGCCACTGTCAGTGATGGCAGACGGAGCGCCGCCACACGGCAGGTCTAGAGAGACGTACTAGCACTCGCCCCAGTTGTACAGCCGACGTTGCTAGCCATGGTTCACTGAGAATTACGCTCTCATTTGCCGAGATGATAGCATATCCTTCAGCTACATTTGCTACGACCTAGCAAGGCGCCGTTTTCAATTTATATTGAGATTCTATTAATGTATCATCAAGAGCGATGTTCTACAAATGTGGATTAAAGTTAAGTATTCCAGAAGCTACGTACTTTTCTTTATAGCATTCATTACGTATCCTGTTTCAGACCTCACGCCAGCCTGCGTGAGTTTAAGCGCGTGCCTTTCGGCTTCCTCTCATTGTGTCTAGGCTGCCTTGTCTAGACACAACATTTATACCATGCGAAAATGTAACGGGAATGCTGAAATAAACCCGAACTAGCGGACATTTGAAGAAATGTATGCAATATCGTGCAAAATCCTTCTTAAAACATATCAGGTTTCGGTTTACTACGTAATTACCAGAGATATTCTTGACTTGTTTATATTGCACCCTGGTGCAGATCGGGAGATTAAAAGTAATTCATGTGCAAATATCCAACTGAATACGTTGCAGTCAGTAGTTCGCGTAGCAGTTCGGCGGCATCGTTTGTGTGTGAATGTTAATGGCGACCATTTCGAATACCTACAGTGATATCTTTAAGCTGGACTTTAAGCTACACGTTCACCAAAAATGAGGCAACTCCGTCAATTAGTTTGCAAGTTATGGACTTTTATGCAGTGGATACATTTTTTGGACCCCTCTTTATAACGCACAGTGATTTCTACGGTTATTTCGCGTAGTGTTGCTTGTCAGTTAGATCTGCCAACTCTGCGCAAACGCCGCTGCTCTAGGTCGCTAAGTGAAGGCCATTGGCCACTGCGTTGTCCATGGTAAGAGGTAGTGCTTGAAATTTGGTATCCTCGGCACGCTCTTGACGCTGTGGATCTCGTAATACTGAATTCCCTGACGACATCGAAATGGAAGGTTTCATGCGTCTAGCTCGAACTACCATTCCGCGCTCTAGGTCTGTTAAATGCCGTAGTGCTACCATAATGCCATGACTTTAGTCACGTCATTCTAAATTACGTAATTAATTACGTAAATCACGCAATTACACAACTTTATTTCTTCGTGGCGATAATTACAACTTTATCTCTACATTTCGTAAGCAATCATTTTTTTTCTGCCATGCATCATCTGTAATTGTAATGGGGTGGGACCGAACATATTGTCGAAAAAAAGGTATTCTCTGTCAGCTACTGTAAGGTGATTTACAGAATGCAGATGTAGAATCAGAATCGTGTATAACACTGCAGCAATTTGCATCCGACGGCAAGATCGATGACGAATTTCTGCACACGCGTGGCAGTCAGCACTCCGCTACAGACGGTGCGAGCCTCTGAACAGCACGAGGAGGCCGACCTTGTTGGCACGAAGCACTCTGACGTCGACGCGCGTATCGCTCTAAGCACCGAGCGCTGGGCGACGTCGTGGCTTCAGTGGATTTACGCACCTGTAAAAACGCAGACGGAGATAACGGACCAGCACGGCGCGCTCATCAACTGCGGAAAATACGGCAGCGAGCCACTATCCTAGACGATCGTCACGACCGTCTTTATTAAAGTTTTAACTAACTAAGCAGCCCCCTCCCGCCCCCAGCCTTTCAGCTCCCGCTCATGTTCTCCTTTTCTTATTCTTTTCGTCGTTACTGTAAGTGTGTGGGGAAGCGCCTACTTTTACAACCTTTAACCGGAGGCCCATAAGAAAACGCGCTGAGGTATAACAAGGACCCTTGCCGGCTTGCAAGGACCCTGCCAGACGGCGCTTTTTTTTACGGCGTCGTTCATTACGCGAAATTTACTGTACTCGTCAACTCCTTTGATCTGATTTACTCAGACCGTACGTCACACAAAAATTAGCAAGATTTTTGGTCTGCGATACTCAGGTACAAGCGACGAGCTAATGACTAGCCGGGCGCGGTGGCCGAGCAGTTCTAGGCGCTTCAGTCCGGAACCGCGCGACTGCTACGGTCGCAGATTCGAATCCTGCCTCGGGCATGGATGTGTGTAATGTCCTTAGGTTAGTTAGGTTTAAGTAGTTCTAAGTTCTAGGGGACTGATGACCTCAGGTGTTAAGTCCCATAGTGCTCAGAGCCAATGACACTGATGTTGAGATCTAATTATATCGAGTCTCCTACAATAACGTAGATTCCAAAATCCATATCGCCTTTGGATACGCAGGGGTGGATTAAAAATGGAAACAATAAAACCAGGCATATTACTATGATGAATACGGTCTCGAAACACCGTTTGCATTCAAAACAGCTTTCCGTCGTGTCGGAGTGGATAAATACTGGGCCGGTATGATTTCTGAGGTAACTCCGGTTCCCTTCAGATCACCGCAGTTAAGCGCTGTCGGGCTGGGCTAGCAGTTGGATGGGTGACTATCCTGTCTGCCGAGCGCTGTTGCCAAGCGGGGTGCACTCAGCCCTTGTGAGGCAAACTGACGAGCTACTTCATTGAGAAGTAGCGGTTCCGGTCTCGGAAACTAACATACGGCCAGGAGAGCAGTGTGCTGACCACAAGCCCCTCCATATCCGCATCCAGTGACGCCTGGTCTTAGGATGACATGGCGGCCGGTCGGTCCGTTGGGCCCCCATGGCCTGTTTGGGAGGAGTTATGGTTTCCGAGGGAATTTTATACCTTTCTTTGTGCTAAATAGTGGTAATTTCAGGTAATGTTTATGGAAGGGGATCTCCAAAGGCTCAACAATAGTGAGATTTGGTGAATATTATGGTAAGAGGAAATGTGACGATTGATCCTTGTGCTCAGAAAACGAGTCCAGGACGATGCGAACTATGTGAGCAGGAGGCTTCTCTTCTGGGGACACATCACCACTGGGGAACAAACATCGTAACATGGAATGGACCTGATCAGGCAAAATGGTCTCATAATCTGTATCTACATACAAACTGCGGAATCCACCGTATGGTGCGTGACGCAGGGTACCCTGTACCACTACTAGTCACATCCCTTCCCATTCCACTTGAAAACAGAGCAGTTTGGTGGCAATAGAATCGTTCTGCAGTCAGCTTCAATTACTGGTTCTCTAAATTCTCCCAATAGTGTCCCTGGAAAAGAACGTAGTCTTCCTTCCAAGGATTCCCATTTGAGATCCCGAAGAATTTCCGTAACACTTGCATGTTGTCCGAACCTACCGGTAACAAATCTAGCAGCACGCCGCTTAATTGCTTGTATGTTTTCCTTTAATCCGACATGGTGCGGATCCCAAGCAATCGAGCAGTACTCAAGAACGGGCCGCACTTGCGTCCAATATGCTGTCTGATTTGCAGATGAACCACAGGTTCCTAGAATTCTCCCAATAAGCTGAGGTCTGTAATTCGCCTTGGCTACTACAACCGTCACATGCTCGTTCCATTTCATATCACTTTGCAACGCTATGCCTGCATATTTAATCTAGGTGACTGTGTCGACAGCACACCACTAATGCTGCATTCGAACATTAGGGGGTGGTTTTTCGTACTCATCTGCTTTAACTTACATTTATTTACGATTAGAGCTGATTCCCATTCATCACAGCAACTACAAATTTTGACTAAGTCATCTTGTATCCTCCAACAGACATTTAGTGATGGCACCTTCCCGGCCGGCCGGTGTGGTCGAGCGGTTCTAAGCGCTTCAGTCTGGAACCGCGCGACTGCTACGGTCGCAGGTTCGAATCCTGCCTCGGGCATGGATGTGTGTGATGTTCTTAGGTTAGTTAGGTTTAAGTAGTTCTAAGTTCTAGGGGACTAATGACCTCAGATGTTATGTGCCATAGTGCTCAGAGCCATTTGAACCATTTGAACACCTTTCCGTACACCACACCACTATCAGCAAGTAGTCGCCGATTACTGCTCACCCTGTCCGCCAGATCATTTATGTGTCCCGAGAGTAACAGTGGACGTATCACCCTTACCTTGGCAGTAACGCGTCCTTGCTCTATGGGGCTCATGGAGTATTACGATACGGATGACCGTATCATCATATAAACCCAACCATGTTTCACTCTTGGGAAGTAAACTGAGCCAGAAGCTGTAAACAGTGTGAAACAAGACTCATCCGACCAAATGACATTCTTCCGGTGCTCCACAGTCTAGGTTTTGTGGCTTCGGCTCCACGTTTTCCTGCTACGGACATTTGTATCAGTGAAGAGTGGTTTTCGAGTTCCAGCACGCTCTGCAGTTCCCAACATATGGAGCTCCCTTCGCGTTGTTTAGGAGCTGACAGGGAACATGAGGGCGACATTCCGTTCTGCCTTGACTTTTGCAGCTGTCGTCCTCTCATTTGTCGTAACGAGCTTCTCCAATGACCGGCTATCACGATCACTCAACACACACTTTTGTCCACATGGGGACATAAGCGGATAATGTTTTTCCTGTATGCGGTATAAATCTTAGATACACCGCCTTTTGAAGTACCAAACACTTCGGCAACTTTGCACCATACGAACACTAACAATTTTCCCAAGTTCAACTTCACTTAGCTCCGGCATAATGCACTCACTACATTTCTCACTTTGTTTCCATATTTTTTCTCGATCACCTGTACTTTTCATCTACATCTACATCTACATTTATACTCCGCAAGCCACCCAAAGGTGTGTGGCGGAGGGCACTTTACGTGCCACTGTCATTACCGCCCTTTCGTGTTCCAGTCGCGTATGGGTCGCGGGAAGAACGACTGTCTGAAAGCCTCTGTGCGCGCTCTAATCTCTCTAATTTTACATTCGTGATATCCTCGGGAGGTATAAGTAGCGGGAAGCAATATATTCGATACCTCATCCAGAAACGCACCCTCTCGAAACCTGGCGAGCAAGCTACACCGCGATGCAGAGCGCCTCTCTTGCAAAGTCTGCCACTTGAGTTTGTTAAACATCTCCGTAACGCTATCACGGTTACCAAATAACCCTGAGACGATACGCGCCGCTCATCTTTGGATCTTCTCTACCTCCTCCGTCAACCCGATCTGGTGCGGATCCCACACTGATGAGCAATACTCAAGTATAGGTCGAACGAGTGTTTTGTAAGCCTCCTCCTTTGTTGATGGACTATATTTTCTAAGGACTCTCCCAATGAATCTCAACCTGGCAACCGCCTCACCAACAATTAATATTATATGATCATTCCACTTCAAATCGTTCCGCACGCATACTCCTAGATATTTTACAGAAGTAACTGCTACCAGTGTTTCTTCCCCTATCATGTAATCATACAATAAAGGATCCTTCTTTCTATGTATTCGCAATACATTACATTTGTCTATGTTAAGGGTCAGTTGCCACTCCCTGCGCCAAGTGCCTATCCACTGCAGATCTTCCTGCATTTTGCTACAATTTTCTAATGCTGCAACTTCTCTGTATACTACAGCATCATCCGCGAAAAGCCGCATGGAACTTCCGACACTATCTACTAGGTCATTTATATATATTGTGAAAAGCAATGGTCCCATAACACTCCCCTGTGGCACGCCAGAGGTTACTTTAACGTCTGTAGACGTCTCTCCGTTGATAACAAAGTGCTGTGTTCTGTTTGCTAAAAACTCTTCAATCCAGCCACACAGCTGGTCTGATATTCCGTAGGCTCTTACTTTGTTTATCAGGCGACAGTGCGGAACTGTATCGAACGCCTTCCGGAAGTCAAGAAAAATAGCATCTACCTACTTTTAACGCAGTCGTTTCCTGTCCAGGGTTACAGGCCCATAAATATCTTTTAACTTCATAAATGTCAAAAAAAAAATTTCGAATGATCATTGTTTATTATTGTTCTGCTTGGAAAGAACAACATCGGATCGATGCAGTGAGATATCCTGCAGCCTCAGTGAGTCAGTGTTGGTTGCCACCTTCATCCTAGGCGAAAACAGTACAGTGCCGTCTTTCTAACGTACATACATTTGTTGAAATGAGCCTTTGGCGTCATTGGCCGAGAGGCCCCTTGCGGGGCTGGACCGGCCGCCTTGGCGCAGGTCTTATTACATTCGGCGCCACATTGGGTGACCTTCACTCCGGATGGGGTGAAATGATAATGAAGACAACACCCAGTCGCTGAGCGGAGAAAATCCCGTCCAAGCCGGGAATTAAACCCGGGCACGTAGGACGGCAATCCGTCACGCTGACCACTCAGCTACTGGGGCGGACCAGACATCTGTTGCCTATACGTCTGGCAAGATTCTCACATCATCAACTGCCCACACAAGTTCTGCTCCAAAATGGCGCCTTCCTTTTAAACGGGACTGCTGTTTTTACTCTGGTGGCTAATGACATCATTCCCCTCCCCTAATGATACCGCCTTGTCGAAGACACGCCATATGCCGGACGGGGAGGCTTGCGTGCTCTGTAGAAATTGCGGGCTTTACCAGCGGTAGCGTAGCAACTGGTAAGGTTAGCCCAACTGAAATGGCCCTAGCGGAGACCCGACGTTAAACCATGATCTCTCTGTGGTCGCGGCGACACCCACGAGCAAGACGGGCAGCGGTGCCTACGTCGCAGCACGTGACACTGCAGGTCTTGCGAGTGTCAGCAGGTGTCTGCAGGAGGAAGCGAGTAACTATTTCAGACGAGTTCAATAATTTTTAACTGCACGTTTAAATGTATGGAAGCTATCGATAGCATACGATAAAATAAAGATCTTTATTGGGTATCTTTTCAGTGAAATATTCATTTCCCGTCTGCTCTGCACAGCGCCGAGCTTTCGCAAATATGGCGGACAAGGGGACTAGTGTGATGTCACAAGTGCGTTGCAGGGCTCGTATTTGTCGGCGGCCTCGGATCGCTGCTAGTGACGTCACACCACCAAGTACCTAGTTCTGCTCGTAGATGTCACACTCTGCGAGACGTTCTATTCAAGACTAGTGAAAATGACAGCAACGTTTTTTTGTGTTTTGTCGGATTTGTTACACTCTGTGTATGCATTTGCTCTCTGGTCAGATTGCGGCCTGTGTAGATTTTACGCCTGTAAGCGCATATATGAATTTTTATATGACAAAGGGGCGTTATAGACTGGTCATGTTCGATTTTCTTTATGAACATTTATTGAATATGAATGCCTGAGCCTGGACAACAGTTTGCTAAAGCAGTGAAACACAATTTTAAAAAAGAAAAACTCAAAAAAATTGCCTCTGAAAATGAAATGATTGCAAGGCACTGTTCGATGCAAAACATTTGGCTCGTAGATGCCTGTACACGAATGAGTAGTATCAAAGTTTGGTAAAATAATACTTTCTGGATCGAATCCCCTTAACAGAGAAATTATTTTTTACTTTATTGAAATTATTTTTTTTTTGTCGCGTGGAATTTATAATAAACAAAGTGGAATAAAAATTTTCTAATGAAAGTAGCACAGTATTATTTTCAATTATGGTCATACGAAGCAAATTAAAATTTGATACATACGATCGGAATTACTTAAATACGTCAATAATACACCACAATCAATTTTCTCTCTGCAGCGGAGTGTACACTGAAATGAGACTTACTCAAGGATAAGAATCAGATTGTCTGCAGCTCGTGGTCGTGCGGTAGCGTTCTCGCTTCCCGCGCCCGGGTTCCCGGGTTCGATTCCCGGCGGGATCGGAGATTTTCTCTGCCTCGTGATGACGGGGAGTTGTATGATGTCCTTACGTTAGTTAGGTTTAAGTAGTTCTAAGTTCTAGGGGACCATAGATGTTAAGTCCCATAGTGCTCAGAGCCATTTGAGAATCAGATTAACGAGCAAGAAAGTTTTATCAATAATACTGGCATAGTTCATATGCTTGTTTACAACGTAACGAAGAAAGAAAGAAATTAGTGGGTATTAGCAGTAAACAGAGGAGATGCAGCATACCGGGGAGAAAATGCGTTTGCAGTTGATAAGATGTTTTTGTAGATACTGTCCAGCCTTTCGAACTTTTACGTACTAGAATCTACTAGATTACTACTGCGACGGTTGACTGTCACGATAATTGATAGCTTTTTCAATTTACTCGCAGCCACTCTCAGAGTTTTATGTGATTATACCAGTCTGTTTCTGTAAACATTATTTGTTCCTCGTGGAAGCGTACTGACTTTTTGATGAACTACGCTTCTTTAAAATTGCATGTTTGCGCCCACCATACTTTATGAAGGCTGTATTTCTCAGCTCTTGTTGGTAACGTAAAGTTTCTATCTGTTAGATCTGTGTATCTGAACACCAGGCCTCGTTTCAGTTTTGGGTACTCCTGCTCACTGTTGACGTGGATGAATTGTGAACACATGTTTTTCCTATGTGTAGTTGCGAATAAGGGGTGGTCCTAATTTCCAATACATGTTAAGTTGGGAATAATTTCTGAAAGAGAAACCGAATACGGAAACTTGTACCACCCGAAAAAGTCTGATAAATTAGTACGAGTAAAAAGGTCGTACTGATGTAGATGGATAGTTTCAAGTAATTATGTGCAGTGTCCGCAAGTGTCTGTTACATCACATTAGAACTTACTTTTATTACTTGAAAATTTAGTTTTGATGAAAACAGCAATATTTAATTGAAAAAATCGGTCGCAATCGACCATGGATTTATGAACAACGCGGCGAGTTGAAGAGCATTATATCACATTTTGCAGGCCACTGAAGAGCATTGGCTAACTGTGTCTAGAGCACCGTATCCTCAAAATTTCTAAGCTTATTTAAAACACAATACACATATTTCTATAAATGTCCTCCTGCTGAGAGTTATCAGTTATTTCCGTTACAGGACAGTAGTTAATCAAACACAGAATCTATTTTTGTACGAACAGTATGGAAAGTGAATGTGGTACAAATTTGTCGCCAAATAAATTAATGTAAGAGCGAAACTGAAAAGTAAAGAGCAGAAAGTTTTTGTTATTTAAGTGTCACGATGGGCAAATGTCCGCTTTAAGCGATTTCCAGCTGGAAAGGTACGTTTATCAAATTGTGTATCAAATGCGGTGTTTATGTAAAGAACGGCGTTGTGAAATCACTAAAAACCCATTTTCCCTCAAGCGGCCATTTTGGAATCACAGATTAACACTGTATAAAGTTAAATAATGATTTCTTGCTTTTAGCTGCAGCATTTGTCACATATATGCCAATATATTATTTTATATATGTTTCGTCAATCCCCAAACGCAAAAATCGACAGTCAGTTGCAACGTGACATTTAATGGGGGTATTTAAATGTGCCAGATGTTGCAAATAAAAACAATTATCTTTTTTAACGCCAAAGAACTTTCTTTTGGCTTGATGTAGGATTAATCTGTGACTTGAACATGTTCCCTTGACCAAAACTGGTTGTCTGAGAGAAAATATACACTGAAACTGCTTTTTGTGGATGCATGATCCGGTTCCTTAAACACACTGCAGCTGTGGAAGCACTTTTTTGCACAAAATATTTTGCGAAATTTATGACATACTTCCACAGCCCACGTACAATGATGGCAGCTATCAGTTATTCGTATATGAAGCACTGTGGGGTTGTAGGTGATACAGGATATGTAATACGTACACCTCGACTTGAAAATATTTTAAACGTGAAATCGACTGCTTCTTGTTTAATAAACGCGTGTTGGTTAATAATTGCAGCTGGGAGGAAAATGCTTACGTCATTTGGTAAATGAGCACTGGTTGAAATATGTTCCTCCGTCTGCTTGTTGACAACAGGGTCCATTCGTTCAAATGGTTCAAATGGCTCTGAGCACTGTGGGACTCAACTTCTGAGGTCATTAGTCCCCTAGAACTTAGAACTAGTTAAACCTAACTAACCTAAGGACATCACACACATCAATGCCCGAGGCAGGATTCGAACCTGTGACCGTAGCGGTCGCGCGGTTCCAGATTGTAGCGCCTAGAACCGCTCGGCCACTCCGGCCGGCAGTCCATTCGTCACTCCACAGTTGCTGAAGTCATTCGTAATACAATCTTTCATTCTAGCTGTTCTGACTGTTTTCTTTTATATGCATAGAATGTACGTCATCCAACGCTATACGTGCACCACATTGCAAAGAACAAGCTATACGCCGTCTTTTGCATTTATTAAAAAATAAAAAGTTAAAAAGCCACGAAGAATTACTGCATTAGAATATAATTGTATTTCTGGAACTAATTTCACCCAGTTTCAATTATCGAACAGATAATTTCAGAAATAACAGCGTCGTTAAAAAAGATGAAGTAGCCAAAATTATAAACTATTGCTTCATATTCATCAGTTACATCAAAACGTTTCTGCAAAGTTGTACAATGGTTCGAGGTCCACGCCATACTATAGATTTGCTCCTTAACAGACTGTGTATGTCAGTTTCAAGGGTCGGAGAAAGATAAGAGCAAATCTTCTCGAATAACGTAATTCATACTAAAGCAATGCAGCATCCAAACCATAATTCGGGTTTACGATGGTTTTACATTTTTGTATTTTTCGACATATATCAATGAATTCTAGTTCAAATTAATGGTTTAGGAGATCATTCTGTCACCCTGCCTACGCTTCCATTTCTTGTGACGATCTAGTTCCTAGCCCGCCTCCATGAATAGTGGTCGCCTGGTAACCTCTTGCATCTTGGTGTTTGGGGCAGTCAAGTGGTGGCGTAAGGTTGATGGTCACTTGGAGGCACCGGTATTTTCCTTTTTCCTCGGGCGATAACTGGCAAAACTAACGATAGGCTTACATGTGTGTACTTGGGTGGTTGTTAAATTGCCTGTTGGCATTGCTAATAATTTCGCCAGCTGCTGAAAATGTAAACACGACTGCAGATAATAATGCGGAACTGACCTCAGATGTTAGTGTTACTCATTCAGCTACCATGAAGATTTCTCCAAAGAAGATATATTTCTGTTTTCACTTCGAGAGCTTCAAGTATAATCTTTCTGTATAATTTAGTACGTGAAATCGATAAATAACGAATGAATTATTGTGCTTATTTAGGAACTGGCGTTCAAATGTTATGTATTCGGTTTTATTCTCGAACTATTGGCAACAAATAGTATCAGTTCCAAGCATCAGTTTCCAAAATAGAGAGATAACTTGGAATGAGCCATTAATACTTCCATCTTTATTATTGAGAATAACAAATGAATAAAAATATAAACTAAATTACGTTAAATAGAAGAATATTTACTGATATACTGTTATACTCAGAGACAATGTAATTAATGCCAATTCACGGCAGTGATTAACCGATCATGAACCTCATCTCTATGACTGTATAATCTCCAAGTACATCAGCCATATTAAATGTCACTCTTCAGAAATACCAGCTTCGTCAACGTAGCGCGACAGGCTCCCTTCGACTCACAATATATATTCCTCCAATCAGCTATCTGATAAACTTAAGTTATCTGGAGACTTTGGATACTATAGAGGATTCATAGACTCACATGTTGTCTCATTTCCGTTTTAGCGACTCTCGCTTGGTGAATAACTGTTTCACAAGCGTTAATTCCATCGCATCTTGCTAAGTAGCCAATAACAACGCTCTTATAGCTATACAAAAAAAAAGTACTTGCATGCTGCTTTTATGTATTGTATTTCTTTGGCATTTTGTGTCCACGCAGTTATTGACACGTTCCACATCATAACGGTTTTCCGTGCTATTGATCAATGGAACACGTAACTAACTAACTATTACGGATGACGCTTACAAGAGAAACGCGGGACGCTAAAAGGGACGTGCGGTATGAAAAGGGACGTCGCATGCTCGTAGTTCTGGGTCGTGTTATAGAGTCCAAAGCACTATGCAGTTCCTGATGGAGGGATAGAAGGTATGTGACACTGCGGTAACGATCCGTTCTTCGGATTAAGGTGCCAAGTAGCCCAGAATTCCCTGCAGTGTCTCTGTAGTTAACGGCTGGTGAGAATGATCCACGCGTTGCATGAGAGTCTTATATTTCTCTCTCATCTTGGTCAGCAGCACATCTGCAATGATACACTCTGCACTTACATTACACAGTTATCTTCTTACATGCTGCGAATGAAAGGTATCAAAGATGCGCAGAGAAAGGACACCTCTCTAGGTTGCCGAATGTATCTCACATAATATCCAGTCAATAATATTATATGCATATCCCTTACTAATCCCCCAGAATTGTTTTCCTGTTATTTAACTGTTTTGAGAGTAACTGGGATGAGGGTAAGATTAGTTTTTATCTGGGAACATTATTTCAGTCGAAATCAATATGAAAGTAAGACGTAGTTTGTTGAAAAAAGAACAGCATCGAATGTATTTTAAAATTTCATTTCTGAGGGTATATGGTAGCAGAGCGAAATGAGATGCCATTTTAAGTCACTAGGTCCGCAAGCGATAAAGAGCCAAACAGATAGCATACCAGCGTCGAAACGAAGCTTAATAGCTCACTTTGCGTTTTGTGCGAAGTAGCCAAATGCTAAATCAGCTATCAAGCGAGTGATTAGGCATAGCGTAATGAATACGAGCACACCCTTTTTTCCCTATTTCCTCCCATAGCCGAATTTTGACAACAGCGCTATCTTTTCCCGCACTCTACGACAGTGACTTATTTATGTGTTTTTTTACTTTGCGTATTTACGGACGACTGTCAGTCTGTTACGACTCAGATATCTCCAAGGATACTCTTAAGATAACCCAGAAATGTTTACGAGGGCGAAGACTTTGGGAGTTTGAGCTCTCTCCCTTCCTTGTCGCTTCTCAGATTTCTATTCTGTTGCTAGTTGAGTGAAAAAAGCAACAGAATTTAGCTTTATTTGTTTCTCACTGTATATACGGTATTGCTACAAATTCATCACATCTCTCTCTCAGATAATCGACATCACACTGTTCAGCTCGACAAGCGAATACCAGGCCATTTTTATCTCTTTGGTTCATTTCAGTTGGTATCCGTCCAATCGTTGTCTTCAGCTGCCCTAAATACAAAAACTTGTCAGCTGGCTCTATGACTTACATATTAATTTTCTTTATTTACATATCGCCACGTTCATTCTAGTCACCTCTTTATTGTTATTACACTTTTTTTCAATGCTAGCCTCTGCTTCGCCCAGTTACGTTGTTCGCTTCGTCGCGGAAGTTTATTTGCGCTAGAGGGAAACTTAGAATGTCTCCATAAAAACGAAGATGGTGTGTTTTATTAACAAGTACTTCTTCAGCATTTTCTCTGAATTAAGAATATAAACACTTTTTGTCGTACTGTTGAGAGCAGTTGGACTGCATAAAATCTCCTTGAGTAACGTTTCTTTCAGCTCTTAATTTGCGTCCAACGCGAAGAAATCTAATGTATTGATTATAATGCAGCAGGTAAGACAAAAGCCTTTTGTTTCAAAATTATCTTGTACTAATTTTGTAGAAACAAAATTGAGAGCGTATCTAAGCTTACCACAAACACACACACACACACACACACACAGATATATATATATATACGAGGGCAGTTCAATAAGAAATGCAACACATTTTTTTCTGAAACAGGGGTTGTTTTATTCAGCATTGAAATACACCAGGTTATTCCCCAATCTTTTAGCTACACAACACTATTTCTCAACGTAATCTCCATTCAATGCTACGGCCTTACGCCACCTTGAAATGAGGGCCTGTATGCCTGCACGGTACCATTCCACTGGTCGATGTCGGAGCCAACGTCGTACTGCATCAATAACTTCTTCATCATCCGCGTAGTGCCTCCCACGGTTTGCGTCCTTCATTGGGCCAAACATATGGAAATCCGACGGTGCGAGATCGGGGCTGTGGGGTGCATGAGGAAGAACAGTCCACTGAAGTTTTGTGAGCTCCTCTCGGGTGCGAAGACTTGTGTGAGGTCTTGCGTTGTCATGAAGAAGGAGAAGTTCGTTCAGATTTTTGTGCCTACGAACACGCTGAAGTCGTTTCTTCAATTTCTGAAGAGTAGCACAATACACTTCAGAGTTGATCGTTTGACCATGGGGAAGGACATCGAACAGAATAACCCCTTCAGCGTCCCAGAAGACTGTAACCATGACTTTACCGGCTGAGGGTATGGCTTTAAACTTTTTCTTGGTAGGGGGTGGGTGTGGCGCCACTCCATTGATTGCCGTTTTGTTTCAGGTTCGAAGTGATGAACCCATGTTTCATCGCCTGTAACAATCTTTGACAAGAAATTGTCACTCTCAGCCACATGACGAGCAAGCAATTCCGCACAGATGGTTCTCCTTTGCTCTTTATGGTGTTCGGTTAGACAACGAGGGACCCAGCGGGAACAAACCTTTGAATATCCCAACTGGTGAACAATTGTGACAGCACTACCAACAGAGATGTCAAGTAGAGCACTGAGTTGTTTGATGGTGATCCGTCGATCATCTCGAACGAGTGTGTTCGCACGCTCCGCCATTGCAGGAGTCACAGCTGTGCACGGCCGGCCCGCACGCGGGAGATCAGACAGTCTTGCTTGACCTTGCGGCGATGATGACACACGCTTTGCCCAACGACTCATCGTGCTTTTGTCCACTGCCAGATCACCGTAGACATTCTGCAAGCGCCTATGAATATCTGAGATGCCCTGGTTTTCCGCCAAAAGAAACTCGATCACTGCCCCTTGTTTGCAACGCACATCTGTTACAGACGCCATTTTAACAGCTCCGTACAGCGCTGCCACCTGTCGGAAGTCAATGAAACTATACGAGACGAAGCGGGAATGTTTGAAAATATTCCACAAGAAATTTCCTGTTTTTTCAACCAAAATTGGCCGAGAAAAAAAATGTGTTGCATTACTTATTGAACTGCCCTCGTACTTTGCTTTAGTAAAGTGAAATAAATGTGCCTGATAACGAATAAAACATCGTCGGAATGCCTATCAATGTATTAAATAAATAATATGACTAGTAGCAATAAAAAACAAGTAACTTATTCCTAACACTCCAGTGCCTACACTTATTCACTACTGCCACGGTTATTTTGACCAAGTTATGATTAGAGATTGAGACCATGGTCCATGTAGGCTATATTATTTTTTCTATGCGGTTGGCCAGCTTTAACCTTTTGTCATTTTGAAGCACTTCTTTTAAGCTTCCAGCTTCGTTTTACATAATAATATATCTCTGGTGCATGTTGAGAGGAATACACCTTACTTCTATGCGTATATGGAACAAATAAAATATGCTATTGTACGTCGTTTTGTCTGTTTGCCGACACAAACAGGAACATATCATACGCACACAAACAAGATGTATTCCTGTCCACATGTGCCAGCGATGTGTTGTAATGTAAAATGAAGCTAGATGCATAAGATACGTGCTTGAAAATGACCAAAGGCTGAAACTGGCCAGTCGCATAGATAATAAAAAGAATAAAGCATACCAGACCATGTTTTCATTGTCAAACGATGTTGAGGCTGTGAGCTCCCCCAAAAGAAAAATTTTTAGTTGCGATTACTTTGTTTAGGATTTCTTCAATAGGCTACAACGTCCTGTATTTCTTCCCTAATCTTTATTCTCACCTTTCTTTGTACGTTACAGCTAGAATAAATATTTAACATACAGGAAGTTGACTGTATATAAAACTATTATATGTTACAATCAAAGTATACAGTAAAGTGCTGCACATAACGTTTTTTCAGTTGCAAAAATTCGCAGTCTGTTAGAGCAGACATTAAATGTGGGATTTCAAAAAATGGTTCAAATGGCTCTGAGCACTATGGGACTCAACTGCTGTGGTCATAAGTCCCCTAGAACTTAGAACTACTTAAACCTAACGAACCTAAAGAGATCACACACATCCATGCCCGAGGCAGGATTCGAACCTGCGACCGTAGCGGTAGCGCGGTTCCAGACTGGAGCGCCCAGAACCGCTCGGCCACTCCGGCCGGCTGTGGGATTTCTATCGGCAGTGACAGAAAACTGTTTCACGTTGTTGTGGACTGTCAAAACTCCAAAATCAACAATGCCCTCATTGCGACTTATTAAGATACTGAAAAAACGACCGAAGGTTAGACTCTATTGTTCCTTTGGCATCCTTGTTATCAGCTGTGGTGCGTACTGAGAAGGCCTGAAATGAGTATCACATCAGTCGTGACTCACCTGAGAAATTCGCCTGAAGCGATTCGAAACAGAGTGAACGAAGACTCGAACACCATTCTTACTGAAACGCATATGTGTTGATTCTGTAGAGCAAGTTTTACGTTATGATGAGTTTTCTTCTGGTTTATAAGGTGAAAAACGAAAGGAAAATAATGTATTATCATCCAAGTCTTAGAGTTAAACCACAGCCTTCGAAAACCTGTCGACATATTTCAGTAACAATAATGTAAGAGTAAATCCTTGAAATACACGTCATTTCTTTTCACGTACGTAACAGGGACTAATAACGACTTGAATCACACCTTTCTGGGAATAACTTTCGTCAGAGAACTTGAAGTCACAGTGTGAGTGACAAAATTAAGGCTTCTATATAAAATAGTCTAATTCGCATCTATTTCGAAAAATCCGTACCAGCGATATCACTGTGTATTTTCTGCTTGTGAATATAGTTCACAAGTTTAGTATATATCATCTCATGCCAGACCTCTACATTCTGCTCCCAATGAATCTCGGAGGCTGATAAAGGGTTCTTTCAGGCATTTTATTACATTGTTGTTCTCTACGCAGAGAAGTACTGTAAGCGTCAGCCTGCAAGGAGAGATGGAGCGGTACGCCACAGATCCCACACACTATTACTGAAGGGAGGTGTAAGCAAAGTTTCCTGTGAACTTGTAATGCAGCTTGAAACTTCCTTTCAGATTAAAACCAGTTATAATTGGTTATCTTTATGACAGAGGGTAAAAACATGTCTTGGGGCTGTATAAAATTTTCTCGGTGAAATTGACACATTACATGGTATGAAACGTCGCCGGCGTAAAAGAAATGCAGTGGAAGGATAATCACGCTGCCAGAGCCCCAGCAGACGGCGTTGATATTCCTTGTAAATGTGACAGCGGTACTTTTTCCCAGGTCTGCACCGGACACCAGCAGCAAAATCTAAGAAATTCGGTGCAACCAGTCATGGCCTTATCAGTAAACACAAGATCTTGTTTCAGGGGACACAGATTCTAGTCCGCGCTTCGGATTACTGGAAGTCGGTCATCAAAGAAGCCGTGAAAGTTTTAATGCATGTCAACAACTATAAAAGTGAAACGATCTATGCACTGCCAATGGAAGTGCGTGGCCTCGGACTTTCAGAACCGCACGAATGTGCGCTTTGGATATAAATCGCTTATCCTAAAAACATTGTTATGAGCCACTCGTATGCAAAACTACGCATCTTACCACGAGATTCATTTAAATTATCACCTTTTCAATGTCAAAGAGAGGAACTTGGTAAAGCGAAGAAACAAAATATGGATGTAATAGGACAAAAGTGCGGTGGCTTATTGCCTTATTTCCCTCTGCTTAAAATAATTACGCTATCTATCCGATAATATTGCTCAGCTATCCAGTCTTTAAAATGCAGGTGTGGGATTTTAATGAAGTGGTGAAAGCAAAGTGAAACAGAACAATATGCAACATTCAAGCAGTCCAGTATTGTCGTTTGAAAATGTAATTAGTGTGGCGTTTGATACTGGACTGCTTGACTGCAGCAGTGAGGTTGAATGTAAAAAAGGGGCTTTTGTTGAGATCTGTATATTGTTCTGTCCCACTTTCCTTTGACCATTTCACCGAAGTCGTACGCACGAACTTTGAATAACTATGCAGCATCAAATCAGCACAAAAAGTCCGTTTTTCAGATGGCGATCTTCTACATCTACATCTACATTTATACTTCGCAAGCCACCCAACAGTGTGTGGCGGAGGGCACTTTACGTGCCACTGTCTTTACCTCCCTTTCCTGTTCCAGTCGCGTATGTTTCGCGAGAAGAACGACTGCCGGAAAGCCTCTGTGCGCACTCGAATCTCTCTAATTTTACATTCGTGATCTCCTCGAGTAGTATAAGTAGGGGGAAGCAATATATTCGATATCTCATCGACAAAACGCACCCTCTCGAAACCTGGACAGCAAGTTACACCGCGACGCAGAGCGCCTCTCTTGCAAAGTTTGCTAAACATCTCCGTAACGCTATCACGCTTACCAAATAACCCTGTGACGAAACGCGCCGCTCTTCTTTGGATCTTCTCTATCTTCTCTGTCAACCCGACCTGGTACGGATCCCACACTGATCAGCAATACTCAAGTATAGGTCGAACGAGTGTTTTGTAAGCCACCTCCTTTGTTGATGGACTATATTTTCTAAGGACTCTCCCAATGAATCTCAACCTGGCAACCGCCTCACCAACAATTAATATTTTATGATCATTCCACTTCAAATCGTTCCGCACGCATACTCCTAGATATTTTACAGAAGTAACTGCTACCATTGTTTGTTCCGCTATCATATAATCATACAATAAAGAATCCTTCTTTCTATGTATTCGCAATACATTACATTTGTCTATGTTAAGGGTCAGTTGCCACTCCCTGCACCGAGTGCCTATCCGCTGCAAATCTTCCTGCATTTCGCTGCAATTTTCTAATGCTGTTGGGCCGGCCGAAGTGGCCGTGCGGTTAAAGGCGCTGCAGTCTGGAACCGCAAGACCGCTACGGTCGCAGGTTCGAATCCTGCCTCGGGCATGGATGTTTGTGATGTCCTTAGGTTAGTTAGGTTTAACTAGTTCTAAGTTCTAGGGGACTAATGACCTCAGCAGTTGAGTCCCATGGTGCTCAGAGCCATTTGAGCCATTTGAGTCTAATGCTGCAACTTCACTGTATACTACAGCATCATCCGCCAAAAGTCGCATGGAACTTCCGACACTATCTACTAGGTCATTTATACATATTGTGAAAAGCAATGGTCCCGTAACACTCCCCTGTGGCACGCCAGAGGTTACTTTAACGTCTGTAGACGTCTCTCCATTGAGAACAAGATGCTGTGTTCTGTTTGCTAAGAATCTCCAATCCAGCCACACAGCTGGTCTGATATTCCGTAGGCTCTTACTTTGTTTATCAGGCGACAGTGCGGAACTGTGTCGAATGCCTTCCGGAAGTCAAGGAAAATGGCATCTACCTGGGAGCCTGTATCTAATATTTTCTGGATCTCATGAACAAATAAAGCGAGTTGGGTCTCACACGATCGCTGTTTCCGGAGTCCATGTTGATTCCTACAGAGTAGATTCTGGGTTTCCAGAAATGACACGATACTCGAGCAAAAAACATGTTCTAAAATTCTACAACAGATCTATGTCAGAGGTAAAGGCCTATAGTTTTGCGCATCTGCTCGACGACCCTTAACTTTAACTTACGTTAAAGAGGGAAATATAGCAAGAAATCACGAGACTGATATCCTCGTATGTATGTTTTTGGAACTATTACATTGATACTTTGTCTCTTCGCATTACCAAAGTTCACCTCTTAGACCCGAAATAGATGATCATTCAAATGGCTCAGAGCGCTGTTTTCAGGATGAAGATTTGCGCGACGTCCGGAGGTATCGAAGTGGCTTACTTCCCTTGTCAGTAATGCATGGGAGGAGAGCTAGATATAGGGAGGTTACAAAGGAGTGTGTTCTGTCACAGTCGTAACAAAGATGCTGTGGAGTTGTATCATCTTCAGCACTGACCTACTCTCCTTCTGCGGGAGCTAACAATACATCAGTTACATATGTTGACTTCAGCTCAATAAAGAGCACAAACACACGAATAGCATTTTAGTATGCTTCACATCAGACACTTGTATGTACTTTCCTTGACAGTTGCACTTCATTTTCCTAGAGTCTCCGGTGCAAAACGAGGAGTTCCATTTTCCTTCCCTACCTCTGGCGCTCAATTTCACTCAGCATCACAGTGTCACTCCCGGCTGTTTGGAAGATATGGAAACCCACATAAACGACGCTATACTCGGGTACCATCAGCTCTTTATCTTATTTGTAAGCATTATCTAGGCCTTATTCTAGTTTAAGGAGATCTGAAATACAGTGAAACTAGTGAAAATACTCAGTCCTTGTATGTTTTTTCACAATCATCCGTGACGAATTAGTGTCGCTGATTATTATGTTGGTGCCGGCCGGTGTGACCGTGCGGTTAAAGGCGCTTCAGTCTGGAACCGCGTGACCGCTACGGTCGCAGGTTCGAATCCTGCCTCGGGCATGGATGTGTGTGATGTCCTTAGGTTAGTTAGTTCTAAGTTCTAGGCGACTGATGACATCAGAAGTTAAGTCGCATAGCGCTCAGAGCCATTATTATGTTGGCGATTCATTTATGACTGTAAACATGTACAGGTACACGATTGCTTTGCAATTCTCAATTAAGTGATCGATAGAGGGTGCGTAAAACTACTGTCACATATTTCTCCAGCATTATACTTTCTTAGGACTTGGGAAAAATTAACACCTACATCTTTCCGTGAGAGCTCTGAATTCTCTCATTTTATCACGATGTTTATTTGTATGTGGATCGGAGACAAAAAAAATACTTTAGCACTCGTAAAAAAACAGTTGCCGATTGATATTTCGTGAAAAGATACCGCCGTAACAAAAATGTCTTTGTTTTAATGATTGGAACCCCCAATTCGCCATAATATCCATGACACTGTCTACTCTATTTGGCGGTAGTACAAAACGTGCTGGCCTTCTTTGAAACGTTTCGAGGTCCTCTGTCAGTCCTATCTAGTAAGGCAACCGTAACGCCCAAAAGTTCTCCTTAAGAGGAAGGACAAGTATAGTGTAGACAGTCTCTTAGTGGATTTGTTGCGGTTAATAAGTGTTCTACCAATAAAATGCAGAGTGTGATTCACATTCCGCATAACATTTTGATCTGGTGATACCAATAAAAGTTGTTCACAGTTGCAGACCCTAAGTATTTAGCTGGAACGACGAATTTTAAATTTGTGTGCTTTGTCGCGCAACCGGAATCTAAAATGGTCAGATTGTCTCCTAGTCGTATTGTTTCATAACCCTTTTGTATGGATTGAGAACAGCAGAGGGCTAATAACTGTTCTTTAGACAACTCCAGACGTAACTTCTATGAAACTAAATGACTTTCAGATAGGGAATCACGAATCCTCTAACGCAAAAAAATTTCCGAACTATTACATTGTCGTCGAATGAATACGAAACTACCAAAGTTTCGCCCAATTTCCAAAGGACATCTACAAGGGGGTTGTACATTCAGTGACGGTTCAATCTGCACCCGTGCTCGATCATTCAGTAGTGAGTCTTCATATGAACTGCCAAATAGCTCTGAGTCTTTTGATGAGTGTGAATTCATTTATGCATACTGGTAAGATTAGTTGCTCTAATCCTTTCTGCGGAACGTTTGCTGTCCAGTGAAACGCACTGGATTGTATCTGTCAGAAATGACTGCACATATCAGTAGATGCTTCGCTATCGGTCAAAAGCCGTTTGGTAAACCACTGTTTATCATGTGAAATGTCGTGTGAAATGATTATCAGAGACAATTAGCCTAACAGAAATGTCGACTTACTAAAATATTCTAGACTATTACATCGTGGTCGTGTGTATATGTTGGAAAAACTAAACGATTCGTCTCCATCTTCGGAGGACATCTTCAAGAGGAAACTTCTATGAAGGTCCGATTTACGCTGTGGTTCGTTCAGCCAGTAGTGACCAGCGTCTGAATTGTCACAGAGGGTCAATGGATCAGTGGTCAATGGATCACTGGCAAATAGCCGGGAATCTTTTAACAAGTGTGAATTCATTGCCGGCCCCTGTGGCCGAGCGGTTCTAGGCGCTTCAGTCCGGAACCGCGCTGCTGCTACGGTCGCAGGTTCGAATCCTGCCTCGGGCATTGATGTGTGTTATGTCCTTAGGTTAGTTAGGTTTAAGTAGTTCTAAGTCTAGGGGACTGATGACTTCAGATGTTAAGTTCCATAGTGCTTGGAGCCTTTGAACCATTTTGTGAATTCATTTGTGCATAGTGAGAAGATTAGCGAGTCTAATGCTTTCTGTGGAACGTTTGCTGTCCAATGCAACGAACTGGATTGTATCAGTCAAAAACTGTTACACATGTGAGTAGACGGTTCGTTATAGGACTAAAGCCGTTTGCTAAGGAACTGCTTTGTATGTGAAATGTCGCATGAACTGAATGTTAGAGACTAGTAGCGTCACGAAAAATATGCTTATTGAACCCAACACGAGGGCGTGATTTTTTGCAAATACGCTGTGCCGGTGCCTTCGCACTCGGTGGTCCGCGCGGTAGCTGGTGGCTGTTGGATGAGCAGCAGAGTGTACAGGTAGGAGAGGCGGGGGGCCCGGCCGCCGCGACAACTATAGCGCCGAGAGGATGACAGCGCAGATTTATTGCTATACATACACTGCCGGCATTTGCATGAGGACGGGCGCGGGCCCGGGGAGCGGGAAAAAGCAACAGGCGCCCGCTGCCTGCCTGCCTGCCTGCCTGAACGCGGGTCCCAGACAGCCACCGGCTGTCTCTGCCGCCGCCAGCATTCATCACCTCCGTCTGCGACGACACGAGCAAAAAGCTACCAATGTCCTTGATAACTGTACAGAATTTCCGAGTCAGGAAAGCAAAGTGAAACGTTTATTCGCAGACAAATCCGACGTAATTGACATCTGCAATAAAGTAAGCTGCGAACGGAGGACGTCAGAGATTTATTAACAAGGTGCTAAGAAACTTTCAAGCAAAACAGTAAGTCCAGGGTATAAATATCTACTCTGACACACATTACTAACAAGGTGCTAGGAAACTTTCAAGCAAAACAGTAAGTCCAGGGTATAAATATCTACTCTGACACACAAATCAATCCTGCATTTAAAAATTTTTTCGCCGACAAGCTATGTGTTTCTTTACTAAAACAAGTAAATACTGACAGGTTTCAGATGGATTATATAATGGTAAGACAGAGATTTAGGAACCAGGTTTTAAATTGTAAGACATTTCCAGGGGCAGATGTGGACTCTGACCACAATCTATTGGTTATCAACTCTAGATTAAAACTGAAGAAACTGCAAAAAGGTGGGAATTTAAGGAGATTGGACCTTGATAAACTGACTAAACCAGAGGTTGTACAGAGTTTCAGGGAGAGCATAAGGGAACAATTGACTGCAGTGGGGGGAAAGAAAGACAGTAGAAGAAGAATGGGTAGCTTTGAGGTATGAAGTAGTGAAGGCAGCAAAGGATCAAGTAGGTAAAAAGACGAGGGCTAGTAGAAATCCTTGGTTAACAGAAGAAATATTGAATTTAATTGATGAAAGGAGAAAATATAAAAATGCAGTAAATGAAGCAGGCAAAAAGGAATACAAACGTCTCAAAAATGAGATTGACAGGAAGTGCAAAATGGCTAAGCAGGGATGGCTAGAGGACAAATGTAAGGATGTAGAGGCTTATCTCACTAGGGGTAAGATTGCCTACAGGAAAATTAAAGAGACCTTTGGAGATAAGAGAACCACTTGTATGAATATCAAGAGCTCAGATGGAAACCCAGTTCTAAGCAAAGAAGGGAAAGCAGAAAGGTGGAAGGAGTATATAGAGGGTCTATACAAGGGTGATGTACTTGAGGACAATATTATGGAAATGGAAGAGGATGTAGATGAAGATGAAATGGGAGATACGATACTGCGTGAAGAGTTTGACAGAGCACTGAAAGACCTGAGTCGAAACAAGGCCCCCGGAGTAGACAACATTCCATTAGAACTACTGACGGCCTTGGGAGAGCCAGTCCTGACAAAACTCTACCATCTGGTGAGCAAGATGTATGAAACAGGCGAAATACGCTCAGACTTCAAGAAGAATATAATAATTCCAATCCCAAAGAAAGCAGGTGTTGAAAGGTGTGAAAATTACCGAACAATCAGTTTAATAAGTCACAGCTGCAAAATACTAACGCGAATTCTTTACAGACGAATGGAAAACCTAGTAGAAGCCGACCTCGGGGAAGATCAGTTTGGATTCCGTAGAAATGTTGGAACACGTGAGGCAATACTGACCCTACGACTTATCTTAGAAGAAAGATTAAGGAAAGGCAAACCTACGTTTCTAGCATTTGTAGACTTAGAGAAAGCTTTTGACAATGTTGACTGGAATACTCTCTTTCAAATTCTGAAGGTGGCAGGGGTAAAATACAGGGAGCGAAAGGCTATTTACAGTTTGTACAGAAACCAGATAGCAGTTATAAGAGTCGAGGGGCATGAAAGGGAAGCAGTGGTTGGGAAGGGAGTGAGACAGGCTTGTAGCCTCTCCCCGATGTTATTCAATCTGTATATTGAGCAAGCAGTGAAGAAAACAAAAGAAAAATTCGGAGTAGGTATTAAAATCCATGGAGAAGAAATAAAAACTTTGAGGTTCGCCGATGACATTGTAATTCTGTCAGAGACAGCAAAGGACTTGGAAGAGCAGTTGAACGGAATGGATAGGGTCTTGAAAGGAGGATATAAGATGAACATCAACAAAAGCAAAACGACGATAATGGAATGTAGTCGAATTAAGTCGGGTGATGCTGAGGGAATTAGATTAGGAAATGAGACACTTAAAGTAGTAAAGGAGTTTTGCTATTTGGGGAGCAAAATAACTGATGATGGTCGAAGCAGGGAAGATATGAAATGTAGACTGGCAATGGCTAGGAAAGCGTTTCTGAAGAAGAGAAATTTGTTAACATCGAGTATAGATTTAAGTGTCAGGAAGTCATTTCTGAAAGTATTTGTATGGAGTGTAGCCATGTATGGAAGTGAAACACGGACGATAAATAGTTTAGACAAGAAGAGAATAAAAGCTTTTGAAATGTGGTGCTACAGAAGAATGCTGAAGATTAGATGGGTAGATCACATATGCAATGAGGAGGTATTGTATAGAATTGGAGAGAAGTTTGTGGCACAACTTGACTAGAAGAAGGGATCGGATGGTAGGACATGTTCTGAGGCATCAAGGGATTGCCAATTTAGTATTGGAGGGCAGCGTGGAGGGTAAAAATCGTAGAGGGAGACCAAGAGATGAATACACTAAACAGATTCAGAAGGATGTAGGTTGCAGTAGGTACTGGGAGATGAAGAAGCTTGCACAGGATAGAGTAGCATGGAGAGCTGCATCAAACCAGTCTCAGGACTGAAGACCACAACAACAACAACTAAAACAAAACGAAAAACTGGGAAGTTTCCTCCCAGTGAAAAGCTGGTCAGCAGGCTGTTAGTCCTACACTGCTTCTTACCCCATTCTTGCACCATTGTACATGTCCTGACTGAGACTCCTTATGTTGCCTGGTAATATCAGTTTTTTAATTTTTTTTTCACTCTGATTCAAAACATTCGTCGCACATTGCCAGAGCGACTAACGACTGTCAACTTTACTTCTCCGTGTGACTCGCAAATATAAGAATATTTGCTCAGAAACACGCTTTTATAACTGACTATTTATTTTAGTCAGAGTTACGATTTAACTTACACCAACACTGGTTTATCTTCAGGTCTATACAGCTTAGTGTATAAAATGGCTCTGAGCACTATGGGACTTAACTTCTGAGGTCATCAGTCCCCTACAACTTAGAACTACTTAAACCTAACTAACCTAAGGACATCACACACATCCATGCCCCAGGCAGGATTCGAACCTGCGACCGCAGCGGTCGCGCGGTTCCAGACTGTAGCGCCTAGAACCGCTCGGCCACTCCGGCCGACTTGGAGTGTATCGTTGCCTCAAAATTGCAATGTTGAAGAAGCCACACACGACAATTTAGTGAACATGTCACACTATAGCTATGTTGGAAAGATCTGAAGATGTCCGATAACGGCCGGAACCGGTAATCTCCTACCTTAAATTGCAACCGTGACACAAATAAATAATCATTCAGGAAATTCATTTCTTTTATTGGTGCGAAGAGTTCTGCTCAATTTCTCTCTCCCTGGTAAACAACAGAGGGGCTACATTAATGCTATTAAGGGGCTCCGGAAAGGCTCAAAATCATGAAAAGTTCAATTTTTACTTTTTTGCGTTTTCTGAAGCTGCAGACTATTACCTTTTAATAGATATATAATTTATTCAATTCCGAAGACTACAACTATTTTTAAATTTTTTTTTGAAATGTGTTCTACATGGGCGTGACCCACTGTGGCGCTGTTAAACTGCTGTCAAATGGTGTTATTATTAACGTCCGTGTTCATCACGTACATTTTAGTGATGTGAGATAAAGTATGTGTTGTGGCTAACCTGTGATGGTTCAATATATATCGCTGGTGTGATGGTCGATTGTTTCATGTTTATTTACTCTGTCGTTATCTCGAAAATATTCGTAATTAATTCTGTTTCTTGAGTCTCTGTTTTGTTGAAGTATAATAATGAGTAAAAGTAAAGTTATTAGAAATTACAAATCGAAAGTGTCGACGAAATGAAGAAGGCTGTTTGGGCTCTTTTTTCATACTTCTTCAACCGATGAAAATCCCCAACATAGCTTGTGTCCCAAAGAAGAAGACAGTTGGTGTAAATATAACAAAGGATTGCTAACTGGTGAAGTGTACACTCATAAGCATAGTGTGCCTCATGCAATAATGGAGGTGATAAAACCTATTTTCAGAAACTTAGCAGCACCTGAACTGTTGAAAAAGTGTATTCACGGAAAAACTCAAAACCCCAATGAAAGTGTAAATAGTGTTATATGGTCGAGAATCCCCAAGACTGTATTTGTTGGAATAGAAACACTTCACTTTGGTGTGTATGATGCTGTTGCGACTTTCAATGATGGCAACATTGTAAGGTGCAAGGTATTTAGAAATATGGGAATGAAGATAGGTTCTAACATGGTACGAGCGATGCTTGCTTTAGACAAGGAACGCCTTCGGGCTGCAGACAGGGCTGTAAAGAGTCTAGAAATACAAGCAAGAGCAAACAGGAGGAGGAACAAGAGGAAGCTGGAGGAGGAGTTTGCAGAGGATGAAGATAATCCATCCTATGGACCTGGAATGCACTAAAAAGTTAATCCAATCTTTGTCGCTCGATTCCCAAAACTTTTATTTTCTCATACTAATTACATGTTTTCTAAGGATCTTCCAAACATATTTTTTTCAAACTTTCAGTAAATGTTACACAGTACCTTCTGCATAATTTAATACTGCCTTTTTCCAAAAAACTGTATATTTTTGAATATATACATAAAAAATTGCAAAAGAGTGTTGTGAATTTTCATTACAATTGAAAAAAAATCATCTTTAATAACTGAACTAAAATTTTGTAAAATCCCTGTGTTAAGTTGTAGCCCATATTCCAATAAACAATCTGTAAAAAGTTCAACTTCCTACCCCAAATACTTTGTGAGGAAAGATGTAATTTATAAGCGTTATTTTAACATTGCAAGTATAGGGCGTTGCGGAGCCCCTTAATGCTGCTCGCTCACCAGTAATTAATACTCACTATCGATGATTTCTGACGTTGCTCGTCTTTGATGAGTCAGTTACAATCTTTGGTGAGTTACAATCTTTGATGAAACTCCCTACAGGTGTAGTATCTGCCCTTACAAAACTCTCTTCTTATTCCAGAAGTTCTTCAACCATGTGACAAGTATCATGAGGGACTCTTCGCTAATGTTAGTTAGGTCATCTTCCGAACCGCCACACCCAGTAATTCCATCATTGACAAACAGAGGTATGCATTTTAAGTTATTTATGTTCAGTAGTAGAAGAACTGAACCAATCATAGAACACCAGGTACGCTGAAATAACCTGTCGTCACCTAAATGTCGTCTGAGGCCAAAAATTTCAATTTCGGGGTATTGTATCGAGAAGGTAGTAGGTGGCCAAGCCAAAGGCATAGAGAAGTTAGTATGTCTAGATATATGTAAATTTAGCTATAAACGTAGTCGCTAGATAGCCTAAGTTCTATGTGCAGAGTTGTTGACAAGGTAGTGTTACCTTTTCTGTGCCTCGCCAACTGAGAGTGTTTACACGTGTTGATAACAAGTAGTGGTGTTTGTTGCGATACAGAACTGTGTTTATACATCAGTATACTGCCAAAACCTCCTCTATTTAGAATGGTAAATTAAAATTACTAACCTTTAGCTGATGGTTCACTATTTCATGTGAGTCTAACCGAACTCGCTTATACACAACATTCTTTCCTAGGGAAAAAGTAAGTGGCTTTATGTCTCGCGAATTCATTTAAGAGAGTACAATTCGTAAGGAATTTTGTAAACAGACAGCTGATGTACAAAGAAATATCTGATGGGTTTAACCGACACTGTGAATATTCACAGAAGGCTTGATCCAAAAATACGATGATAGAGCATTAACTAGGAGCAAAGTTCCTGTCCCGTATCGCTTAACCGCCGACAGTGACCGTGTGCAACTTTGTAGTAGATATTTTAAAAATACGTTGCGGCTACGTTGAACTTCCTCGATGAGAATATAACGCATTTTACCGCAAAATTTGTGTGTAAAATACAAATCGTAGTAATCCTGAGTGGATAGGATATATATGAGAGGAGAAAGAGAGAGAGAGATACAGTGGGATATCATGGGCAAATATTTTCGTTATTTCAAATGTAATATGTAATACAAAGGATGAGTGTATGCCTTCCATTCCAAGCAGTATCTGTAACAATCTGTTAGGAAACTGACTCATAAATTTCCTTTTTGATTCCCCTGAAAAGTTCTCTTTTTGGCAGTTACTACCTTTACCATGTCGATGTGTTATTTGATGCCAGACTGTTGGCTATGCTATCGATTAGACGCGTGTTTTAGTCACGTGGAATTTACAGCGAAATTGTACGCGTTGAACTAGATCAGTAGTTTAAAATGTGCGCCGGTGCTACAAAGAAGAAACAAGGTGTCGCTATAAAAGTGCGTGACACGGCATTCTGTCGCGTCGCAGAGCTGCGGCCGACACAGGGGAGCCCCAGAGACACCTCATTTCATTACCCTCGCCAGCGCCAGAGCGCGCTATCAGCTCTGCGTCCCTCCCGGCGAGCATACATGTCACATGACTCTGCCCCGTCATCCGGAAAAACCAATTCCCAAAGCGAAACACGCCGCAACTCCGTGTTATGCCGGCTGAGTGCGCAGATGGGGCGCGAGATAGGCTCTACCGCTTTGGCGGCCCGCATCTGCACCAGTACACACACACACACGCGCGCGTATAACGCAGACGGCGCACGAGATACCGCGACAAAAAAGCTCGGAGCGGGCCCCAGGCGAATAACTGGAGTGCACGCAGGCGCAGGAGGGCTGGGTGCGCCCATTGAGGGCCCCCGGCACAGCCCTTTGTGCCCTGCGAGGGCAGCTCGCCTCTGGAAATTGGGCTCTGTTGCGGCCTCGCGTTCCTGCGTGCTGGGTGACACCTCTCGTATATGTGTTACAGGTATCCGGGAACCGCCGGGACCTCTTAACGTCACAGCCCGGCCCGTACGTCCGATGATACACTCGAGTATTTACGAACATGTTGAGGAGATCCCTTCTTCTTACGCATAACTTTATTCTGGGATGTAAACGGGGTCATCTTGTACAATGTACCAACCTTTCTGTCAATATTGGAAGTCGCCTTCGTGCTACTGTAGTATGTACACTACTGGCCATTAAAATTGCTACACCACGAAGATGACGTGCTACAGACGCGAAATTTAACCGACAGGAAGAAGATGCTGTGATATGCAAATGATTATCTTTTCAGAGCATTCACACAAGGTTGGCGCATGTGGTGACACCTACAACGTGCTGACATGAGGAAAGTTTCCAACCGATTTCTCATACACAAACAGCAGTTCACCGGCGTTGCCGGAAACGTTGTTTTGGTGCCTCGTATAAGGAGGAGAAATGCGTACCATCACGTTTCCGATTTTCATAAAGGTCGGATTGTAGCCTATCGCGATTGCGGTTTATCGTATCGCGACATTGCTGCTCGCGTTGGTCTAGATCCAATCACTGTTAGCAGAATATGGAATCGGTGGGTTCAGGAGCGTAATACGGAACGCCGTGTTGGATCCCAACGGCCTCGTATCACTAGCAGTCGAGATGACAGGCATCTTATCCGCATGGCTGTAATGGATCGTGCAGCCACATCTCGATCCCTGAGTCAACAGATGGGGACGTTTACAAGACAACAACCATCTGCTCGAACAGTTCGACGACGTTAGCAGGAGCATGGACTATCAGCTCGGAGACCGTGACTGCGGTTACCCTTGAAGCTGCATCACAGACAGGAGCGCCTGCGATGGTGTACTCAACGACGAACCTGGGTGCACGAATGGCAAAACGTCATTTTTTCGGATGAATCCAGGTTCTGTTTACAGCATCATCATGGTCGCATCCTTCTTTGGCGACATCACGGTGAACGCACATTGCAAGCGTGTATTCGTCATCGCCATACTGGCGTATCACCCGGCGTGATGGTATGGGGTGTCATTGGTTATGCGTCTCGGTCACCTCTTGTTCGCATTGACGACACTTTGAACAGTGGACGTTACATTTCAGATGTGTTACGACTCGTGGGTCTACCCTTCATTCGACCCCTACGAAACCCTACAGTTCAGCAGGATACTGCACGACCGCATGTTGCTGGTCCTGTACGGGCCTTTCTGGATACAGAAAATGTTCGACTGCTGCCCTAGCCAGGATATTCTCCAGATCACTCACCGATTGAAAACGTCTGGTCAAAGGTGGCCGAGCAACTGGATCGTCACAATACCCCAGTCACTACTATTGATGAATTGTGGTATCATGTTGAAGCTGCATGTGCAGCTGTACCTGTACACGCCATCCAAGCTCTCTTTGACTCAATGCCCAGGCGTATCAAGGCCGTTGTTACGGCCAGAGGTGGTTGTTCTGGGTACTGATTTCTCAGGATCTATGCACCCAAATTGCGTGAAAATGTAATCACATGCCGCCCGATGTGGCCGAGTGGTTCTAGGTGCGTCATTCTGGAACCGGGCATGGATGTGTGTGAGGTCCTTAGATTAGTTAGGTTTAAGTAGTTCTAAGTTCTAGGGGACTGATGACTTCAGATGTTAAGTCCCATAGTGTTTAGAGCCTTTCGTAATCACATGTCAGTTCTAGTAAAATATATTTGTTTAATTAATACCCGTTTATTATCTGCATTTCTTCTTGGTGTAGCAATTTTAATGGCCAGTAGAGTACGTCGCTGTGTTGATTCAGCCAATAACGATAACAAGAAGAACAAGTACGAATGCGTACCAGGCTACTCACAGCTTCGAACAGTAAAAAAAAAATTTTTCGAGTCAGTGTTACATGAAGTACGTGGTAATTACCATTAGATGAGGAAGAATTATCTAGTTACACTGCTCTTCACCAAAATCTTGCAACTCCAGCTGCACACGGAGACCCAAGCAAACGAGCTTCTGTGCAAGTCCAGGTTAAAAAAAATGGCTCTGAGCACTATGGGACTCAACTGCTGAGGTCATAAGTCCCCTAGAACTTAAAACTACGTAAACCTAACTAACCTAAGGACAACACACACATCCATGCCCGAGGCAGGATTCGAACCTGCGACCGTAGCGGTCACGCGGTTCCAGACTGTAGCGCCTAGAAACGCACGGCCACTCCGGCCGGCCAACAAGTCCAGGGAGTAGTTAACAATCCAGTAGGTGTTCCCACGCCTGTGCTTCTCAGCATTCACAGTTGGTGCTATCTAAGGTCCAGAAATCCACAACTGTTTCCGTGATATATCTGCCGCTGTTTGCAATGGTGGATTCGAGGGCACTACTTCTGGACCTCAACCATGGTGCCGGTTGGACGTACTAGTGTAATGGATGGCTTTCCTGATGAGTCTGATTTATTCTTTCCGCATTCGGAGTTGCTTCACGATGAATATTTGGTGGTGCTACGCCTGGGAGCTGTGTTGTTTTAGAAGTGGCATACGCTTCAGATAACCTGTCATAAGACTGTGTTTCGTTTAGTACCTTTGCAACTATGCATATATTGGTAGATTTGTAGCAGACTGGGCACGCATAATCTGTAGCACTTTAAATTATTGCCATCTGTCGTTTCGACAATTTGTGGTCGAGACTCGCACGTGCTATCACTGATCTTGCGGAGGATATTACTTCTAGCTTTCACTTTCACTCTCGTACTCTCGCCGTGCGGCCTGTACGTTAGCAGACGATTCAGAGTGACTCCAAGTAATTTTGGGAGAGCCGTATTTACTAATTGTTTTCCTTGCCATATGATTTTAAGTTTGCGACGTGCCTGATGGTGCTTAAGATGAAACGTATATAGCTGAAAATGGGTTGTGTGTTATCAAGTGTTTGCGATGATCATGAAATAGGCTCCTCTTTATCAGTCCTTTTCTTTGGAGACGTAGCATCAGGTAATCATCTTCTGGTTTATGGAGAGTAGCGTACGGGTATGGGGGTAAAAGCTGTGGAGGGAGGCCGAGAGAGAATACAGTAAGCAGTTTCAAATGGATGTAAGAGGCTTGCTCAGGAGTGACTAGAGTACAGTACTGCATCAAACCAGTTGGCGGAATGAAGACAGCAATAACAACTACAACAACAACGTTCTTGCGGGTTCGTATACACTATGCCACCGAATGGCATCTACTGACTTTGAGGGGTTTTTGACGTTGTCTTGAGAAACAAATTGCGGATAGTTAGCCTCGTTCGGAAACGTCATTCAGGGAGGCTAAAGAGCGTAGAAAATTCAAGGGCTAACGTCAGCCGCTGGGGCATTTCTTAGAGGCAAACGTAAGTTTGTACGCTGTCGGTCCGAAAGCGGAACTTTTCCTTATGGGCCTGATAGCTTGCGGGATGTTACGTCCTGCCGCAGGTGTCCACCTGTCACAACTTTAAGGAACATACAATCACTTGTTTATTGCCCAAAGAGCGGCCTAGCGACAGACATTAGCTCCCGTAAATTTGATACTCGGTGGTCTCATTGGATTACGCTTCAGACTCGGGTCCCTACGCCCACTTCGTTCCTTAAAACATCCTATTTAATGTATTCAGCCTTAACTGTATCGTTCTGTTACACACTACTTCCATAAAAATGAACTGCAGTTCCGTTGTGTCGTAACTACATGTCCTGAATAAAGTAGGAATAACATTTACTGCATCCTAAATATTAATACAGCCTTAATGTTAATGACTTCGATACACATATAGACATTGCCATTTGGCAGGTAAAAATGCAGTTTGAAGGAACTTTGAGACTGTTTTTCTGAAATTTCGACTTATCGCTCTGTGACCGGTATCACGCCCACTGTAGACTCTAACGAAACGATCAGTTCTTCTTTGAATATCGTGCAATTCTCTCGTTAATCCAACTTCCTTAAGGATTCCAGACCATAGAATAATACTCAAGCAGTGTTCGAACAACGATGTGATCTCTTTCCTGAGTCGATCACACATTCTTAGAATTCCTAGCCCGCATCTCGTGGTCGTGCGGTAGCGTTCTGGCTTCCCACGCGCGGGTTCCCGGGTTCGATTCCCGGCGGGGTCAGGGATTTTCTCTGCCTCGTGATGGCTGGGTGTTGTGTTCTGTCCTTAGGTTAGTTAGGTTTAAGTAGTTCTAAGTTCTAGGGGACTGATGACCATAGATGTTAAGTCCCATAGTGCTCAGAGCCATTTTTTAGAATTCCTATTATAACCCCATCTGGTATCCATGTTGCACTTCCATGTTTTTTTCTTTTCTTTTTTTTTTACGTCATCTAGTCACTTTTGAAGTTTTCTTGCTCTATTGATGTCTCTTACAAGCTTAATAAATAACGACACGGTCACAAAGCCAGAAACGCTTCACTGAAGATAACATGCGCCGCGAAGGTCTACGCTCGCACACTGTTAACCTTAATCTCGTACAACACGACAGCTGTAATCTGTAATCATGGTGGCCTACGATTTCCTAGATGCGCGTACGTTAATTATATCGAACATGGCTTAACAGCTAGCTGCTAACGTTAATGGGTCGTAAAAAGTTATCCTTCGGAACACTCGCTGCATAAGTTGAGTGTTACATGAAGTAGTTAAATTTGAGTCGAAGGGCACAAATATAAATAAGTCAGTTGCAAAACAACATCGTAGTCTACTGCGTCTGTGTCAGGAACTCTGTCTTCAGTACTTTCCATATGCTTCTTTCCTTCGTGAATGAAGCAGAGGCTTGTGTGTCTCAGTGACCTGGTGCAAGTCTTTCAATTGGAAGCCAATTCGGCATGTCCCTGAGTTGCCCCGGTAATCTAACCTACAGAGTAACGAGGCATCCGAACTACATGTCATTTTTGGCGAATCTGTACACCATGGAGAGGTGAATGCTAGGTTCAAAGACTGAAAAATTCTTGGTTCCACCGGGATTCGACCCCGCAGTCAATCGGTCTCCAGGAATGCGTTTACCGTTTCTTTATATAGTTACTTGACTTGCCATAATAAGGAGTAAATTTACTTCTAAAGTCCACTCATATATACATCGGGGACCACCACGCACGACCATTCGTGACTACTATTAAGTTGTTAAAATAGAACGTGTAAATGCGTCGAGTAGTACGTAAGGCGACGAACCGTGCAGTCGGCAGAACATGAGCGTGGTTGAACTTGAAGCCATTTTGATTATTTTTCGACCGTGACTGTCTGAACATATATGTAAAGATTTTAATTTTTTAATTACCGCTACCAGCCACAAACTTTGTCAGCTATTGTATTAGTTATTTATTTAGCGACATGTTTCGAGGGAATACCTCATCTTCAGACTGAATGGCATAACAAAAACAACTTTACAATAAGGTCATACTGATGTTACATGGTCTTTTCGTAAATGCTGCGGCCATCTTTGTTCTTCTGGCGTGGCAGTCTCGTTGTTATGCGCTGAGGTGTTTCCATTGCCGTGACTCTCTTGGTCACTGTCAAAAACTGTCACTAACATAGCAGTAACTTGGAAACACGATCACAAATACACTCCTGGAAATGGAAAAAAGAACACATTGACACCGGTGTGTCAGACCCACCATACTTGCTCCGGACACTGCGAGAGGGCTGTACAAGCAATGATCACACGCACGGCACAGCGGACACACCAGAAACCGCGGTGTTGGCCGTCGAATGGCGCTAGCTGCGCAGCATTTGTGCACCGCCGCCGTCAGTGTCAGCCAGTTTGCCGTGGCATACGGAGCTCCATCGCAGTCTTTAACACTGGTAGCATGCCTCGACAGCGTGGACGTGAACCGTATGTGCAGCTGACGGACTTTGAGCGAGGGCGTATAGTGGGCATGCGGGAGTCCGGGTGGACGTACCGCCGAATTGCTCAACACGTGGGGCGTGAGGTCTCCACAGTACATCGATGTTGTCGCCAGTGGTCGGCGGAAGGTGCACGTGCCCGTCGACCTGGGACCGGACCGCAGCGACGCACGGATGCACGCCAAGGCCGTAGGATCCTACGCAGTGCCGTAGGGGACCGCACCGCCACTTCCCAGCAAATTAGGGACACTGTTGCTCCTGGGGTATCGGCGAGGACCATTCGCAACCGTCTCCATGAAGCTGGGCTACGGTCCCGCACACCGTTAGGCCGTCTTCCGCTCACGCCCCATCGTGCAGCCCGCCTCCAGTGGTGTAGCGATAGACGTGAATGGAGGGACGAATGGAGACGTGTCGTCTTCAGCGATGAGAGTCGCTTCTGCCTTGGTGCCAATGATGGTCGTATGCGTGTTTGGCGCCGTGCAGGCGAGCGCCACAATCAGGACTGCATACGATCGAGGCACACAGGGCCAACACCCGGCATCATGGTGTGGGGAGCGATCTCCTACACTGGCCGTACACCACTGGTGATCGTCGAGGGGACACTGAATAGTGCACGGTACATCCAAACCGTCATCGAACCCATCGTTCTACCATTCCTAGACCGGCAACGGAACTTGCTGTTCCAACAGGACAATGCACGTCCGCATGTATCCCGTGCCACCCAACGTGCTCTAGAAGGTGTAAGTCAACTACCCCGGCCAGCAAGATCTCCAGATCTGTCCCCCATTGAGCATGTTTGGGACTGGATGAAGCGTCGTCTCACGCGGTCTGCACGTCCAGCACGAACGCTGGTCCAACTGAGGCGCCAGGTGGAAATGGCATGGCAAGCCGTTCCACAGGACTACATCCAGCATCTCTACGATCGTCTCCATGGGAGAATAACAGCCTGCATTGCTGCGAAAGGTGGATATACACTGTACTAGTGCCGACATTGTGCATGCTCTGTTGCCTGTGTCTATGTGCCTGTGGTTCTGTCAGTGTGATCATGTGATGTATCTGACCCCAGGAATGTGTCAATAAAGTTTCCCCTTCCTGGGACAATGAATTCATGGTGTTCTTATTTCAATTTCCAGGAGTGTAGTTCTGTAGTGCAGTGGACAAGATGGTGGTCGAAATACAGCTGGTTTCCATTTGACTATCGATTTTTCGATTTATGTGGTGTCAGATGTTTACATGTCTTCTACACGTCTTGTTATCGTATTACAGATGTAGGTTGACGAAATACATTACTAATTGAGCAACTGTTACAATATTATTGAACACATCATGATATAAACTATTTATTTTACATATTTCTAAGCTATTGCAGGCGCTAGAGTCGAACGACTGTCAGGTATCTTTTATTCTAGGAGTACTGTAGTGACATTAGAAAAGAAATGTGAATTTCTGTGCTCTGTTTAAGAAGGCTCTCAATGAAGCTTATTTATGTGAGTTGGGATGTGAGGAAGATTTATTAATGACTGCGTCTGTGTATGTTGGTTTTCTGTGTACATTGATATTTAGGGTTTGTCTGTGTTACTTATTGTCATGTTTAGAAAATTAATTTTGTTATCTTTCTCATGTTCTGTGGTGAACTGGATGTTTTTGTCTAAATTATTGAATCTGTTTAATAGAGTTTATATTTCTTCAACAGTTTCACTGTATACAATGAATGTGTCATCAACATATCTGCAGTAGTGTACTATTTCCTGGGTTATTATGTCTTTGTTGTTGAGAAGTTTATTTTCAAGGTAGTTAATGAAAATTCTGCAGATGATGACAGTTTCAATTGTCGAAAGCGGCCGTCACTAATAAATATTAATTAATGCGATCTTGGCTATAAAAAGTTTTTCCACGTTATAGATCGCTCATTCCATTTTCTCAAGATGAGAAATTTCAGTAATGCTGACCAACGCTGGGAATGTGATGAACTACAAGGTCCATGCAACTTGCTAATCTGCAGAACATGTGATGAATCGCGTGTCTTTGATAACTTGATTACAGCAAATAACATGGCTATTAAGGCTGTTACTTCCTGGAATAATTTTGGAAAACCTTTGCGGATACCATTTTCATTACCACACGACATATTGATGAACATGTTGTAATGTGTTGATTCGATTATGTTAACTAAGTGTTTTAATACTGTAAATTATTATTTTACATAATAATTTTATTGTTCATATTGTATAATGTCTTTAACAGAAATTAATAAACAGAGTGATATATGCTTGTGAAGTGGTTTTCCAGTTCATCGCTCGTAGCACCAGAACAAATCCAAATGTGGTACCATAAAGTGAATTTTTAGTCATGTTTTACATTGGTGTCGTTCACACTAAAGCATCGGATTATCCGTCTGAAAATTTCTGCTTTGACGTTTCGCAGAAAATCTAGCGAAACATTCTTAAAGCTTTGCCACACTGTTTTGTCCCTATCCTTCAACATTAATTTAAACTCAGTATCTTTAAAAAGGTCCCTGCGTGGTTTACGGATAAACATCCTGCTTTCTTTTTATCAGAACTGAGCCTGAGGAACTGTCGACGTAAGCGAAGGCAGAGCCATTTACATTTAAAACTGTTACAACGTCCTTCACAAGACCGACTTTTTTATTGGCGCCAGAAGGAACCCCTTGCTTGACTCTATTAATGGTCCCAGCACAGCATTTTTCATTCCAGAAACATAACGTTTCTGTGAACTGCGTTCTTCCGAACGCAGATATCCTACTCCAACAAGAAGCAACAGTACTTGGTGTAGTCTGATTGTAGTCATAATACGACAGCAACTTAACGCCTGCAACGTACCCACTGGTATCTCGTACAGTTGATCGGGATGTTTCTCACATTTACACATATTTGATTTGTCTACAATTCCCATTAAAGCACTTAGAGAAGCGTAAAACTGGTAACAACTGAAAATCCTTACCCGGCCACAACGCTGTTTGATAACGTGATGAACACATGCAGAGAGCATGTAACCTATTACGTGACGATACTACGGAAGGAGTATTACGAAACGCTAAGGCAGCGGCAACAACTGCTTATGTGAGGAGGGGGGGGCGCAGTATTTAGTAAAAAACAATGTGATTATAGGTAAGGACTGTAATTCCAAAACTAGAGCTAACACGCGAATTTTTACGTGAGTTTCGTGATCAGTGGCACAGAGTAACAAAGTTCACCTCATTTAAATCTTTTTACATTGTTAATGAAGATATACAGAATAAGGTCTCAGGCGCGAATGATTTACCCAGATCGTTCATTTACAGTCACCGTTACTGAGCAACAATTGTGTTCAAAATTTTAAAGTTGTCAGGTGTGTTAGCGAGCAGAAGACTTTTTAAGAAACCGAACCCACTATGTTGCCCTGGACGACTAGTATTCATCAGAGACAGCGGTATCGTCAAAAGTACACCACGGAAGTGTGATAGGACCGCTCTTACTCTGTGAAGGTTAGGTGAGCTGTTCGCTGACGACGCTTTAGTCTACGGCAATTGATGTGTTTGGGCGAGTGCAGGAGGATACATGAGGACTTGCAAGTAGCAAAGTGCTCGTATGGAACGACTACGTATGAGTAGGTTCCGTCCACTTCGCTTTATAGGGTGAACTGTAGGAAGGTGTAGCTCATCTATGAAGCAGACCGCATACAGAACAATTTGTGCGAGCTATTACTGAGAACCGCTCGAGTGTTTGAGATCTGCACCATGTCTGATCGAAAGAGTTCAGTGACGTGCTGGTAGATTTGTAACCGGTAGGTTTGATCAACAAGCGAATGTTACCGCTATACGTGCTGAACTCGAATGGGCAGCCCGCAGCTCGTGGTTACGCGGTCGCGTCTTCGCTTCCCGAGCACGGGGTCCCGAGTTCGATTCCCGGTGGAGTCAGGGATTTTCTCCTGCCTCGAGAAGACTGGGTGTTTCTGCTGTCCTCATCATTTCATCATCATTCATGAAAGTGGCGAGATTGGACTGAGCAAAGGTTGGGAATTTGTACGGCCGCTGATAACCGCGCAGTTGAGCGCCCCACAAACCAAACATCATCATCTGGAGGGAAGAGGAAGAACGTCTTTTCGTGACACGCTATTGAAAAACTGAAGAGAACAGGCATTTGCGACAAAGTGCAGAACGATCTCATAGCCACCAACACGCATCACGCGTAAGAACTGCGAAGACATGATGGAAACAACAGTTTCTACGAAAGCAGATAGATCGTCAATTTTTCCTTAGTTCCGCTTACGAGTGGGACAGGAAAGGGCTTCTAAACAAACTGCGTGCCTACAGTGTATCGTCACAGTTGTGACATTGAATTCGTGATTTCCTGTCAGAAAGGACAGAGTCCAAAGTAAATGGTGTAAAGTCATCGAGTAAAACAGAAGTGATGTCTGGCGTTCCCCAAGGTAGTTTTACAGGCTCTCTGCCGTTCCCAGTCCATGCAAATGATTTAGCAGATAATCTGAGCAGCCTTCTGAGATTGTTTGCAGACAATGCTGTCATTTATCATCTGGTAAAGTCATGGGAAAGTAAAAATCAGTTGCAAAGAAATGTGGACAAGATATCGGTATGGTGTAAAAAGTGGCAATGGACCCCAAATAATGAAAAGTCTGAGGTCATCGACATGAAACTAAAAGGAATCGCACGAACCTAATGAGTGTCAAATCAAGTAAATACCTAGGGATTATAATTACGAACAACTTAAATTGTAACGATTACGCAGATAATGTCGTGGACAAACTGAATCAAAGACTGCATTTTATTGGCAGAACATTTAGAAAATGCAATAGGCTTACCAAAGAGACTCCTGCACTACGCTTTTACGTCTTCTGCTGGATTACTGCTGTACGATATGGGACCCTTACCTGATAGGATTGACGGAGGACATCGAAAAAGTTTAAAGAAGGGGACTTCGTCTTTTACTATCGCGAAACAGGAAGGAGTGTGACACATTTGATATGCGAGCTGGGATGACAGTCAATAAAACAAAAGCGTTGCGACAAGATGTTTCACGAATTTCAATTACCATATTTCTTCTCGAAATGCGTAAATATTCCGATGACTCTCATTTTGACAGAGAGAAATGGTCATCGTAATAAAATAAGAGACATCAGAGCTTGCATAAGTGTTAGCTTTTCCCGCATGTTCTTCCCGAGTAGGGCAGTGTGGAAATAGTGTGAAACTGGTACGTTGAAGCCTATGGTGATCTTTTAAGTGTGAATTTTGGAATACGTATGAAAGATGTAGTTTTAGATGATTTTCAATTGTATAAGTTCCCCTCCATGTGGTATCATTGAGAGTTCATGGTCCCTCGCCAAATTCGGCAACACATGTTTATACCACAGACGTTCGTGAGATCTCGCTGCAATCCGGAACCACGTATCGTAGGCGCTCCTGAAGACCACGTCTCCCTTTCAGCACAACAGCGCCCTCGCACCGGAAGTCAATATAGAGCCAAGCATGGAAGCTCTCTGCCCCAATTTTTGATCTCAGCTGAACTAGGACTGACGAGTGTCTCACAATTTAAGATGTACTTTTGAAAATGTGGTACATTGTATTTCAATTAATAGTGCATCGAGTGATGTCTTAACAGTCAACGACAGTCGCAAATTATGAAGCACTCCTATAGCAAAGAACTATGTCAAGTTTAGTAAATATTTTTATCATCTACGTAAATGGTGACAAAAACCTTGGGATACCTACTAATGTCGTGTTGGAACTCCTTTTGTCTCGCGCAGTGCAGTACCTCGATGCGGTATGGACTCAAGGAGTCATTGGAAGTCACCTGCAGAGATACTGGGCCATGCTGCCTCTATAGGTATCTATAGTTACGAAAGCGTTGCCAATGCGGGATGATGTGCACGAACTAACCTGTAGATTATGTCCCATTGATGTACGAGGGGATTCGTGCCGGACAATCTGGGTAGCCAAACCATTCACTCTAACTGTCCAGAATGTTCTTCAACCCAATCGCGAACAATCGTGGCCCAGTGATATGACGCATTGTCGTCCATCGGTGTTTGAGAACATGACGTTCATGAATGGCCTGAAAGGTCTCAAAGTAGTTGAACATCCAGAAGACCCAGTCCATTTCATGTAAACACAGCCCACACCAATATGGAGCCACAACCAGCTTGCACAGTACCTTGTTGATAACATGGATCCATAGATTCGTGGAGTCTGCGCTACATTCGAATCCAACCATCAGCTCTTACCAACTGAAATCGGGACCATCTGACCAGGCCACGGTTTTCCAGTCGTCTAGGGTCCAACCGATATGGCCACGAGTCCAGGAGAGGCGCTACAGGCGATACCGTGCTGTTAGCAAAGGCACTCATGAAACTTCCAGGCAGATTAAAACTGTGTGCCGGACCGAGACTCGAAATCGGGACCTTTGCCTTTCGCGGGCAAGTGCTCTACCAACTGAGCTTACCCAAGGACGACTCACGCCCCGTGCTCACAGCTTTACTTCTGCCAGTTTGGAAGGTAGGAGACGAGATACTGGCAGAAGTAAAGCTGTGAGGACGGGGCGTGAATCGTGCTTGGGTAGCTCAGTTGGTAGAGCACTTGCCCGCGAAAGGAAAAGGTCCCGAGTTCGAGCCTCGGTCCGGCACACGGTTTTAATCTGCCAGGAAGTTTCATATCAGCGCACACTCCGCTGCAGAGTGAAAATCTCATTCTGGAAACATCCCCCAGGCTGAGGCTAAGCCATGTCTCCGTAATATCCTTTCTTTCAGGAGTGCTAGTTCTGCAAGGTTCGCAGGAGAGCTTCTGTAAAGTTTGAATGTAGGAGACGAGGTACTGGCAGAAGTAAAGCTGTGAAGACGGGGCATGAGTCGTGCTTGGGTAGCTCAGTTGGTAGAGCACTTGCCCGCGAAAGACAAAGGTCCCGACTTCGAGTCTCGGTCCGGCACACACTTTTAATCTGCCAGGAAGTTTCATATCAGCGCACACTCCTCTGCAGAGTGAAAATCTCATTCTGGAAAGGCACTCATGTCGGTCGTCTGCTGCCATGGCCCATTAACGCCAAATTTTGCCGCACTGTTCTAACGCACACGTCCGTCGTACGTCCCACATTAATTTCCGCTGCTGCACTCGGTCGTTAAGTGAACGCTGTCAGCCACAGCGTTGCGACACTGTGGATCTCGGAATGTTGAATTCCCTAACGATTTCCGAAGTGGAATGTCCATGCGTCTAGCACCAACTAACATTCCGCGTTCAAATACCGTCGTGTGACCATAATCACGTCGGAACACTTTTCACATGACTCACTTGAGTACAAATGACAGCTCCACCAATGCTCTGCCCTTCTATTCCTTGTGTACGCGACACTACCGCCATCTGTATATGTGCATGTGGCCGTCACATGAAATTTGTCTGCTCAGTGCAATTCCTGTATGCCACCTTGCCAAGCAATCAAAGAACCCACCGTTATGGCCGGACGACTGTAGTTTCATCATGTCACATTACTCAACGATACACCGTGGGATGTGCATCTGGTTGGAGCTGTAGATGTAGGTATAGGTATACAGGGCGGTCCATTTATCGTGACCGGGCCAAATATCTCACGAAATAAGCGTCAAACTAAAAAACTACAAAGAACGAAACTTGTCTAGCTTGAAGGGGGAAACCCGATGCCGCTATGGTTGGCCCGCTAGATGGCGCTGCCATAGGTCAAACGGATATCAATAGCGTTTTTTTTAAATAGCAACCCCCATTTTTTATTACATATTCGCGTAGTACGTAAAGAAATATGAATGTTATAGTTGGACCACTTTTTCGCTTTGTGATAGATGGAGCTGTAATAGTCACAAACATATGGCTCACAGTTTTAGACGAACAGTTGGTAACAGGTACGTTTTTCAAATTAAAATACGGACCGTACGTACGTTTGAACATTTTATTTCGGTTGTTCCAATTTGATACATGTACCTTTGTGAACTAATCATTTCTGAGAACGCATGGTGATGACTGGGTGTTGTGTGATGTCCTTAGGTTAGTTAGGTTTAAGTAGTTCTAAGTTCTAGGGGACTGATGACCATAGATGTTAAGTCCCATAGTGCTCAGAGCCATTTTTTTGAGAACGCATGCTGTTACAGCGTGATTACCTGTAAATACCACATTAATGCAATAAATGCTCAAAATGATGTCGGGCAAACTCAATGCATTTGGCAATACGTGTAACGACATTCCACTCAACAGCGAGTAGTTCGCCTCCCGTAATGTTCGCACATGCATTGACAATACGCTGACGCATGTTGTCAGGCGTTGTCGGTGGATCACGATGACAAATATCCTTCAACTTTCCCCACAGGAAGAAATCTGGGGACGTCAGATCCGGTGAACGTGCGGGCTATGGTATGGTGCTTCTACGATCAATCTACCTGTCATGAAATATGCTATTCAATACCGCTTTCAATACGCGAGCTATGTGCCAGACATCCATCACGTTGGAAGTACACCGCCATTCTGTCATGCAGTGAAACATCTTGTAGTAACATGGGTAGAACATTACGTAGGAAATCAGCGTACATTGCACCATTTAGATTGCCATCGATAAAATGGGGGCCAATTATCCTTCCTCCCATAATAAAATGGTTCAAATGGCTCTGAGCACTATGGGACTCAACTGCTGTGGTCATAAGTCCCCTAGAACTTAGAACTACTTAAACCTAACTAACCTAAGGACAGCACACAACACCCAGCCATCACGAGGCAGAGAAAATTCCTGACCCCGCCGGGAATCGAACCCGGGAACCCGGGCGTGGGAAGCGAGAACGCTACCGCACGACCACGAGATGCGAGCCTCCCATAATATCGCACCGTACAGTAACCCGCCAAGGTCGCTGATATTCCACTTGTGCAGCCATCGTGGATTTTCCGTTGCCCAATAGTGCGTATTATGCCGGTTTACGTTACCGCTGTTGGTGAATGACGCTTCGTAGCTAAATAGAACGCGTGCAAAAAATCTGTCATCGTCCCGCAGTGTCTCTTGTGCCCAGTGGCAGAACTGCACACGACGTTCAAAGTCGTCGCCATGCAATTCCTGGTGCATAGAAATATGGTACGAGTGCAACCGATGTTGATGTACGATTCTCAACACCGACGTTTTTGAGATTCCCGATTCTCGCGCAGTTTGTCTGCTACTGATGTGCGGATTAGCCGCGACAGCAGCTAAAACACCTACTTGGGCATCATCATTTGTGGTTGACGTTTCACATGTGGCTGAACACTTCCTGTTTCTCCTTAAATAACGTAACTATCCGAGTAACGGTCCGGACACTTGGATGATGTCGCCCAGGATACCGACCAGCATACATAGCACACGCCCGTTGGGCATTTTGATCACAATAGCCATACATCAACACGATATTGACCTTTACGGCAATTGGTAAACGGCCCATTTTAACACGGGTAATATATCGCGAAGCAAATACCGTCCGCACTGTCGGAATGTTACGTGATACCACGAACTTATATGTGAGTGACTATTACAGCGCCATCTATCACAAAGCGAAAAAAGCGGTCCAAGTAAAACATTCATATTTCTTCACGTACTACAGGAATATGTAATAAAAATGGGGGTTCCTATTTTTAAAAAACGCAGTTGATATCCGTTCGACATATGGCAGCGCCATCTAGCGCGCCAACCATAGCGCCATCTGGTTTCCCCCTAAAGCTAGACGAGTTTCGTTCTTTGTAGTTTTTTCGTTTGATGCTTATTTCGTGAGATATTTGGCCCGGTCACTATCAATGGACCACCCTGTAGATGTAATTTTCAGACATGCTGAGTGTTGAATATTGCTATTAGCCTGCGTCGTCGCTGGCGGCAGCAGACACTGTACCCTCCCGATGGGCGCCGTTTGGTGGCGAGGGGTTCAGACACATGTCGCCGGAGCGCGCCAGGAATATTTGCGGGCGCCCAAGGCCAGCGCGGCCGCGTTTAGCGAGGAACGCCGGCCGCGGCGCTGGCGGCCCGGGAATCCGCCAGATAACAAAACGATAAAGCGGCCGCGCGAGTAGGCGGCCGAGCCAGCCAGCGCTGCCCGTCTGCCGCTAACGACCGACCGCCGCCGCCACGAAAAACGGCGCCACTTTTTACTGCGGCCGCAGCGCCACGCCGCGCCGCTCTCAAGACACGGCCGAGCTGGTTGCAGCAGCTCCACTGGCGCCAGAGCGTAGCCTCCCGTCCTGGACGCCACTGGCCATTTGCGAACCTACGGGGGTTCTCTGTAATGTTGCCGGACGTGTCCGAAAGAACAGATACCACCCATTCATATGACTGATTAGCCTCGTCGGACAATGAATACATCACCTTCAGTGCCGATGCACAGTTGCGTTCGACCTCCTGCGGGAATCTCAAAGTAGCGAGTGTGGGGACACGGGCTGGGACTACGGAAAGGTGGAGCTAGGGGAGAGTGCTGTTCGGTCAGGAGCCATGCCGAGGTAGTCCGTGCAGTTGCGATAAATTCTGTGTCCAGGTTGCAAAGTAGTTAACACAACTGCCTAGTATGCAGCAGATCCCAAGTTCGAATCCCAGTCTGGCACACATTATCACTCGTCGCTGCTGATTCTGCATAAAGTACCAATGCAGTTGACATCAATAGTTCCTTCCCTTTCCTTTCTTCAAACCTTCAGCTAGTTTGCCACATAATGATCTCCTCTTTCCATTGAATGCCTGCTTCACCTTCGCTATAACAATACGAGTTTTCACCTCCTGATGGCATCTCAAGTCTTCAACAACCGTGTGATGATGATGAAGTCCCATACTCCTTGCAGAGCGTAGGGGACGATGCGGGAGACCCGCATCGCTCTACTAGGCAAGGTCCTAGTCGAGGTGGTTTTCCATTGCCTTCCTCCGTAATGGGGATGCTTCCCCAAGAACCAAGGACCTTGCCGTTGGTGGGGAGGCTTGCGTGCCTCAGCGATACAGATAGCCGTACCGTAGGTGCTACCACAACGGAGGGGTATCTGTTAAGAGGCCAGACAAACGTGTGGTTCCTGAAGAGGGGCAGCAGCCTTTTCAGTAGTTGCAGGGGCAACAGTCTGGATGATTGACTGATCTGGCCTTGTAACATTAACCAAAACAGCCTTGCTGTGTTGGTACTGCGAACGGCTGAAGGCAAGGGAAACTACGGCCGTAATTTTTCCCGAGGGCATGCACCTTTACTGTATGATTAAATGATGATGGCGTCCTCTTGGGTAAAATATTCCGGAGGTAAAATAGTCCCCCATTCGGATCTCCGGGCGGGGACTACTCAAGCGGACGTCGTTATCAGGAGAATGAAAACTGGCGTTCTACGGATCGGAGCGCGGAATGTCAGATCCCTTAGTCGGGCAGGTAGGTTAGAAAATTTAAAAAGGGAAATGGATAGGTTAAAGTTAGATATAGTGGGAATTAGTGAAGTTCGGTGGCAGCAGGAACAAGACTTCTGGTCAGGTGAATACAGGGTTATAAATACAAAGTCAAATAGGGGTAATGCAGGAGTCGGTTTAATAATGAATAAAAAATAAGAGTGCGGGTAAGCTACTACAAACAGCATAGTGAACGCATTATTGTGGCCAAGATAGACACGAAGCCTACGCCTACTACAGTAGTACAAGTTTATATGCCAATTAGCTCTGCAGATGACGAAGTAATTGAAGAAATGTATGATGAAATAAAAGAAATTATTCAGATAGTGAAGGGAGACGAAAATTTAATAGTCATGGGTGACTGGAATTCAGTAGTAGGAAAAGGGATAGAAGGAAACGTAGTAGGTGAATATGGATTGGGGGTAAGATATGAAAGAGCAAGCCGCCTGGTAGAATTTTGCACACAGCACAACTTAATCATAGCTAACACTTGGTTCAAGAATCATAAAAGATGGTTGTATACATGGAAGAAGCCTGGAGATACTAAAAGGTACCAGATAGATTATATAATGGTAAGACAGAGATTTAGGAACCAGGTTTTAAATTGTAAGACATTTCCAGGGGCAGATGTCGACTCTGACAACAATCTATTGGTTATGAACTGTAGATTAAAACTGAAGAAACTGCAAAAAGGTGGGAATTTAAGGAGATTGGACCTTGATAAACTGACTAAACCAGAGGTTGTACAGAGTTTCAGGGAGAGCATAAGGGAACAATTGACTGCAATGGGGGGAAAGAAAGACAATAGAAGAAGAATGGGTAGCTTTGAGGTATGAAGTAGTGAAGGCAGCAGAGGATCAAGTAGGTAAAAAGATGAGGGCTAGTAGAAATCCTTGGGTAACAGAAGAAATATTGAATTTAATTGATGAAAGGAGAAAATATAAATATGGACTAAATTAAGCAGGCAAAAAGGAATACAAACTTCTCAAAAATGAGATCGACAGGAAGTGCAAAGTGGCTAAGCAGGGATGGCTAGAGGACAAATGTAAGGATGTAGAGGCTTATCTCACTAGGGGTAAGATAGACGCTGCCTACAGGAAAATTAAAGAGACCTTTGGAGATAAGAGAACCACTTCCATGAACATCAAGAGCTCAGATGGAAACCCAGTTCTAAGCAAAGAAGGGAAAGCAGAAAGGTGGAAGGAGTATATAGAGGGTCTATACAAGGGTGATCTACTTGAGGGCAATATTATGGAAATGGAAGAGGATGTAGTTGAAGATGAAATGGGAGATACGATACTGCGTGAAGAGTTTGACAGAGCACTGAAAGACCTGAGTCGAAACAAGGCCCCCAGAGTAGACAACATTCCATTAGAACTACTGACGGCCTTGGGAGAGCCAGTCCTGACAAAACTCTACCATCTGGTGAGCAAGATGTATGAAACAGGCGAAATACGCTCAGACTTCAAGAAGAATATAATAATTCCAATCCCAAAGAAAGCAGGTGTTGACAGATGTGAAAATTACCGAACAATCAGTTTAATAAGTCACAGCTGCAAAATACTAACGCGAATTCTTTACAGACGAATGGAAAACCTAGTAGAAGCCGACCTCGGGGAAGATCAGTTTGGATTCCGTAGAAATGTTGGAACACGTGAGGCAATACTGACCCTACGACTTATCTTAGAAGAAAGATTAAGGAAAGGCAAACCTACGTTTCTAGCATTTGTAGACTTAGAGAAAGCTTTTGACAATGTTGACTGGAATACTCTCTTTCAAATTCTGAAGGTGGCAGGGGTAAAATACAGGGAGCGAAAGGCTATTTACAATTTGTACAGAAACCAGATGGCAGTTATAAGAGTCGAGGTGCATGAAAGGGAAGCAGTGGTTGGGAAGGGAGTGAGACAGGGTTGTAGCCTCTCCCCGATGTTATTCAAACTGTATATTGAGCAAGCAGTGAAGGAAACAAAAGAAAAATTCGGAGTAGGTATTAAAATCCATGGAGAAGAAATAAAAACTTTGAGGTTCGCCGATGACATTGTAATTCTGTCAGAGACAGCAAAGGACTTGGAAGAGCAGTTGAACGGATTGGATAGGGTCTTGAAAGGAGAATATAAGATGAACATCAACAAAAGCAAAACGAGGATAATGCAATGTAGTCGAATTAAGTCGGGTGATGCTGACGGAATTAGGTTAGGAAATGAGACACTTAAAGTAGTAAAGGAGGTTTGCTATTTGGGGAGCAAAATAAGTGATGATGGTCGAAGTAGAGAGGATATCAAATGTAGACTGGCAATGGCAAGGAAAGCGTTTCTGAAGAAGAGAAATTTGTTAACATCGAGTATTGATTCAGGTGTCAGGAAGTTGTTTCTGAAAGTATTTGTATGGAGCGTAGCCATGTATGGAAGTGAAACATGGACGATAACTAGTTTGGACAAGAAGAGAATACAAGCTTTCGAAATGTGGTGCTACAGAAGAATGCTGAAGATTAGATGGGTAGATCACATAACTAATGAGGAAGTATTGAATAGAATTGGGGAGAAGAGGAGTTTGTGGCACAACTTGACTAGATGAAGGGATCGGTTGGCAGGACATGTTCTGAGGCGTCAAGGGATCACAAATTTAGTATTGGAGGGCAGCGTGGAGGGTAAAAACCGTAGAGGGAGACCAAGAGATGAAGACACTAAGCAGATTCAGGAGGATGTAGGTTGCAGTAGGTACTGGGAGATGAAGAAGCTTGCACAGGATAGAGTAGCATGGAGAGTTGCATCAAACCAGTCTCAGGACTGAAGACCACAACAACAACAACAATTTTTTGAGGACAAATAAGAAACATTCCATCTAATTGTTTAGTAGTTTAATGGCGAAGTATTTTTTGAGTTGTGAAACAGTTACTAAACTGACACACCATATTTTTAGCGCAACGCAATCTGACTTTGAATAATCCCTACAAAAGAATGGCCCTGACTAACTGTAACCTATACAGTTCATGACTCACTTACCTCACAAAAATCTTCGTTACTCGAACTACTGCAATACAGAGAGCGCCGGCCGCGGTGGCCGTGCGGTTATGGCCCTGCAGTCCGGAACCGCGAGGCTGCTACGATCGCAGGTTCGAATCCTGCCTCGGGCATGGGTGTGTGTGATGTCCTTAGGTTAGTTAGGTTTAAGTAGTTCTAAGTTCTAGGGGACTTATGACCTAAGATGTTGAGTCCCATAGTGCTCAGAGCCATTTGAACCAATACAGAGAGCGCCAATACTGCCAGCTAAATAAAAGATTCTAACTACAGGCACTAACTACTTATAGGCATAGTCAGCAAATGAAAGATTTTGATAGAGAACAGACAATGTATTTACGTTAATAATGTTCAAAAGTCAATATATATATAGTGTTACAAAAAGGCCAAACTTTCAGGAAACATTCCTCACACACAAATAAAGAGATGTTACGTGGACATGTGTCCGGAAACGCTTAATTTCCATGTTAGAGCTCATTTTAGTTTCGTCAGTATGTACTGTGCTTCCTCGATTCACCGCCAGTTGGCCCAATTGAAGGAAGGTAATGTTGGCTTCGGTGCTTGTGTTGACATGCGACTCATTGCTCTACAGTACTAGCATCAAGCACATCAGTACGTAGCATCAACAGGTTAGTGTTCATCACGAACGTGGTTTTGCAGTCAGTGCAATGTTCACAAATGCGGAGTTGGCAGATGCCCATTTGATGTATGGATTAGCACGGGGCAATAGCCGTGGCGCGGTAAGTTTGTATCGAGACAGATTTCCAGAACGAAGGTGTCCCGACAGGACGACGTGCGAAGCAATTGATCGGCGTCTTATGGAGCACGGAACATTCCAGCCTATGACTCGCGACTGGGGAAGACCTACAACGACGAGGACACCTGCAATGGACCAGGCAATTCTTCGTGCAGTTGACGATAACCCTAATGTCAGCGTCAGAGAAGTTGCTGCTGTATAAGGTAACGTTGACCACGTGACTGTATGGAGAGTGCTACGGGAGAACCAGTTGTTTCCGTACTATGTACAGCGTGTGCAGGCACTATCTGCAGCTGATTGGCCTCCACGGGTACACTTCTGCGAATGGTTCATCCAACAATGTGTCAATCCTCATTTCAGTGCAAATGTTCTCTTTACGGATGAGGCTTCATTCCAACGTGATCAAATTGTAAATTTTCACAATCAACATGTGTGGGCTGACGAGAATCCGCACGCAATTGTGCAACCACGTCATCAACACAGATTTTCTGTGAACGTTTGGGCAGGCATTGTTGGTGATGTCTTGATTGGGTCCCATGTTCTTTCACCTACGCTCAATGGAGCACGTTGTCATGATTTCATACGGGATACTCTACCTGTGCTGCTAGAACATGTGCCTTTACAAGTACGACACAACATGTGGTTCATGCACGATGGAGCTCCTGCACATTTCAGTCGAAGTGTTCGTACGCTTCTCAACAACAGATTCGGTGACCGATGGATTGGTAGAGGCGGACCAATTCCATGGCCTCCACATTCTCCTGACCTCAACCCTCTTGACTTTCATTTATGGGGGCATTTGAAAGCTCTTGTCTACGCAACCCCGGTACCAAATGTAGAGACTCTTCGTGTTCGTATTGTGGACGGCTGTGATACAATACGCCATTCTCCAGGGCTGCATCAGCGCATCAGGGATTCCATGCGACGGAGGGTGGATGCATGTATCCTCACTAGCGGAGGACATTTTGAACATTTCCTGTAACAAAGTGTTTGAAGTCAAGCTGGTACGTTCTGTTGCTGTGTGTTTCCATTCCATGATTAATGTGATTTGTAGAGAAGTAATAAAATGAGCTCTAACATGGAAAGTAAGCGTTTCCGGACACATGTCCACATAATATATTTTCTATCTTTGTGTGTGAGGAATGTTTCCTGAAAGTTTGGCCGTACCTTTTTGTAACACCCTATATAGTTCATGACAACAAGTCTTACAAATTTCCTTTTTCTGGCGGACACACGTCCAGATATCCTCCGCTCTCAAAATTCCGCCATCCCTCTCCCCGCATCCACCACTGCTGCCGGCTCACCTCCAACTGTGCAATGCTATCCGCTGTTCACAACCAACTGCCCAACACTACAGTAGCAAATATTCCAACAATGCCAACCAGCCACAGATTGCACACAGCACAGTCAGTGATTTTCATACAGAGCACTACGTGGCGTTACCAACATAAAAACCTAAACAGCTTACTTACAGCTGTAATTAATCTAATCTTGTGCTGAAGATCGCTATGGGAGCCATACATAGGGCGTTGTATAATCCTAGAGTCATAAGTTATAGTTGGTTCTAGAAATATTCTAAGTGGTTTCCAAGCGGATTGTTTGCGCCTACCTTCAGGCGTCTGTCAATTCAACTCTTTCAAGCCTCTTCGTGACACCTTCCAATGAGTCGAACAAACCTGTGACCATTCGTGCTGTCCCGCCTGACAGCCGTTCATTACCCACTGTCAGTCCTGTTAGGTACGGGTCCTCCACGTTCGTGCTATATTTTAGGATGAGTCGCGCAAGTGTTTTGTATGCAGTCTCCTTCATAGACTGATTTCACTTACCTAGTATTCTATCAATGAACCAAAGTTTGCCATCTGCATTTCCTACGACTGACCCTGTGTGATCATTTCATTTAATAACCCTACCAATTCTTATACACATGTATTTGTATGAGTTGGCCGGCTACAGCTGTGACCCACTGATATTGTAGTCATAGACTAATAAGATTGTTCCTTTTTGTGAAGTGAAGAATTTCACATTTCTGAACTTGTGCTCATATAATTAGACTCTGGCAGCGTACAAGTCATTCGCCTGGTGGGTGGCTATCATTAAGACGGCTTTTGGTTTCAGAAAAGACCGCAAGTCCACTGTCCTCAGGATTCAGTTGTCGATCACGTCAGCGACAATGGCATAGAAACCAAATTTTAGCGTTACTATAGTACCATCTAGTAGGCTGAAATGAGCAGCAAACCAGACGCTTCTTCTCTAATGTCGACATTTTATATAACTATGCCCATACCACTGAATTTGCACACAGGTTAACGTACGCGGTTAGATGAATATAGAAAAGTTACTTTTGCTGCCAGCTCGGAAAAATGGGCTACTGGTAAGTGTTACCCTAGAGATCCTCAGCTAATAACGGCCAAATGAATCCAGCAACGAATGATTCCTCACAACACAGAGTCAACAGTATTGGTTATCTGTTATCCTTAAGCCATAATAATTTGAAATACTGAAATATTTTCATTCTACTTAGGTTTCCTGGGAATATCAACGGATCATTCGAGGTACACGAATGACCTTCAGCCATGGGGCAGCCCTTGAGAGTAGACCGCCTCACCTGGCTGTGATTACGTAACGATCGAGTTCTCTGCAGAGAAGCACACGTGTCACAGTTTTTTGTATCAGGTGTTCACATTTTAATACAAACATTCTTTCACATTATTAATTCTCCGCCACTATCAGACATGTAGACAGACCTATCCGTAATATTAGCGGATAGAGAAGAGCATTATGTCATTAAAAATTGACATGCTTGCTATAATAGAAATAAGTGCGCCAACGATATGACAGAAAAATTTATGGAGCAATCACGGAGTTACATCAGCACACTGTCAACCGTAGTTGGAGGAAGTATTGGCCCTGCGAACTTATGTCACAAAATAAAAGAAAGACGGCCTGGTGCACATGATTCGAACACAGGTGAACTGAAGTCACTGATGCAAGAACCACATCTTCAAAATTTTTCACGGGAGGAAATATAGCAGTAACCTTTAATAGGAATAGACCGATATTTAAGCCAAACAAAGCGCTGCAATGAAGTTTCAGTTACAATCGTTAGCAACAGCTGTAATAAAACGCACCAAATCTCGTGGCAGACAGGCTGATACTGCTCCATTAGAGAGAGAGCTAATCGTAACAAAATGCCTGTTAGTACCATCTGATGTCAGTTCAGCGACTGTGTCGGAAGTCACTCCGAACATACCTCCGATGGTAAATCCGAAAGGTTGCAACGGTTGGTGTTTACGACCCGTCATCATGAACTGAGTACATGCTTTGACTGAACAAGGATTTTGAAGGTAGTTGACATTGTTATTTTCTTGCAAAGGAATAATCCAGGGTTTTGGAAAACGACCGAAATCACAAGACAGTGTGACCGGGCGGCAATCTGAATCTCACTTGGCGTGATTGTGAATGCTGGATGCTTGGGTCACTTACTACGGTGAAGATCAGTACGTGGATGTCGGAAAGAAGATCGCAACATAATTTCTACTTTCCGCTGTTGAAGACATGTGAAAATAACAAAAAATAAACAAATAAGACAGTAAATGAAAATCCTATCACATCCTTGTTAGAGAAAAGGACACTGTATCTGACGAGGTACCAGTTATAATATCCGGAAAAACTGGCCGCTCTTCTAATAACAGTTGGTAGCAGAGTCCCGGAACAAGGAAGCATAAAAAAAAAGACTCGCCGTCAAACGGTACCGACCGGCCACCGTGTCATCCTCAGACATCACCGGATGCGGATACGGAGAGGCATGTGGTCAGCAGACCGCTCGCCCAGCTGTTGTGTTTTCGTGACCGGTGTCGCTACATCTCAGTCAAGTAGCTCCTCAATTGGTCTCCCAAGGGTCGAGTGCACCTTGCTTGCCACCAGCACTCGTCAGACCTGAAAGGTGACCCATCCATTAGTTAGCCAAACCCGACAGCGCTTAACTACGGTGATCTGGCAGGAACCTGTGTTATCCGTGCGGTACGACCGTTGGCATTAACGAAGCACACCTTGTGACATGAAAACGTCGCAGGCCGTTCCCATTTACCGGGTTAGTCAGAAATACACTCCTGGAAATTGAAATAAGAACACCGTGAATTCATTGTCCCAGGAAGGGGAAGCTTTATTGACACATTCCTGGGGTCCGATACATCACATGATCACACTGACAGAACCACAGGCACATAGACACAGGCAACAGAGCATGCACAATGTCCCCACTAGTACAGTGTATATCCACCTTTCGCAGCAATGCAGGCTGCTATTCTCCCATGGAGACGATCGTAGAGATGCTGGATGTAGTCCTGTGGAACGGCTTGCCATGCCATTTCCACCTGGCGCCTCAGTTGGACCAGCGTTCGTGCTGGACGTGCAGACCGCGTGAGACGACGCTTCATCCAGTCCCAAACATGCTCAATGGGGGACAGATCCGGAGATCTTGCTGGCCAGGGTAGTTGACTTACACCTTCTAGAGCACGTTGGGTGGCACGGGATACATGCGGACGTGCATTGTCCTGTTGGAACAGCAAGTTCCCTTGCCGGTCTAGGAATGGTAGAACGATGGGTTCGATGACGGTTTGGATGTACCGTGCACTATTCAGTGTCCCCTCGACGATCACCAGTGGTGTACGGCCAGTGTAGGAGATCGCTCCCCACACCATGATGCCGGGTGTTGGCCCTGTGTGCCTCGGTCGTATGCAGTCCTGATTGTGGCGCTCACCTGCACGGCTCCAAACACGCATACGACCATCATTGGCACCAAGGCAGAAGCGACTCTCATCGCTGAAGACGACACGTCTCCATTCGTCCCTCCATTCACGCCTGTCGCGACACCACTGGAGGCGGGCTGCACGATGTTGGGGCGTGAGCGGAAGACGGCCTAACGGTGTGCGGGACCGTAGCCCAGCTTCATGGAGACGGTTGCGAATGGTCCTCGCCGGTACCCCAGGAGCAACAGTGTCCCTAATTTGCTGGGAAGTGGCGGTGCGGTCCCCTACGGCACTGCGTAGGATCCTACGGTCTTGGCGTGCATCCGTGCGTCGCTGCGGTCCGGTCCCAGGTCGACGGGCACGTGCACCTTCCGCCGACCACTGGCGACAACATCGATGTACTGTGGAGACCTCACGCCCCACGTGTTGAGCAATTCGGCGGTACGTCCACCCGGCCTCCCGCATGCCCACTATACGCCCTCGCTCAAAGTCCGTCAACTGCACATACGGTTCACGTCCACGCTGTCGCGGCATGCTACCAGTGTTAAAGACTGCGATGGTGCTCCGTATGCCACGGCAAACTGGCTGACACTGACGGCGGTGGTGCACAAATGCTGCGCAGCTAGCGCCATTCGACGGCCAACACTGTGGTTCCTGGTGTGTCCGCAGTGCCGTGCGTGTGATCATTGCTTGTACAGCACTCTCGCAGTGTCCGGAGCAAGTATGGTGGGTCTGACACACCGGTGTCAATGTGTTCTTTTTTCCATTTCCAGGAGTGTAGTCCGAAAAGCTTGTAAAGGTGTTGAAGGATAGGTTGTGCTGAGAAATAATTGTTAAAAAAAATGCGACACTTTGCGCCGTTTCCGAGTTAATTAGCATTGAAGTTAGACAATCAAGCCGTTGCGCGAGCAAACTGAAGCGACCCACCAGAGGCGGTGTAGCTAAACGTGTTCCTCGTCTGGTTTCCATAAACCAAACAAAAGACCATTTTAAAAACTGGGCAAGGGAAGGTGGCAAGGATCGAACCCCAGTGTCGTGCCCTATCATCTAACAAGGAACACTCTCAGCGAAAGGTTGCAAAAGTTCAGTGATGTTTACAGCATTCGACGCCCCACTTGTTGTCTACCATGCAACCACAATATTGGTTGCTAATGGCAACAGGGGGCGGGACTGGAGTTTTCTGACGGTGAGCATGGTATGAGGCAACGGAGCGTAGTTGAACCACTTAGGCCGGCCGCTGTGGCCGAGCGGTTCTAGGCGCTTAAGTCCAGAACCGCGCTGCTGCTACGGTCGCAGGTTCGAATCCTGCCTCGGGCATGGATGTATGTGATGTCCTAGGTTTCAGTAGTTCCGAGTCTAGGGTTCTAATGATCTCAGATGTTAAGTCCCATAGTGCTTATAGCCATCTGAACAATTTGAACTGCTTAGTCGACGAGTAACTCACAACGGTGTTACACTGCTAGGGGTATTGATACAAAGCAGAGGAATGGCAACGATAAACAAAGTAAACATTGCATTACATCTACAGCAAAAGTTTACGAAACTGATATTTCGTCAGAAAGAAATCTAAGGAACTTCGCGCAGTGAAAAAGAGGTGTCAGATGAAATATTAGCGTTACTGTAAGCTGAGTCCGTGGGATGTGTGGTGTCATATACGCTCGACTGTGCGGACAATGTATACGAGTACAGTGGTGGCTGTACGTGCTTAGCAAGTGATAATAATACTGTGTAAGTAGGCTGTTTATGTGTATGTATGTTGGCAGCGCTATGTTGTGCTCTGCATTAATAACTCTCACAGCGCTGTGCGCACTATGTGGGAGACTCTGTGGCTGGTCGGACTAGCAGTTGGAAGTTAACAGTCAGCAGTGATGGGAGTTGGAGGTGATCAGCCAGCAGTGGTGGAAATTGGGAGTGAGTAGCCAGCACTGTTGGAGGTTAGGGTTTGAAGTGTTAGCGCGAGCGGACGATCTGGCCGTGTGTCCTTCATAGAAATATAATTTGTCGATGATTATATAATTTTTTTGGAACTGGTTGTCATGGCCGATTATATAATTTTTGAACTGGTTGTCACATTATTAAGGTAAATGCATTGTCTGCTGTGCAACAAAATCTTTCCTTTGCTAACCACTTGCCTATTAGTAGTTAGAGCCTTCAGTAGATAGAATCCTTTATTTAATTGACTGTATTGGCGCTTGCTGTATTTCAGTAGTTCGTGTAATGAATATTTTTGTGAGGTAAGTGACTTATGAAATGTGTAAGTTATAGTTAGAATTTCTACTAATTCAGGACCATTCTTTGTTTCAATTATTTGAAGTCAGGTTATCACTTTTGAGCAGTCAGATGGCGTTGTGCTAGGACATTGTGAGTAATTAATGTATAGGAAAAGTTTGAGTTGTATTTGTCAGAAATAATTCTGTGGTTCTGAAATGAAATGATAAAAAAATAGCAAAGTGACACTTCCATTTTATCTCAATTACAGCAGTCTGAGTAAAAATTAAATAAAGAAGTTTCAACTGAAACAGGTGTCGAGCCATTTAGGTCATCATCCTTGTCTTACAGAGGGCCAGAAATCCCGTCACCAATGAAACGTAGTAAAAGAAGATCGTTGTCCAAGGAGTGGCTAGTAAACATAACTAAGAGCGTGAAAGATTAGCCATAATATAGCAACAAAAAAGACAACAGTTACGAACAGACTTCGAATAAGTCCGCAGCAATACGACCGTATAGTGCATAAGAAAAACTATACTTATTGAAGGGAGGACGAGGCTCACTTGTTACCAAAACTAGTGTTTGAGCGCTTCAGGGATTCTCGATACAATTTACAGCACGTTCGTGATAGAAGTCTACTCCGTTACACTCATCAAGTTGCATGTGTCATAGACTACAGTGATTTCACGGGAAGCGATAGATGGTTGCATAACTTCAGTGCGGCTAGAACTGGAAGACGTAAGATAATAAAATTGCAAACAAAGTGTCAACCTGACGATGCACAGCAAACTGCAGAATCGGCCAGAAAATCTATAGATAAGATAAACAAACTCATCCCATCGTTCGGTAAGGAACTTGTTTTCGACTCCGACCAATCGGGATTTGAAGAGGAAATACATATGAATGGAACCCTGGAAATTAAAGTTAGCAAGAGAGTTGTACCAAGATCAACTAACATCAGTACCCTAATGCATTTGTATACAATACGTTTTATGCGCACATGCGAAGCAACAGTCTTTGTTAAAACACTGTACAGACATTATATGTAACGCCAAGAGTTCTGACCCATTTCCAATGGTTTTAGTAGCATTCGCTCAAAAATTTGAACAGGAAACATATCGTTCCCTCATTGCAGCGTGCCAACACTGTCCTTTGAGCTATTGTTATACGTGGTTTTGCAATATGGTGTTGTTTTCTAGTAGTTGTTACGTGTAACTTTGTGAATAAATAACCGTCATAAGGTTAAATCCTGCGAGGCAAATAGCCTACTCTTCTCGGATTTTGCAATGCTGACTGTTGATCCGGATGGTAAATTGGCTGGAAAGTTATTTATTGTGCTGCGAAATATTGGAGGTGTTTACCCCCTACGGTTCTTTCTCGTGTGCGTGATCTTGCCAGAGCAGTAGGGAATGTCCACGTAGCAACAAGCAAGAGTGGGAAAATGGGCGTAAGAGAACTACAACTACGGTATGAGCAGTGGTTTTGGCCAATAACTGGCCAAAATAACTTACTTTTGCTTGATTCTTGGCTTGCATATAAAAATCATATTCCTTTAGAGCAAACTATCCATCCAGAAAAGTGTGTGACATTGCAATTCACACTATCTGGAACCAATGGACAAATTCAGCCTCTGGAAGTTTATTTTTTGCGTGCCTGTAAAAAAAACATTATCGCACTATATTCAACTGCACCTTAAAGGATAGGCAGTTTCACAATAAGCTCCACGACAGTCTGTTTCGCATTCGGTTGCATGTCAACAGATTCCATTTGTTCTTATCGCGTTACAGCAATATGCTTTTATATGCATCCTTTAAGAGTAGATACCCAGCTGAACGTTTGTAACTCCCATGGAGTTCGCCTTCGATCTTGACGGTGCAAACGTTTGAGATCACAGTGGCATGAGATTTTTCACTCGGTGTTCATGGCTCAAGAATTGTTTTGAATATTCCTTGAATGACGATGTCCATTTTGGGGCATACATACATCCCATAGGAGGTTCATCACTGCGCCTTCCGAACACTAATTTTCTGTCACCCTCCTGATGCACGTGGAGAGTGATTAGCAGCTAATATTTTTCCTGTCATAATCGTTAACACCACACTTTCAAATGGGTCTTACTAAGGCTTGAACTTGAGACTTCGCTCTAACGGGGTTGCTTGTAAACTGTGAGAACATCTAACACTAGTAGTATACGGCGGACAGCTTGAATTTGCGCGCTCAACTCGTTCCTTCGAAATATTCAGGCGCTCATTGAAGTAAATGACAGAATGCTCTTCTTATGATATATCCCTGTTGCAATATGTATCGCTCTGTCTTCATAAATCTGAGAGGTGTAGGCTTTTTGACGCACAGGATTTTTATTCACATAGTTACACTTAACAACTACAAGAAAACAACACTACATTGCAAAACCACGCATAAAAATAGCTTAAAGGACAGAACTGATTCGCTGCTATGAGTAAACCACATGTTTCCTGTTTAGCTTATTGAGCAAATGCTTCTAAAACCATTGGAAATGGGTAAGAACTTTTGGCTTTACAAATAATGACTATACAGTGTTTTATCCGAGAGTGTTGCTTCGCGTGGTGCGCATAGAACTTATCATTAACTATACATTCAGTGTGACTGCTCTAGCGATAAATCTTGAACCGAAGAGCCTTTCGACATGCAAATTGCACTACCAGTGTTTACAGGCATTTAGACCACGCCATTGAAACGGTGCGCTACACGTAAAATGGCTTTTGCAAAATATCTCTTTAGGTCTAAATAGACCTCAGAAGGCGTAGCGCGTGGAGAGAACAAAACGTAATAGTTCACATTGTCACGTGGATTACTGCGAAACTTGCAGTGGGAAGACTTATTTGACAGATGATACAGTCCCGAGTAGTTTTGCATGTACGTGCGGCATGTTTACTGATAAATTTAACAGTGAACTAGACACGTAAGCTTTGTATAGGGTTGGAAACTTCGCCGGGTGACAGGAGCATGAAACATTACAACGGGAAGCTCCCAATTATAGAAGGCGCTGTCACTAGGCTGACAGTCTGGTACGTCACATTATGCAAAAATTTCTTATCTCGTCTGTCTCGTGTAGACCGACTGCGAAGAAAAATTATATCACAGTAAATTTCAAAATTTCTCGTACATAACCCGTTTTAACAAAGGAAGACTTCCACCCATAGAGCTCAGAACACCGAGTTTTTCGCGTTACAAAACTGTCAACAATGTGTATCGTTAATTTATTGTTCAGTAATATATGGAGAAAATAGGAGGGGCGTTCAATAAGTAATGCAACAAATTTCCTTCTGAGTGCAGGTTGGTTTCGTTCAGGACTCCGATACACCATATTATTCCTCATTCTTTCGGCTACAAAACCCTATTTTTCAACATAATCTCCGTTCAATGCGACGGCGTTACGCCACCTTACTGGGAGGACTGGTAGCCCGCGTGGTACCACTCCACTGAATGACGTCAGAGCCAACGTTTTACTGCCACCTACTGCTTCTCACGGAATGCAACCTTCATTGGACCAAACATACGGTAGTTGAAAGTATGAGATCCGGGCTGTAGGGCGAATGAGGAAGAACAGTCCAGTAAAGTTTTCTGAGCTCCTCTTGGGTGCGCAGACTTGTGCGAGGCCTTGCCTTGTTATGGAGCAGGTGAAGTTCTTTCTCATTTTTGTGGCGATGAAGACACTGAAGCCATTTCTTCAGTTCCCTGGGGGTAGCACAATACACTTCAGAGTTGACTGGTACACAATGAGGGAGGACATCAAACAGAGTAACCCATTCAGAGTCCCAGACGACCGTTGCCCTCAAACGTTGCTCTCAAACTGGGGAACAATCAATATATATATAGGGTGAGTCACCTAACGTTACCGCTGGATATATTTCGTAAACTACATCAAATACTGACGAACCGATTCCACGGACCGAACGTGAGGAGAGGGGCTAGTGTAATTGGTTAATACAAACCATAAAAAAATGCACGTAAGTGTGTTTTTTAACACAAACCTACGTTTTTTTAAAATGGAAACACGTTAGTTTTGTTAGCACATCTGAACATATAAACAAATACGTAATCAGTGCCGTTTGTTGCATTGTAAAATGTTAATTACATCCGGAGATATTGTAACCTAGTTGACGATTGGGTACCATTCCTCCGCTGTTCGATCGTGTGTATCGGAGAGCACCGAATTACGTAGGGATCCAAAGGGAACGGTGATGGACCGTAGGTATAGAAGAGACTGGAACAGCACATTACGTCCACATGCTAACACCTTTTTATTCGTCTTTTTCACTGACGCACATGTACATTACCATGAGGGGTGAGGTACACGTACACACGTGGTTTCCGTTTTCAATTACGGAGTGGAATAGAGTGTGTCCCGACATGTCAGGCCAATAGATGTTCAATGTGGTGGCCATCATTTGCTGCATACAATTGCAATCTCTGGCGTAATGAATGTCGTACACGCCGCAGTACATCTGGTGTAATGTCGCCGCAGGCTGCCACAATACGTTGTTTCATATCCTCTGGGGTTGCAGGCACATCACGGTACACATTCTCCTTTAACGTACCCCACAGAAAGAAGTCCAGAGATGTAAGATCAGGAGAACGGGCTGGCCAATTTATGCGTCCTCCACGTCGTATGAAACGCCCGTCGAACGTCCTGTCAAGGGTCAGCCTGGTGTTCAAATGGTCCAAATGGCTCTGAGCACTATGGGACTTAACTTCTAAGGTCATCAGTCCCCTAGAACTTAGAACTACTTAAACCTAACTAACCTAAGGACATCACACACATCCATGCCCGAGGCAGCCTGGTGTTAATTGCGGAATGTGCAGGTGCACCATCATGCTGATACCACATACGTCGACGCGTTTCCAGTGGGACATTTTCGAGCAACGTTGGCAGATCATTCTGTAGAAACGCGATGTATGTTGCAGTGCTCTCCGATACACACGATCGAACAGCGAGGAGTGGTACCCAAGCGTCAACTTTAGGTTACAATATCTCCGGATGTAATTAACATTTTACAATGCAACAAACGGCACTGATTACGTATTTGTTTATATGTTCAGATGTGCTAACAAAACTAACGTGGTTCCATTTTAAAAAAAAACGTAGGTTTGTGTTAAAAAACATACTTCCGTGCATTTTTTTTATGGTTTGTATTAACCAATTACACTAGCCCCTCTCCTCACGTTCGGTCTGTGGAATCGCTTCGTCAGTATTTGATTTGGTCTACGAAATATATCCTGCGGTAACGTCAGGTGACTCACCCTGTGTATATATATATATATATATATATATATATACTTTTTGCCGATGAAACCAGTATAGCTATCACACCCAACAGACAAGAATTAACTGGTGAAATTGTAAACGATGTTTTTCAGAAAATCATTAAGTGGTTCTCTGCAAATGGGCTCTCATTAAACTTTGACAAAACACAGTATATACAGTTCCACACAGTAAATGGAATGACACCATTGATAAATATAGACTTCGATCAGAAATCGGTAGCTACTGTAGAATATTCAAAATTTCTAGGTGTATGCATTGATGAGGGGTTGAACTGGAAAAAAACACACTGAGGATCTGCTGAAACGTTTGAGTTCAGCTACTTATGCTATTAGGGTAGTTGCAAATTTTGGTGATATACATCTGAGTAAATTAGCTTACCATGCCTATTTTCATTCTCTGCTTTCCTATGGCATCATTTTCTGGGGTAACTCATCATTGAGTAAAAGAGTGTTCATTGCACAAAAGCGTGTAATCAGAATAATTGCTGGAGATCATCCAAGATCATCCTGCAGACAGTTATTTAAACAGCTAGAGATCTTCACTGTAGCCTCACGATATATATATATTCACTTATGAAATTTGTTATTAACAATCCGAACGAATTCAAAAGTAATAGCAGTGTACATGGCTACAACACTAGGAGAAAGGATGATCTTCACTACTCAAGATGAAATCTAACTTTGGCTCAGAAGAGGGTAAATAATGCTGCCACCTGGTCAGTTACCTAGTAGCATCAAAAGTCTGACAGATAGCATATAGCATTTATAAGGAAATTAAAAGAATTTCTTAATGGCAACTTCTTCTACTCATTAAATGAATTTTTGGATATAATAAGTGGGTAATTTTCCCAACCACCACAAAAAAAAATTAAAAATATTAAGTGACATTTAATACGAGGGCTATCCACAAAGTACATTACGTTTTGGAATTAAAAATAAATAAAGTATTGGAAATTTTTTTATTATAAACAGATGAAAGCCACACTTAAATACTACTTTTCTACATAGTTGCCATTTAAATTAAGGCACTTATCGTAGCGATGGACGAGCTTGGAAATTCCTTCGTCGTAAAATTCGGCCGCCTGCGCCTTCAACCACGTGGTTAATCAGTAACCCGGTAGAAATACGATTTTTGTGGATTCCCTGGAAAGAGGCACTACAATAAACTCTCAAAGGTATTGCCAAACTCTGCACGACCTCAGAAGAGCAATACAAAACAAGCGCAGGGGAAAGTTGGGCTCAAAGATCTTGCTGATTCACGACAACGCCCGGTCCCACACGACGAATGCCACTCGTGAAGTTCTCGAATCTTTTAAGTGGGAGCTGTTTCCTCATCCGCCGTACAGTCCCGACCTGGCACCGAGCGACTTCCACTTATTCCCAGTAATGAAGAAGTGGTTGGCTATGCAGCGTTTTGATGACGACGCACAGCTCAAGAGGAGGTAACCACGTTGTTGAAGGCGCAGGCGGCCGAATTTTACGACGAAGGAATTTCCAAGCTCGTCCGTCGCTACGATAAGTGCCTTAATATAAATGGCAACTATGTAGAAAAGCAGTACTGAAGTGAGACTTTCATCTGTATACAATAAAAAAAAATTCCCGATACTTTATTTATTTTTAATTCCAAAACGTAATGTACTTTGTGGATAGACCTCGTATTTTGTGTAATGTGTAAGGAGGCTGTTTAGGTTTTTTTATTGGTAACGCCATGTAGCGCTCTGTATGAAAATCACTGGCTGTGCTGTGTGCAGTGTGTGGCTAGTTCGCATTGTTGTCTGCCATTGTAGTGTTGGGCAGCTGGATGTGAACAGCGCGTAGCGTTGCGCAGTTGGAGGTGAGCCGCCAGCAGTGGTGGATGTGGGGAAGTGAGATGGCGGAAATCTGAGAGCCGATGATCTGGACGTGTGTCCATCAGAGACAATACATTTGTGAGACTGGATGTCATGAAGTGCTATGTATATTATGACTTTTGAACACTATTAAGGTAAATACATTGTTTGTTCTCTATCAAAATCTTTCATTAGCTAACTATGCCTATCAGTAGTTGGTGCCTTCAGTAGTTTGAATCTTTTATTTAGCTGGCAGTAGTGGCGCTCGCTGTGTTGCAGTAGTTCGAGTAACGAAAATTTTTGGTGAGGTAAGTGGTTTGTGAAAGGTGTAGGTTAATGTTAGTCAGGGCCATTCTTTTGTAGGGATTTTTGAAAGTCAGATTGCGTTGCGCTAAAAATATTGTGTGTCAGTTTAAGCACAGTCACATATAATTTTTCTAAGGGGACATTTCAAATGTAATATCTTGTATAGACACTCTTTTATTAACCTGATACGTTCCACATCATTACGAAGTGTCGTATTCATGATCTCTGGAACAAGTACTAATCTAATCTAATCTTTATCGGCTGAGAGTCAGGTTTTGAACTTCTTCTTCGGAGGAGAGGTGGTGCCGAGCCACTACATGGAGTGGCGCTTCGAAGTGTTAAACACATGTTTCATCGCCTGTGACGATGTTCGAAAAAACTGTCACGATCAGCCTCGTCACGAGCAAGAAATTTCGCACATCCTTCGTTGCTCCTTATAGTCCTCCGTTGGACGGTTTGAGAGTGCTGCAGGCACACACCTTTGGGTGCCCAAAATGTTGGGCGAGTGTGTCAGCACTACCAACAGAGACGTCCAGTTGAGCAGCGAGGTATTTCAGTGCGATCCGTCGATCACCTCGAATGATAAGTATCCGTACCTCTCAACACTGCAGGAGTCACAGCTGTGTGGGGCCGGTCGGCCCTCGGGAGATGGGACAGGTTTGCGCGGCCTTGTTGCGATGGTGACAGACGTCTCGCCCAAGGACTCACCGTGCTTTTGTTCATTGCCAGGTCTCCGTTAACATTCTGCAAGCGCCTATGAACATGTGTGATGCTCTGGTGCTCCACCAAAAGAAGCTCAATGACAGCTCTCTGCTTGGGACGCACCTCCCGTTACAGACGCCATTTTGAAGGTTACGTATAGCGCCTCCACATTCGGAACTTCACGAAACTGCAAGGGTTGAAGCGGGAATATGCCACGATATCCTACAACAAATTCCGTATTTTTTCAACCGAAACTGGCCAAGGAAAAAACGTGTTGCATTACCTATTGAGTGTTCCCCGTAATACTGATAAATCGCTCTACATAAACAATAAACTGGATCATGTTGATTAATCGGGTTTCTGCCGGTTATTCGCGTCTTTCCTGTACAATATTTCAACTGCCCGTCTCGCAGTCTTCTTCAGGTTTTTATTTATTTATTTACATGTCAAGTTCCGTAGGACCAAATTGAGGAGCAAATCTCCAAGGTCATGGAACGTGTCAGTACATGAACTTACAACATAAAAGTATTAACAGATAGCCCGCATCTCGTGGTCGTGCGGTAGCGTTCTCGCTTTCCACGCCCGGGTTCCCGGGTTCGATTCCCGGCGGGGTCAGGGATTTTCTCTGCCTCGTGATGGCTGGGTGTTGTGTGCTGTCCTTAGGTTAGTTAGGTTTAAGTAGTTCTAAGTTCTAGGGGACTTATGACCACAGCAGTTGAGTCCCATAGTGCTCAGAGGCATTTGAACCATTTGAATAACAGATAAAAATAAATGCTCATGAACCTGAAGAAAAAGTCAGTCCATAATTTTAAGCAAACGCCATCAGCAATGCAATGAGAATCAGCTTAATTTTTCAAGAAACTCCTCGACAGAATATAAGGAGTGACGCAAGAGGAAACTATTCAGCTTCGATTTGAAAGCGCGTGGATTACTGCTAAGATTTTTGACTTCGAGTGGCAGCTTATTGAAAACGGATGCAGCAGTATACTGCACACCTTTTTGCACAAGAGTTAAGGAAGTCCGATCCAAATGGAGGTTTGATTTCTGCCGAGTATTAACCGAGTGGAAGCTGCTTAATCTTGGAAATAAACTAATATTAGTAACAAGAAACGACAATAAGGAATACACATATTGAGAGGCCAATGTCACGATACCCAGACTCGTGAACAGAGGTCGACAAGAGGTTCGTGAAGGTGCTGTCTGATACTGATTCTAGCGTCATCAAAGAATCTATTGAGATTAAGGTTGCGGAGAATCTCATTAACCGGGACACCGGTTACCAGCTGAGCTCGGCCTGGAACCCAGCACTCTTATCTTCTGAAGACGCAGCGTAGACAACATCCAGACACCAAGGGACACAAGTATAAGGATCGAATTAGAGATAACAGCCTAGTACATGTAACTAAGGACGTACACGAAATGGCACCTCAGACAACAGTATCTGAGGACGCTCTTCCGAGTCTCGAGCGACGATTTGAGCACAATCGGCGTGAAAATGACGCTGCAGCCGCTCCCGGGGGACAAGAACTTCGGACGGAACGCCTAACACGACACAGCACGGTAATAGAACGTCCTAATCCACAGAAGGACCCAAATGACGACAATCGGAAGATAAAACGTAACCACAAATTACGGGCACAGCGTTCGGAACAGCCGCGGCTAGAAGAAAACGCTAGCCTCCAGCCGTTGCTATTGGGCGGCGCACACCACGGACAGAGCGCAAGACGCGGCGCGGACGGCAGAGGGAACGTTGGTTGGTTGTTTGGAGACCAGACAGCGTGGTCATCGGTCTCATCGAATTAGGGAAGGATGGGGAAGGAAGTCGGCCGTGCCCTTTCAGAGGAACCATCCCGGCATTTGCCTGGAGTGATTTAGGGAAATCACGGAAAACCTAAATCAGGATGGCCGGACGCGGGATTGAACGGCAGAGGGAACGCCTAGTACAAAGTAGGCACATACACCGGACTCGTTCCACATTGGAATCACTATCAGACAGCCCCTGAAGAAGACCGCGAGTCACGCAGTTGAAATATCGTGCAGGAAAGACGCGAATAACCGGCATAAACCTGACTAATCAACATGACAACGCCTCGCCAGGAAAGCTTGAAGAATTGCAATAAACTGGATCATTGCAACTTGTTGGGGAAGGTGTGGCTCTCTGAAAACTACTACGCACGTCACGCAAGAAACGGAAAAAAGAGGACAAGTACACAATGTGACTTCTTTCCCCTAAGTGAGTATAATTTATCATGTAATTGTGAGGTGATGGTGTTAGATTTTTCTTTTACTGCTTTATCCCGTCGTAGTAGGGAGGTTGTTTCAGTTCATTCTTCTCCGCAATTAGTACAGAATCTCGTACTGACATTGGGATGGTTGCAATTCAGGCGGCTGCTGTGACAGAGCGGTTATAGGTGCCTCAGTCCGGAACCGCTGTCCTGCTACGGTCGCAGGTTCGAATTCTGCCTCGAGCATGGATGGGGGGGGGGGGGGGGAGTAGATTAGTGTTTAACGTCCCGTCGACAACGAGGTCATTAGAGACGGAGCGCAAGCTCGGGTGAGGGAAGGATGTGGAAGGAAATCGGCCGTGCCCTTTCAAAGGAACCATCCCGGCATTTGCCTGAAGGGATTTAGGGAAATCACGGAAAACCTAAATCAGGATGGCCGGAGACGGGATTGAACCGTCGTCCTCCCGAATGCGAGTCCAGTGTGCTAACCACTGCGCCACCTCGCTCGGTCAAAGGAGCATGAATGTGTGTGATGCCTTAGGTTAGTTGGTTTAAGCAGTTCTAAATCCAGGGGACTGATAACCTCATTTGTTAAGTCCCATAGTGCTTAGAGCAATTTGAACCATTTTGTTTCCGATTAATTTCAGCCTTGTAACAGCTACACGATGATAACGTCTTACTTAAAAGAAGTACTTGTGATTGGAATCTGCCAGCGAGTCACAGGAAAGGTATCATACCTGCAGTCAACTCGATATTTACGCACACAGGAAGTTTACAGAACTAAAAATTCTTTGCAAAACAGAAAACGGAAGTGCAGTAGGGACCGTAAAGCCCTCTCTGTTTTGTTATATAGAAGCCTCACATCCGGAACTATCGAGGGTCACAGCTTACAAGCCAGGTATTTCCTAACTACTTCTTTACTGTGAGCTTGCATTTAGGTATCCAGTACAAGAAGCAAAATTTCATCATGAAAGTAATGTGTACGGAATAATTTGTGGAATTCATATAAGATACTTTGAACTCCATTCGGCTGCACTAAGCAACAAAAGAAAAGTGTAGCTGTTGTTCCATCAACAGCTCTTTGATTTTATTGGAAATGAAGTAAATAGGATTAGGATTTAAGACTGTGTCGATGACGTGGACATTAGTTATGCAGTATGAGCTGGGACTCTGCAAGAATGCGGAAAGAAATCAGCGACAGCCTCTCTAAAGAAACCAAAGTGAACTTATTTCTCGTTAGGTTCGTAGCATCCATACTGGGCATGTCAAGATCAGCTGTAGAAAAGGCTCACACGATATCTAACGAATAGGGACTGCAAGAGGTTTGCGTTTGAGCAATGGCAACCAATTTTCAGTGCTGTCCAGAGGGCAGTCGTAGAACATCAGGACCCACATTCACTTGGAGCTGTCAACATATCCTCGCTCAGCCGCTCGGTAACCAGAGAAAAAGAAAGCAACACTGATGGAACAAGAAAAAGGCGTGTCCGATCAGTGACCGCAGACGGGGAAAGGTTGTGTGATCTTCGTCTGACTAACGGATCCGAAATACAGCGGGAACTGTTACGGCTGAACGGCCTAAATAAAGTTGTTAGCTTACTTACAGCACCTCTGACGGACATTCACAATTAAAAGATGAAGATCTTTTGATTAATGAGCGATACGTGTTTACTTTTACGAAATATTGTTAAATATTTGCATCACGAAGAGCACAACGGCGTCAACACTATTGTCTGTCCGCCAACATACTCCTGCACAGTGGCTGTTGGTCTTATCTGATATACCCTGATAAGCCGAAACATTATGACCACTCAAATGTTTTTATTTCAGTCTTTCATCACAATATGAATTCTTTAGACAGGTTTCATGACCACTGTCCACCGCGACGTTGGATGCCGCCTGCTGGCGTTGAGAGCAAGTGAGACAATTAAAAAAAAAAGTAAGAGCAGGAAATACGACGGGTCATCACCATAGCGAAGAAATGGGCTGCAAATGGGGAAATCCACTGAGACTTTGGCGACGGGTACATTATTAATATGCAGAGCCTGTGAACAAGTGTCTCAAAAAAAGTGAATCTCGTCGAATGTTCAAGTGCTACTGTCATGAGCACCTACAGAAAGAGGCGGAAGGACAGTGAAAGTACCACGAGATGCTAAATGGTTGGACGTTCCACAGAACTTGGGGTCCGGAGGCTTGTCTGCTCTGTGAAGAAGGACAGATGTTGGTCTATGGCATCTCTGCCGAAAGAGCGCAATGCTGGTGCACGCACAACTGTTTCGGAGAACAGCGTTCATCGTACATTCTTGAACTTGGAGCTCCGCAGCATACCACTTCTAAGTGTTCACATGTTAACCCGACGACATCGGCATTTCCGATTGCAGTGGACACTGGGCCGTCGGGATTCGGCGTCCGATCAATGAAAATTGTCGACTCTTCGGGTGAATCACGTTTTTGCTACACTAGATCGCTGGTCGTCCCACAAGCGTCGTCATCGAGGTGAATGGCCGTCTCGAAACATGCAGCGCGCCATGGACGCAGGCTGGTGGGGGCAGTGTTACGGGTGACGTTCTCCTGAGCTTGCAGTAATCGAAGACACGCTGACAGCTGCGAACCGTCTACACTCCTGGAAATTGAAATAAGAACACCGTGAATTCATTGTCCCAGGAAGGGGAAACTTTATTGACACATTCCTGGGGTCAGATACTCACATGATCACACTGACAGAACCACAGGCACATAGACACAGGCAACAGAGTATGCACAATGTCGGCACTAGTACAGTGTATATCCACCTTTCGCAGCAATGCAGGCTGCTATTCTCCCATGGAGACGATCGTAGAGATGCTGGATGTAGTCCTGTGGAACGGCTTGCCATGCCATTTCCACCTGGCGCCTCAGTTGGACCAGCGTTCGTGCTGGACGTGCAGACCGCGTGAGACGACGCTTCATCCAGTCTCAAACATGCTCAATGGGGGACAGATCCGGAGATCTTGCTGGCCAGGGTAGTTGACTTACACCTTCTAGAGCACGTTGGGTGGCACGGGATACATGCGGACGTGCATTGTCCTGTTGGAACAGCAAGTTCCCTTGCCGCTCTAGGAATGGTAGAACGATGGGTTCGATGACGGTTTGGATGTACCGTGCACTATTCAGTGTCCCCTCGACGATCACCAGTGGTGTACGGCCAGTGTAGGAGATCGCTCCCCACACCATGATGCCGGGTGTTGGCCCTGTGTGCCTCGGTCGTATGCAGTCCTGATTGTGGCGCTCACCTGCACGGCGCCAAACACGCATACGACCGTCATTGGCACCAAGGCAGAAGCGACTCTCATCGCTGAAGACGACACGTCTCCATTCGTCCCTCCATTCTCGCCTGTCGCGACACCACTGGAGGCGGGCTGCACGATGTTGGGGCGTGAGCGGAAGACGGCCTAACGGTGTGCGGGACCGTAGCCCAGCTTCATGGAGACGGTTGCGAATGGTCCTCACCGATACCCCAGGAGCAACAGTGTCCCTAATTTGCTGGGAAGTGGCGGTGCGGTCCCCTACGGCACTGCGTAGGATCCTACGGTCTTGGCGTGCATCCGTGCGTCGCTGCGGTCCGGTCCCAGGTCGACGGGCACGTGCACCTTCCGCCGACCACTGGCGACAACATCGATGTACTGTGGAGACCTCACGCCCCACGTGTTGAGCAATTCGGCGGTACATCCACCCGGCCTCCCGCATGCCCACTATACGCCCTCGCTCAAAGTCCGTCAACTGCACATACGGTTCACGTCCACGCTGTCGCGGCATGCTACCAGTGTTAAAGACTGCGATGGAGCTCCGTATGCCACGGCAAACTGGCTGACACTGACGGCGGCGGTGCACAAATGCTGCGCAGCTAGCGCCATTCGACGGCCAACACCGCGGTTCCTGGTGTGTCCGCTGTGCCGTGCGTGTGATCATTGCTTGTACAGCCCTCTCGCAGTGTCCGGAGCAAGTATGGTGGGTCTGACACACCGGTGTCAATGTGTTCTTTTTTCCATTTCCAGGAGTGTATAATGGTATGAGAAGTATTAGAGTGAACTCACTTTGATGTCTCGGCGACCAAATTCGCCTGATGTAAATCCTATGGAACCCCTTTCATTCGCTATTGGGAGCCATCACAACGTACGCAAATCAGCGGTCCGTTATTTATACGTATTACATGACCTGTTAGTACACATCTAATGCCACGTAAGTCCAAAAACCTACCAACAAAAAGTCGGATCCCTGATATGCAGAATCAGTGATATATTTCGTTCCAAAGACGGACAAACAAGCTATTAAGCAGGTGGTCATAATGTTTTGGCTCATCACTATATCTCACTTTAACCAGAGAATTATTTTGTTGATAAATGTCTTTGCCGTGTCACTCTTTCAACGGTGAATCGTCTTCGTTAGGTAACAACACTGTTTCCTTTATAACAAACAAAAATAGTTTAAATCCTTGAACGATGCCCTCGAAGAACAAACAAGTTACTCTGATTTTAATGTATGTGCATATATGTGGAATATCGAGATAAAACGAAGAAAGTAAGAGCATATAGCTTCAGCATTCACTGTGTAACAAAGAATTGCACAGGCCTGTCTTGGAATACAGGAAGGCATATAATTGCATTTTCCTGCTTAAGAAAATCGTTAACTAGTAAAATTCCGACGAGCTTCGATATAAGGTCGGGACTGAGAAAAGGAGATGGTTATCACGAGTGTTTTTAAGCCTTACACTAGAAAAGATAACGAAGGAAAAATTAAAAAAGGAAACTTCGGTGAAGTTCTTGGCTGAGAGACGAAAAAAACTGACCTGGCATGCGCCATACTGCATAGATCTAAGCGGAGAACTGGAACTAATGAACGAAGCTATGAAGACTGCAACGAGGAGAACTGACCTTCTCATTAAGGCATAACAAACAAAATATCTCTTAATCATCAGAGATCGAATTGGAGCAGTGGGATGACGGATCTGTGAAGCGGTCAGCGAGTTCTAGTGACTGGGAGCAAGATGCACTACTAAGTAGTTGAATTACGGTGAATATTTTATTTCTAATGGCGTTCATAGACATGATAAATTTTTTGAATGATATCAGTTTGCTCCTCTGTTTTTTATGGTTAAACCAAAACTTGTTTACGTTACATGGTTTTAGAAGCAGAGCGTGCTTGACCAGACGTTAGAGTTATTGGCATGTCACCAGGTGTTACAAAAACAGGAGTTACACAGCCGTAGACCGTAGCTCAGATGGGGTGTCAGATATTAAGGAATTATTTACCTTGAACCACTGTTGTGGTGCATTGTAGCAACTTGTTTTTCTTTCGCAGGAGCTGCACATGATGAACGACAGAAAGGATATAACTCACGTGTCTGCAACCTACCCTTGAAGATTTTCGAGTGACCACTTGACAGCATGGTAAGTTTTAAGAACAATAGTCATGTAATGATAATTTAAGTCTGAGTTCTAAGGGCGACTAGGGTCTGTCTCGTCGATGTTGAGGCCATTCGAGATGACCCACGAGCTCAGATTTGGGAAAGAAACCGGTCACGTCTTTTTCAAAGGAACCTGTTTCCTTAAAGGATTTAGGGGATCGACGGAAAACCGAAAGTTCGATGGCAGGGCAGGATCTGAACCGCCGTCGTCCCGAATGTGACTCAAGCGTGTTATCATTACGCCACCACACTCAGTACTCCAGGTCTGCTTGTTTGGGAAGGCGGGTTTGCAACTGAAAGCGAAACTAAAGCAGTGGTATCTAAGAGAGTCGTTACTGCCAAGATAATACCGTGTCTGGGAACAAACACTGAGTCTTCAGCGGAAGATTTAGCTACTGAAATGAGACATGATAATTTTCCAGCATTACCAAAATATGTTCTCGGGTATACCTATAGCTTTATTCATGATGTGGTGGAATTCATCGTGCTAGACAGAAACTGAAACAAAACCGTTCAGTTCACGTGATTAAGGAGGCATTCACAATGAAGTAGATGGAGTAGGAAAAGACAGCAACATGGCACAGGAAAGAATATTTATACTGCTCCAGTATTCCGACTTACTGAATGTTTCAAGAAAAGATGTGTACTTGGTATGGGAACAGCAGTGGCAAAAGTCACAGCAGAAAAACGCGTGAAGGTACGCGACAAAGTCGAATGACTGCACTGAAATTTCAATCGCAAGCGAGTACTTTGGAGCTCCACTGTTTCAGTGAGTTTTCATTTCTCATCATCTAATTTTAAGCATTTACAGTAAAAGCGAAGATCAACATAAAAGAATATTAGGTAAAAATAAGTTAAAGGTGTTGCTTTCTAATTATGAGTGCTATATCAGGGTTATAATGTGAACGTTGGTTTCATCTGTAAACAACAAAAAGGCAGTGCAGAAACAATAATTTCTTTGAAGAACGAATGACGAACAGTGACATAAGACAGCCAAGAGTACACTGTATGACCCAACGCGTGGACGTTCATTAGTGGATATTAATATGGGAAGGTCTACCCTTCGCATTTACGAGGGCTTGAACTCTGCTGGAGAAACATTCAGAGAGGTGTCTGAATGTCCTTGGAGGAAGGCAACCCATTATTCTTCTAGAGCCGAAACCAGAGAACGCACTGACTCGGACGCCGTAGTTTAGGGCGATGTCAACGTTTTATGTCATCCCAGAGGTGTTCCATTGGGTTCAGGTTGGGACTTTGGGCAAGCTAGTCCATTTCAGGAATATTATTGTCCACAAACTATTACATCACAGATATTGCCTTGTGACAGGGTATACTGTGAAGCTTATACAAACAGTCATCCTCTCCAAACTGTGTCTCTACTATACGTAGTACTCAATGCTGTAAAGAATGTTCGTGCAGTTCCTAATTTGGTGTTTCCTTTAGCGCAATGAGGGACCACACCCTAACCACGAAAAATAGCCTCATACCTTAACACCATCGCCTCTATACTTCACTGTTGGCACTACGCATGGCGACAAGTAACTTCTTCCAGACATTCGCCAAACCTAAACCGTCCCATCGAACTACCACAGGGTATAGCGTGTTTAATCGCTCCATATCACTCGTTTCCAGTCATACAGTGTTCAGTGGAGTCGTTTTTCGCACCATCGAGAGCATCGCTACGGAAAATTGTGTCTTATGAGGAGTTTCTCGATGATGGTACCCTTTCCTTTTTATCTGCCTAGGGGCAGTCATTGTGCTAGGTGGACTGCTGATATCACTTGTTCCTTGTCTGATTTCTTGCGACTTTTCACAAGCACACCCCGCTTTGCTCGACGGACAGTCAGTATATGCGTCCTATCGTCAATACATAAAGTCTGCCTAATGTTCTACATCTACATCTACATGGTTACTCTGCAGTTCACACATAAGTGCCTGGCAGAGGGTTCATCGAACCATTTTCATACTACTTCTTTACCATTCCACTCTCGAATGGAGCGTGGGAAAAAGGAACACCTAAATCTTTCCGTTCGAGCTCTGATTTCTCTTATTTTATTATTATGATCATTTTTCCCTACGTAGGTGCGTGTCAACAAAATATTTTCACATTCGGAAGAGAAAGTTGGTGATTGAAATTTCGTAAATAGATCTCGCCGCAAAGAAAACCGCTTTTGTTTCAGTGACTGCCACCGCAACTCGCGTATCATATCAGTGACTCTCTCACCCCTACTGCGCGATAACACGAAACGAGCTGATGTTCTTTGCACTTTTTCGATGTCCTTCGTCAATCCTACCTGGTGAGGATCCCATACCGCGCAGCAATATTCCAGCAGAGGACGGACAAGTGTAATGTAGGATGTCGCTTTAGTGGGTTTGTCGGATCTTATAAGTGTTCTGCCAACAAAGCGCAGTCTTTGTTTCACCTTTCGTGCAATATTATCTATGTGGTCTTTCCAATTTAAGTTGCTCGTAACTGTAATTTCTAGGTATTTAGTCGAATTGACAGCCCTTTGTTTAGTGCCAATTGCCACTTTTCGCACCACACGGAAATTCTCTCTAGATCATTTCGTAATTGGAATTGATCGTCCGACGATTTCACTAGACGGTAAATTACAGCGTCATCTGCAAACAGTCTAAGGGGGCTGCTCAGATTATCACCTCGATCATATACGTAAATCAGGAACAGCAAGGTCCTATGACACTGCTACTGTTGTTCCTTCACGTTTCCACTTCAAATTCACGTCACCAACAGTCGACTTGGGCAGATTTTGGGCTGAAACGTCCCTGATAGGTTTATTATTCAAATGAAATCCAATGACTATTCGACATTCGAAGTCGCTGAGCTCACCTGACTTACCAATTCAGCTGTTGCTGCTACTCTACTGACAACACAATACTACTTGCTTTCTTTTACACTGGAGGGTCCGCCTCTCGTGTCATCTAGTAGTCAACCCTGTATTACATAGGGGTCTCCGGATATTTTGAACCAGACAGTGTACAATTTTTTATGTCCTATACAAAAAAAGCATTCCCCTGCATTTCAGCAACGAGGGGTCATATACAAGTAAAAATATGGTAATCTGTCGTTTTGAACTAGTTCACGCACAGTATAGCGAATATCGTTGGCTCACACGTTTTCCGTATGGAACAGGACAGATGGGAATCGAGTAATACGCGAATTACCCTCCGCCACGCACGGTAAGGTGTCCTTCGGACGCAGATGTAGAACGCAGGCGGAGGAAACTGGGGCATTTATAAGTTGCCCTGGCCATGTGCGGCAACCCGTATCCGGTGCCCAAATGCTGCTGCCATCGCCTCCGACTTAAAGCCGCACCACCGCTGCAGACCTGCCGACGGCTGGTCCAAGTACTATGCGGGCTACTGCGCCAGTTCCGATTATGCGGGCCACAAAAGACTTTAATGCGCCTGATTACATCGACAGCGTAATCGACAGCTAACAAGGTTAATTTTTCAGGGGCCTACTTGTCTATATATCTTGTTATACTACAGTAAAATAGAAGGAGAAAAGAACGTTTCTGAAAAGTTAAAAGTGTGTGCTTGACCAGGTCTCGATCAAGGACGGTTAACCTCGTGGTCCAGCCACAAGCGACGAGCTGGATGAAAGCGTAGGCCCGCCACTAATGCATTACACTGAGATGACGAGAGACATGCGACACCTCCTGACATCGTGTCGGACCACTTTTGCCCGGCGTTGAACACCAACTCGGCATCGACTCAAAAAGCTGCTGGAAATCCACTGCAGGAATATTCAGTTACGCTGCGTCTATAGCCATTGACAACTGTGAAAGTGTTACCGGTGCACGATGCTGTACACGAACTGACCTATCGATTACGTGCTATAAACGTTCGATAGGATTCATGTCGGACGATTTGGGTTGCCAAATCGTTCGCTGGTAGTGTCCAGCATGTTCTTCAAACCAACAGCGAACAATTGTTGTGTTTGACAGTGCCTTATTCTGGCGTGTATTAGTTTATTTTAAGCTTCTGAAGAAGACTAGATTACTCTAGCCGAAACCGGGGTAAAGACCAGTAACTTTTCGCAACTGAGGCGGATCTTCGACGTATTAATTTATCACAGTTGCTGACAGGGGTGCAACATGTTAAAAATTCTTTGCGAACAATTGTAGCCCGGTAAAATGAGGTCATTATTTGGGGACTGGAAGTCTGTGAATGGCTGCAAATGTAGCCGAACATAACCAATTCCGGTCAATGATCGGTTCAATTGAACCAGAGGACCCAGTTCATTCCACGTCAGCGCAGCCCACACCATTATGAAACAACCATCAAAGTGCACACTGCCCAGTTGACAACTTGGGCGCATGGTTTCGTGGGGTATGTGCCACACTCGAATTCTACCATCACCTCTCACCAACGGAAATCGGCACTCATCTCGTGAGTCGACGGTTTTTCAGTCGTCTAAGGTCTAACCGATATGGTCTCGAGTCCAGGAGAGGCTCAAAAAATGTTTCAAATGGTTCTGAGCACTATGGGACTTGACATCTGAGATCATCAGTCCCCTAGAACTTAGAACTACTTAAACCTAACTAAGGACATCACACACATCCGTGCCGGAGGCAGGATTCGAACCTACGACCGTAGCCGTCGCGCGGTTCCAAACTGAAGCGCCTAGAACCGCTCGGCCACAGCAGCCGGCCCAGGAGAGGCACTGCAGGGGATGTCAAGCTGTTAGCAAAGTTACTCGCGTCAGTCTTCTGCTGGCATAGCCCGTTAACGGCAAGTTTCGCCGCACTGTGCTAACGGATACGTTCGTCGTACGTCCCACATTGATTGCTGCGGTTATTTCACGCAGTGTTGCCCACTTGTTAGCACTGACAACTCTTCGCTAACGCCGCTGCTCTCGCTTATTAAGAGAAGCCCGCCGGCCACTTCGTTGTCTGCGGTGAGAGGTAATGCCTGAAATTTGGTATTCTGGGCACATTTTTGGCACTGCATCTAGGAATATTGAATTCCCTAGCGATTTCCAAAATGGAATGTCCCACGTGTCTGGCTCCAACTACCATTCCGCATTCGAAGTCTGTTAATTCCCGTCGTGTGGCCAAAATCATGTCAGAAACCTTTTCATATGAATCATCTGAAGTCAAGTTACAGCTCCGCGAATGCACCCTTGTATACCTTGTGCATGCGACATTACCGCCATTCGTGTATGTGCACAAAATTGTAGCAGTGTAAGATATCTTCCTATTTTCTGGTATAAAGTGAATAAAATTTCATTTAAGTGAAAACGCTAAATATTGTAGAACACGAGAAATACAGATAAATGAAGGGTATGGTGTAGTGAACTGTACAGCGTTAGAAAAATATTTTCTGCGCCTTGTACCTCTCAAAACAACATTTGATCGATATAACACAAATACTCTGGTGAACTATTACAAATTTCAAATTGGAATGATGTGTACTAAATGCCTGAATATGCAAATTTTTAGTATTTCAGCTTAACTGTGGAAAATATGTAGGAGCCGTGTTATATGCATTATATGTATAAGGAAAAGTAATGCAGTGGTTTTCTCATTTTTAGCCAACATTTTGATGGTGTTTGTTCATGAGAAGATCATATCATGCCTCTTGTAAGAAGGAGAAACGTCTTCCAGCACGAAGTGGAATCCGACAGCGGCAGGATTGTGGCACATTGAAACTACAGATTATCGATGTGGGATATTGCTACTTGTGTTGAGTGGTATCCCACACCCGCCATGCGAATAGCGCCTCGACTGATTCAGTAGCGGAATATTCCACTCCATACACGATCTTAACGGCTCCATGCGATTAGCGCGCGAGAGGATTCCACTCTATACACGATCTCAACGGCTCCATGCGACTATCTCACGAGAGGATATCATTTTCTTGGGCAAGCAGGATCGCGAAGCAGTGTCAGGTACATTGAGTCAGAAAGTGAACTTGTTTGCAGCAAGGTAAATGTCCACGCAGACTGTGCCATGACGTTTGGAGGACCATACACTTCCATCACGGCAACCAACGTTGGTGCTTCCTTTGACGCGTAAGTAGACAAAGGCTTTCCAGACGAGTCTATGTTGTGCGTATAATATCACGATGGATTTATTAGTACACGGAGGTTCCGAGGATAACCACAGTGGCCTGTTTACATTGGTCATCATCGTCGCTCATCGTCTGGCACGTGTGAAATGTTATTCGATACAGCAGACGATCACCTATGTTTCGCATAGGTGGTAACTTGGACAACGGCTTTTACGTTTCTGCTGGTAAACCTTTCGAGATATAAAGTCATGTTCCACGAAACTCTTCTGCTCCAAATGTTTCATCAAGAAGAGCGCTGGACATCCTCAGAGGCGTTATTTCTCCGTTGAATCCTGTCGAATGACAGGGTCGGACGTCTGAGAGCGACATATATACTGTAGAAAAAAGGAGGTTTGCCAGAGTTACACGTTGTAACCAAACACGATCCTTGTCAAAGATGAAACTTAACTATCAATTGTCGTCTTGTTAAAGATAAAAAACTGTTTAGCGATTCTGCAGAGCTACTCCTCGTGTTTCATGGTCTCTCTCTTCACATTAAAATTACCCCAGTGTTTATATATTTCAACGTCTTCTCTACATAGCCGTGGATAATAGTTCGTCATCGTATCAGAACACTTCGTAACCTTCTGGCTGAAGAGCATGCTCCGCTACAACCGATTTTCCCTAGTCGCTAAAGACCTTTGCGTTCCTTTAGGCGTGTATTCACACTTCTCTCGGTTGTTCCAAAATAAATTTTACGACACGTACTGGGAATTTTATATACACAACATGCTGACAGAGCAGGGCGTTTGTCCTTCACAAATAGGAATGCTTGACCTATCCTCTTTGTTGGTCTAGAAACCGGTCTAATGTCATGTTTCTGTAAAATCTTTCCGATTTAATGTGCTACTTTTTCAATAAAAGGGAGAGAAACTGTATTCTGAAACCCTGCTTCAGATGTTTTAATTCGGCTGCCAGGTGTGCAGTCCGGAGTGCAAAGCCTTTTTGGCTCTATCGGCAAGACTTTTAATGGCACCTCTCTTTTGTTGTGGATGGTGATTATCGTAAATTGGAAATTCGTGGTAAGGAATATGGGACCAAACTGCTGAGGTCATCTGTCCCTAGGCTTACGCACTACTTAATGTAACTTAAACTAAGGACAATACACACACCCATGCCCGAGGGAGGACTCGAACCTCCGACGGGGATAGCCGCGAGAATCGTGACAAGACGCCTTAGACCGCACGGCTACCCCGCGCGGCTGGTGATTAAAGAGTTCTTACGTCAATATCTGGCCTTGTGCGTGTGCGATAATTTTTGAAAAACCTTATGTTCAAAACTTTCATCGGTCTGTTTCTGCTGGGTTGAGGCCAGTGTCTGAGCTTTATAGCCGAGTTTTGCGTAATGTTATCTTTCAACAAGATAACGAAAGACCACATGTCGCCCATGCTATCCCGGTGTTCCTCGGTACAAAGGGTGTTGGACTGTTGGCCTGGTTAACACGTACTTCATACTTCTCATCCACTGAAAACATATAGTCATGGGTTGCCGAGAAACTGGCGTGCCACCACTCGCCGACAGGTACGACTAATTAGCCCTGACGCAGTGCTGAAGCAACACGGAATAGCAAATGTCTGTCATCCGAGCTCGGTTGGACTCGGTGCTCAACTGAATTGGCGCCACTGTTGCCGCAAGAGCTACTTGAACCGAGTTTCGGACCCTGTATAACCTCAAATAACCTAAAATTTAGTAATGTATGATACCTGGTATACTGCATACCCACAGCAAGTAAAATTTCATTATTTTCTAATCTTCCTAGTGCTGAAATTTTGATGGTCGGCAGTGAACATGGGTATTCGGTGTGAAACAGAGGAGGAATTAGGGAACAGCCTACTGAGCTCAGAATGCAATTGAACAAAAAAAGAAACAAATTGAGCAGTTGCATAGTTTAGCATAACAAAAAAAAATGGTTCAAATGGCTCTGAGCACTATGGGACTCAACTGCTGTGGTCATAAGTCCCCTAGAACTTAGAACTACTTAAACCTAACTAACCTAAGGACATCACACACATCCATGCCCGAGACAGGATTCGAACCTGCGACCGTAGCGGTCGTGCGGTTCCAGACTATAGCGCCTTTAACCGCTCGGCCACTCCGGCCGGCATTTAGCATAACAACTGGGGAACCATATGGTAGACAAAGTGAAAGATTTCTCCTACACTGGAAGCAGAGTGTTGCTTGACGAACGAAGCATGGGTGACGTAAGAAGTGGACAGCACAGGCAGAGAGACCATTCCGCGTTAAAAGAAGTCTAATAATATCAGGCAGAAGTCACAACTTGGGAGCTAACTCTTAAGACAAGAAAATGAGCTTGACCCGGATCAGACACGTGCCGTTAAACGACCGTGGGCTGATACATCGACCAGCCTCAGTGTCGTTTTTAGGCTCGTTTAGGCAAATTCTGGGCTGATCCCCAAATTACAGCACAGAAAAGAACGGTTAAGGTACGATAAACCAAAGAACAAAGTTTGCAATGGTCACAGAGAGAGGGCGCACTCGATTTCCTGCCCTTAGGTTATCTTCACGTCTTGTGAGCAAGGAAGGGCATCTGACTACATAACTAAATAAAAACATCCACAAGTTTCGCACGAGATCTGTGAAGTTTGGGAGGTAGGAGAACAACGCTTGCGGAGATGTCTACGGGCGAATAGACGTGCAGCTGTTGAGCATCTGAACACCCAAACGAACCAAGGGGCTACCAACAGTGTCTTCTCAGCTACAGTTCAGCGAACGTTGCTGCGTATGGACCTGGTTTTTGCACCCATACTGACTGATGTAAGCCGGCCGTGATGGCCGAGCGGTTCTAGGCGCTTCAGTCCGGAACCGCGCGACTGCTACGATCGCAGGTTCGAATCCTACCTCGGGCATGGATGTCTGTGATGTCCTTAGGTTAGTTAGGTTTAAGTAGTTCTAAGTTCTAGGGGACTGATGACCTTAGATGTTAAGTCCTATAGTGCTCAGAGCCATTTGAACCATTTGACTGGTGTAATTCGGCGACAGAGGCTGGAATTTGCAAGCCGGTACCTCAATTGGACGTTCATTGAGTGGCGACAGGTGATCTTCGCAGATTAATCACGTTTTATGCTCTATTGGACTGATGAACGTTGGCGTGTACGGCGTGAAACGTCTGAAAGCAAAGATCCTGCAACAATAGTCAGAAGGTTCCAGGCCGGAGGGCATTCCCTGTGCGATTCTGTCGTTCTGGAAGCTACAATCGATCGACACAGGTATGAATTTATCCTTCGGGACCATGCCCACTCCTAAATGCAGTTTTTTTTTTTTCCAGGCACGATGATATCTACCAACAGGACAACGCAACTTGTCACGCACCTCACAGTGTACATACGTGATACGAACAGCACCAGGATGAGTTTTCCTTTCTCTCCTGGCCACCAATCTCCCCGGATTTGATTTCGAGATGGATCGTCACCCTAGAAAGCTAGTGCAGGTGTCCACAGCACTGAAGGCTGCGCCCCACATTCCCAGTTGGTACCTCGCAGAAACTATTGACTCTCTTCTTGCACGTCTCGTATCGGTCCGCGCTTCAAAATGTGGTTATTCAGGCTTCTGACAGGTGGTCACATTACTGTGAGTGGACAGTGATTGCAAGCCTTCATGATGCACCATTTAGACGTTTCGTCACGTAACTGACCGTTTACAAGGCAGGGCTCTTAGCAGTTTCTTCATTCCTGGTGGCAGCACCTTAACCTGGACAATTTGCATTGAGAAAACCTGGTGTTCATGATGCAGAACGGGAAATGAAAAGTTTTGGAGCTAAACTGGTTCTTCTGTCCTCAGCGGGGCGAGTGCTGCAACCAGTCTTGTGGACTCCATTACAACCAAATGTAGGAACCGAGATTCTGCCGAAATCCTTCAGTTTCGCTGCCAATGCCGTCGCTGTCCGGTTATCCAGCGACGCTCAACAGATGCTGTTTAGAAAGAAGTATGCCAACTTAGGGAAACCGCCTGGTCATTATCTCTACAGCTACGGTCACAGGTTCGAATCCTGCCTCGGGCATGGATGTGTGTGATGTCCTTAGGTTAGTTAGGTTTAAGTAGTTCTAAGTTCTAGGGGACTGATGGCCTGAGATGTTAAGTCCCATAGTGCTCAGAGCCATTTGAACCATTATCTTTACAGATACCATTTGAATGACAAGTCAAGTGATACTTCGGTTTCTTGATGGCGACTGCAAGCTGTAGAAGTACAACATTAATCTTAAGTGGCGGTAGCACTGCAACTCTCACTATCGAATATCTGAGTTCTAATGGTTCAAATGGCTCTGAGCACTATGGGACTTAACTTCTGAGGTCATCAGTCCCCTAGAACTTAGAACTACTTAAACCTAACTAACCTAAGGACATCACACACATCCATGCCCGAGGCAGGATTCTAACGTGCGACCGTAGCGATCGCGCGGTTCCAGACTGTAGCGCCTAGAACCGCTCGCCTACACCGGCCTGCCCGAATATCTGAGTTTCAGTGCGGATAAATAGGAGTTTCCTTACTGACTGAGCAAAATGTAGTCACTGGAAATTTGGAAGCTAACCTCACGTCACAACGGAATCCTTAAAGCATTAGCACAACACTAGCTAAGCTTGTAAAGAAAAAGCGAAAAAAATCAACAACGTCATACTGAGACGATTTAGGGAACCTTCCGAACACTTAAATCATGTTCGTCGTACTCATTACCGAAACTCACTTTCACTGTGTGCGAGTCCTGTGTCTTAACCACTAAACCAGCTCTCTCGGTACCTGTACTTGATTCACTTCGATTTCCGAACAAGCATTCATTTATCTGGAAACCATTGGTGAAATATTACCCAGGAACTAATTGACTTTTGAGTTGGCAGATGCAGCGATTGCCATCAACAGAGTAGGATTTCGATGTCTTCAAGCTACTAATGGTCAGTGGATACAGTACTGATTCCTTGGGAATACTTTGGTGGATACGTTTCACCCTTAAGCATCCCTACCCTTTGCCAACTAAATACTGTGGATGGGTAATGCTTTCACTGTCAGAAGTCAAGCTGGATACTGTGCAGTCGGAAACCGTCGCTTTACCTCCTCAAACAAGTTCAGTGAAGGTGGGGGGCACGTACGGAACTAATCCGTTTTTAATTACTGGGAGGACTACGAGCTTCCTTAACATGTATTGTCCTAAGGCTGCAGAGCTGTCAGCTACAAATAAGGTCCCGACAAGCATATGATAAATTACATTCATATGCGACTAGAAAACGACGTTAAATAACATGTTGCGGCCTTCTGTTTGATTAATTTTTGTAGGGATACAGTCCATGCAAGTGAGTTTTTAGTAATTAATAAGGAGACGTTTCAATGATAAAGTAGGAAAGCGGCCTGAAATAATCTAATAATCAAATGAAACAGAACTGTAATTAATAATTTAAAAGGCAGTGATGGTGTATAAAATGATTACCCCTCGAACGCAGATAAAGGGATTAGATCAGATATGTAACTTTTGCCGTTAGTGGATTTCACGGATATTGTGGTAGGAAATATTGTCGTCACAAAAACTACATTTAATTATTTATTTACTCACCCATACGCATTTACCCCCCTGCGCAGTTTCACCAAGGAGATGTATGAAACATTACGTACAAGTGTTGCATTAAACCATCACGTCAACTGGACGCAGAAATATAATACACATATGAGCACTGGTAAATCATGTTTTGAGAGAAGTGAGCGGATAAAATATGTGGCGTGACATACACTAATTTTTCTATCGGAGAGTAAATGACAACTCCTCGATTAGTTCGCGATAGAGGGAATATATCATCGGGGCTTCGTATAAACTTTAACATCTATAAAATGTTGGATACAAGTGACTAACTAATCTGAAGTAAAACTTGCATTCAGAATACATGAAATACTTAAAATGTAACGAGCACAGAACTCTCCTTGAGAATATAATTTGGTATGAAGCCTTGACATGGACAGAGCCTGAAAAGCGCGCAGCCTGGAATGAAACACGGTCTGGATATGACGTAGGCAGTCTCCCATCAAGTAATCTCAAAGGGAGTCGATAAAGCGCAAGTACCATTGCTGGAGGATCGAGACCAAGTTGCCAAACACAAAATGCCAAACAAACACTTTCAATTAGCAATATGCCAAGCGACAGTGGTCAGGGATGCAGAGGCACCTACAAGGGCCGGACTAAATATGGAAACAGCTAATACACAACATATTACCACACCTAACACGGTTTAGAAAAGCCGTTGTCACTCAGGACAGCTTCCGGTCGTCCCTGAATGGATAAATAAGATCCTGTATTGTTTTCGAGGGAATGTTACACCATTCTGCCTGCAAAATAGTGGCAAGTTCAGGCAACGATACCCATCTCTCCAAAGTAGACCACAAAGACTCAATTGTATTGAGTTCTGGTGAGTGTGGTGGCCACCAAAGGTGCGACAGTTCTTCCTCGTGCTCACAAAACAAGTCCTGGTCGATGCGAGCTGTGTTAACAGGGGAACTCAGCATCACCATTGGGGAGCAAACCCTTGTACGAAGGGGTGGACCATATCAACCATAATGGTCACATAATTCTTGACAATAATGCGACCTCGCAGAGTATTTATGACTAACCTAATCACCACCGAAACCCTGCCACGTTTCACTCTTGGATCGTAAACTTGGCCAGAAGTTAGAACCAGTGTGGAACAAGATTCATCCGACCAAATGACTTTCTTCCTTCGCTCCATAGTCCAGATTTCATGGTTTCAGCACGACATTTTTTGGTAGAGGCATTTGCATCACTAAAGAATGGTATGGAATTCGAACTCGCCGTGCAGTTCCCTATTTCTGGTGCTACTTTTGTGTTTTTTTGGCGCTGACAGCGTTTGTGAGTGCGACAATGAGTTCTGCAGCGCCATTTGCAGCTGTGAGTCTCTTATTTTTCGACACAATCCTCTTCAATCATCGACTGTCCTGATCACTCAAGAAATGCTTTCTTCTGCGTTGTGCCTTAGCGGATCATGTTTTTCGGCTTTTATATATGCGGGATAAACCTTCGATACGGTACCGCTTGCAGCACCAAACACCTCGGCTCACTTGGTGACGAGCACTTTTTCATGTAATGATATTTATTATCCGTCTTGATTGCAAAACATTTATTCGCTTGACTGGTTTCTGTTCCTGTAGAACCATCTTCAGATCCGCAAATCTCGGTTACAGGAGTAAACCGTCCACATTCAGTTATCTTCACATCCTGCATGAGGAGGTTGCTGAGTGTGGACGGGTTAATCCTGTAACCGAAATTTGCAGATCTGAAGATGGTTCTTGAGGAACCGAAACTGGTCATGAGAATAAATATTTTGCAATCAAGACGGATTATAAGTAACATTGTTTTAGCATACTTTTGTCCAGCCCCTATACATTTACATTTAAATATACAGGGTGAATCAGCGGGAAAGGGACATGCTTTTAGGAGTGATAGTAATAGTGATTCTGAACAAAAAAACTTCATAGCTACTACGCCCAGATTCGAATGGTTTCCGATATAGAATATATTTTATACCACTTTTGCACGTTTATCTTGAAAACTGGAAACTTGAAAAACCCTCCAGTAAAAACGTGTTGCAGTACAATATCAGACTACATTAAATTTCCTACAAGAAAGATCCCATTCGATTCATCTCTAGGACTGTCCCCCTTAGAGCAAGAATTGAAAGGAAAGCGATACACGTTCACGCATGGCGATAAACACTTTGCTAACAACGGTAACTGCATGTAAGTGGCACAATAAAAGATGTCCAATAGGTCCGTCGCTCGGTTTCGTCACTTATTGGATGTTCCCAGAACTCTTCGTGTCGACTTCCCTGTTGTTTCATTTCTGCTAACGCCAGCCACATAGCAGTCGCAGTCTCAAAGTTGCGAAGTGAAGCTAAGCATTGCGGTTAATATTGGTAGGGCCGAGCGCCGATTACGTCAGCATTTCCCTTCACACGTCTCCGCCCACCATAAAGACCAATCTTGTCATTATGATTTTTGTTCATCATTTTCAGCAACTGTTTATAAAGATTACCGATGTGAAGAAATTGCACACTAATTGCATTAATAATTGTTATTTAACGCAACTGATGTGCTATCTCTTCACACTGGAACTCTTGTTATTCCATTCAAACCGCCACCCCCCCCCCCCCCCCCCACACACACACATAGTGCAATCGGACTTCTTTAGTGCCACATGTACGTGTTTCACAGAGTCAAAGAGAAGGATTGGGCGTGATGAACGGTCAAAATGTTGCAAGGCCCCCTCACACAGTGAAAGTAAAATTATGTTCTACTGCAACTTAAAAAGAACAACTTCAAGTATTTACCCAAAACTGTGAAAAAATATAATATCGACACTCAATGTTGCGTTCTGATGTCGGGCCAGAAAATATCGCCGGTAAATATCGATGTTTTGTGGAAAAATATCGGCCGGCCGCGGTGGCCGTGCGGTTCTAGGCGCTCTGTCCGGAACCGCGTGACTGCTACGGTCGCAGGTTCGAATCCTGCCTCGGGCATGGATGTGTGTGATGTTCTTAGATTAGTTAGGTTTAAGTAGTTCTAAGTTCTAGGGGACTGATGACCACAGTCCCATAGTGCTCAGAGCCATTTGAACCATTTTTGAAAAATATCGATACATCGATATTTTATCAGCAGCCCTAGTCGGAGCCAACGTCCTGCTGCATCAACAATCTCCACATCATCCACCAACTGCTTGCCGCAGAGTGCATCCTTCATTGGGACAAAAAGACGAAAGTCGGAAGGTGCGAGGCCCGAGCTGTAAGGTGGATGAGAAAGAACAATCCAATAAAGTTTTCTGAGCTCCTCTCGGCTGCGCAGACATGTGTGAAGTCTTATGTTGTCATGGAGAAAGGGAAGTTCGTTTCGATTATCGTTTCTTCAACTTGTTGAGGGTAGCACAACAGACTTCAGAATTGACCGTTGTACCTTGAAGGAGTACATCAAACAGAATAACCCATTCAGACTCCCAGAAGATCCCCGCCTTAACTTTTTCTTCGGAGGGGAGGTGGTGTGGCGCCACTACATAGACTGTCGTTTTCTTTCCGCTTCGAAGTGATGAACCCATGTTTCATAGTCTGTGACGATGTTCGACAAAAAATTGTCACGCTGAGCCTCGTAAAGCGCAAGCAATTCCGTACAGAATGTCCTTTGTTGTTCTTTATGGTCTTCTGTTACGCGGGGACGAACTCAGTGGCCACACACCACTGACTATCCCATTTGGTGGACGATTGTGTCAGCACTACCAAAAATATCGTCCAGTTACGTAGCGATGTGTTTGATTGTAATCCATCGATCACCTCGAATGAGAGTGTCCGCACGTTCCAACATTGCAGGCGTCGCAGCTGTTTGCGGCCGGCCTGCACGTGGAAGATCGGACGGATTTGCACGACCTTGTCGTGATGATGACAGACGCCTCACCCAACGTCTCAATGTGCTTTTGTTACCTGCCACGCCTACACTGAAATTCAGCAAGTGCCTATGAATATCTGCGATGTTCCGGTTTTCCGCTAAAAGAACTCAGTGCAGCTCTCTGCTTGGAACGCCGCACTTCCGTTACAGACGCCATTTTGAAGGTTAGGTGTAGCGCCGTCACCTGTCGGAACGTCATGAAGCTACACGGACTGAAGCGCGAATATTCAACGGTGTCCCACAACAAAATTTGCATCTTTTCAACCGAAACTGGCCGAAGAAAAAATGAAATGTCTTAGTACTTGAACACCCCTCGTGTCTTGTACTACTCTATTACAGCTTCTAATGCCGAAACTAATACAAGATTTCGGCAAATTACTGAATTTTGTTGACATTCATCATGCCTACTGCTGACAAGACCATACACTGGTTAAGACACGTAAGTAGCGTTCGGGAATGGTAGTAGCGAGACCCCTTCAAGGTATAGAGATTTACAATTTCAGCAATTTTGGCTATGTTCTCGAAGGTTCGTTTGGCAACGACGCGGCCGATTTCCTGCCTTTCTTCTGTGCACACCTAGCTCGTGCTCCGTCTGTAACGATCTTGTCTTCGATGGAACGTTAAGCACAAGTCTTCCTTCTTACATGTCTGTAATTTATACTGTATGTCCAACTAAATCCTCCGGTTACATAGAGCAGAGATAAACTGATAAACCTTCCCAGAAATAAAAAACAATTACAACACATATTTCTAAGTAACACTCGAACATTAATGAATGAGACAGAATGTAGATACTTGTTCGCAGCATATGTGGTGCGTTGTTGTACTCGTAGAAGGAAATAATGAAGGTCATATTAAACCCGAAACCAAGTTCCCATTTGTTTTCTGTTCTTTTGCAGGTACTAGCCCCACGACTTCATTAACGATGAAGGCAGTGTGATTGGATACCAGAATAACATGAACACGCGAGACTATCTGGATATGGCTTGGACGCCTACAAGTAATTGCTGTCGTCGAGCGTGGCGAGCGTTAAGAAAACGACAGTCTGCAACAGGAAACAAGCTGCAGCAGCTGTCACAGCGCACAAGGACTCCGGTAAGGATAATGAATGCATTCGCTGCTAGTCAGTAGCCTAGAGAAATCAATTCACGAATAATCATTACTCTCGTCCATCAATGAGTTAACCGAGAAACAATCTGATGGACTGTTGCAACTGTTGATGCAGGGGAATCTGTGAGCAATAATCATGCATTTCACAAATTTCAATTAACTGTCATCTAGGTAAACAGATATATTAACCGAGGAAGCTTCTTTATCAAACTACAAATACTATTAAGATTTCTAAAGAACCCACTTGGGCCGCGCGGGATAGACGCGCGTTTTAAGGCGTCTACCGAAGATCTGGGCGGCTGCCCCCGTCAGAGGTTCGGGTCCTCCCTCGGGCATAGGTGTGTGTGTTGTTGTTAGCGTAAGTTAGTTTAAGTTAGGTTGAGTAGTGTGTAGCCTTAGTGACCGATGACCTCAGCAGTTTGGTCCCTTAACAATTCACACATATTTGAACATTTTTTTGAACCCACCTGGGACCATTTTTATTTTGTTAATTTCGGTCAAGTTCCATGGGAATATTTGAGACCAGCCTACTCGGACACACAACAACACATCCCATATTAAAGAAGGGAATCTGGCTTGCAGTAGTGACACTGGTCTTCAGTACACAGTTTTTCGCGGATCTGTGATGTTAGCGATGCAAAGTTGTCAAAACAAATGTTCTGTATGGAAACTGATTTTTTTGCAACTTGCCTTTCGTAGACAGGGAATTTTCAGACTACAGACTGCGAAGCAGATGATTGATAAAGAAGTACCAGTGTATGGCAAATATGGAAGCCCATTTCTTCTGCCACTATGCAGGTTAATATCTGCCGCCAGATTTGTCTGAAACTGTGTATTCACGCTTGCCAACAGCCTGACACTAACGCATTGATACGGAAAGTGTAAGAGAAAAATGTGTACCTCCGATCCATAATCAGCAGGTAGCGGTCGCCCACAGCAATAGTAGCCCTTGGGCAGCCTGAGCGAGGCATGTCATCTACAGTTCCTGTGTCTCTGTATCTCCTCCATGTCAGAACGACATCGCTCTGTTTCACTCCGAGACTCCTGAACACTTCCCTTGTAGAGAGACCTTCCTGGCACAAAGTAAAAATGCGGACGCGACCGAACAGCGGTATTGATCGTCTGGGCATGGTTGAACTACAGACAAAACGAGCCGTGTACCACCTTCCAGGAGGAGTGACTGGAACTGATAGGCTGTCGGACCCCTCCGTTTAGGCGCTGCTCGTACATGGTTGTTTACATCTTTGGGCGGATTTACTGACATCTCTGAACAGTCGAAGGGACTGTGTCTGTGATACAATGTCCACGTCTATCTTCAGGAGTTCTGGGAACTGGGGGGATAGAAAACTTTTTTTGATGTGTCTAATAAACTGTGGAATAAAAGTCGGGTGAGTCATGGGTAAGACAGTACGCACAACAGAGTCAGTTACAGTAAAGCTTTTTGCGTCTAAGAATAAAATATAGCGAGCACCACATCAGATAATACATAGTGCTTATACATTATGTAGTCAATTATTAAAATGGACGGCATGTGTTAAAATTCCAGGTAGAGAAAACTCAAAACAATAATTTCTTTGAGACTGAAGAAGAGAAATGAGTGGTTTCGAGGGATTGTTGAGACGCAAATCGTTGTCTCGCTTGAGCAAATTGTCTGCCAACAGTATTTCCACAGATTCATTGGCCACTGAATCCTAATGCAATGAAAGCGTGACTTTCCTGTATTTCATGGAATGGCCAGCGGAAATACTATGTTTAGCCACTGCAGATATGTTGTACTCTAGAAGGCGGGTGTATCGCTGACTTTCGGTGCACCCTTTTGATGCAATGCGTGTTGTTTGTCCTATGTTCACTACTGGCCATTATAATTGCTACACCAAGAAGAAATGCAGATGATAAACGAGTATTCAAAAAATGGTTTAAATGGCTCTGAGCACTATGGGACACAACAGCTGTGGTCATCAGTCCCCTAGAACTTAGAACTACTTGAACCTAACTAACCTAAGGACATCACACACATCCATGCCCGAGGCAGGATTCGAACCTGCGACCGTAGCAGTCGCGCGGTTCCGGACTGCGCGCCTAGAACCGCGAGACCACCGCGGCCGGCTAAACGGGTATTCATTGGACAAATATATTATGCTACAACTGACATGTGATTGTATTTTCACGCAATTTGGATGCATAGATCATGAGAAATCAGTACCCAGAAAAACCACCTCTAGCCGTAATAACGGCCTTGGTACGCCTGGGCATTGAGTCAAACAGAGCTTGGATGGCATGTACAGGTACAGCTGCCCATGCAGTTTCAACACGATACCATAGTTCATCAAGAGTACTGACTTGCGTATTGTACGAAGCAGTTGCTCGGCCACCATTGACCACACGTTTTCAATTGTTGAGAGATCTGGAGAATGTGCTGGCCAGGGCAGCAGTCGAATATTGTCTGTATCCGTACAGGACCTGCAACATAAGGTCGTGCATTATCCTGCTGAAATGTAGGGTTTCGCAGGGATCGAATGAAGTGTAGAGCCACAGGTCGTAACACATCTGAAATGTAATGTCCACTGTTCAAAGTGCCGTCATTGCGGCAAGAGGTGACCGAGACGTGTAACCAATTGCACCCCATACCATCACGCCGCGTGATACGCCAGTATGGCGATGAGAAATACAAGCTTCCAATGTGCGTTCACGACGATTTCACCAAACACGGATGTGACTATCATGATGCTATAAACAGAACCTGGGTTCATTCGAAAAAATGACTTTTGCCATTCGTGCACCCAGGTTCGTCGTTGAGTGCACCATCGCAGACGCTCCTGTCTGTGATGCAGCGTCAAGGGTAACCGCAGCCATGGTCTCCGAGCTGATAGTCCATACTGCTGCAAGCGTTGTCGAACTGTTCGTGCAGATGGTTGTTGTCTTGCAAACGTCCCCATCTGTTGACTCAGGGATCGAGACGTGGCTGCACGATCCGTTACAGCCATGCGGATAAGATGCCTGTCATCTCGACTGCTAGTGATACGAAGCCGTTGGGATCCGGCACGGCGTTCCGTATTACCCTCCTGAACCCACCGATTACATATTTTGCTAACAGTCATTGGATCTCGACCAACACGAGCAGTAATGTCGCGATACAATAAACCGCAATCGTGATGGGCTACAATCCGATCTTTATCAAAGTCGGTAACGTGATGGTACGCACTTCTCCTCCTTACACGAGGCGTCACAACAACGTTTCACCAGGCAACGGCGGTCACCTGCTGTTTGTGTATGAGAAATCGATTGGAAACTTTCCTCATGTCAGCACGTTGTAGGTGTCGCCATCGGCGCCAACCTTATGTGAATGCTCTGAAAAGCTAATCATTTGCATATCACAGCATCTTCTTCCGCTCGGTTAAATTTCGCGTCTGTAGCACGTCATCTTCGTGGTGTAGCAATTTTAATGGCCAGTAGTGTAACTTTTACCACATAAAGTTTTATCGTCTGACGCTATCTTGTCGCTGTGTTACCTCTGGTGCATGCACATTCACTCCATATTTCATCATTGTTTAGGTAGCCTTAATTCAGTTACTGACACCCCTTGAAGATTGTTGTACTGGGTAACAGCCGAAATATCGGAAGGTGAAATATTGCTGTCTCGGCTGCATTCCCGAAAGACTATTGATTATTTCATCTACCGAGAAAGCTTTAAGAAACACGTGACATGCTGATAATGCACTAAATCTCACGATGTATCGCTCCGTATATCATGTGCTTCTGAGTATTACCCGCAGAAGCTATTTAGGTCGTGACAAACTGTGTGCCTACATCAAGGCAAATTTCAGTGTTCCACAATATTTTTCCGCAGACAGCAGAAGAGGTAAACTGTACAAGGAGTGGAAACTGCTGGATCCGAATCGCTGTCATCATTTTCCGTCTTTCCGTCCTGGTACCCTTTTTACCGCAATTCATATCCGCTTTCAAGAGGCGAGAGATTCTATGTAGACCAGTAGTAATTTCCTCACATTAGAAAACTGTTTCGTGAAAACGGTGAACTGAATTAACTTCAATCAGGTAAATCGTGGCGGACTTGCAAGTAAACCAGGCGACGTCTTGGAGAAGTGTCGCCCCAAGCGCTCTTATCGTATGAGACACGTAGCAGAGAACCAGAAACCGGTAAGTCTGCACGGGTTTCTCTCGAAAGGTCGCACCATTTCTTGGCAACTGGAACCCGACGCTGGAGACGCAAGGTCGATCTTAATTACCGGATGAGTTATGCGGCCAACTCTCAGCAGGACAGCAGAGTCCAGATTGGGAAAGTTAATCACTGACTGACATGCCAGCGGACAGTGGAGGTTCGCTAGTTTCCTAAACCACGGCCACGCTCCCGCATCCGGTGACCTACATGACTCACTGTAGCATCTCTTCACAAACCTAGTCATCCCTTCAAATGCAAGCCAGTACTCTACGTAGTAACGATGCGAGACAATCGTCAGCGACTGTCCTATCACACAAGATGCAGTCGTATTCTTCGATGAAGATTTCCAAATTATAACGAGAGAAGAATTTACTTACTATGGTAAGCACCAGGTAAAAACGATATTTTCGGTAAAACACTTTTTGATCATTCCCTCAGTGCACGGCAGATGACCCAGGCAAAAGTTTTAAGATCACTTGTGACATCATGGATTTGTTACATGTGATCAAATTCGCAAGATGGTGAGAACTATTTGCAAGCTAGAGCTGCGAATGTGAGAGGTATTTCACTGATGATGGCGCAATCACTGAAGTTATCAGCTGCCTCTCGGCCATGTTACTTATTGCTGCCGGCCGGTGTGGCTGAGCGGTTCTAGGCGCTACAGTCTGGAACCGTGCGACCGCTACGGTCGCAGGTTCGAATCCTGCCTCGGGCATGGATATGTGTGATGTCCTTAGGTTAGTTAGGTTTAAGTAATTCTAAGTTCTAGGGGACTGATGACCTCCGCAGTGAAGTCCCATAGTGCTCAGAGCCATTTTAACCAACTTATTGCTATATTCAAATGGTACTGGACCGATTTTACAGGGTGTACAACTTTGCTTCCGCCGTTTGCCGATAGATGGCGACAACGGTAAATAGCGGTCGAAAGAAACAGATCGCAGATGTCAGCGTGGACCTCGGTCAACATAACCTCATTCAAACGTTAATCGATTTGTGTTTGCATCATAAAGCTGCTCTTGATTGAAAATGTCAGTTTACGAGCCAAATTCTCATCTTTTGCAGGAAGTATTACTGTTTTGTTTCAATATGAGAAAACAACAGCTGAGTCTCATCGAATGCTCTAAAGTACGTATGGTAAGGACGCTATTAGTGAAAGAACGTGTCGTGAGTGGTTTCAACGCTTCAAGAACGGTGGCTTTAACGTCGTAGACCGGCATAGCGGTGGAAGAGAGAATGTTTTCGAAGATAGAGAACTGGAGACATTGTTGAGTGAAGACTCGCGTCAAACGCAAGAAGAATTGGCACGATTAGTGGGAGTGACACAGCTCGCCATTTCAAAAAGTCTCAAGGCTATGGGCATGATTCAGAAAGAAGGAATTTGGGTGCTGAAACCAAGAGACGTTGAACGGCGTTTGTGTGTTTGTGAACAGTTGCTTCAGAGGCAAAAACGGAAGGGATTTCTGCATCGCATTGTGACCGGGAACGAAAAATGGGTTCATTACGATAACCCTAAACGCAAATAATCATGTGGATATCCCGACCATGCTTCCACGTCGACGGCCAAATCGAATATTCACGCCTTCAAGATCGTGCTCTGCATTTGATGGGACCAGCTCGGTGTCGTGTACTATGAGGTGTTAAAACGAAGTGAAACAATCACAGTTTCTCGTTATCGAACGCAATTAATGCGTTTGAGCAGAGAATTAAACGACAAACGGCCGCAATACAGCGAGAGCCACGATAAAGTTATTTTGCAGCACGACAACGCTCGACCCCACGTTGAAAAAGAGGTCAAAACGTACTTGGAAACTTTAAAATGGGAAGTCCTACCCCACCCGCCGTATTCTCCAGACATTGCTCCCTCTGACTGACACCTGTGTAGATCAATGGCACATGGCCTGGCTGACTAACATTTCCGATCTCATGAAGAAGTCACAAATTGGATCGCTTCAAAAGATGAACAATTTTTTCGACGCAGGATTCGTACACAGCCCAAAAGATGGGAGAAAGTAGTGACCAGCGATGGAAAATGCTTTGAATGATACTTGTGTAACCAATTTGTTTCATTAAAGCCTCAAATGTTTGGGAAAAAACGGCGGAAGCAAAGTTGTACACCTTGTAGTATCAGCGGTTTCCGAAAAGAATATACTATCAAATTTGTATACGAAAGATCCTTAGCAGAAGAAGGTACAGGCACATCTGCTAAGGCATCCAGATGTAGTTAGCTTGACGCTACCTGAACGAGTAGGGGGGAAAAATATTAGAGGCAGCACAGGACTAGAAAAAGCAAAACAGATTACAGAGTTTGTTGATTGTAATAGTTACGTAGAGACGATAAGTTTAGCACAAAGCAGGGAAAGGTGGAGAAGGCCATTAAACCAGTTTGAACACTGATGGTTTCAGACCCCTGTGTTTCAGGATCTATTGACGCTTACCTTCCTACATTCCACCCGGTTTTTTCAGGGAGTTTTTGTGCCTCAACTCGATTATTCATGTACCTAAATATGAATCGTAGTAGAACTTTAACATCGAAATAAACAATACAGTTGAGAGGAAAATATATTCAGCGTAATAAAACAGAAAACATAGGCACCAGTACCACACTCACTTACCACTGAGCGACACCACATCCGTTTGAAACGACGTCTCTAGTGCTTCGTCACAAGGACTCCCAAACCGAGCTCTGTTATCCATAAGAATGTTCAGTAAGTTTCACTTTTATCTGAGCTGTCATAAGGAGAGTAGTATTTTGTACACTAGAGCGAAACTATTCTTTACAAGAGCATTAACGATTTTTTAAATGAGATACGTCGTGGGAGATGAAATTAATTACACTTGGTTATGTTACTGTTTCAAGAGGAATAGTTACTGGAATTTCAGCAGTTACTGTCTAACCGCCGGCCGAAGTGGCCGTGCGGTTAAAGGCGCTGCAGTCTGGAACCGCAAGACCGCTACGGTCGCAGGTTCGAATCCTGCCTCGGGCATGGATGTTTGTGATGTCCTTAGGTTAGTTAGGTTTAACTAGTTCTAAGTTCTAGGGGACTAATGACCTCAGCAGTTGAGTCCCATAGTGCTCAGAGCCATTTGAACCATTTTTGAACTGTCTAACCGAAACATAAATTTTCAAAGGAAAAGCTTTTATAATAATGCCATTCAAAGCAGATCTTCGTGCTAATCTAGAATTCCATCAGTGTCACACAGCTCAGGATTTTAGGAAATATGTAAGTGTCAATTATTAGAAACTCTTCAGTAAACTGAGTTCCTGCGTACCTGAAATAACGAAAAAGAACTGAATCCTCATTCAGATTTGACAAGAATTTATTTTAAATACAAGGAAAGCTTTGAACAACGGGAACAAACTCCGTGATGAAGTCCAGGAGACAATCGCAGTGTTGCCTTGGACGGAGGTATGGAAGGGGTTTAAGCACATCGTTATCCCGATCGTACATGTTGTTTTATGAAACCGGAATCTGTTCCTCTCCTTGGTGTACCTTCTTATTTTTTCACTCAAGATTCCAGCCCTCACACTGTGTTCAATAGGAAGCGCCGAGCAGAATCTTGGTGCTCATGTGTTGCAGTCATGGACACTGACGCAATGTTACGGAGATGTATAGATTTCTCACACTGATTAATCCATTAGTTCAGTTGAAATTTGAATTACTTGAATAATTATATTCTTTTCATAAATCTTAGATTTCCTTGGTCGTAAGGATATTCGGCTTAATGCTTGCTACAAAGTGACTCATCAGCTCAGCAGGTAAGCCTAATGCATCAACAGATCTTCGTTTGACGTTATAGATACCAACCTGTTGTATACTCGAGCTCATCACGGATTGCTTAATGTTGCTTAAGGTTTCCCTTTGTTTCAAATAAATCCTGGTAAATTTTGGATAATGGTTGAAATACGTCGGAACAAACGATCATATGCTTCCAAAATGTTCCGTTCTGTGTCACTGGTGTAAATCTAGTTTTCCACGTAGATTACATAATTTTCAACTTAGTAATTACAGTACTATAAAACTTTTTATTAGAAAATTGAAGTTTGCTTACGCTACTAATTACTCTTCTAACAACTTGCACATAATTAATTTGTCAGACTCAATGTGACTTCCAGAAAATTGACTATGTGATATTTACAATAATACTTTTGTTTTCAGATCGCATGGATACCAGAGAGAAGAATTCTCGTGCAACCTGGTGAATGCTGAAGTTTACGAGCGGACTTCTATCACAGCGACCTACGCAGGATCTGTTCGCAAATACACAGCTTCCCTTTAACAGACATTCTTATTTTGAACACAAGCCTGAGATAATATTTTTAATATGTAATACTTTCGTTTATTTAGTATCAACACAGTGCAAAACTGGATATATTTTGTGGTGATACTTAACCAAAAGCGCTTTATGTATGTTACTTGTGACACACTGTTTAGTTAACTGAAGGCTAAATAAATTAAGGAAACATAAACTGACTAAATTCACACGTCTCATATATATGTTCCGTGGATAAACTTTAATTCAGATACTTAACCAAAAGCGCCTTATGTGTGTTACTTGTGACACAATGTTTAGTTAATTGAAGGCTAAATAAATTAAGGAAAGATAAACTGACTGAATTCACAAACAGATAACCTGGAAGAAAATTCATCACTTCTGAAACGATACTAACATCACTTTTTGAACAAGAGGCATGGAACTTGTTCACGCAGTGCAACCGGAGAACAAATTTGTATTGTAATATCCATGCAGGAAGATTTGGATTTTGAGTCAACGATTTTTACAGTAATGTAAGTGTGCTCGATATGAGACACCAGATGACCAAGTTTTTAATTCGAATGAACAGAACCCTTCATTCCCGTAATAAAGGCCAGGGGTTATTTGTATAGGAGATGTAAAATTACCCCCGCAAATATCATGTCAACAGATGCCTTTATTCGACCTGTTAGTAGAGTCACATGTCAGTAGATGTAGCATATGTATAACCATGGCGATCGTGTGTTTATTGTAGTATTTCATTAGTGTCGCCACAAAGCTTACTAGTTAAATAACACAGAAGGTGGCCACCGAACTTAACCTCTCCATCTGGACTGTGGATCGAAATACGCCGTGTGTTACTGAGGTGAAATTATAGTCTTCAGCGCACGTGAGGATTTTATGACAGCTTTATATGTATATTTCGAATTTCTAAGTCCACCTATCGGATTATATCGGATTCAGTCAAAAATACTTATTATAAATAATTGCTGAAAACGTTTACTTTATATACCTTTGTGTACGGCAATAGAACGCACCTATTATACACCTTAAACTGAAACAACAGCTGCAGCTTGGCCAGGCATGGAATGTTTCTCTACCAGTGTCTATTTCCCATTCACGTGAACTATGTCAGTTACAGGAAAGCTTTTGGGAGAACTAACACAAAAAATCAACGTTTCGAAAGCAGTACTACCAGTAAGAAACACATGAGATTTAAGGCTCTACAGAAATCATTTTAAAGTATTGTAAAGTATCCCGCTTAAGATATAGCCACAAGGTAAAACGTAACGGTAAGTGACTGTACACGCATTTTGCACTAAAACTGCGGTGTTTTCACCTTCATAACTTGTTCGCTGGCCTTCGAGGTGCCAGGAACAATTAATTTTCTGGCACTAATTTTGGCAGAAAGCGGGGTTGTCCTTGAAGGTGAGTGAGGTGGACTGGTCAGAGGAAAAGTTATGATGCTATCGAAGGAGAACCAATTAATAAGGAGACTATAAAAATGAGACCTGTCACACGGTAAGAAGCTTCACGCTTGTAAATGTACATGCAGTTTTAGAATATCCTTCTGATCTCATATCTCTATATTTTTCATAAAATATACTTGAAATGTGCGTACTTCTGTTACGTAAACCATTTATTCCGCGTGTCTACTGTAGACTGACATGCACTAAGTTTGTGCTCTCATAGACAGACAACTGAATAGCTACAGAAGCCTGCGAAGATTAGTCCACATTTGCTCCTCTTTGGTTTTCTATAAGCTATTTTCTTTCTTTATTCGTTATTTAAATTTGTTACTTTCCTTTTATAACCGTAGGGTAGGTCGGCGCTGTTTGAAATCCAGTCTAGCTAGAGTTCGGTTCAATTTAGCTAAATCCCAATTAGCTAGGAATAGGGCAGAGTGGATCCCAACTGGGTAAGTTTGCGAGAGCATTTTCGGTTCTGGCACTTTTCTTACAGCCAAAGTAAATCTACCGAAAAACATTGCTCGAAATCGAGAGGTTGATAGTGATCTTCATTTTTCTCTGAGGCAATTTGTCCTAGATAAAAATACGAATGCTTGTTTAGTTTATGTGTTTGTTTTAATGAATGAGTACAAGACTGAAGTCAGTGACATGCTCACCATGTGCTGCAGTGTCCCTCAGAGCTACTACCACTCCGAAGGACCTCAATCCCATAAGATAGGAAACTTGCACGCATCCAAAAACACAGACGCATCAAAAGATGCAAATCGTGATAATGTCGGACTGCCACCCTGTCTCTGTTAGAAAACCACTTCAAGTGTAATTTGTCAGTGCCAAGTAGACTAGAAGTAATTGGCAAGATTGTGGTGCTCATTTGTGTGAAACTATACAGTACTATTGAAGGTAATGAGAACGTAAAATAACTGGCAAAGTGGGAGGCATATCAAAGGCAAATGTGTGCAGTTGAAGATAGCAAAACGAAAGCCTAAGTTTTAAATTTCACGTTCAAGAAATCGTTCACACAGGAGAATCGTGCAAACATACCGTCATTTGACCATCGGACACACTCCCGTATGGGTGACATAGTAATAAGCATCCCTGGCCTAGAGTAACAATTGAAAGATTTGAAAGCAAATTAATCGCCAGGTCCAGATGGAATCTTAATTCGGTTTTACAAAGAGTACTCTACGGCACTGGATCCTCAGCTAGCATGCATTTAACGTGAATCTCTCGCCCAGAAGTCCCAAGTGACTGGGAAAAAGCGCAAGTGACTACAGTATATAAGAAGGGTAAAATAATGGACCCGAAAATTGCAGACCAATATCCATAACTTCGGGTTTCTGCAGAATTTTTGAACATATTCTCAATTCGAATATGTTAAACTTCCTTGAGACTGCGAAGTTTACATCGACAAAATCAGCATGGTTTTAGAAGGGATCGCTCGTATGAAACGCAGCTTGCCCTGTTCTCACAAGATATATTGCGAACTACGGATGAAGGGCAAAAGGCAGATTCCATACTTCTAGATTTCCAGAAGTACCCATTGCAGGTTGTTAACGAAGATACGAGCATATAGAATAAGTTCATATATATATATATATATATATATATATATATATATATATATATATATATATATGGTTGTTAACGAAGATACGAGCATATAGAATAAGTTCATATATATATATATATATAAAAACGAGCATATAGAATAAGTTCATATATATATATATGAACTTATTCTATATGCTCGTATATATATATATATATACAGGGCTATTACAAATGATTGAAGCGATTTCATAAATTCACTGTAGCTCCATTCATTGACATATGGTCACGACACACTACAGATACGTAGAAAAACTCATAAAGTTTTGTTCGGCTGAAGCCGCACTTCATGTTTCTGCCGCCAGAGCGCTCGAGAGCGCAGTGAGACAAAATGGCGACAGGAGCCGAGAAAGCGTATGTCGTGCTTGAAATGCACCCACATCAGTCAGTCATAACAGTGCTACGACACTTCAGGACGTAGTTCAACAAAGATCCACCAACTGCTAACTCCATTCGGCGATGGTATGCGCAGTTTAAAGCTTCTGGATGCCTCTGTAACGGGAAATCAACGGGTCGGCCTGCAGTGAGCGAAGAATCGGTTGAACGCGTGCGGGTAAGTTTCACGCGTAGCCCGCGGAAAATTGGCTCATGCCAGAACTGGAGACCGACAGCACCGACTTCCTCTTTCAACAGGATGGTGCTCCACCGCACTTCCATCATGATGTTCGGCATGTCTTAAACAGGAGATTGGAAAACCGATGGATCGGTCGTGGTGGAGATCATGATCAGCAATTCATGTCATGGCCTCCACGCTCTCCCGACTTAACCCCATGCGATTTCTTTCTGTGGGGTTATGTGAGAGATTCAGTGTTTAAACCTCCTCTACCAAGATACGTGCCAGAACTGCGAGCTCGCATCAACGATGCTTTCGAACTCATTGATGGGGACATGCTGCGCCGAGTGTGGGAGGAACTTGATTATCGGCTTGATGTCTGCCGAATCACTAAAGTGGCACAAATCGAACATTTGTGAATGCCTAAAAAAACTTTTTGAGTTTTTGTATGTGTGTGCGAAGCATTGTGAAAATACCTCAAATAATAAAGTTATTGTAGAGCTGTGAAATCGCTTCAATCATTTGTAATAACCCTGTATATATATATATATATATATATATATATGTGTGTGTGTGTGTGTGTGTGTGGCTCTAAGACCTCGTTAATAATAGAACACAGTAACTTGTCCTCGACGGCGAGTGTTCGTATGAGACAAGGGTATTGTCGAGAGTGCCCCAGGGAAGTGTGATAGGACCGCTGTTGCTCACTGTATACATACATGATTTGGCGGACAGGGTGGGCAGCAATCTGCTGTTATTTCAAATGGTTCAAATGGCTCTGAGCACTATGGGACTTAACATCTATGGTCATCAGTCCCCTAGAACTTAGGACTTCTTAAACCTAACTAACTTAAGGACATCACACAACACCCAGTCATCACGAGGCAGAGAAAATCCCTGACCCCGCCGGGAATCGAACCCGGGAACCCGGGCGTGGGAAGCGAGAACGCTACCGCACGACCACGAGCTGCGGACACTTGCTGCTATTTGCCGATGATGCTGTGGTGTACGATAAGGTGTCGAACTTGTGACTGTAAGAAGATACAAGATGACTTACAAGGGAACCTCCCCATCGCACCCCCCTCAGATTTACTTGTAAGTTGGCACAGTGGATACCCCTTGAAAAACTGAACACAGATCAATCGATAAAACAGGAAGAAGTTGTATGGAACTATGAAAAAAATAAACAAAATATACAAACTGAGTAGTCGATGCGCAAGATATGCAACATCAACGAGAGTGTGAACTGAGGAGCGCCGTGGTCCCGAGGTTAGCGTGAGAAGATGCGGAACGAGAGGTTCTTGGTTCAAGTCTTCCCTCGAGTGAAAAGTTTACTTTCTTTATTTTCGCAAAATTATGATCTGTCCGTTCGTTCATTGACGTCTCTGTTCACTGTAATAAGTTTAGTGTCTATGTTTTGCGACCGCACCGCAAAAACCGTGCGATTAGTAGACGAAAGGACGTGCCTCTCCAATATCCATTGACCTTGTTATTGAAGTCGTGATCTATATTTGCTGGATTCATATTGCCCACGGAATACATCTCACGTATTTAATGCACTCTCGTCCAAAGTAGGGAACAGTCAACTGCCAGCCAGGGAGCTTCGTTAGCAGGAATACTCTTTCTTCCGTGCGCTGTAGTCGTCTGACGTCTTGTGTTTCGATGTTTGTTTAGGTGTAGCGTCCTCATACTACGGCACAGTTACTTCGCATCGGACGGACGGACGGACAGATAATAATTGTCTGAAAATAAAAAATTAAACTCTTCACTCTACGGATGACTTGAACCAAGAACCTCTCGTTCGGCAGCTGCTCACGCTAACCACGGGACCACAGCGCTCCTGAGCTAGCGCTATCCTTGATGTTGCCTATCTTGCACATGGACTACTCAGTTTGTGTATTTTACTTATTTTTTTCATAGTTCCACACAACTTCTTCCTGTTTTCTCGATTGATCTGTGTTCAGTTTTCAAAGCGTATCCACTGTGCCAACGTAAAACTAAATCTGAGTGGGGTGCGATGGGGAGATTACCTTGTTAGACAAAATTTCGAATTGGTGTGATGAATGGCAGCTAACTCTATATGTGGAAAAATTTAAGTTAACAGGGATAAGTAGTAACAACAAACCTGTAATGTTAGGCTACAGTATTACTAATGTCCTGTCTGACACAGTCAACTTGTTTAAATATCTGGAAGTAACGGTGCAGAGCGATATGAAATGTAACGACCATGTCTGGACTGTGTTGAGGAAGGCAAGTGGTCGACTTCGGTTAATTGGGAGAATTTTAGGAAAGAGTGGTTCACCCGTAAAGGAGACCTCATATAGGACACTGCTGCGACCTATTCTTGAATACTGCTTGGGTCGGATTGAAGGAACACTCCGAAGCAATCCAGAGAAGGGCTGCTAGATTTGTTACCGGTGGGTTTGAGCAACACGTCAGTGTTACGGAGATGCTTAGGGAACTCAAACGGGAAAGTCTGAAGGGAAGGCGACTTTCTTTTAGAGAAGTGCTATTGAGGAAATGTAAAGAACCGGTATTTGAAGCTGACTGCCAACTATTCTACTGCCGCCAACATACACTCCTGGAAATTGAAATAAGAACACCGTGAATTCATTGTCCCAGGAAGGGGAAACTTTATTGACACATTCCTGGGGTCAGATACATCACATGATCACACTGACAGAACCACAGGCACATAGACACAGGCAACAGAGCATGCACAATGTCGGTACTAGTACAGTGTATATCCACCTTTCGCAGCAATGCAGGCTGCTATTCTCCCATGGAGACGATCGTAGAGATGCTGGATGTAGTCCTGTGGAACGGCTTGCCATGCCATTTCCACCTGGCGCCTCAGTTGGACCAGCGTTCGTGCTGGACGTGCAGACCGCGTGAGACGACGCTTCATCCAGTCCCAAACATGCTCAATGGGGGACAGATCCGGAGATCTTGCTGGCCAGGGTAGTTGACTTACACCTTCTAGAGCACGTTGGGTGGCACGGGATACATGCGGACGTGCATTGTCCTGTTGGAACAGCAAGTTCCCTTGCCGGTCTAGGAATGGTAGAACGATGGGTTCGATGACGGTTTGGATGTACCGTGCACTATTCAGTGTCCCCTCGACGATCACCAGTGGTGTACGGCCAGTGTAGGAGATCGCTCCCCACACCATGATGCCGGGTGTTGGCCCTGTGTGCCTCGGTCGTATGCAGTCCTGATTGTGGCGCTCACCTGCACGGCGCCAAACACGCATACGACCATCATTGGCACCAAGGCAGAAGCGACTCTCATCGCTGAAGACGACACGTCTCCATTCGTCCCTCCATTCACGCCTGTCGCGACACCACTGGAGGCGGGCTGCACGATGTTGGGGCGTGAGCGGAAGACGGCCTAACGGTGTGCGGGACCGTAGCCCAGCTTCATGGAGACGGTTGCGAATGGTCCTCGCCGATACCCCAGGAGCAACAGTGTCCCTAATTTGCTGGGAAGTGGCGGTGCGGTCCCCTACGGCACTGCGTAGGATCCTACGGTCTTGGCGTGCATCCGTGCGTCGCTGCGGTCCGGTCCCAGGTCGATGGGCACGTGCACCTTCCGCCGACCACTGGCGACAACATCGATGTACTGTGGAGACCTCACGCCCCACGTGTTGAGCAATTCGGCGGTACGTCCACCCGGCCTCCCGCATGCCCACTATACGCCCTCGCTCAAAGTCCGTCAACTGCACATACGGTTCACGTCCACGCTGTCGCGGCATGCTACCAGTGTTAAAGACTGCGATGGAGCTCCGTATGCCACGGCAAACTGGCTGACACTGACGGCGGCGGTGCACAAATGCTGCGCAGCTAACGCCATTCGACGGCCAACACCGCGGTTCCTGGTGTGTCCGCTGTGCCGTGCGTGTGATCATTGCTTGTACAGCCCTCTCGCAGTGTCCGGAGCAAGTATGGTGGGTCTGACACACCGGTGTCAATGTGTTCTTTTTTTCATTTCCAGGAGTGTATGTGCGTGTAAAGACCACGAAGAAAAGATACGAGAAATTAGAGGTCATACGGAAGCATGTAGACAGTCTCTCTCCATAGCTCTGTTTGCGAGTAGAACATGAAAGGAAATGACTAGTAGTAGTACAGGGTAGCCTCCGGCACGCACCTGAAAACATTTTCTTTGATTCATTGTTAAGGAGCTACTGATAACATGGTATTCTCTGAAAATATGTGTGTGCATTCCTAAAGGACCAAACTGCTGAGATCATCGGTCCTAGACTTACACACTACTTAAACTAACTTAACTAAATAATGCTAACAAAAGAACACACACACCCATGGCCGAGGGTTGGACTCGAACCTCCGGCGAGAGGGCCCCCACAATCCGTGACATGGCGCCTCAAACCGCGCGGACACTCCGCGCGGCGGTATTCTCTCAACTAATGACTTTCTTATATGTGACACAGAACGGTTTTGCGTGTAGCAGTATGCAATCTGCTTCTGGTTCTTCCTTTTCAAAATATAACAGTTACTGTTTTCGAATTTACAAATTCGTCGTCAGAAAGCTTGCATTGTTTTATCAAAATACATGTTACGCCGGATTATAGGTGGACTATACGAAGATTAACGGAAATTAACAATTTCAGGTGTGTGATAGCGATGGTTTTTAAACAAAACACGAGGTAGAATGCAACTTACGGAAAATGACCCCCTAGAAGATTTGTTTGCAGTGTCTTTCTCCAGCGTTGTGATTGATGTTGCTATAGACACTCTCAAAGATCTATATTTTTATCAACTTTTGGTGAGCAAAAATTCAATTTATTGAGAGTCATCATAGTTTGCTTTCGACAAAATGGCTCAAATGGATCTAAGTCCTATGGGACTTAACACTGAGGTCATCAGTCCCCTAGACTTAGAACTACTTAAATCTAACTAACCTAAGGACATCACACACATCCATGTCCGACGCAGGATTCGAACTTACGACGGTAGCAGCAGCGCGGTTCCAGACTGAAGCGCCTAGAGCCGCTCGGCCACAGCGACCGGCTGCTTTTGACACACGTATTGAAAAATGTCATATAGTGGTTGTGACACTAAACCTAGTTTGTAACGAATGAGTTCGCACATTGCTGGGGTTTCAAGACCATTTCCGTTGTAGTCCATAGAAAACACTAATATACTTATCATGTGAATGTGTTGTGTCTGTTCTTTCTGACATGTCCGGATGCACAGAATCGTTCAGGAATTTAAAGTTAGCGAGCGAGCATGGACGACATGGGCGTGTAGGCGTCGCTAGGTGGGAATATGAGTCAGCCTGGAAGCGTGACGAGACAGTCCGTACATTCGCGAAGAATACTGTCCCGATGGCTCAGTGGTTAACACACCTGCCTAGTAAGCAGACAGTCCCGGGTTCGAGACCTGTTCCGGCAACATTTTCTCTCGTCGCTGCCGATGCCGCGTAAAGTTCCGACGCAGCTGTATCAGCTACTTCTCATTTCTTTTCTTCCTTTTTCCCAACTCCACCTTCAATTTACATAATAACTAATATACCTAAATATGATCGCTCTTCTATCCCTAGCCGGCTTGAATATTGTGGAGGGTAAGAACGAAGATTAGAGTTTTATGTCCCGTTGACGACGAAGTAATAAGAGACGTGGAACAACCTCGGGTTGGGGAAGTGTAGAGAAGAAAACTGCTATTGCACTTCCAAAGGAAGCTCTCTAGTGGAAGAGGATTCGAATCACTTTCTTCCCGAATACGAGTCTAATGTTCTACTACTGCTCGAATTAGCTCGGAAGTTGAGTGTGGTCATTCGCTTGTGCAGTTTGGCATTCTGTGTCTATTAGTGTGGATGGTTATAGAAAAGCAAAAGAAGAGAGATTGTGAAACTCGGCGCCGACGTAGAGCTTACAGGTGAAGAACAATAGCCATGCATCTTTAATTTATCTTTGTGATGTATGAATCACCACAGCTACTCTCCCATTGCGGAGAGAATTCCAATTTGACTTCCGTGCGTGGTTCATAATCTGTGGACAAGGAACTATGCGCAGACACCCCTTTAAGCACCACAGATCGTATCTGAGCGATGATAACATCTCGTACCGCTTGGAATCAAACCAGCTGCCTCGGTAATTCCCCTTGCGTGGTTCTTGTGATCAGGGGAAAATTTTCAGGAGTTGCGAAAAAGAGATCGAAAGAATAATAGTAGTCTGCAGAGCGTCACGATTCTTCATGAACATTTGATCTTTTTTGTACAATAGATAACCAGCTAGGAGTGGAAGATGCATCACTTCATAATTAATGTATCCGTTATTAATTTTCGCTTCCTTATGTCTCAATATTATAAGACAAGTGCTGCTAAATGCAGTCTATCCTCATTTCAAGCTACGCTCATGGCAGTGAAAGCATCGATTTCTGCTCGCACATTTATGGTGTTAACGTTTTTCCCTCTCCCGTGTTACTGAGAAATTAGACCCTTGCTTCCGGTCAGACAACTTTATGTCATTATTACACAGCACGATCTTGCATTACTGTCAGAGATACGATTAAGTAATTATCTCGTTATTTTATGAGACTGAAATTGCCGCGTAATTCAGTTCTATTGCCGCACAGGTGTTTTAAACAAGCATTAACGTTACCCAATTTTCAGGGACCAAGTCATTACAATTAAAACAATTCCAGAACGCGTCTTTGAAACATTATTCTGCTACTGCGAATTTTTCCCCGCAAATTGTCAGTCGTTGTGGCACATGTTTTGCAAGATGCTCAGTTTCCAAAATTTTTACTCGATTTCTGGAAAAGAAGTGGCAGTGCGAACAGCTCTGCTGTTATAACAGTATCTTTAGTTTCAAAATACGGTAAGGCAGCACTGTTATAAGCTTGCATTGCAAATATTGCGGAAATGGAAGCGATATTGATATGCGGTTTTCATAGAATGGATTGGTAGTCAGGGGTTCGTTATTGTTACCCAATAAACAGATTGTAATAATACTTATAAAGTGTATTTTCTGTGCAAACAAGAACTTTTTTAAATGGAACAATGCCTATTGACATCAAGAAAGGAAAATTAAGGTAAATCAGAACGTCAGTGGTGTTTATTGCAGGATTCGAGTGCGAGTCGTTTACGAGACACCGTGTTTTGAAAAGTTTCCACGCCGACAGTTGTTAGTACCATTCAACTTGCATAGTTGCTAGGTACGATGTTTGCTTACAGTGTGTCTGTTCCTTGAGTGCATTGCGACTTGCTAGTCAGTTAGTGTGTGACAGTCCAAGCATTAGGTCGTGAGTGGACAATGAGATTTACCAGCGCAGAAGAAGCCGACTTGCTCACTGTGTATGGAGTGTGTACGAAGAATGCAGTTCGTTGTTGTACGGTGTATGAGGTAAGGTATCCCAACAGACGTCAACCATCTAGGCATTTATTTATCAACCCTTCAATCACTTACGTGAAAGTTATAGTGTGGCACCTAGATAAGTTATCGGAAGGAAACAAGTGACGACAATAGAGTGGAAAATTAGGAGGAACCTGTGGTACCAACATGATGCCTGTCTAGTCTATAGTCCACGAGGAACTACAGCATGTCCTCATAAATTGTTTCCAAATCCTTGGACTGGACGAAGAGGACCTGTACCTGTAACTTCCCCGGATTTAACGCCCGTAGGCCGGCCAGTGTGGCCGAGCGGTTCTAGGCGCTTCAGTCTGGAACAGAGCGACCGCTACGGTCGCAAGTTCGAATCCTGCTTCGGGCATGGATGTGTGTGATGTCCTTAGGTTAGTTGGGTTTAAGTAGTCCTAACTTCTAGGGGACTGATGACCTCAGATGTTAATTCACGTAGTGCTCAGAGTCATTTGAACCATTTTAGACGCCCGTTGATTTTTTTTTAGGGAGAAAACTGACACCCGATGATATACTACTATGTTTTACTGCAGACTGCTCGAACACCTCGGCTGAAATGCTAGCACGTGTGCAGCAGTCGTTTCATACCAGACTGGGAGCGTGTATTGCCGCTGTCGGTGGTCATTTTGAACGCAACCTGTCATGATCAGTTCTCTCGTTACTGGTCAAAAGCAACACAACTAGTGTATGCACTAGGGCTGTTCTTGAGTGTGTGCTACCACAGTATTGTACTAATGTCGGTGTGGGAAATTTCCAAATACCGTTTCTCGTAAACGACCCGCATTAAAATCCTGAAACAAACACCGCTGGAATTATAATTTTCTTGCTTTCAGATTATCAATGTCAATAGGCATTGATCTATTTAAAAAGTGTATGTTTGCGCAAAAACTACAATTTCTAAGTACATTACTGGCCATTAAAATTGCTACACCAAGAAGAAATGCAGATGATAAACGGGTATTCATTGGACGAATATATTATACTAGAACTGACATGTGATTACAATTTTCACGCAATCGGGTGCATAGATCCTGAGAAATCAGTACCCAGAACAACCAACTCTGGCCGTAATAACGGCCTTAATACGCCTGGGCATTGAATCAAACAGATCTTGGATGCCGAGTACAGGTACAGCTGCCCATGCAGCTTCAACACGATACCACAGTTCATCAAGAGTAGTGACTGGCGTATAGTGACGAGCCAGTTGCTCGGCCACCATCGACCAGACGTTTTCAATTGGTGAGAGATCTGGAGAATGTGCTGGCCAGGGCAGCGGTAGAACATTTTCTGTATCCAGAAAGGCCCGTACAGGACCTGCAACATGCGATGCGGTCGTGCATTATTCTGCTGAAATGTAGGGTTTCGCAGGGAGCCACGGGTCGTAACACATCTGAAATGTAACGTCCACTGTTCAAAGTGCTGTCAATGCGAAAAAGAGGTGAGCGAGACGTGTAACCAATGGCATCCCATACCATCACGCCAGGTGATACGCCAGTACGGCGATGACGAATACACTCTTCCAATGTGCGTTTACCGCGATGTCGCCGAACACGGATTCGACCATCATGATGCTGTAAACAGAACCTGGATTCATCCGAAAAAATGACGTTATGCCATTCGTGCACCCAGGTTCGTCGTAGAGTACACCATCGCAGGCGCTCCTGTCTGTGATGCAGTTTCAAGGGTAACCGCAGTCACGGTCTCCGAGCTGATAGTCTATGCTGCTGTAAACGTCTTCGAACTGTTCGTGCAGATGGTTGTTGTCTTGCAAACGTCCCCTTCTGTTGACTCAGGGATCGAGACGTGGCTGCACGATCCGTTTGAGCCATGTGGATAAGATGACTGTCATCTCGACTGCTAGTGATACGAGGCCGTTGGGATCCAGTACGGCGTTCCGTATTACCCTCCTGAATCCACCGATTCCATATTCTGCTGACAGTCATTGGATCTCGACCAACGCGAGCAGCAATGTCGCGATACGATAAACCGCAATCGCGAAAGGCTACAATACGACTTTAATCAAAGTCGGGAACGTGATGGTACGCATTTCTCCTCCTTACACGAAGCATCACAACAACGTTTCACCCGGCAACGCCGGTGAACTGCTGTTTGTGTATGAGAAATCGGTTGGAAACTTTCCTCATGTCAACACGTTGTAGGTGTCGCCACCGGCACCAACCTTCTGTGAATGCTCTGAAAAGCTAATCATTTGCATATCACAGCATCTTCTTCCTGTCGGTTAAATATCGCCTCTGTAGCACGTCGTGTTCTTGGTGTAGCAATCTTAATAGCCAGTAGTGTAGTTTCCTATCGCCGATAATACAACGGCCCGTTTCGCAGACTCTGGCGTGTGGTGTATCGCTTTTAGCCGAAAGCAACGAGTTAAGAAGAGGCTTGGTAGAACGAGAAAATCATTTCGCCGTTTAGCACTACAGACGGGCGTGTCATTAGCTACAGCTCACGGAGCAGTGCAAAAACGCGAACTGAAACCTTAGAAGGTAACGGCAGTGCGTTGACTGACCAGTTCTGGTACTATTGCTCGAAAACTGCCCTGCAACTGCCTATTGCGGTCCGGGCTTGATAGACAGATTGTTCCCGAATACTCTTCGATAATATTGCATTTATCGGGGTGTGTGAACTCGCAGACAATCGACATTGGAATTTTGAAAATCTTGACATAGTATAGTTGCTGTGGTAGTTCCAGAATACCGTCGCAGATGCATTGATGGCTTGTGCTCCTGCATTATCCTACATGAAACAACCAGTTGTCTTGTAGACTGAGTAACAAAATTGAAAGATCACTTTTTTCAAACCCCAAAGTTTTGACCCATTGCGGCGCTTAAGCTTTAAATATGGCTTCACAACGTTTGACGCTGCTGACACCGTCGGACCTTTCATCCCTTCTCTGAGGACGTCGTGGGCCTGCAACCCCGCGGAACATGATCACAACCGTTTGGAGAGCAGTGCGGCCACAATTTTTGCTTTTGTGTACAGACTGGAACCACAAGGGCCGTTCAAAACCATTCGACGAAATTTGAACATGATCTGAAGCAGTAAAGGATGCGTATGCCTTTACAGTGGTCTTATTTTGTGTCCTGTGGCGTGGTCATGGGGGGTTGCGACATTGACATATGAGTGAATAAAATGTGCCAAATGGCTCCTCTAAGAGCCTCCATTACAGAAGAAGGTTGTAGGAACCTTCGAACCAAACTTCAAACTTAAGCTTCACAGTGGGTGGGAATTACGGGGTTTCGAAAAAGTGAACCTTTAATTCTACGAGACAGTGTAGTTAGTTGTTGTATACGATATAGCAGTGCCTGTGTTATTCCGAATTACGAGTCAAAGTTGCTTCGGAGATGCATGCATGCAAGACCGCTCGCCATAAGAGCGAAATCCGGGTTCGATTCTCGGTCGGTCACAAATTTTTAGTGTCGTCATTCTATTATACAGCTGATCGTTTCCAATATTTGCAACTGCGAATACATTTAATATCATCAATTGTTAGTTATGAGAAGAAAGGTTGTAGTAGGTGTTGTTGTTGTTGTTGTAGTCATCAGCCCAGAGACTGGTTTGATGCAGCTCTCCATGCTGCTGTATCCTGTTCAAGCTGCTTCATCTCGCAGTACGTACTGCAACCTACATCCTTCTGAATCTGCTTAGTGGATTCATCTCTTGGTCTCCCTCTACGATTTTTACCCTCCACGCTGCCCTCCAATACTAAATTGGTGACCCCTTGATGCCTCAGAACATGTCTTACCAACCAATCCCGTCGTCTAGTCAAGTTGTGCCACAAACTCCTCTTCTCCCCAGTTCTATTCAATACCTCCTCATTAGTTATGTGATCTACCCATCTAATCTTCAGCATTCTTCTGTAGCACCACATTTCGAAAGCTTGTATTCTCTTGTTGTCCAAACTATTTATCGTCCATGTTTCACTTCCATACATGGCTACACTCCATACAAATACTTTCAGAAACGACTTCCTGACACTTAAATCTATACTCGATGTTAACAAATTCTCTACTTCAGAAACGCTTTCCTTGCTATTGCCAGTCTACATTTTATATCCTCTCTACTTCGACCATCATCATTTATTTTGCTCCCGAAATAGCAAAACTCCTTTACTACTTTAAGTGTCTCATTTCCTAATCTAATTCCCTCAGCATCACCCGACTTAATTCGACTACATTCCATTATCCTAGTTTTGCTTTTGTTGATGTTCATCTTATATCCTCCTTTCAAGACACTGTCCATTCCGTTCAGCTCCTCTTCCAAGTCCTTTCCTGTCTCTGACAGAATTACGTCATCGGCGAAACTCAAATTTTTTTATTTCTTCTCCATGGATTTTAATACCTACTCCGAACTTTTCTTTTGTTTCCTTTACTACTAGCTCAATATACAGATTGAATAACATCGGGGAATGGCTACAACGCTGTCCCACTCCCTTCCCAACCGCTGCTTCCCTTTCATGTCCCTCGACTCTTATAACTGCCATCTGGTTTTTGTACAAATTGTAAATAGCCTTTCGCTCCCTGTATGTTACCCCTGCCATCTTCATAATTTGAAAGAGAGTATTCCAGTCAACATTTTCAAAAGCTTTCTGTAAGTCCACAAATGCTAGAAACGTAGGTTTCCCTTTCCTTAATCTAGCTTCTAAGATAAGTCGTAGGGTCAGTATTGCCTCACGTGTTCCAATATTTCTACGGAATCCAAACTGATCTTCCCCGAGGTCCGCTTCTACCAGTTTATCCATTCGTCTGTAAAAAGTTCGCGTTATTATTTTGCAGCTGTGACTTATTAAACTGTTTGTTCGGTAATTTTCACATCTGTCAACGCCTGCTTTCTTTGGGATTGGAATTATTATATTCTTCTTGAAATCTGAGGGTATTTCGCCTGTCTCATACATCTTGCTCACCAGATGGTAGAGTTTTGTCAGGACTGGCTCTCCCAAGGCCGTCAGTAGTTCTAATGGAATGTTGTCTACTCCCGGGGTCTTGTTTCGACTCTGGTCTTTCAGTGCTCTGTCAAACTCTTCACGCAGTATTGTATCTCCCATTCCGTCTTCATCTACATTCTCTTCCATTTCCAGAATATTGTCCTCAAGTACATCGCCCTTTTATAGACCCTCTATATACTCCTTCCACCTTTCTGCTTTCCCTTCTTTGCTTAGAACTGTGTTTCGATCTAAGCTCTTGATATTCATACAAGTGGTTCCCTTTTCTCCAAAGGTATCTTTAATTTTCCTGTAGGCAGTATCTATCTTACCCCTAGTGAGATAAGCCTCTACATCCTTACATTTGTCCTCCAGCCATCCCTGCTAAGCCATTTTGCATTTCCTGTCGATCTCATTTTTGAGACGTTTGTATTCCTTTTTGCCTGCTTCATTTACTGCATTTTTATGTTTTCTCCTTTCATCAGTTAAATTCAATATTTCTTCTGTTACCCAAGGGTTTCTACTAGCCCTCGTCTCCACTGTAGGCGGTGTAATTCTGCATTCCAAGCACAGCACTTTGTCAGTTTGGAACTGAGCAGCTATAACCGACTGGAAGGTGTTCGCTACTGTGGACGGTGTAACGCTCCTGCTTGCGAGATCTTCCCTGGTGCTGAGGTGTTTCGCAGAACGTTTGCAGCAACTAAGTGGTTTCAGCTGAGTGTGACTGTTTAGGAAACCCGCAAGCACTGCTCAGTGCGGCCGCAGCTGTTGGAGGCGCGATAGCATCTGCGCAGTCCATCTTGTGCAGCAGGCGCGCATTTGTCTCCGCTAATCGGCGCCTGCGCTTCGGCGGCCTCCCCGCCTGTCGTGATATACACAGACCGCACAAAGTAATACGGACACCCACCTCGTACCGCCAAGTACCTTTAGGAACAGCCTGAATCCTCGTGTGGATAATGTTTCGAAGTCCTATATTGTGTTCCAGTAGTGTTCTGTACCATTAGCCGCAGAGAAACTGTTACTGTAGTGACGTGCAAGTTCTGCGTTCTGCGCAGAGAGCAACGAAAACCACTTTTGACGCGTCGCCAGATTGTGACCTGTATCTGTCTGCCCGACTGTTAAGGGGCTCCGGAAAGGCTCAAAATCATGAAAAGTTCAATTTTTACTTTTTTGCGTTTTCTGAATCTGCAGACTATTACCTTTTAATAGATATATAATTTATTCAATTCCGAAGACTACAACTATTTTTAAATTTTTTTTGAAATGTGTTCTACATGGGCGTGACCGACTGTGGCGCTGTTAAACTGCTGTCAAATGGTGTTATTATTAACGTCCGTGTTAATCAGGTACATTTTAGTGATGTGAGATAAAGTATGTGTTGTGGCTAACCTGTGATGGTTCAATATATATCGCTGGTGTGATTGTCGATTGTTTCATGTTTATTTACTCTGCCGTTATCTCGAAGATATTCGTAATTAATTCTGTTTCTTGAGTCTCTGTTTTGTTCAAGTATAATAATGAGTAAAAGTAAAGTTATTAGAAATCCTCTGAAGGCTTTTAAGAAAAGGAGAAATGTTGGAAAGCCAAAGGTATGTGTTATTACTGTAAATAATAACATTCTAACATGGTACGAGCGATGCTTGCTTTAGACAAGGAACGCCTTCGGGCTGCAGACAGGGCTGTAAAGAGTCTAGAAATACAAGCAAGAGTAAACAGGAGGAGGTTCAAATGGTTCAAATGGCTCTGAGCACTATGGGACTTAACAGCTGTGGTCATCAGTCCCCTAGAACTTAGAACTACTTAAACCTAACTAACCTAATGACATCACACACATCCATGCCCGAGGCAGCATTCGAACCTGCGACCGTAGCGGTCACGCGGTTCCAGACTGAAGCGCGTAGAACCGCACGGCCACACCGGCCGGCAAACAGGAGGAGGAACAAGAGGAAGCTGGAGGAGGAGTTTGCAGAGGATGAAGATAATCCATCCTATGGACCTGGAATGCACTAAAAAGTTAATCCAATCTTTGTCGCTCGATTCCCAAAACTTTTATTTTCTCATACTAATTACGTGTTTTCTAAGGATCTTCCAAACATATTTGTTTCAAACTTTCACTAAATGTTACACAGTACCTTCTGCATAATTTAACACAGCCTTTTTCCAAAAAAAACTGTATATTTGTGAATATATAAATAAAAAATTGCAAAAAAAATGTTGTGATTTTTCATTACAATTGAAAAAAAATCATCTTTAATAACTGAACTAAAATTTTGTAAAATCCCTGTGTTAACTTGTAGCCCATATTCCAATAAATAATCTGTAAAAAGTTCAACTTTCTACCTCAAATACTTTGTGAGGAAAGATGTAATTTATAAGCGTTATTTTAACTTTGCAAGTATAGGGCGTTCCGGAGCCCCTTAATGATCCAACCGTTGCCTATCTTGGTACCTGTCAGTACTGCGAGAAGTATCACACTGGGCATTCTTTCTGCTTCTGACCCTTACGGCAAGAAAAAAGGAATAAAAGTGAGATAGTGTTAATACTTTCATCCTTCTTTACCTGCTCTGCATTATTGCAGATGACGCGTCACTGAGAACATTTGTACTGTGCATGCAGTACACGTGAGGTGCCTAGTTGTTTCCACTGCCCTGTGTGGAATACGTAAGTTCTTGTACACTTCACTAATCTACTGTCTTCATGATGATGATGTCCCCAGCGCAGAAAACAGCACGCAGGTCGTGGATTCTTTTTCTTGAGGCAGAAATTAACTTCGCAAGGAACTGCTACAACTCATTTGCGATGCCACTCGCGTTTTTATTGATATAGACACGAGAAACTATTCTTGTTCACAACGTATTGAACATATCTTTCCACAGTCGTTATATCTGGCTAAAATAACATGAAATACATCCTGTCACAGACAACATGTCCGTCCACTGGAACCGTCAGAACTGGAGAATAAAATTACATGAATCAAATACTACTATTACAGACAACATGTCTGTACCTAGCGACGGTCGGAACTGTAATAAATAAAATTGCATTAAACAAATACTGCTGTAACAGACAACATGTCTGTGTACTGGAACGGTCAGAACTGGAGAGCCGGACTGCCCGAGACACTTCGCGCGCCAAGCCAGCAAGGCGTGACCCGAACGCCACCGAAGTGCATCATCAGTAATGTCGTCAGTCTTTTGTTTTAGTAATACTTTGACTTTAATAATTTTGAAATGACTGATTGATAGCTGACTGTTGAGAGATGTTTATTTAAAAAATGAAGTGATTTGGATGACAGGTTTAATTAATAATAGCAACTAAAGTTTAACGTTTTGGCGGCCTACCGCCGAACACAGCAGCCAATCACAGAGCAGCAGCATCATGCAGGCGGTCTTTCTCACGGGAATGGTACCGAATCTAAGAATAAGCCAGAAATATTACACCCTCCCTAGAAAAACTGTAAGCCTACTGTCGCTGTGGCTTATGTAATACCTGACTCCTTGCACTATGTCGGCTGTACTGAACAATACAGTTGATGAATACTCTGATCACACCTAAAGGTAGGAAGATGGTAATATTTTACAAGAAAATTTCAATCTTGGCCTAGTCCCTGAGCGGACAAAATCGAAAATCGATCTCGCACCCAGCACAGGGAGAGGGGTGGAAGTGCTACGGGGGGGGGGGGGGGGGGGGAGATCTGGTGTAAATAGAACTTAACAAATATTGGACGAATAACAGAGAGCTTTCGCGTTTTCTAAGATTAAGGAAAGGCAAACCTACGTTTCTAGCATTTGTAGACTTAGAGAAAGCATTTGACAATGTTGATTGGAATACTCTCTTTCAAATTCTGAAGGTGGCAGGGGTAAAATACAGGGAGCGAAAGGCTATTTACAATTTGTACAGAAACCAGATAGCAGTTATAAGAGTCGAGGGACATGAAAGGGAAGCAGTGGTTGGGAAGGGAGTGAGACAAGGTTGTAGCCTATCCCCGATGTTATTCAATCTGTATATTGAGCAAGCAGTAAAGGAAACAAAAGAAAAGTTCGGAGTAGGTATTAAAATCCATGGAGAAGAAATAAAAACTTTGAGGTTCGCCGATGACATTGTAATTCTGTCAGAGACATCAAAGGGCTTGGAAGAGGAGTTCAACGGAATGGGCAGTGTATTGAAAGGAGAGTATAAGATGAACATCAGCAAAAGCAAAACGAGGATAATTGAATGTAGTCGAATTAAGTCGGGTGATACTGAGGGAATTAGATTAGGAAATGAGACACTTAAAGTAGTAAAGGAGTTTTGCTATTTTGGGTGCAAAATAACTGATGATGGTCGAAGTAGAGAGGGTATAAAATGTAGACTGGCAATGGCAAAGAAAGCGTTTCTGAAGAAGAAAAATTTGTTAACATCGAGTATAGATTTAAATGTCAAGAGGTCGTTTCTGAAAGCATTTGTATGGAGTGTAGCCATGTATGGAAGCGAAACGTGGACGATAAATAGATAAGACAAGAAGGGAATAGAAGCTTTCGAAATGTGGGGCTACAGAAGAATGCTGAAGATCAGTAGGGTAGATCACATAACTAATGAGGAGGTATTGAATAGAATTGGGGAGAAGAGGAGTTTGTGGCGCAGCTTGACAAGAAGAAGGGACCGGTTGGTAGGACACGTTCTGAGGCATCAAGGGATCACAAATTTAGCATTGGGGGGCAGCGTGGAGGATAAAGAACGTAGAGGGAGATGAATACACTAAGCAGATTCAGAAGGATGTAGGTTGCAGTAGGTACTGGGAGATGGAGAAGATTGCATAGGATAGAGTAGCATGGTGAGCTGCATCAAACCAGTCTCAAGACTGAAGACCACAACAACATGTATCTCAGTTGGTCGAGACAGTTTCAGAAACGGTGACGGTGCTTCCTTGTGGATTGTAAACCAACGTCGCCAGTTGCCAGAGATAAAGAACATCTGCAGCGTGTGATAAGGGGCAAAGATAGAGACAGGGCGGGACACGCGGCAAAGCATTCTCTTTGTGTATGGAACGCCTCACTGTCTCGGTGTCTTACGGTCTCTGACGGGGACAGCCACCGGCCAGCCAGGTCTCTAGCGTCAGGCGCTCGCTGTGTTTTGGCTGTTTAGTAAGTACCTACAGAGCCGGGTTAGCTGCACCCCCCACCCCCCTTACTCCCCCCGCCCCTCGCCCACCCCAACTCTGGTCTACGACTCTGCAACCTCTCAATCACGAAATTACTTTAATTTGAGTATAGCTGCATACTACTCTAATAAGAATGGTGGCGACCGCGTTCTGTTTCGGAAGCCCATTGCAAGTTTCCCTGGAACACAGTGGCCGGCTTGTCCATGCCCTATTTACAAAAACTAGCTGTTGCAACGTGACACGAAGTTTACACCATCGAAAATGACGTTCAACACTGTCGTCTACGACACTTGTTGTGGATATACACTATGGCACCATTAAATCACATACTGTATGCTTTAAATTCAGAACTACATAAACACCTTAAATATTGCATTCCTCGTTGTGAAAGCTTATGATAACTACTGCTTCTATCTTGAATACTCAATAGTCTACGCTTCGTTATATTCTGTAGATATGACGTCCTATCTGAGGACGGTAACGCTCCCGGTAATAATATGACAGAGCACAGAATGATTTGAACTCAAACAAGGCAGCAGAAGTTGATACACCTTCAGAGTTACAAAAATCTGTGGGAGACACAACAGCTGGAAGGTTATTCGACTTGGTGTCGGCCAATGAGATGAATGTCTGACCACTAGATTTCCAGAAGATCATTACATTACAAACGAATTCACGTGTGGATAAATCAGAAAGCTATCGGGCAATTAGTACTACAAACCATACTTGTAACTACCGACCAGAATAATATACAAAAAAAGGAAGCAGAATTTGAACACATACAGAGAAAGTCAGTTTGGTTTTACGAAAGGAAAAGGTTCCAGAGAGGCAGTTCCGATATTAAACTTCACAACGAAAAGCAGACTGAAGAAATATCAGGATGACTTCATAACATTTGCGTAGCCAAAAGAAACGGTTGACAGTTTAGAATGGATTAAGATACTCACAGCACTTAGATTGGGGCTTAAGTACAGACCTAGACACATAAACTAAAATGTCTTCAAAACCCAAGTGGAGGTAATAAAACTTGAACGTCAAGAAAGACAAGTTATTGTTAAGAAGGATGTAAGCCCGTGTTGAAGCGTTTCATCACTGCTGTTCAACTTGTACGTCGAAAAACCAGAAAGGAAAAAAAAGTAACTTTCCTAACACAAATGAAACATATCAGCCCTATGCTTCGCAGACGACGTAGCTTTCTGGCTGGATGTACGGAAACCGTACAAGACCTGTTGAACATCCTTATTCAACATCCTTAACAAGTATTGTTAAGGATAACCAGAGCAAAGAAGAAGGTGATGATGCACAGGAGGTAGAAGAATAACAACCTTCCTAACATCAAAACTGGGTATGATAAACTAGTGTAAAAAGAAACAATATTCTCCTACCTAGGGGAGAAGTATTATGCAGGTTGGTCGAATCAGGGAAGGCACCGGATACACTGGCACCGGCAAAGAAAGATTTCCGAAACATATTTTGCCGCTAGTTTTCAAGAACAGCTGGCATAATTTTGGTTCAGACCACAGCAAAGCTTTAAGTTGGTTAGATTTTGAGAAAATTCATTAAGTTTCTGTAAAAATATCCCATTACTCCAGAGTGCTCGACACGAAGTGGAATAACTGGATCTCGCCAGAGTTGAAAGGTTGCTCCCGTTAGTCCGCTCCAGTACCTCGCAGTTGCTCTCTTTGCGCTATAAAATGCGGCGACAGCCACCTAAATTGCAGAGGTCCTTGATTTTCTCTCGGAATAAAATCGTACCAGATACAGTCTTGCAAAAACTTTTACACTTCTCAGTGAAGGCAGAGAGATCACTTCGAAAGTTCAGATCAGTTTCGTGTGGACGCAAATTAATAATGTGTCGAAAAATATTCAAACCACTCGGCTGCCTGACATATGATATACACACATATCATTGCTAGGGGACATAGAGGAGATACGAGAATTGTTCCTAAAACATGCCGGGCATTGATCCCAACACTTTCATTCCCCACTGTCTTCTTTATCTCTAATGTAAGTCGTTCTTAAAATGAACATACACTCCTGGAAATGGAAAAAAGAACACATTGACACCGGTGTGTCAGACCCACCATACTTGCTCCGGATACTGCGAGAGGGCTGTACAAGCAATGATCACACGCACGGCACAGTGGACACACCAGGAACCGCGGTGTTGGCCGTCGAATGGCGCTAGCTGCGCAGCATTTGTGCACCGCCGCCGTCAGTGTCAGCCAGTTTGCCGTGGCATACGAAGCTCCATCGCAGTCTTTAACACTGGTAGCATGCCGCGACAGCGTGGACGTGAACCGTATGTGCAGTTGACGGACTTTGAGCGAGGGCGTATAGTGGGCATGCGGGAGGCCGGGTGGACGTACCGCCGAAATGCTCAACACGTGGGGCGTGAGGTCTCCACAGTACATCGATGTTGTCGCCAGTGGTCGGCGGAAGGTGCACGTGCCCGTCGACCTGGGACCGGACCGCAGCGACGCACGGATGCACGCCAAGACCGTAGGATCCTACGCAGTGCCGTAGGGGACCGCACCGCCACTTCCCAACAAATTAGGGACACTGTTGCACCTGGGGTATCGGCGAGGACCATTCGCAACCGTCTCCATGAAGCTGGGCTACGGTCCCGCACACCGTTAGGCCGTCTTCCGCTCACGCCCCAACATCGTGCAGCCCGCCTCCAGTGGTGTAGCGACAGGCGTGAATGGAGGGACGAATGGAGACGTGTCGTCTTCAGCGATGAGAGTCGCTTCTGCCTTGGTGCCAATGATGGTCGTATGCGTGTTTGGCGCCGTGCAGGTGAGCGCCACAATCAGGACTGCATACGACCGAGGCACACAGGGCCAACACCCGGCATCATGGTGTGGGGAGCGATCTCCTACACTGGCCGTACACCACTGGTGATCGTCGAGGGGACACTGAATAGTGCACGGTACATCCAAACCGTCATCGAACCCATCGTTCTACCATTCCTAGACCGGCAAGGGAACTTGCTGTTCCAACAGGACAATGCACGTCCGCATGTATCCCGTGCCACCCAACGTGCTCTAGAAGGTGTAAGTCAACTACCCTGGCCAGCAAGATCTCCGGGTCCGTCCCCCATTGAGCGTGTTTGGGACTGGATGAAGCGTCGTCTTACGCGGTCTGCACGTCCAGCACGAACGCTGGTCCAACTGAGGCGCCAGGTGGAAATGGCATGGCAAGCCGTTCCACAGGACTACATCCAACATCTCTACGATCGTCTCCATGGGAGAATAGCAGCCTGCATTGCTGCGAAAGGTGGATATACACTGTACTAGTGCCGACATTGTGCATGCTCTGTTGCCTGTGCTATGTGCCTGTGGTTCTGTCAGTGTGATCATGTGATGTATCTGACCCCAGGAATGTGTCAATAAAGTTTCCCCTTCCTGGGACAATGAATTCACGGTGTTCTTATTTCAATTTCCAGGAGTGTATATGTCATTCCACATTGTAAGGAGTGCGTCGGAACTCTCCATTACATTGTAAACAATATAGCCAACTTAACGCTATTGTCTGCATTGTGTAAGCACTCAAAAATCGATAGTAACAATCTGAGGGCGAAACATGGTGTCGCGATTCTAAGCATTGTTGTGAGACGAGGTCTGTCTGCGAGAGAGGAAGTAGTGGTGTCGGCCGAGAGCTCGGAGACAGAAGACGTGTCACGCTGCCCTCACGTCGCTGATGGCAGATCTTGCCAAACTCTAGGCCTGATTTGACTCATATGGCCAGGAGAGATTTAGACGGCTTAACTAAACTTGAAGATGGAATTCATTCAAATTCGCAAGCATAGCGCAAAAACAATTGCATTGTCAGACTCGTGATTGCTAGTCCGAGTTGGCAATAATCCCATTTTTTGCTTGTCAGTTAAAGAAGCCTTCTTATCCTCCAAATAGTAATAATTATTCTCCACATATAATTAATAAATAAATGCTGTGGTTATTAAATGTTAATGTAACTTTGAAATTGAAATAATTTGTTTACCTGGTACTCAGCCATTATTAACACACATGTCATTGTCACTGTCATTATATATACTAGGCCATGATGATTTCTGAAGCTGTTAAATAGACTTCATTTATGAAATCCCTTCCTACAAGTCATTTAGTAGTTAACAGGACCCAAGAAAACACCTTTTTATTCAATTTATTCTTAGTAACAATAAGCTTTAGCCGCTGCCGCTGCATGCTGGTGCGAATTGCTGTAAAACACTTGGAAATACGCAGTCATCTAAAGAGGTGAGTGCAAAGCTTAGGGCCAAAACAGAGACACTGACACACTACAACATGTCATTTACTCTAATCCAGTAAATTCCACTGCACAAGTCAGATTCTGTTTCACTTGCAAACTATTGTTCAAAAATGCAGTCAGATAGCTTAGGTATTCATTGTCACAGGTTCATTTGTTCCTGTAGTTTTTCATATTCTAATACGCAGTTAGATAGCTTATCCAATTGTTAGTTCTAAGTTTTTCAAGTAACGATCTGTTGAGGGCTTAAATGACAGTGAAACGGCACTCATACAACATGCACACAGTGTTATGCACGTTAGATTCCGATTTCAGATAGCTCAGTTTCCTTGTCGAGTCCATTTTCACAGACGAACATACACATATTAATGTAGCTACGTTACACATTTGTTGCATATAGCCGCGCGGGATTAGCCGAGCAGTCTCAGACGCTGCAGTCTTGGACTGTGCGGCTGGTCCCGGCGGAGGTTCGAGTCCTCCCTCGGGCATGGGTGTGTGTGTTTGTGCTTAGGATAATTTAGGTTAAGTAGTGTGTAAGCTTAGGGACTCATGACCTTAGCAGTTAAGTCCCATAAGATTTCACACACATTTGAACATTTTTTTTTGTTGCATATACGTCACAACATCTGCAATTACATATGTACTCTGGAAACGATTGTGAAGTGTCTTTCCAACTGTACTACGTATTAGGTTTTCCTTCCGTTCCATTCACTCACAGAGCGCAAAAATATGGCTCGTTAAATATCATTGAGCGAGTAAAAGTTTCTAAAAGGCTTGGAATTAAGTATCAAATTAATTGGAAGCCGCAAAGTACTGTCATTCTCAGGTACTGTATGATTATATTCCGGATAATTTGCGCGCCATGAGTTACTCTCTCTCGAGATAGGTGCACAGTTTCTAACTTTAACACTTGACCTGTTTTGTTGGTTGGTTGGTTCGGGGGACTGGATCAAACAGCTAAGTCATCGGTCCCATTGGATTAGGGAAGAATGGAGAAGGAACTCGACAGTTCCCTTTCAAAGGAACAATCCCGACATTTACATGAAGCGATTTAGGGAAAGCACGGAAAACGTAAATCAGTATGGCCGGACGCGGGTTTGAACCGTCCAGTGTGCTAACCACTGCGCCACCTCGCTCGGTGAGTCATTGTGTTATGCATATAACGTAAGGCTGTACTTCTTGATCATGGGATTATTACAACATTTAAATTTTTAGATTCGGTCAATAATTATGTGAAATACTAAAAATATGATTTATGTTGCTCCCAGAAGCCGTTAGTTAGGCACTGTTGTTGAGAATTCGTAACGCGGAGGAGACCTGTTGGGAGCTACTCTCCATTCAAATCTTCACCATATATCAGCTTTATGCGGTGAAAGAAAAATTACAAAAAGGCATCGATTATTTGGTATCGGTCAACTTGAAACATGACCGCAAAGAAGCTCGATCACGTGGAATAAAATGTTCTGGTTTTCTGCATCGGTTTATTTAACTTGAACTGCAGCGTATCGAAAGAAGTCGTTTGTTTTCTTTGTGGGGAAGACGTTAATCTCTCTTTCATTGGGTTTATCCTGTCATTCCACTGTTTTTCATGCATAGGAAAATTTGTTTCACTTTAACTTTGCTTTAGTTGAGGCTGCGGCTCAGTGAAAGAATTTACAAAGAATGGTTTCAACGCTTCAAGAACGGTGATTTTGACGCCGAAGATCGGAATAGCGGTGGAACAGAGAAGGTTTTTCGAAACTACTGGAATCGACGGAAACAAAAACAGGAGATCGTAATCGAAAGCAAATGATGGTTGTGAGTCGAGCACTGAAAAACAAACGGCCATAACGCGACCACAAACATGAAAAAGTGATTGTGCAGCATGTCATTGCTCGATCCCATATCGCAAAACCCGTCACAGCTTACTTGGAAACTTTGAAATGGAAAGACCTACCCCAACCGTCGTGTTCTGCAGACGTCGCTCCCTCTGTCTACCACCTTTTTCGATCAATGGCATACGGTCTGCCTGACCAGTACTTCATGTCATATAAACAAGTGCAAAATTGGATCGATTCATGGATTTCCTCAAAACACGCCCATTTCTTCCGCCGCGGGATTCGTATGCTGCCCAAAAGAGGGGGAAAAGTAGTGACCAGTGATGGCCAGTACCTCGAATAGTAATTTTTTTTGTGTTTTTCATAATAAAGCCTCGAACTTTGAGAAAAAAATGGCGGAAGCTAAGTTGTAGACCTAGCAGTATTTCTGTAAAAATCTGCAGAAGGACCACCAACTATCACATTTTACACTATTACTGCTCCTGTTTATTTACCGTTATTTACCGTTCACTTAACCCACAGAGAACTAATAAGAATAAAACTGCGTTTCGACAAAGGAATTTAACTTTATAAGACTAAAAACAGCCGACCAGTTGCAATGGATAAAGAAATCTTTACCTAGGTTTCGGCAGATTTAAATCTGTCTTCTTCAGAAGGCGGCAATTTTACATAAATATGGAATGATGTATCATTTAGTCGCTTGTGAGCTCTGCTACATCCATGTACTAATTTTTATTTACATGACAAACCCTATTTTCAGGGCTATATTTTAATTTGGACTAATGGATCTATGCAGATATTTGTAAAAACGACGATTATACATCATTCCATATTTATGTAAAATTGCCGCCTTCTGAAGAAGACAGATTAAAATCTGCCGAAACCTAGGTAAAGATTCCTTTATCCATTGCAACTGGTTGGCTGTTTTTAGTCTTATTACGTGGAACCGTTGCTGTTGCGCAGCTACGTTTAAAATACTGAATTTAACATTATCACAGTTTATTTCACAAGTTTAAATATGTTTCGGTATTGGTTCTTAGTAAATCATATCAGACAGTAACATGCTCGAACATCTACTGACTGCACCAATGAATCGAATAAATACAAATGAAAATCACTTTATCATTACCCCGTGATACTTGTTGTTAAGCAAATCAGAAGATGAAGAGTGCAGAGAAAGAGGAGAGTGCAAAGCCATAGATCTGAACCGAATGGAAATACCTCACACTTTTTGTATTATTACTACTCATCACTCTCCATACCAGCGAATGCCTATGCATTTTCTGGTCTGGGTAACATGAATGGGAACGGGATTCCGGTTTCAGAAAACAGAATAAGAACCACTGAAAGGAACAAGCAGCGAGAGCGCTCAGCCATTAGACGAATGTTCCCAGAGGAAGGAATGTGCATCAATCAGGCTTGGATGGTGAACTGCAAAGGTTACAGAGACTATCTACATGGAACGTCTCGTTACTAAAGAGACACCAATGTGTTGGATCGCTTGGTATGGAAAGCGTGGAGACTTTCCCACGAGGATTTTATTGACTCTTCGTTTTACCAGGAATGGCGATTAGTGACAAAGAAAAAAACTGAATAAGAGCACTATAATTTCTACTTCTTCTCCCTGCGCTACGATGTGATTAGCACATTTTGTCAGAGGTGTTTCACTGCGACATTGTGTAGACTCTTAGGATTACTTAATACTATTTACATACTGAGGTCAAGGCGTGTAATGGGAAGTCTGCTATTCATCTTGGGAAAAATCAGTCATAATCGCAGTATCCCTCTTCAGTCCCTAACGCATCAGTAAGCAGACATTCAGCTACTGGTAAGTAGTATAATTTAATGTGATAAATGACGTAAAAATTAGTCGGATGAATAAAGCATTACTTCCAAAACCACTGTACAGAAGTAAGCGACATTACGTTGATGTTCACATGTAGCTGTTCGCCTGGATGATCAACGAAGATTGTGGCATACACAGTCGACTTTCTAACAGTGATATTGTTCTGATTTCTCACATAATTCCAAACACAAAAAGAGTGTAAAAAGGAGTCTCTTCTGCCGTGGTACTGTAGTCACAGCTGAAAGCAGCAATGTCAAACTCATTTCTTGTACTTGTATTACATCTGACTTCTCTAAACCACAGTAGCTGCATAATCGGATGGTTTCTTGAGCAATTTAAAGGAGATTTGCTTTTCGCAGATTTCTCAGAACTGTCTTAAAAAAGAGAAAATTAAAAATAATCTGCATTTTCTAGCTTTACTTGATTAATTTCGTTACATCCAAAGCGAGTATTTTTATACCCATTTTCAACACACTAAATATTAGTGATGAAGATGTTTATTTTATGCCACATACTTTGTACGTGAGATCAAGAGCAAGTAACAACTACCGATTTGTGAGACGATTATTCAATGTGTAACGGCAGCAGAAATCTCATTTCCAAAAGTACAATAACTATCTTCCCTAAGCTGAAGATAAATGAATGTATGCGACACGCTATCGATCCAGCTCACAAACGCAGACAGTCAGAGATTTCTATTTGCATTAGTTAACTCTTTGTTTCTGTCAGCTCTCACAGCGACAAAATACTAGTCCAAGAAAGATTATTTTTCGTGTAAAACTCATTATGTTTAACACTTCTCTTAAGAGTATATTTTAACAGGTCTTCTCTGTGTCTCATAGACTATTGTATTCACAAGAATATCTACTAGGGAAAGGTGAAAATTGTCACCCAGCCACACAGGCCACACAGTACCAGCTACACAAAAAATTTTATTTTCACTATTTTGTGTAATTATTGACCGAAATTAAAAACTTAAATTTCTGCTACTTATTAAGAGCTACAATCTTACATTAAAAGTTTAATACAGTAAGACAAATATTTTAAAGTTAGGAACTCTGTATATGTCTTGAGGGAGCATAATTCACGGCGATCGTATTGTCCAGACTACACTCACCCATTATTTGAAATTTATAGAGTTTCAATAAACTTTAAACACAATTTCGAACATTTTTGAAATTGTTTTTGCTGACATCCACTGCAAAATAATGAAATAAAAAAGAATATCACTCACTACAACTTCGCTGTTTATTTATTAAAACTTCAGCATCAGACATGATGTTTTAATGTATTATTTGTTTACTTCTAACTTTATTCGTAACACTTTCCTCACACAGTATCTACTTGTACTGCTGAATTTGCATGAAAAATTAAATCATTGCACAAAACGTAGTTCAGAACACATGATGCAAACATTTACATGCATGAGAAACTAGCTTTTGTTAAAACAATACGGCTTCAACAATAAAGGTTTTACGTCATTAATGTCAAATATTTAGCACATTAACTCAACGGTAATGTAATCAGACGATTGAAGCTGCCTTATAGACGTGAGCTCAATTTTCTGAAGAATCTGGGATGTGGCGATTACTGCTATTTTCTAATCTTTGCCCCAGCTGTTTAGTTACTATAACTTCCTCCCAACCAAAAATAAAAATAAACGCATTTCCCTCCAGCAAAAAATTTTTACACAAGCGAAATGTTTATAATAATAATGATAATGTATTTATTTGTGTTTTGTCCAATTTATACTACAGTCTTCCCGCAAAAAGAACGGAAACATCTGCTCCTCAGACATGTATCAGAAGTACATACAGAGGGGTCCAAAAAATGTATCCACTGTTTAAAAGTCCGTAACTTGCAAAACTAATTGACGGAGTTGTCTCATTTTTGGTGAAAGTGTAGCTTGACGTCCAACTTAAAGATATCACTGTACGTGTTAGAAATGGTCACCATTAACATCCACACACAAACGGTGCCGCCGAACTGCAGCACGAACTACTGACTGCAACGTGTTCAGTTGGATTTTTGCACATGAATGTACGATGGATTCCCGAAGTTCATCCAATGTGCGTGGCTTTTGTCGATAAACGACGTCCTTTAGTGTTCCCCTCAGGTAAAAGTCCAGAGGATTTAGGTCTGGGGAACGTGGTGGATACTCCACAGTACATCCACGGACTATCCATCTTCCTGGTAGAGTTTCGTCGAGATATACCGTAACACGAGTTTGGTAGTGGGCTGGCTCACCATCTTGTTGAAAGTAAACTCTTCCGTCTCCATACAAGTCTCGGATGGCAGGTAAAATGAGTGTCTGAAGCTTCTGAAGGTACACTTCCTCGGTAACTTTGCCGTCAAAGAAGAATGGACCAATCAAGCCCCGGTAAGATAACCCACACCACACATTTACTCCTGGCAAATTCACGTCTTTGTCTACATGGAGGTTCGGATTTTCGGCGGCCCAGTAGATGCAAATGGCCGGCCGCGGTGGCCGTTCTGTTCTAGGCGCTCCAGTCCGGAGCCGCGCTGCTGTTACGGTCGCAGGTTCGAATCTTGCCTCGGGCATGGCTGTGTGTGATGTCCTTAGGTTAGTTAGGTTTAAGTAGTTCTAAGTTCTAGGGGACTGATGACCACAGCAGTTGAGTCCCATAGTGCTCAGAGCCATTTGAACCCTTTTTTAGATGCAATTGTGGCTATTTGCTGTACCATTGAGTTTGAACTGTGCCTCATCAGACCACACAGTCATCTCTGCAAACTGTTCATCGTTGCGCACCATGTTAGTAAACCACTCGCAGTACTCCATTCTACGATCCGGGTCGTCCTCGTTCATTGCGTGTAGCAATCGTGGGATGTAGCACTTCCACTTTGCTGTCTTCAAAATTCGCCGAACACTTGAGCGACTCACTCCAGTTTCACGAGCACACTGTCTCACAGATTTCTGTGGTGAGCGAATGAATTGTTGTAACACGCGACGGGAGTTATCTTGACTTGTTACTGTTACAGGTCGTCCAGGTCGTTGTTTGTGTACATCTTTAACACAGCCTTCGGCTTCAAATTTGTCTCGAATGCGACGAATCGTTAAACGTGTCGGTGGCTCTGTTTGATACTCATTTCACCATTGCCGTTGAACCTCATTAATGTTTTCGTACTGAAAATACCACTTCAAAACTGACTTCCTTTCATCGAATGTAAGCCTTGCGCCAGCCATGTTAAATCGAGAAACTAGGTTCAACTGAGGAAAAAAACAGTGACTATCTGGCGACTGTCATCTGACAAAACAAAACAACGCAATACAACGCTTGTGTGGCGATTGCCGGAACTGCAAACTATTACACTACCAAAGATGAGACAACTGCGTCAATTAGTTTGCCAGTTACGGACTTTTAAACAGTGGATACAGTTTTTGGACCCCTCTGTGCAAAATTTAAAGACTAAGGAAACTGTCGCACGATGTCACTGCCAAGTAACAATTCGACGAAACTTGTACCATACATAGAGAGAACTGCTACAGTATAACACAGAAAGTAACTGAAAGAAACACGTAATCAGACGAAAATAAATGACAATTTTATTCAAAGACAATAAATATACTAGAACCGCCGGGCTTTATGATGGTCCCTTGGACACTACAGACCGCGGGATATGGTTCTTAACCGTATGTGTGATAACCACAGACGACAATGCATGCTCTGAAAGTAGCTACTAAGGTGGCCACAGGGTTGGTAAGGAGATCTGGTGGTGGCGGTAGGGATTTCCATTCCTCCACCAGCGTAGCTGAGCTGCCGACAGGTGCTGGATGGTCACTGGTGCGTATTGCACTACGTCTACCCAGTGCATCCCGCATGTAATCGCTGGAATTTAAGTCGGAGGTGCGAACAGGCCAATCGATTTGTCGAATATCCTCTCGTTCCAAGAACTCCTCAACCTGCTTTGTTCGATGAAGTCGCGCATCAGCATAAAAAAAATGAGGTCAAAGTAGAATGCATCCTTTAAAAGACGCAGATGGGGAAGCAGTACAGCGTCACAACGTTAGCCTCTCTGTGGGTTCATGTTTACACAGATGGTTGCGGACCTCGGCTGTTCAACGTAAAATGTCGAAATCAAAACACCGTCAGCTGTCTAAATTTGAAGTTGTTATTTCATCTGATCAACCATTTCCAGTGTTACACTACGCTATCTTCAAGCCTACTGACAGTCTTATAGGAAGAAACCCACCTCGGTCCCGTCAAAATAGGGGTCAGTGCTCAGTGACTGATACCCGTAGATTTCTTCTTGGCACAGTGATCTCTTCGATCATCAAGTGATGATGCGCTATTTCCACTTCTTGCGTAGCTTTCGCCCTTCTTTTTTCTCAAAATTCCTTTTAGTTTCGATGATTTGAAAATCTAGATTTGTCTTTCTTGAAGAACAATCAACTGTAAGAATATACATCTTTTCTGCAAATGAATTTTTCTGGTTTTCTGCATATAAAATATTATGGTCAAAAAATGACATAAGAGGATGAAAAAGCCAATTTCTACAAGTGAATTTTTCTCTCTTCCTAGGGACAAAATATTACGATGAAATAATAACGTAAGAGAATGAACAAGCGATAAGTGTGCTTCGCTAAACTCATTCTGAAAGAAACATTTTAATCAAAATAGGATCTTATGCTGAGAAATGAAATATGATTTCAATGTATATACATTTCAATTACTCTGGCGACACAAAGGAGAATAGACAGACTCAGTGACTTAGAATAACTCAAAAAATGGTTCAAATGGCTCTGAGCACTATGGTACTTAACATCTGAGGTCATCAGTCCCCTAGAGCTTAGAACTACTTAAACCTAACTAACCTATGAACATCACACACATCCATGCCCGAGGTAGGATTCGAACCTGCGACCGGAGCGGTCGCACGGTTCCAGGCTGTAGCGCCTAGAACCGCTTGGCCACATGGGCCAGCAAAATAACTCAATAGTTGACTATATTGTACATCTACAAGTAAGACTTTCAATGTGTACTATTTGAGAAGGAAAATAATTGGATATTTTTAGTACTGTGGAATTAATATCTAATGTGAGTCCTTCATCAGTAAAATGTAAGTTACGTAAAACGTGAGAAGGACAGCCTATTCCTACTAATTTATCAGTTAACTTGTTTTCCAGCTGGGCGAAAACATTATTTCCCGAGCTCTTAGCAATTCCACCACAATTTGTATTCGTAATGTCCTCGGATTAAGCAACACATTTGATATCGGTACTGCTAGTTTTAAGAGTATCGCATATGTAACATGCAAGCATTTCAGATTTTACATTTGGAGAGCTTTTAAGTTCTGTGAGCTTTATTTGAATTCCCCCAGATTTAATGTCCTAATATGGAAACTGTTTCACACAACCATGGTTACTGCCGACTGTTGCAACATCAAAACATGACATATATGCTAAAACGTCAACAGACACATTAAAAGAGTGAGATGAAACTAGGGAATTAATAACTGATTGTATTTCAGTGCGAACACATGACATTTGCTTAGGCATACGAATCACACTTTCCGCAGTTTTCCTGTACATTTTACTGATTTGAAATTTGATCTTGTTTGACTGTGTGAAAAGCTGGGGTGCTTCAGTTGCTTCAACCAGATCACGAAGTTTGGAATCCTTTTTTGCAAAAAAAAAAAAAAAAAGAAAAAAAATCGTTAGCTCCGGATGACGGTTCAACAGAATTGTCCCGCGCTTTTTGTTTACGTGTGTCACTAAAGACACATTTGCTTTTTGGCATGATTTCGATTAAACATTTACCACTGCTTCACTTCACAACAACCAACAAGCAACTGAGAGTAGGGTAGCTGAAAACACACATCCTACGATATTTGCATGGCCACCTCCGCAGCAGAATGAGAAACACAAGTGAATGCGGTCCAGTTTACAAAAGTGAAGTGTGAGTAATGCAATGCAAGAAATACTGCAGAACGGCAAAAACTGCCCAGTGCATATGTGAATCGAAGTCTTTCGATGCCAACCAGCGCTAGCAAGGTGGAAGAAGCTGAATATGTAAAGAAACACCAATAACCACGAACGATGATTTATAAATAAAAGCGAAATGCGTCTGGTGTAATTCTCTTTAATTAAATTGCAGTAAGCTCAAGACGGATAACCAATAGTAACTGACACTCATACTAATTTGAAATCATTGGAAGCGGGGGTATGCTGCTTTGTTGGACCCGTAATGCTTTTAGCTGACCGAGTCGCCATCTCGCATTTCATAATAATTGCCGCAGCAGTTATACCAATTGCTTTGAAATCGTAACCTGAACTTGGCGCGGCATGTAGACAAGAGGAAACGTTAGAAAAAATATCACACTGTTCGAAGAAGAGCAAAATGCTTTAGAGTTTGGATATGTGAGAGTTTGAGAACGCTGTATTTCCGCACTATCAAGTTGAAGCAGCTGCATAGCTCTGGAAAGAGGATATTTTCTAATTTTACTAAACTCTCGCCAGGACCATTTTTAGGGTCCTAAAAAGAGACATGTCCTGATAAAAGACGACGTCTGGTAAGCATAATAAGAGTCTATAATCAATTACTTAATCTCTGATGATGTCATTTCTTCTAAATTCCAGTTTCATTTTCGCTCCGAGTCGAAGTTTTTCTGCGGGCCTGTGCATTCAGCATACAAACAAACGAATACACATGCATACGTCAGAGGGAACAGGTGGGTTGGAATAGAGAAATAAAAATTTCTGTTGAACATCCCGTCGCTTACGCGTAGTCAGTTAGAAAGAAGAGAACAGAATGCGGTACAGTTATTTTTGCTCTTTATGAACGAAGTGGCCCTTACCACAAGCAACGTGGATCCTGTTAAGCTGAAAAAGTCGCCGCAACCTAATTGATTTGGTGGGTTTTGACGATGGTGCTGAGGCGTGTCTTCTGCTCGGAGGGAAACCTCAAAGCGGACAGCATCGGCAGCAGAACAATCACAAAAACAGGAACACTTCCGAAAGGCGACCGCACGTGTTGTCCGCGTCGGCAAACCGGCAGCGTAAGATGGGCTACATCATTTTCGTCTCGAAGATACAGGATAACGGCTCAGCAGACGATGTCACAGTTCTAACTGCCATTATTCTACACACAGTACACTTTTCAGTCCGACGACAATAATACATTGGACGTTCCCAACAAACATAACCCGATTTAACACGTTATCGATCCAGGAAACGAGTTGGTTAATAAGACACTGGACTAAAAAAAGGGACGGAATGGTCTGACATCTCTATCTGGCCATCCAGGTTTGTCATGCATTGTTTCACCAGTCACATTCTGTGAATACAGGAACAGTTTCTGAGAAAAGTAGCGCTGCCACTTGTTTCCATAAGCTTCTCGAAACTGAGGTAGTGTTGGGTTCATATCCACCTCGATGGTCCGCAATTCACAAGTAAGTGCCTGACAGAGGGTTCACCGAATCACTTTCACACTATTTCTCTACCGTTCCACCATCGAACAGATCGCAGGAAAAACGAACACTCAAATCTCTCCGCGCGAACTCTGATTTCTCTTATTTTATTACGATGATCGTTTCTCCCTGTGCCAGTTGGTGTCAACAAAATATTTTCGCATTCGGAGGAAAGAGATGGGGATTGAAATTTGGTGAAAAGACATCACTGCATCGGAAACATTCTTTGTTTTAATGATTGCCACCCCATCTCACGGGTGATATCCGTGACACTCTCTCACCTATCTGGATATAATAAAAAACAAACTGCCCTTCGTTGAACTTCTTGACCTTCTTGGCATTTGGATTTAAAGAGGAAATTTAATTCCTTTGAATAAATTAGGAACACTGAAAACAAGTCAGTTGATTTTATTTATATGGCGTTTGACCGTTATTTAACATACTTGATAACCACCCTCAGGCAGTAACTACTTGGTATCTTCGAGGGCTATCTCATAAATACGACTGACACAGTTTCCCCAGTTGTTAGGAAATTGTGGCAATAAGAAAAGACGCTTATAACATTATCCTGTTTATGAGGTGTGCATTTTCAGCATCCAGTTGGGCACCAACTAACTACATTGCTCGGCAGATGCAGATAACCACTAGCTTCCCTTTTGAAAAATTCTATACAACGCTAGTCAGTTGATCATGTTCGGTTTGTTGGGAGCTCAACTGTGCGGTCATCAGCACCCATACAAAGTTCCAATTTTTACACAGTCCAATCTAGCCACTGTCACGAATGATGATGATGTTGAAATGACGAGGACAACACAAACACCCAGTTCCCGGACAGAGTAAATCACCAACCGAGCCGTGAATCGAACCGGGGACCCCCTGATCCAGAGGCAGCAACGCTAGCCACTAGACCACGAGCTACGGTCCCGCTAATCAGTGTCATCCGTCTCAACAATAGCCCCGCGCGTAAACAGTACTGTTGTTGCACAGTTCATTGTCACACTGTGTAATGGGGGTAACCTATGTGATATTGATGGAGGCAGGAAGAAGCCTGAATCGGTCTCTATGAACGTACCAGCTGAAGTCGTGTCATTGCTTCAATTTTAGACCCTTCCAATGTTTTCTGTCTCTGGGCATATTCTTATGAGGTCGCAGGGCATCCACCTCAGATTTGGTCTACCCAAAAGTCTCCCGTCTTGTGTCTTTTCTTGTTGCATCCCTTTTGCCACCCTTTCTTCCCTTCTGAGTGCGTACCACAGCCGTCCAGTTCTCCTGCTCTTTATTGCTGTTGCCACACTCAGCTCGTCGTACAGTACGTAGGTTTCTTATGAAACTCCATGCCCAAACACGGGTCCAAAGATTTTCCTTGACATATTGTTTTCAAAAATAATAGTTTCTCTCTTCTTCTTGCTTCGTGTCTATGTCCCGGCCTCATTTATTTGGGTCACTCGCATAATTGTTTTGCAAATACGGTTTTTAGATGTTCTTGTCAGCAGTTTAGCAGTTTATCGATAAATGGTGTACTCACTGCAAACACACATCTCAGTGCTTGGAAACGGTTATATGAAACTTAACGACAGAAATAATGTTTTTGGATGTTCATTTTCCTATAGGCAGAGGTAGGTAAACGGATGTGTCAGATAGCAAGATAAAGATATTTCAACGGTTTTTTAATTGCACACAGCTAATGAGTCTCCTCAATTTATAATTCCAATTAACTAAGATTCTGCGTATTTGAAGTAATCGATCTTCTTCAATGGTGTGCTTCCTATCTCCAGTGCTGACACGAATGATACTCATCTAACAACAATCGATTTTCACTTTATTTGAACTTTAGTGCGTGAAGGAGAACTATGTGACAGATTCATTCAGTCCAACGTTTAAACTTGCATTGTCCATAATTCGGCGAAGATTGGTGTTAGGTCGTGGAGCTTATGGTGAGACGTAATGCACAATATATTTTCTTAATGCAGCTGATTTTTTGAAAACGAGAATCAGAATGATTTTGTTACCATTAAAATTGCCATAGTTAGTCAGCATTTTTTATGTTGTTTGTTTCAAACACACGAGTGTAATGGAATGGAGGTCAACTTGAAAAGCGTCAATCCATGTCAGCTGGTCACTTTTCATTCAGTTTTATAGACATATTTGATTTAAAATAGGTAAACTTGTGCTGATTATGCAAACACGATTTTCGTGTTGGATAAAGCGAAAACTGTGATTGTTAAGGGATAATACTGACTTTCCTTTTCTGAACTACAATTAACCTAGTACACGTCGTTGTAATGGCGTCTTTTGGAGAACGTTCACGTTGCGGTGTGCTAGGGATAGGACACTCATGGAGAAACAGAAATGAAGAAAACCCTGTAGTTAAAGGATAAGATGTTCTGAGAACTGCCGAGGGCAATTCAAGTAAAAGAAGAGCGAGTGCTCACATTGTTTGTAGGAGGCATTGGTACCCGCGGCTAAGAACTAGTCTGTCTAGAACAATATTAGCCAAGGCGGAAAAGTATATTAAAATACCGAGGCCCAGCTGGGGAAAGGTGCGTTTCAAGGTCTGTGTCCTGTTAGAGAAAGGTGCACTGAAAGCTTTACGTCTGCAGCTAGGAATTTTGGCGAAGCAGCAGACGGCCGTCGGGACTTTGTCAAAAAAGAACTTTCTGCAAGATAGCCTCCTCTTGGCCGTCCTAAAATGAACCGAAATAGGACTCTAGAGAATTGTAGGTTGCATGTGGCCAACAGACTGTCGCCAGGAAAAGAAATTATTTTTTTCTTAATTCTTTTCCCATGGCCAAAGAAAATTATGTTACCAGTTAAAAAAGACTATTGATTGGTGGCTATAGTGTGATGTCAGTATGACGCAGCACTTTGAGCTGACACGAGAACAGAGGAGCAGAGAATGAGCTAATTGTATTTGACGTTTTGGCGGAGTCTGGTGAGATATTTTTTTCCAAGAAAACAGTTACACTGTTGTCAGAGGAAATGTAACATTCTAAGGACTGAGTGACAAAATTCTTTTGGCACAAAACACAGGGAGGTTCCATTCTAACTCCTTAAAAAACGGGGACTTGACGTTTGATTCTAGGATAGTTAACTTTGACTCTCAACTTCTGGCTCTTGGTATCTCCATTTCAGGAGTTACTTGGGGGAGGGGGGGATTTGGGATGGCAGACATGGAAGGCAGCCCTCCTCAGCAGTGGAGACTGGTTCAGCCTTCTCTTGTTCAATAGTACAGCCGCAGTTGCAAGGATAGCTTCACCATACATTCATTGTTATTGATGCTGGAACGGACTACAGTAAATTCACTAGGAAAGGAGATGATACAATCTCTCCCACCAAATATATTAATTATATTATCTCAGCTGCATTCTTCGTCAAGTTTTAATTGTACATGAAGCAATTTCATGTCACGTGTTTTTCTTGTTTTGAGCAGATAAAATTTTGCAATAAATTCAATCACACAGATAATGATTTTAATTAAAGTAGTTGGCGTACCTTTTGTCTTGAGCAATGCTTCTGTATAAAATGATTGTGAGCACGCCGTCTTAAGTCTCACTGCTAAGGTCGAAAATTTCTAAAACGTTAATTCACTTCGTTGTGCACATGTATTCCAGTACTGATTCTTAAGGGTAAATCTGTCTCACAGTTAATTCCGACACAGATTGTTACAGGAGCACAGGGTTTAACAAAGTCACCTTCAGCCGGTTGATGAACATATTTACAGAGGTTGCTAATAGCCGTCCGAATGTGTAGAGAAACGACGTAATGTGGGAATGAGCGCCTTGTGTCTGCACGAAACATTTCACTAACGTAGTGGCAAGCGGTGGGCAGCAGTATGCGGACGGGCATTGTCGTGCAACAACACACTTTTTGACAGCAATCCTTAGCGTTTGCTTCGAATTGCAGGCTTTAGCCAGGCAGTAAGCATCTCACTGTAACGTACACTGTTTATTGTTGTGGCCCTTTCCCCATAATGTTCCAGAGCTGGACCTTGTGCGTCCCAAAAACCTGGAAGCATCAGTTTTCTTGCGGACGGTTGGGTCTTGAACTTTTCCTTGCACGGCGAATTCGGATGTTTCCATTTCATACTCTGCCGTTTACTCTCCGACTCGTAATGGTGGATCCATGTTTCGTCACCAGTAATGATCCTGTCTAAGAAGTTGTCCCCTTCGTTACCATAGCGATCCAAATGGTTTTTGCAGATGTCCAAGCGCGTTTGTTGAAGCAACTGTGTGAGTTGTATTGGGACCCATCTTGCACAAAGTTAATGAAGCCCAAGTCTGTTGTGGGTAATTTCGTAGGCAGAACCGTGACTAATTTGCAGACGATGTGCCGCTTCGTCAATAGTTAATCGTTTGTCGTCCGGCTCCTTCATCGTGCGTAACAGTTGTGCGACCATTTCGGAATTTTTCAATCCATACGTAGACACTCCGTTGTGGCAAAACACTGTTCGCGTACTGTACCGAAAGTCTTAGATGAATTTCGGCCCATGATGCGCCTTCCGACTACAAAAAACGGATCACTGGACGTTGCTCTTCTTTGGTGCAAATAGGCAGCGGAGCAGCCATGATTAACAACAGCACGGCAGCGATAACGGAACTAACCTAGCAGCTTGAAAAATGCAAAGATATAACGCCAAATATACAAAGCAAGCGTCATCAACGTAAAAAGACAGTACTACCAAAATAAACAAAAATATAACTAAATTGTGGATAATAATTGACTTACCCTTGTAGTATAACTGGTAGTCCGTAAAATGCTCGTCAGTCTCACGAAATTATCACAGAGGATTAAGGGATCTGGACCTCCATCTCTAGCAATACTTAGTTACGTGCTAATATTAATCTCTATATATGTAACACTTTTATTCTTATTTGGCTACACAGGGTGCGGCAAAACAATGACCTGTATTAAACTGCGCACGATTGTTGAACAGGGCACTATCTGACAAAGGTGTTGTCAGCAGAACTCCGAAAGACCCTGCTGTCCGCAGATCACGTGGGCATTTATCCGGCGTTCACCATGTGGATGTAAAATAAGTCTGAAGATCGTCTGACTTTGAAATCTCCTGCTTCACGGTACGCATACGTACGCAATGAGCGTTGACTTGTGTGCTCTACGGAAGATAGTCCACGTCGCTACACAAGCTGTATCTGCGACGCAAGCTATCACGCACACGGTTCACAAGCCCTGGTGCGAGTCCGTGGAGTATCACAGTCAACATTGCTAATTGCCAGCCTACCAGTTTGTCGCAGCCATTGCAGTAGTCGGACAAGATTTCCATGAGACGCACTGAAGCAATACGGACAATGTTCTCGATAATTGGCGTTGTGCAACTCTACCAGTAAGTACCGAAAACAAGAAGTGGACAAGAGGTCTCAGTATATAATCACCTGGAAAATGTTTAAATTTTTTTGTTTTTGTCATTATGTCCATTGAATGGCACGATCTTCTTGAATGTATCCATACAGGCGCTGTAAAAACTTCTTAACTGGTTGCAGTAGTGAAGGTTTTTAGAGCAGCAGACGGTGGCATAACATGATTTCGACAAATAACAAGAGCTAAATGAAACAGAAAAGACTATTTAATTTGCGAAACAACTGCATGCTCTGAATACGGCTATAAACAAAAGCGAGGGAGTGTTAGAATGTATACCTGTAAGCGTTAATGCAGCTGTCGCAAGAATACGACATACATTACTTCCGTGCAAGTAAAAGGTCACTGGGAAAGAGTTACATGATACTTAACAAGGGAAATAATGTTTTTGCATACGCTTTCCTCTACAGGCGGACACTGAAGTAAATGAATGTATCAGATAACAAGAGAGAAAAAGAAATCACACTACAGTTATGTGCCGATGGAGAAAATTACTTCACACGACAGATAAATGTATTACTATTCGAAGTCAACATGGCTGACGGAAATCGAGAAGTCAGTTTGCCGGAAAATTAGCGCAGCATAATTTTTATAAATACAGATTGCCAGGTGCAAATGTACTATCGACTAAGGAGAATTTAATCAGTAATTTTCTGTCGAAGCATAATCATTGAAATATCGTGTTTAAGTGCAGAAAATAAAGATGGCAAAAATGAGTCGTAATGTAAGAGGTAAGAAAGAAATCACACCCGGAGTTCAAACGAAATACCCATTCTCGTGAATGGATGTAGTAGATATTTTTTATATAGTTTCCTTGCGTCCTGTCCCGAAAATAAAGTAGCGGTGTCGTGTTGGTTCTGGACAGTATCTGCCCTACCCTTCATATGTCACGTAATAATTTAGAATAATGCAGTGATGGCATTGTCATTCGTGACAGTTTCAGAATTCAAAGTACGTAGACAGTGAAGTGTGGGTTGACTCTTATGTTTCTCGACTTCGGAAAGGCCTCTGACACAGCTCTGCACCGCCGTCCGAAAAAAAAAAAAAAAAAAAAAAAACTTGCTTAAGGAACATTGAAACGTGAATTCTGTAGAACTGTAGATTTTCTAGCAAACAAAAACGAGTATCTCATTCTGAAAGGGAAGACATCGTCAGGAGCGGAATGAGATGGGCACCAAACAAGTGTGATGGCACACTTACTCTTCGTATGTATAGTCGATCCGAGAAATGCCTTCAGTTTTCTTAAAACTGTTCTCCGTCGTACAGCACTGGGGACGAAAAGTGTAGATAAAGAAGCGCAGCGATAACTCAATAGACTAGAAGACTGGATGTCAAAATGGAAGTCGGCTCTGTGGCAACGAAAAGTAAAGCAATCCTTTTCTGCCACCACATAAATCTCAGAAAATCACCAACAAGAGAAAAGGGACAGCGTACTAATCCTCCGGGATATACTGCTCAGACTACAAAACACAGTGAAGTGCCTTGGGACGCATCTAGACAACTGGCAAAGTAATCCCGTACAAATCCTTTTTTTTAAAAAAAAACATAGAAGAAGATGAAAATTACAGTAAAATCTAACAACACAGGTGCAGAACCGCTTCCACGGACGATTCACTAGGACTGCAGTATAGACTTGGAAGACGTTTGTTGTGCGATTTTCGAGGACGGTACGTCAAAGCGCCCCTGTCAGGCACACCAAGGATATACACAGACAGATTCTACGATACAAAACTGCGGCTCTGGCGCCGTACCACACACCTGCAGCCACTCACACCCAGCAATCAGTTCAACACAACGGTCGACTGAGTGGCATGGTGGAGTGGTTAGCACTCTGGACTTTGCATTCTCGAGACGACACTTAAAATCCCTGGCCCGCCATCCACTTTAGGTTTTCATGATTTCCATAAATCGCTCCAACCAACTGCTGGGATGGTTCCTTTGAAAGGGCACGGCCGATTTCCATCCCCTCCCTTCCCTAATCCGAGTTCGTGCTCCGTCTCTCAACGATCTACTTTTTTACGGGAGATTAAAGTCCAGACGCCCTTTTTCCTTTAACAAGCGTCGAACCTCTGCAAAAACTCGACTTTTCAAACTGAAGTAAGGACGCCATCTGCTTCAACTCAGAAGGAACGCAGAAGACATAATCACAAGTACGCCATCACTATACAGAAGCCCAAACTACAAATACACTTGTCAAGCAAGGACAGAGACGCAAAACGTAGTGGAAATTTGATAAGACATCACAATGTCTCCAGTACCACTCACCCAAAAAGAAACACCGCCACACTTATGCATATAAGAAAAACCGAGAACACCAGGCGAGCCACACGTAAGAAGGGAAAACTAATAACAAATATGTATAAACATAAATTCTCATGAAATCACAAGTGGTTACATACTCTGCCTTCCTCATCTGTCGGTGCTCTGTATTCAGCGACCCACAAGAGCGGTACTGTTTGCTCGCTCTCCCACCGTGGGGCGATCCTTTGGTCTCCGGAGTGGGACAAAGCTGTCTGCACGACGGTAAAAAGCCAGTGTCCGCGCTCAGTCTATGGATTCGCGGGAAGCTCGATTGCCGGTAAGCCTCCGTGCGGGCTCGAATCTCTCAGATTTTCAAGATCTTTTCGCGGGATATATTTAGGAGGACGTTATATATACGTTTACACTTCTAGGAACGTACGCTCTGCGAACTTTAATAGTTAACCATACCGTGATGCAGAATGCCTCTCTTGTAGCATCTGCCACTGGAATTGGATGAGCACCTTGGTGACGCTTTCGCACTTACGAAATGTAACTGTAACGAAACGGCATTGCTGTTCTTTGGATCTTCTCTATTTATCAATCAACCCTATCTGAAACGTAAACCAGACTGACAAGCAGTAGTCAACTATTGGTTGAATGAGAGTTTTGCAAGATACTTCCTCTGTGTGTGAATTACATTTCATGAGCATTCTTTCAACGTATGTCTGGCATTGTTTTATCGGGGATACGTTTTAGCGTTGCGGCTTCCTGTATACAACAGCATCGTCCACGAAAATTTCCATGGAACTTCCGACGTTATCCGATAGGTCGTTTACACTGCGGAACAGAATTAAAGAGGCATTTTTTCGAAACCCCATAGTTGTATCCCGAGGGCGCCTAGCAACACTTCGAAGTTTCCGTAGTTTTTCTTATGCACTGCGTGTTCACGTTGCTGCGGACTTATTCGAAATCTGTTCATAATTGCTTCTTTACTATGCTGCGGATGATATTCCATGTAGGCAATTATGTTTAGTACCCGCACCTTGGACAACGATTATCGTTTACTACGTTTCACTGCAGACGGGATTTGTGGCATCCGAAAAGGCTGATGAGTCACATGCCTCGACACCTGTTTCAGTATCACCAACATTGATTAAACAAGTGTCGTCATCATTGTACTCCTCATGTACGTTGTCCGCACATTCGAGCGTATATAACACCACACATTGACTCCTCTTGCAGAAACGCTAATATTTTCATCTGCCGCTTCTTTCTCAATCTGTAAAATTCCTAGGGTTTCTGTCTGATGAAGTGTCAATTTCAACAACTGTTGCTGTAGCTCTAATTTAATGTTCGCTTTCTTTATTGTTGCCATTGCTCTACTGTGTATCAACACCACTAGCACTGTACGAGGTGCATTCAAGTTCTAAGGCCTCCGATTTTTTTCTCTCCGGACTGGAAAGAGATAAAAACATGCGCAATGTTTTAAAATGAGGCCGCGTTCATTGTCAATACGTCCTAGAGATGGCAGCACCGTATGGCAGATGGAATTTTACCGCCAGCGGCGAGAATGAGAACTGTTTTAAATACTTAAAATGGCGACGTTTTCCTTACTTGAACAGCGTGCAATCATTCGTTTTCTGAATTTGCGTGGTGTGAAACCAATTGAAATTCATCGACAGTTGAATGAGACATGTGGTGATGGAGTTATGGATGTGTCGAAAGTGCGTTCGTGGGTGCGACAGTTTAATGAAGGCAGAACATCGTGTGACAACAAACCGAAACAACCTCGGGCTCGCACAAGCCGGTCTGACGACATGATCGAGAAAGTGGACAGAATTGTTTTGGGGGATCGCCGAATGACTGTTAAACAGATTGCCTCCAGAGTTGGCATTTCTGTGGGTTCTGTCCACACAATGCTGCATGACGACCTTAAAATGCGAAAAGTGTCATCCAGGTGGGTGCCACGAATGCTGACGGACGACCACATGGCTGCCCGTGTGGCATGTTGCCAAGCAATGTTGACGCGCCACGACAGCCTGAATGGGACTTTCTTTTCGTCGGTTGTGACAATGGATGAGACGTGGATGCCATTTTTCAATCCAGAAACAAAGCGCCAGTCAGCTCAATGGAAGCACACAGATTCACCGCCACCAAAGAAATTTCGGGTAACCGCCAGTGCTGAAAAAATGATGGTGTCCATGTTCTGGGGCAGCGAGGGCGTAATACTTACCCATTGCGTTCCAAAGGCATCCAGGTGCATCCTATGAAAATGTTTTGAAGAACAAATTCCTTCCTGCACTGCAACAAAAACGTCTGGGAAGGGCTGCGCGTGTGCTGTTTCACCAAGACAACGCACCCGCACATCGAGCTAACGTTACGCAACAGTTTCTTCGTGATAACAACTTTGAAGTGATTCCTCATGCTCCCTACTCACCTGACCTGGCTCCTAGTGACTTTTGGCTTTTTCCAACAATGAAAGACACTCTCCGTGGCCGCACATTCACCAGCCATGCTGCTAGTGCCTCAGCGATTTTCCAGTGGTCAAAACAGACTCCTAAAGAAGCCTCCGCCGCTGCCATGGAATCATGGCGTCAGCGTTGTGAAAAGTGTGTACGTCTGCAGGGCGATTACGTCGAGAAGTAACGCCAGTTTCATCGATTTCGGGTGAGTATTTAATTAGAAAAAAAATCGGAGGCCTTAGAACTTGAATGCACCTTGTAGCTCTGTTGTGAATTACTCGTCGACTAAGCAGTTCAACTACGTTCCGTTGCCTCGTGCTGTTCTTACTGTACGATCCCCGCCCCCTGTTGCCATTAGCAGCCAACATTGTGGTTGCATCGTAGGCAATACGTGGGCCGTCGAATGCAGTAAATATCATTAAACTTTTGCGACCTCGCACTCAGGGCGTTCCTTGTGAGAAGAACTTCAAAAAAGCGATGGAGTGAGATACAGAGGATTTTGCTCCGATGGGAACTGGTGCTTCTGCCACTTAGTTCAGACAAGAGCGATAAGATTGAGGAGACAGATGCGGGACAGTGTACCTTGATAAGACAGTAGAGAAGACACAGTATATGAAAATCTCTGCGCCTGGATAGCTGTGCATATGATGGTGAAATACGATCAAAGAGTCGACCATCACAGATATAAAGAACATAGGTATTTTACAACCAGTTGCTGTAGTCGTGAGCTCTTTTAAGAAAGCCGTTGCAGGATAACATCGCTGTAATCAGCAACTGGAAGTATGTGGTTTTGTACAAGATTTTTTCAGCTTAAGAGAAAAGAGATTTTTATATTTTTATAGGACATAGAGAGATGCTGATGCCTTTCTGCACACAGCAGTTACGTGCTCAGTCTAATTTAGATTTTGATCTACGGTTACTCCAAAACTCTTTGTTGAAGGAGAGAACTTGATATTTGTTCTATGTAGGGTACAGATGTTAGGCATTCCCGAAATTTGGGGCTAATGAACTAAGAATGGCCAACCAGCACCACTCGAGTTTTGGATGGGTTGAGCTGTAACCATAATAATCTGCGTCCATTTTGATGGTGCACACAAGCCGGTATTGAGTCTTCTGGTTTTGCACTGAGATATGACTGGAGGTCATCAGCGTGCATGTAGAATTCGCAGCAGGAAAAGCTAATGACGTATCTTAGAACTTACAATGAAAAGAATGTAGCGTCTAATAACGAAACCTATCGCAATCCATGAAAAATGTGGAAGGAATTTCGTTCATAACTATGTGTCCTAGTGTTGATCTGTTCAAACACTTTTATCTTCAGATATAAAATGGCAACATATTTGTTAATAGAGTAACAGGGCATGGCACTTCCTTCACGGATTCCGGTACCTGCAACACAGTTGTAAAATTTTTATTAGTGTATGCAAACTTTTGAATGCTATTACAAAAAATAACAAGTGCACTTATTTGTACCTCCGTCTTAGCGAGAGGAACATGTGCATGATGACAAGGACAACGAAGGAAACTGTAACACGCCATCTGACCAGTTATGAAGGTCGTACAAAGCCTGACCATGTATTAATTAAGATTTTAATAAAATAAGAACATGCTGACGTTCTGCAATAGCCTATGTTTTGAATGGAATTTTATGGTTTTCATAAACAAGTCGAACTTAGTTTCAAAATTTATTCTGTATATACAATTTTTGTTTGAGGACCATAAAACCAAATGATTAAACACCTTTCCCCTTTGCTGCCACGATAAGAGTACCTCCTCTCCGTTACACAGACCTCAAATGCACTCGTGTTATTTGTTTACGTTTTGTCCTCCGCTATGTAATTTAAACTTTTTTTGTCTGGTTCTGCTGCAACATCACTGTTAATATCAGCATCAATTTCTCTGCGTATTTTTCTCAGTCGTTCCGAATTACCTATCCTACGTACCTTGTTGCTTTCGTTTGCAAGCATCTTATAATACTGATTTATTACTTCATGGTTATATTTTTATGTTTTTCTCTTTCTTCGGTAATATATAGTATATTTTCTGGGATATATCTGGTGAGATGATGAGCACTTGACTATCCAAGCAACTGCATTGAAATTGCACTATTATTCGCTTGATACCTTGCGAACATTTCACATAAAGCTCTATAGCGTTTCTATATAGCTATATAACTTCCTAACGACGGTATATCAGCTAATGAAGTCCGTAAAATGATTCGTATCATCCCCAAGTATCGACAGCAGTAGTCAGCTGTTACGACCTCGTTATTCCGTGTGTGTGCGCTATAAAACCGCCCAGACCGTTAGCGGGCGGCTGCTGTCGGCGCCCGTAGCTGTAAAATGCGAAATTGTTTTTATTACATAGTTACCGGCTGGCATTTGGATCCATCAGAAGACTGAAAACAGGGCAACCAGTAAAAATAGCCATTGCTTTTCGAGTAGTTCCGGGTCACGGTACTTCCCAGTACCGCTAACAGGCAAAGCAAAATTTCGGGGTTTCGGATAGTTTTATTGGTTTATAGTATAGTATTTAGGAGTCTTGAGCTACGACTCCAGTCAACAAAGAAAATATATGTCTACCGATAAGATCCCTGAAGCAGAAAGTTATGCACGAGATATTCTTTCCATTTCTGCGATACAGTCTTTCACATGAATCTCAAGTAAATTTACATTGCTTATCATAATTACTATAATATGTAGGAATACGCGAGGCAATACTGACCTAGGACTTTTCTTTGAAGATTGGCTAAGGAAAGGGGTAGAATACAAGGAGCGAAAGGCATTTACAACTTGTACAGAAACTAGACGGCAGTTGTAAGAGTCAGAGCATGAAAGGGAAGCAGTGGTTGAGAAGGGAGTGAGACAGGGTTGTAGCCCATCCCCGATGTTATTCAATCTGTACATTGAGCAAGCAGTAAAGGAAACCAAAGAAAAATTTGGAGTAGGAATTAAAGTTTAAAGTCCAGGGAGAAGAAATGAAACATTGAGGTTTGCCGATGACACCGTAATTCTGTCAGAGACAGCAAAGGACTTGAAAGAGCAGTTGAACGGTATGTACAGTGTCTTGAAAGGAGGATATAAGATGAACATTACCAAAGCAAAAAGAGGATAATGGGATACATTCTAATTAAATCAGGTGATGCTGAGGAAATTAGATTAGGAAACGAGACACTAACAGTAGTAGATGACTTTTGCTGTTTGGGAGCAAAATAACGGATTTTGGCCGAAGTAGAGAGGATTGAAAAGTAGTCTGGCGATGGAAAGAAAAAGTTTCTGAAGAAGAGATATCTGTTAACATCGAATATGGATGTGAAGCCTTTTCTGAAAGTGTTTGTATGGAGTGTAGCCATGCGTGGAAGTGAAACGTGAACGATAAACAGTTTAGACAACAACAGAACAGAAACTTTTGAAATATTATGCTACAGAAGAATGCTTAAGATAAGATGAGTAGAGCCAGTATCTACTGAGGAGGTGCTGAATAGAATTCGGAAGAAAAGGAATTTGTGGAACAACCTGAATAGAAGAAGTGATCGGTTGTTAGAACACATTCTAAGACATCAACATCAAGTATCACCAATTTAGTACTGGAGGGAAGTTGGGGGGAGGGATTAAAATCGTAGAGGTAGACCACTGAGCAGTAAGCAGATTCTGAAGGCTGCAGGGTGCAGCAGTTGTTCGTAGATGAAGAGGCTACAGGCTACAGTGCGATGGAGAGCTGCATCAAACCAGTCTTAGGACTGAAGACCACAGCAGTAACTTTGTTATCCAAGGGAAGAATGGAGATGTAGGAATAAAATGAATATGACTGAATGTGACTAAACATAATGTATAGAGGAGAAAAAATGGAATTAAAAAATTTTTCGGGCAAAACCAGCTTTCTTAAACGACAATTCTATATTCCACCCTGTCTACTACAGACTCACTGTCATTTGCATTTCTAGCATCTGTTTTCTGAATTTTACCATTTTCTTGAGGAAACATCCGAAAACAAGAAAATAATGAAGAAAGTTAAGACTGACTTATTATTGGTTTATTCTAGACTGCTCTAATGTTTGAAGTTTAAACTATGAAATTATCCATTTGTTGTACTAATTAATGTCTTAAATAGCAAAATTTTTTTTGAAAATATAGAGAAAAAGTACTTATTGTTCATTTTCTTGTATTTCCAGTTGCCTACCATTTGTAGAGGATGTACAGAAAAAATTTTTTTAAACAGCACAACATTTCTCTCTACGGAAACCATGTTCTAGTAAAATCTTATTTTTTCTCCAGATTTTGCCACGTCGGGGAGAACTCCTCGAGGCATTGATCTCTTGAGGTATTGTTGAATGCTTACGTCTCGTTTACCGGGCGGTGGTTCGAACCCATCGGCTGGGGATGACGGATCTTTTTAAGTTGCGTCCATTTACTTCATCGCTCTCGAACTTTAGTCACAATCAGTCACCATTCCTACTTGCCAGTATGTATGTTTGCATCACCGTCAGTTCATGTACTTCGTCTCAGTTCTCACGCCTGTGAAGCTAAGATCTGGCTTTGACAACGAATTAAACGTTACATCACTGGCTGTTTCACATTCTGCCAGCGCTGCTAATCCCAAGCTAATGATGACACAGCGGAGTGGCGCAATGTTGTAAAGCACTGGACTCTCACTGAGGAGGAGTAGCTTCAGATTTCCGTTCGGCCACTAATAGTTAGATCTTCCGTGGTTTCCGTAAAAAATAATGGTGAGTGCCGGAAGTTTCCATTAAAAGGGACGTGTCCGATTCACTTCCTCTCTTGAGATGCGTCTCTAACGATAACTTTATTAAAGGAAAGCATAACCTTGCTCCTCCTATTCGTTTACAAGAGACTGACTGTAAATATGTAAACCAATCAACTGACAGGATGTAATTTTTTCTCCTATCTACGTAATTCTGTAGCTCTCAATTCGTTCGAGCAATCAATCATTCATGATAGGAAACACAGTCATAGCTCAGTCACTCCAAAATGATTCTGAAATTTTACTTGTTAGAATGAAATCAGGCGATGATTCTTCTTCTCTGCAGGCTCGTGCTTTGCGACAGTCTGCTAATCAGTACAAATAAAATGCCTCGTAATTTTGGTAGCGTTGTATAATCAGTCGGGAAACCTCAGATCAAGTGGATATTTGTAAACGTCATTCTAGGGTAGAATTGTATCAGAATAATTCATAGAATATAAAGAGATATTACAAGGAACCCTGAACACGACAGAAGTGTTGAGCGTTTGGCTCATCTTGATCTGTGAACTGACTCGACAAGTCAGTAACTGAGACCTTCCGTTGAGAATTGGAATTCTGCAACACTGGGTGGCGTTGTTGTCTGTATTAGACATTTTCGTCTAAATTATGGAGTCTTTGGAGCCATATGTTATGTCAGTTAATGAAACTGAAAGAATCGTCAGTTTCTATTCACTGAACCAGACGCGGTGGAGTAGTCTGTTAAGTTGCGACCACATCCTCAACTTCTGTTCAAGAAAGTATGTAGCACACTGCAATATACGCTTCCGACGGGTTTATACAACGGAGACTGTTGGTCTGCAGTTTCTATCAGAGTCTCTAAACCTGGAGTTCTAGAGTCAAGTGCTAGATATGACATGACATGTTTGTATGTCAGTTTACGAATGATTAGCCTGCCGATGTGGCCGAGCGGTTCTAGGCACTACAGTCTGGAGCCGCGCAACCGTTAAGGTCGCAAGTTCGAATCCTGCCTCGGGCATGGATGTGTGTGATGTCCTTAGGTTAGTTAGGTTTAAGTAGTTCTAAGTTCTAGGGGACTGATGACCTCAGTTGTTAAGTCCCATAGTGCTCATTGAACCATTTTATGAATGATTCAGAGATCACACATAAAATTTAATTTAAACAGAAAATGGAAATGAGCGTATGGCGTCAATGGCCGGGAGTTCCCAGTCGGGAAGTTCGGCCGCCAAGTGCAAGTCTTATTGAGTGCGACGCCAAATTGGGCGACTTTCACGTCGGCAACCAGTCCCTGAGGAGAGGAAATCTCCCGCTCCAGCCGGGAATCGAACGCGGGGCTCCGTCCGTGGCATCCAACGCGCTGACCGTTCAGCTAATAGGACGGACAATTTAAACAGAGAAAAGTGATAATTGCATTGGTCGTCAGTCAGAACCGCAAGTAAGCATTTGTCACAGGAAAATGCGATAAAAACTACTAGCTATTGTAACAGTCTTGTGTTATTATTCCATCAACGTTAGACCAACCGATTGAAGCAAAATCAGGTTTCGGCAAATACAAAATACACTAAAAAAAAGGACGACGTGCCTCGAAGGAATTATCCAAATTCGATGGAAAATTGGTAAGTACGATGTACATGTACAGACATACAAATTTTTGGAAATTTGGTAATTTTTGGTAAGGTGTTATGGGATCAAACTGCTGAGGTCATCGATCCTTAAGCTTAAGAGCTACTTAATCTAACTTAAACTAGCTTACGCTAAGGACAACACACACTCATGCCAGAGGGAGGACTGGAACCTCCGACAGGGGGAGTCACGTGGACCGTGACAAGGCGCCTACTCAATATTGCGTTGGTCTACCTCTGGCTTTTATGCAATCTGTTATTTGGCCTGTGATTGACTGACAGAGTTGTTGGATGGCCTCTTGAGGGACATCGTGCCAAATTCTGTCCAACTGGCGCCTTAGATCGTCAAAATCCCGAGGTGGCTGAAGAGCTCTGCCTGTAAAGATACAAACGTTCTCAGTTGGGGAGATATCCAGCAAGCTTCCTGGCCAAGGTACGGTTTGGCAAGCACGAAGACAGGCAGGCGAAGCTCTTGCCGTTCGCGGGCGGGCATTATTTTACTGAAATGTAAACCAAGGATGTCTTTCCACGGATGGCAACGAAATGGGGCGTCAACGAACCGCTGGTCATTGGGGCTCAGTTCGAAGCGAGACTAATCACTGAAGGCATTTATTCTCCAGTCAAAGAGATTCCAAGCCGAAGACTTGTCTGGAGACGCCTCAGACAGCAGTGGGATACCATCCTGACTGTCGGCCGACAGACGGCCCGACAACCAGGAATGATGGTTTCGGTTGCACCCTTACAGCACAGCTGTACGTTGACAATATTCTGCACCACTTTTGTTGCCCTTCTCGTCAAGCCATTCTGGCTTACGTTTTAGCAAGGAAAAGCCTGCTCGTACACGGCGAGATCTTCAACTGCTTGTCCTTGTGTCAGTCAAACCGTACCTTGGCTAGGTAGGTCGCCGGATCTCCCCAGTCGAAAACATTTGGCGTTTTATGGGCACGGCCCTCCAAACAGCTCGGAGTTTTGACAATGTAACTCTCCATTTGGACACAATTGGTACGATATCCCTCAGGAGACCATCCAACAACTGGATCAATAAATGCAAAACCGGATAACTGCTTGTATAAGGATCAGAGATGGTACGAGCACGTCATTGAGTTGCTCAGTTGGTAAAGCTTTTTCTCATGAATAAATCAAGCAGATTTGCTGAAGTTGTGATGATTTCTTTGTATATACATGTACACCACATTTATCGATTTACGTCCCCTTCCGTGTGATTCCTTCGTGGTGCGTCGTTTCTTTTGTCTTAGGGTGTACAATAGAAAACGTTAAGTTGCATCTTGACGATGTACACTAGGTGATCGAAAGTGTCCGGACACCTGGTTGAAAACGAGTTATAAGTTCGTGGCGCCCTCCATAGGTAATGCCTGAATTCAGTATGGTGTTGGCCCACACTTAGATTTCATGACAGTTTCTACTCACGCAGGCATACGTTCAATCAGGTGCTGGAAAGTTTCTTGGGGAACAGCAGCCCTTTCTTGCAGGAGTGCTGCACTGAGGAGAGGTATCGATGTCGGTCGGTGAGGCCTGGTACAAAGTCGCCGTTACAAAACATCTCAAAGGTGTTTTACAGGATTCATGTCAGGACTTATAAAATAAATAAAATAAAAAATATTGTTTAAATATTAATTATTCTATCTGTATGATGGTGATAGTGATTGTAATTGTAATTAATATTTGCTTATCTGGAACGTGGACGTTTAATTATTCGGTATCAGACGCTTGACAATGGCTTTCTCGTAAAGGCAATGTTACTCGTAGTTGACCGTGAAATAAAACTGAAATAATCGGACTTCGTAAATAAATCGTTTCCAAAGACTGCTGCGGTAGGTGCGGACTCATAATCTAAATCTCAATATTTCAATAATTTGCCAGCCATGCCAATACGTCGTACAGAGGTGATTGTCTACTAAACATAAAAAAGTTACACAGTTAGTTAAATCAGATATATTCAATGAATAAGCCTACAGTTCATAATCCTACTTACTTTTATAAATATAAATTCTTTACAGAATCGAGTGCCTAGTCTGGTTGCAACTCGCAGTATTCTTCTATAACATGAAATATGGCGGTGTGCCAGACAATAGAATAAAATACGTGCTTCTCGCACCGCTTCTACCAGAGCTCTCTCTTTTCTAATCAAACATAAGAGTAACGCAATTGTGCTTTTGTTTTATCAGCGACACAGCGCTGCAGTTGTGTGCCATAGGCTTTATTTATTTGTCACTGATTATTTATTTAATTAATATTTCGAGTTTCCGAGGAAGCTCACGCTCGGCATGCAAATGTGCCTTTATAGACTCTGTGCATGCCAGTCCATTACAGGGATGTTATTGTCGTGTAACCACTCCCTGCCATCGGATCCTCAGATTGTGTACCGTGGTTCGTCACTCCACACAACGTTTTTCCACTGTTCAATCGTCCAGTGTTTACACACCTTACACCAAGCGAGGCGTCGTTTGGCATATACCGGCATGATGTGTGGCTTTTCAGTAGCCGCTCGACCATGAAAAACCATGTTTTCCCCCCTCCCGCCTAACTGTTATAGTACTTGCAGTGGATCCTGATGCAGTTTGGCATTCCTGTGTGATGGTCGTCGGCCTGTACGCTTTTGTGCTGTTCGTGTCCCTTCACGTTTCGACATCAATATCACATCGGGAACAGTGGACCTAGGGATGTTTAGGAGTGTGGAAATCTCGCGTACAGACGTATGACACAAGTTACACCCAGTCACCTGACCACTTCGAAGTACGTGAGTTCCGCGGAGCTCCCGGTTCTCCTCTCTCATGATGTCTAATGACTACTGAGGTCGCTGATATGGAGTACCTGGCAGTGACAGCACAATGAACTTAATACGGAAAACGTATGTTTTTGGGGGTGTCCGGATACTTTTGATCACATAATGTATATTACTGCAGTTCCAGTTGCCTTGTTTGAACCTCTTCGCCGCTCAAGTCCTTGGTAACTTTGTGCGTATAATACGCTTGATTTGTTCATAATTAATATAATGAAGTAAATAAAAAATAGTGATTAAAACCATTTTGTTATATAATGCATATTATTGGCGTGTTGTTGAATTTTCAGAGTCGCATGTCATGAAGACATGTAACGAAGTAATTTCGCGTTGGAATGAAGTGTACTACACCCCCAGAGATGCAAAAGTTTAGCATTGCAGTGCATCCACACAAAACATGCACCAGTAACTTCATCAATGTTTCATAGAAAAGGGAAAGATTACGTATCGGGTTTCTCATTCGGATATCTCGTGTAAATGTTGGTTGTTTTTGAGAGGATCATGTAATACCTCGTGTGTAAGAGGGAACGAGGGACGTCTAGCCAGCATTTGTTGCTATTCGGTACGGTCGTGACCTTTCGGTACAGCACTTCATCATTCCGTGACGTTGATCGGAATCCCACGATTGTTATGCGAATATTTATCGATGGCTTCCAGAGGGCCATACGCAACGCCATACGTGAACTCAACCGCCCACACGACTAGCGCCCGAGGGGAGAGATGTATTTCCACTTGGCCACACTGGATGTGGTGATGTTTATGTGGGTACCACTAAAAGAACTGTTTCTAAACGTTTGGAAGAGCACAAGGGAAATTGTAGAAGAGCAGAAACGGAACGATCAGCTGTTGCGGAGCATGCTTTCCAGCCAGGGAACCACAATATTCGTTTCGAGGAGACGCAAGTACTAGCGGCCACGAGCGGATATTACGAAAGGCTCTACAGGGAGGCGATCGAAATCGCTAAACACCCAAATAATTTCAACCGAAAGGAGGAGGGCGTTAAATTAAACGGTATATGGATGCCGGTGTTAAAGAAGATGTGTACCACTCGTCCACTACTGGGTGATGGCAACGGCGATCGACGGCGACGGACAGCGGCCAATTGCACTGACGTTTTCAAAACACGTGACGTCACGCCGCAGCGCGGGGGCGCGCGGACACGGAATTTAGCGGCAGTCAGTAGCGAGCCAGTGTGTGTGTTGGACCTTCCATCAAGCTACGGACCCCCTTGAAGATGTCTCCCGCAGTCGGAGACGAAACGTTGGGAATCACCATAGCATTCATCAACCGACCACGGCATAACAGCCCGGATAATTATAATGGACAAATTAAATTTTGTTGTTTAAAATCCTTCATGGTATTGCAATTTTAATATACAGCAATGTACTTACATCGAATTCTGAGGAAAAGAAAATGCCATGACATGGGAATACCACGTGGATTTGTGCCTTGAATCATATTTTCTCCGATGATGAAGTGGTATTAATTGGATGTATTGAGATGTGATTCGAAAATTGAAATAAGGGTATTTAAAGTAGGTGCTTAACAATCAATGCGAAGGAAACAATATTTTAAGGTAATGAGGTTCAAAAATGGAGATTTACAGATAGAGTTGGAGACCGCGTACATATTTGGAAATCGTCGCGTCATAAGTATGTATGATGTAAACTGAAATATAAGTCCTATGAATATGCAAAATATGCAAAACATCTAGTCAACTCTGTGCAACGTATATAGATATCTGCGCCCAGAAAACAGCTAGTATATGACCTAAAAGTCATACGATGAGAGTATTAACGTGACAGAGAAAGGTGCAGCGGCAACCTGAAAAGTACTCCGGTGCTTGGGGGGGGGGGGGGCAGAACTAATTTGTATGGCATTCGAAGTGTCACCACAAAACGATGTATAAGGCTAAGGGTGACAGTAGTAAACCACTCAAAATAAAAAGTCACCTTGGTGCGAAATTGTCAAGAGGAAGGATGGAAGTAATTGACAAAAGAGTATGCAGATAAATTCTCCAGAAGCGAAGGAGGAAAAGGCGCCTAAACAGAAACTGATATGAAGACTTTCGGCGAGGAATGAGACTGTGTTTGATGGGAAATTAACAGCAGTGCCAGCAGTGAAAGATTCACGTTTGTTTATCGGGTGAGGGAGCACAGGCAGCCTATCCAAAATGCACCCGGAACGCATACACAGATCAAGGTACTATTTCAGGTAAGTTGTAAGGGACATTGTGGCGAATTTTCTGACTCACGTAAGTAGCTTTTAGCGTTAGCAGCTTCCGAATTATGAGAACGACTTCCTTTTTTTTATTTTGCCTGTTACTCTCTGGCAATGGAAAAAGCATTCCAAGAGACCTTCATTCGCGGAACATGTTAGGAATTTGATCAAATCGTAACAACACCACCATACAATATGCCACTGCCATGTGACATGTATATTGTGTTACAATATTGACCGATATTTTCTCATCAGTTGCTGTTCTTTTCCGTTGGTTAATCGTAACAACACCACCATACAATATGCCACTGCCATGTGACATGTATATTGTGTTACAATATTGACCGATATTTTCTCATCAGTTGCTGTTCTTTTTCGTTGGTTTATTTTACTCCTCGCTCTTATACCGTTATTTGATTCCGTCTTTATAATGTTTACAAAAAAAAAAAGAAAATGTATCGCGAGTGTTTGGCACGATCATCCAGGAAATAACCGCATCATTGTTATAACGGCTTGAAGACATTCGATATCCGCTTTTTCCATTGTCCTAACATTCTGTGAATAGCTTCTCGAGCAAGCCTACAACTTGCAACAGGAGAGCGCACACTGATGGATGAATAAACATATCTACGTTAGGTGAGATGTGTGTGTGTGTGCTTACGTTTAGTAGAGTAGACCGGTGCTTCACCTCTTCTCCTGGCTATATGACAATGCTCTGCAGCGCTATTATCTTGTTACTATTTGATCAAATTCCACACACTCTGGTTCCTTTCGATGGTTCTTTCAAATGTCAGAAAGAAGTATGTTCTTCCATTAAAAATTAAAAATAGTCTGTCACAGTTTGGCAGGTTGTTCTGGTCTTCAGTCCACGAAGACTGGTCTGATGCACCTCTACACCCTAGTCTATTCTGTGTGAGCGTCTTCATCTCCGAATAACTACTGCAAGTTATATCATTCTCAATCTGTTTACTGCTGGTCTCCTTCTACAATTTTTAGCTTTCCCCTCCCACTCTTCACTCAGTACTAAATTGGAAATCTTCGATGCCTCAGAATATGTCCTATCAATCGATCCCTTCTTCTAGTCAGGTTGTGCCACAAATTTCTTTTCTTCCCAATTCTGTTCAGTACCTCGTCGTTAGTTACGTAATCTACCTACCTAACCTTCAGCATTCTTCTGTAGCACCAAATTTCAAAACCTTCTTTTCCATTCTTGTCTAAACTATTTATCATCCATGTTTCACTACTAGGCCTATACACCGCTACTCTCTATGAAAATACTTTCGGAAATGACTTCCTAACACTTAAATCTGTATTCAATGTTAACCAATTCCTTTCCTTCAGAAAAGCCTTTCTTATTGTTAGCAGTTTGCATTTTATATCCTCTCTATTTCGGTCATCATTAGTCATTCTGCTGCCCAGAGAACAAAATTCATACTAGTTTAAGTGTCTCGTTTCTAATCTAATTCCCTCGGCATCACCTCATTTAATTCGACTACGTTCCGTTATCCTTGTTTTGCTATTGTTGATGTTCATCTTATACACACCTCCCAAGACTTTGTCTAATCCGTTCAACTGTTCTTCCAAATCGTTTGCTGTCCCTGACAGAATTACAGTGTCATCGGCAAACCTGAAAATTTTTGTTTCTTCTCCCTGAAGTTAATTCCTGCTCGTAATTTTTCTTTTGTTTCCCTTACTGCTTGCTCATTGTACAAATTTAATAACATTGGTAACGGAGTACAAAGCTGTCTCACCCCCTGCTCAACCACAGCTCCCGTTTCATCCCCCTCAACTCTTGTGGCTACCGTCCGTTTGTCTTTCCTTAACCTATCTTCTAAAATAAGTCTTAGGATAAGTATTGCGTCGCTATTGCTACTTTTCTCCGAAATCCAAACTGATCTTCACCGAGGTCGGCCTCTCACAGATTTTCCATTCTTCTGTAAAGTACTGATGTTAGCATTTTGCATCTATGACTTATTAAACCGACAGCAGGTTCATGGACAAATAAACGTGTCTACTGTACGTAAGGTGTGTGTGTGCATAAACTTAGTAAAGTAGACGTGCTTCAAATATTTTGTTCTAACGAAGGGTCAATGGTTTTCAGCTCAATTATCTTATTATCTGATCAAGTTTCACACATCCAAGTCCATTTCAGAGGCTCTCCTGAACACCACAAAAATGTACTTCCATTAAAAAGAACAAAGTGTCACAATATAGTAACTATAAACGTCAAAAATTACTTCTGTACTTCAAGAAATTTATGTATTTTCGTTTGCGAGGAAATGCAGGATAGTATGAAACCAGTCAGAAACTGATTGTTTCCAAAAAGAAAAGGTTAAAAATAAGTAAAATAATGTGAAATAAAAATCCAAAAAGAAAAGGTAAAAAATAAATTAAATAATGTAAAATAAAAATCAGTTTTGTAGGAAACAAAAATTTGTATTGCAAGGCAGTAATATGTAATAAGAGTTAAGTACCACGAAATACGAATACGCAAGAGCGGTAAATTACGTGCGGGATGACCTAAGAAGAGGCGTGGATGGGAAAGACGCCTATCATTCGTCAGGGAGGAAGACGAATAAGTGGAAAACCGTGTGGTGGCCTTGGCATTACGATCTCTCCTCAGTGGCTGCTGGCGAGTGCTGTCGAAGAGCACAATGGCAGCTGATGGCGTTCGCAAATTAGGCTTGCCTCTTACGGCTCAATTTCCTCGGCGGCGCATCTTTGTGTGCCATCTATAGGAGGTGGTCGCGAGAGGCGATCTCGGAGCACTGGATACAGCGTTCTCTGAGCGGGAGCAATTACTTCGGAAAGCAATTATGCTGCCCTCACTGACCGGACCTTCAATTACCCATGGCGCCCCCAGTTTAATAGAGCCGCTGCCGACGTGATGTATCGCGAAAACTGTGAAACCAGTCCGGTCTCCTCTTCTTGTTTCCCTTTTTATATTTTCTTCTTCGAGGACTGCCTAACTCCTGTCGTCTGTTTGCAGATGAGGAATCCGAGGACGCAGGAAGAAACCGCACAGAATTTCGACATACAACGCGAGAACCTGTGTCACATTCAGTGGAAGATTTTTTTATTCAGAATAAATTATTCACAAAATGAAACTATTTTTTCTTATTTAACTTCACATCCTTATCATTCGCTGTGTAGTGAAACCTCAATACCATACTTTTGTTAAAACAAATCCCATTAGGTATTACCTTTGAAATGTAATTTAGACTGTTTTGAGGATAGAACAATTTAAAACTTTTGGCATGGTGGACACATGCTCTTTTCTTAAGAATTACCTACTCGACTGTTTGCTGTTTACTTTATTTGGGATCGATTTCTGTGCCTTTTATTGCTTCCCTTTCAGGCACACACACAAAGTAGACGAAGTAAATATTCTAGAATCCGAATCAAGAACAGCTGCCAACATGAGTAGCTTAAAAGCAGATATCCTTGGAGTAGTAAAGCAACTTAAACTACTTAATAAAAGCAATTCGTTTGGTGCAGACTGTATATGAGTTAGGTTCATTGCAGAGTAAGCTGATGCAATGGCTCCATACGTAACAATGATATGCAACCGCTCCCTCGACGAATGATCCGCACCCAAAGACTGGAAAGTTGCCCGGGTTATAACACCACAACTCCGTGGATAATCATACATTTTCTACGTGTTTTGGGAAGTTTGTTTCATTAGTTACGCTGAACATTATTCTTGTAAATATGTTGCCAAGTAACAAATGCTATTTGTTATCTAAGAAAGAGAATGCGCATGGACTTTTAACATTTTGTAAGTAGACGTGCTGGCCTAGTCAGGGAAAAGATATTGACGAAGAGTGTAATAAACTGTAACTGCATTATCGTTGGGAGTGCAAGCGCGCCAAAAAAAGTAGCAGTTCGCAGTCGGGTAGAGACGATTGGCGTCGTTGGTTGTGTGTATTCACCGGTGTGGCTGTGCAAAAGTGTGGAGATAAAAAATCTGTTTCCAAAGTGCGAAGGAGTGAAAACTGAAATCGTTGCTTTGGCGGATGTTTAATACGGGCAAGCTATGGCATAAGTACATAATATTTTTAATAGGAATTCATGTCCGGAAATGTACCGTCTCCGTTCTACGATGGTTTCATTTCAGATGAGTGACGCGTCCACATCTGTTGAGGGAAGAGAAAAGTCTCAGATTTCCTTGTCCTCGTATGCGACAGGGTTCGTACTTCTAATGGGGTCATACGCGAAGTTTAATTTACAATGCCCCTGTAGAGTACAGAGGAAGATTTGCTGGTACGAGTTCTGGCTGTTTTACTAGAAACTGTAGTGACACCAGATGGGATGGAGAGGGTATAATTTCTTTCTTTTCTTTTTTGATTTAAAAATTTCATTTATTTCATTTGTTTAGTGAAATTTTTTGAGAAAAGTTAATAGAACAGTTTTATATTTTCAAAACATATGCTTTTCCTAAGCTAATTAACTTATTTATTTTATTCCTTAATTAGCTTATCTCATGCATTTGCAACATGGACATTAATTAAGAAGTATGTAAAGTAGATAATTGTTAAAATTTGTCCCGTTATAATATATGGTTCTTCAACTGGTCGTTTAAATGGTTCAAATGGCTCTGACCACTATGGGACTTAACTTCTGATGTCATCAGTCCTCTAGAACTACTTAAACCTAACTAACGTAAGGACATCACACATATCCATGCCCGATTCAGGATTCGAACCTGCGACCATAGCGGTCGCGTGGTTCCAGACTGTAGCGCCTAGAACCGCTCGGCCACCCCGGCCGGCTAACTGGTCGTTTACCAATTGATGTTGATAAACATACGAGAACTACTATCATTCAGAATAAAATCTGATTAATAGGCTAAAATTGAATACCTCGGAATGGTGTTTTGTTGTAGAATGGTAAAATTATTGGAATTCTAATTCATAAGAATAGTGCAATAACACCTCCTAATTGATTAGGAATTGATCGTAGAATTGCGTATGCAAATAGGAAGTATCATTCTGGTTGAATGTATTTCTAATGGGGTCATAGGCGAATTTTAATTTACAATACTTCTGTAGAGGCAGAGGAAGATTTACTGGTACGAGTTCTGACCGCTTTATTAGAAACTGAGGTGACACCTGGTGGGATGGAGAGGGTATACCAGAACAAGCTTTGTTGGTACAATGTCTAATAACATTGGTGGTTGCCACGTGGAGCCGCTGTTGTAATGCGTCAGTACTGTTCTGTACGTACATTATGCCGGATTCTTTTTTGTTTTGGAGTAATGTACACACGCAATTTTTAATTGTTAGTGCAAATAAATGAGCTTAAGTGCTAAATTCATGTTTCGTTATGTTTCCTTCGAACTGTATCCTAATAATTTTACTGTGTCAACCTAATTCAGTTTCTAAACTGAAACCGTTATAGAACGGAAACGGTACGTTTCCGGATATGTGATGGTATTCAAAATATTATGTACTCACTATCCTCTAAAAGTCCTAGAAGTTTGTAACGGTAATTTCTGAACACCCTGTACACTAAGAAAATACAGTTGACCACAAGCTTAAGAAATCCTTCATGATATATATGTATTTTTTTTTCAATTTGGTCGTCAGTATGGGGCTTTTGCCCGCACGGTTGGCCCTGCGGTCTAACGCATGGCTTTCCGGGCGGGAAGGAGCGCCTGGTCCCCGGCGCGAATCCGCCCGGAGGATTTGTGTCGAGGTCCGGTGAACCGACCAGTCTGTGGATGGTTTTTAGGCGGTTTTCCATCTGCCTCGGCCAATGCGGGCTGGTTCCTCTTATTCCGCCTCAGCTACACTATGTCGGCGATTGCTGCGCAAACAAGTTCTCCATGTACGCGTACACTGTGGTGTCACCGCCAGACACCACACTTGCTAGGTGGTAGCTTTAAATCGGCCGCGGTCCATTGGTACATGTCGGACCCGCGTGTCGCCACTGTCAGTAATTGCAGACCGAGCGCCACCACACGGCAGGTCTAGAGAGACGTACTAGGACTCGCCCCAGTTGTACGACGACTTTGCTAGCGACTACACTGACGAAGACTTTCTCTCATTTGCCGAGAGACAGTTAGAATAGCCTTCAGCTAAGTCCATGGCTACGACCTAGCAAGGCGCCATTAGCCTTACAGTGCTTGTATTTAAAGACTCTCACTTGTATTATCAAGAGCGATGTACCACAAGGATGAATTAAAGTTAAGTAAACAGAAGCTCCGTACTTTTCTTTATAGCATTCATTACGTATCCTGTTTCAGACTTAAGCACCTGCGTGAGTTGACGCGTGCCCTTTCGGCTTCCTCGCCTTGTGTCTAGACTGTCTTGTCTAGACACAACATACACCACCATTACTCTACCACGCAGACATAGGGGTTACACTCGTCTTGTGTGAGACATTCCCTGGGGGGGGGGGGGGGGGGTCCACCGGGGGCCGAACCGCACAGTAACCCTGGGTTCGGTGTGGGGTTGCGGAGAGGTGAAGTGGACTGCGGCAGTCGTCGTGGGGTTGCGGACCACTGCGGCTGCGGTGGGGACGGAGCCTATCCGTCGTTTCTAGGCCTCTGCCGCTAGAGGTCTCCGAATTGTGACGTGTTACATGGCGGTGTGTAACGTAACTATGTCGGTGTGTGAGAAACAGCGTGCTGTGACCGAGTTTAGAATTTGAAGAGTTCGTCCACACACGGAACACTATCTCCTACAGCACGATAATGCCAGACCACACACGAGCGTTGTACCATCTGCAACAGTCCCACGCCTAGGGTTCCCTGCCGTCGATCATCCTCCATACAATCCCGACTTGGCCCATCTGAGTTTCATCTGTTTCCATAACTCAAAGAACACGTTCGAAGACGTCAGTTTCACACTGCTAAAGCGGTGTAAGCAGAGATGAGGCTGTGATTCTGTCACGAAAGTGAAACATCCTACAATGGCGTTATCAACAAACTGGTCTCTTGTTGGGAGAAATGTATTTGTAGCCAGAGTGGCTATCTTGAGCAATAAATATGTAAACATGAAGAATAAAGATGTGTAATGTTAAAAAATTTGTTTTATTTAAAAAGGTTTAAGATTTTTCACATAAAAATTTTCGGTCCAATACTTTTCAGCACTCCCTCTTGCTTTTAAAATCTCAAGACTACACATTCGGAAAAAATAAAGTTCCATTACCTTTTCCCACGTGTAACTGATAAAGTGACCATAATGTTAAAAAAATGAAACATAAGGTCATTCAGGGTACTATTGACCGCACACAATTCGCGAAGGGAACATGATTTCGTAGTTAGAACTAGTATGGGAAATAGGAGATTGCTAAATATACACGGCACATCGAAACGTACCTTACGGATTTTGATACAGGAATATGAAATCCAGATCGTTACCTGTCGTGAATATTCTTAATGTGATTAAGCCATGTGAATGCGTATTATGGATCAGCTCAGTGCATCAGCTCAATGCATCATTTCTGGAAACGTATTATTCAATTCATCAGGCTTTCCAAAGCTGTCTGTTTTCCTACTGGTACATCGTCAGTCTTTTTCAACCTCTCAGCCAGCAACTGTGGCGCTTTCTTGTGTGAAGAAACTTCGTTCGTTTTACTGCTCGCTGACTGCTCCCCGTCGACCGATCGCTCCCTGATGGTGAGGATGAGGAGAATCTTGTAAGCTCTTGATCCGATGTTGACTTTATACAGAAAATTCGTCATCTCTTCCTTCTTCGTCCTGATGGACTGCGAGTTCTCCTGAAATTAAAAAAAAAAAATAAAGTACAAATAATGTCATTACGAAACAAATTTGCGTAATATAGTGTCCGGATGGAGTTCATGGCCAGCACGTACGCCTAATTCCACCAACAGGAGGTGGGTCACTGTAATGGAATTACAGGAAGTTTCATAGTACTGTTCTCCTGGCCGTTGTGGGTTCGAAATACTAATTTATTCTGTCCTTTCAGTGTTTAAGTCTACACCTAGGAAAACACTAATAGTCTGAAACTGAAATTAAACTGAGAACTGGTGTTAGCGTCTAAAAGCACATTTTTTTAAAGGAAATAGCTACATGTTATCAACCTACAAAGTATTTCAAAGTAATCTTTGCCACAGGTCTAACGCCCAAGAAACTCAGTAATACGAGGTGCATTCAAGTTCTAAGGCCTCCGATTTTTTTCTAATTAACTACTCACCCGAAATCGATGTAACTGGCGTTACTTCTCGACGCAATCGCCCTGCAGACGTACACATTTTTCACAACGCTGACACCATGATTCCATGGCAGCGGCGAAGGCTTCTTTAGGAGTCTGTTTTGACCACTGGAAAATCGCTGAGGCAATAGCAGCACGGCTGGTGAATGTGCGGCCACGGAGAGTGTCTTTCATTGTTGGAAAAAGCCAAAAGTCACTAGGAGCCAGGTCAGGTGAGTAGGGAGCATGAGGAATCACTTCAAAGTTGTTATCACGAAGAAACTGTTGCGTAACGTTAGCTCGATGTGCGGGTGCGTTGTCTTGGTGAAACAGCACACGCGCAGCCCTTCCCGGACGTTTTTGTTGCAGTGCAGGAAGGAATTTGTTCTTCAAAACATTTTCGTAGGATGCACCTGTTACCGTAGTGGCCTTTGGAACGCAATGGGTAAGGATTACGCCCTCGCTGCTCCAGAACATGAACACCATCATTTTTTCAGCACTGGCGGTTACCTGAAATTTTTTTGGTGGCGGTGAATCTGTGTGCTTCCATTGAGCTGACTGGCGCTTTGTTTCTGGACTGAAAATTGGCATCCACGTCTCATCCATTGTCACAACCGACGAAAAGAATGTCCCATTCATGCTGTCGTTGCGCGTCAACATTGCTTGGCAACATGCCACACGGGCAGCCATGTGGTCGTTCGTCAGCATTCGTGGCACCCACCTGGATGACACTTTTCCCATTTTCAGGTCGTCATGCAGGATTGTGTGCACAGAACCCATAGAAATGCCAACTCTGGAGGCGATCTGTTCAACAGTCATTCGGAGATCCCCCAAAACAATTCTCTCCACTTTCTCGATCATGTCGTCAGACCGGCTTGTACGAACCTGAGGTTGTTTCGGTTTGTTGTCACACGATGTTCTGCCTTCATTAAACTGTCGCACCCACGAACGCACTTTCGACACATCGATAACTTCATCACCACATGTCTCCTTCAACTGTCGATGAATTTCAATTGGTTTCACACCACGCAAATTCAGAAAACGAATGAGTGCACGCTGTTCAAGTAAGGAAAACGTCGCCATTTTAAGTATTTAAAACAGTTCTCTTTCTCGCCGCTGGCGGTAAAATTCCATCTGCCATACGGTGCTGCTATCTCTGGGACGTATTGACAATGAATGCGGCCTCATTTTAAAACAACGCGCATATTTCTATCTCTTTCCAGTCCGGAGAAAAAAAAATCGGAGGCCTTAGAACTTGAATGCACCTCGTAATAACAATATGAAAACATTCGTGCGAAACAATTTGTGGTTCACGGTTGCATGCTTCACCGATGTCTCTGAGGTTTCTGGTGATGAATACGCCTCTTCAGGCTGTACAGGTCATCTCATGGAGGTATAATCCTATTTGAAACTACTCCAACAGATGAGATTCGTTACCTCGACGGAATACAAACACCCATAGCATAATAATGCTCCCCCCAGACTGCGACGCACGTTTCGAGCCGCCGTTCTCCTCGGTGACGGTGTTTGTGGAGACGACCATCGACCTAGTGTAGCAAAAATGTGATTCACCCGAAGACCTGACACGTTTCCATCGATCGACGGTCGAACCCCGACGGTCTCGTGTTCACTGCACTTGTAACAGCCGATGTCGTTGGGTCAACATGTGAACACGTAGGGATGGTATCGTGCGAAGCACCACGTTTAACAACGTACGATGAATAGTGTGCTGGCGTGTGGTCTAGGGCGCCTTGCCACGGTTCGCGCGGCTTCTCCCGTCGGAGGTTCGAGTCCTCCCTAGGGACTGATACCCTCAGCAGTTTGGTCCCATAGAACTTACCACAAATTTCTAATTTCCAACGGTGTGCTCTGGAACACTTGTGCGTGCACCACCATTGCGCTCTTTCGGCAGAGATGCTACAGATCACCACCTGTCCTATTTTAAACAGCAGTCAAGCCTCCGAACTCCACGTTCTGTGAAGAGTCGTGGACGTCCAACCATTTAGGGCCTAGTGGTAGTTTCACTGTCCTAAATCTTTCCGTAGATGTTCACGACAGTAGCACGCGAACACTGGACCAGCTTCGCCGTTTTCGAGATACGCACTTGTTCACACGCTCTGCGTAATAATAATCTGCCTTGTGTCAAAGTCGCCTATCTCAATGGATTTCCTCGTTTGCAGCCCCTGTCTTGGCTACGGTGATCTCCCGACCGTGTCTGCTCTCATAATTAATGTAGGTTAATTCTTACAAAGAAGAAAACAGCAACCATCCACTATTAATACTGCTATTTATTTAGGTAAATAGTGCCGTTACCGGTTTCTAATTGGCAAGTTCATCATCAGACGGCTGTTCACATGATTTTCAAGATACACTTTACATTATCGTCAGTTTTCGATTTTTATTGCTCCACTGTGGCGAAGTATTTTTGTTGTGTTGTTGCTCTACGGTAGAAGAACAGTGTTAGAAGCGCCTTATGTGAAAATAACTAACCTCCAAACGATAAAATACAGCGTAAATAAATATGTGAGGTTAAGTGTTTATGGTACTTACGTCGAAACTACCACGTGATTTTGTTGCGAAGTTGCAGGATTGTATATTTCGAATATATTCCGTTTTGCCTTAACCACTGGTTTATTCCTTTGTACATGGTGAACCCGACCCAGAACCTTGTAATATTTAATGCATATTGAACGTGATGTGTGTTACTGTTATCAACAGCTCGTAGCCGCGCGGAGTGGCCGCGCGGTTAGAGGCGTCATGTCACAAATTACGCGGCCCCTCCCGCCGGAGGTTCGAGCCCTCCTTCGGGCTACAGTGAGCCAAACAACAGACAATTTATAAAACCATCGAGAACATCGAGTTTGCCACAACAGCTGGGGACAAGAAGAATCGCATACCAGTTAAGAGTGTAGCCGCTACTGCACTTGTCGACGGACCTTGTGTTTCCTGTGGTTGCAGACTTAATTTTAGTATTGACATTAATGATACATTTTCACATGGTAATGGTTGGCACATGTAGTGTGCGCGTACGGGATAACGACCCGCTGGCACTGTGAAATTTTCTAAGTCCAAGCGCCCGCATCTCGTGGTCGTGCGGTAGCGTTCTCGCTTCCCACGCCCGGGTTCCTGGGTTCGATTCCCGGTGGGGTCAGGGATTTTCTCTGCCTCATGATGGCTGGGTGTTGTGTGCTGTCCTTAGGTTAGTTAGGTTTAAGTAGTTCTAAGTTCTAGGGGACTTATGACCACAGCAGTTGAGTCCCATAGTGCTCAGAGCCATTTGAACCATTTTTTTCTAAGTCCAAGCTACTGCATACACTATATAAGCGAGCGAGAGCCGCGAAGAGGCTCATTCGCGCTGCTGCTGCTGCACAGGCAACTGCATTGAACGCACCCACGATGCCTTACAGGAGAATTCGTCGCCGTTCTAAACAGACAATTTATAAAACCATCGAGAACATCGAGTTCGCCACAACAGCTGGGGACAAGAAGAATCGCATACCAGTTAAGAGTGTTGCCGCTACTGCACTTGTCGACGGACCTTGTGTTTTCTGTGGTTGCAGACTTAATTTTAGTATTGACATTAATGATATATTTTCACATGGTAATGTGAAACTCTTATCATAAGTTAGTTTAAGTAGTATTTAAGTCCAGGGACCGATGACCTCAACAGTTTGGTCCCGTAGGAATCCAGACACGTTTGAACAGAACGTACGGTGAGTGATTCGAAGAACTTTGGTTCTATAAAAAAACATACAGCGCATACCATCCACATTTGCAATTTTTCTGATATTTCCATTGTAGCAGAGGTACAAAGGTAAATATGCGTAAGAAATCAAACGAAATTCAATTATCCTCTAACGAGCATAGGGCCCATGAACCAAAATACTCAGAAATATTGTCGGCGAAGATAGGGTTTACCCGCAGTAACACTTCACCTTCGAATTTCATCTTCTGTTTACCTTATTTTTCTATCCACACTTCACTGTTTTCCTCAAAGAGGTTTCGTTTTGCTATGAGCTTTCTTGCTCCATCCGCATTTTAAGTGCCAATTCTCTTTATACCAGTGTAAAAACCCGTTCCAAAACGTAGCTACGTTTCCGTTTTTCGCAATTCACGCATCTCTTTTTGTTAACTAAACTATAACGCTATTTTAAAAGTATTTTTTTATCCATACCGTTGAGTAAGCCATCGATCACAGCCGTTATTTCCCGGTGAAAATAGCGGCGTTGGGCAACCCGAGAATCAGGACAGTGTAAGCGATAGCCCGGAACGTTATGTCCCATATTTACGCAGCGTGTGGTTATTACCGCTCACGTTACAGCACGGTGCTTAAACGTAAATGCTCCAGGTACCGAGAACAATGTCGGAGGTAGCCCTGGGGGTTGGTGTAGCTCGCCCGGCTCCAATTAAATAGAGTGGGTACACCAGTACGGCCGGCGCGTAATCATGGAAAGTTGGCAGGCCTTCGGTCATTAAGACACAATTTATTTTTTATGTGCACTTTCCAGCCCAGTATTATGAGGTATTAACGGTCTAAAGCTTTGCAGCCGGATCGCGTAAGTGGCTGCCGTATTACAAGCTTACTCTGTGGACGCCTACAAGTCGCGGGTCTCCACGTTAATTTCGAAGCCACGCTACTGCCCTTAGCAACAACAAATGAAATATTTACCAGCTGAATGCCTGAGAGCAAGCATGTTGCCTTTCACTTAATGTATTTTCGATGGTTATTGACAGCTGTGATGAAATATGAGGTGTCATCAGTTTCAAGACAGATTGAAATACTCGGCAGTGAATTCAGTTTATGAAAACCGTAAACATATAATGTAGACAGCTGCCAGTCATTGTTTATTCTACCATTTTTTCGAAAGTTTTTGAGGCTGTAATGAATGAGGAAGTAGTGGTACATATCAGTTCACACAATTTGTCGTAAAGGTGGCAGCTGGGTTTGAGGAAAAAAATATGCAGTGCGTTCTTTTGTGTGTGACACGCTAGTAGGACGGAACGATAGGCTGAGAACTATAAGTATTATCTTTGATTTAAAAGAAACATTTTTTTGTTTGGATCGAGAAATACTTTTGTATAACAAGGAATATTTTGGGAAGAAGTTCAACATTTATTCAATCATTTATTGCAATTTTTCTGATACTTCAGAACAGGTTGTGCATTTTACAGTTTTCGTCATGTAATAAAATAATTTTTTTCATTGTACACTCAAATATTGTTTTCAGCAAATGAAAATCAAAGTAATAACGATGAGTTTAAACAAAATTAAACAAAATAGAAACTAACTCCGCTACGTCGGTCCCAAGCCCGGGGCCTCACCATACAAGACGTGAGGAAGGAGGAGGGGGAGGAGTAACAACCTCGTTAAAAAACCAAGGTTCACCTGGCCTGGGTGATAGCACCTTGTAAGGACTCCTTGCTAGGACTACAGTGAAGACCTCAACGGTAGTGAAGGCGGAGGGAATAGTTCTCGGTACGGCGGAACTAGCGGAAGAGGCAACCAAAGAAAGAAATCCACTTGGCGTCTGTCTTGAAACAAGCGGCTGAGTGGTCAGCGTCTGTCCACCAGTGGTGCGGCTGAAAACCATTCCTCGGAGCTAATAGCCTCGAGTAGAATCCTTAGGGGACTTGTTCCCCTAACCCAACAAACAATCAACAATGGATACGCACATTGTAAGAGATTTTACCCCAGGGAGTAACCAATCTCCAATTTCTAAGGAAATTAAAAGTAGACATTCGGATTCTGGGGGCCTACAGCAATGTGCGAAGGATGAGTCGGAGCATCCTGAAACCTGCCTTAAGCAAGCAACAAATAAAATTAAACACAAAAATATAAACTACTTGGCAACGTTCAACGTAAACTCACTTCTAAAAACAGGAAAACTTAAAACGTTAATAAATTTTATAAAACAGAAAAATATAATGATAACTGCACTCCAAGAAACAAGGTATACTGATGAACATTCATTTGATTCAGAGGGATTCAGAATCTTCAAAGGGAAGCCAGGAAAAAGAGTTATGAAGAATGTACCCCAATTTGGAACAGGATTCATTGTAAACCAAAATATATTGATAGTAGAATTTGAATCTGTCAATGAAAGGCTTTCAACATGAACCTTCAAATCAGTAGACAAACTGTATACCATTGTAAACTCACATGCACCAACAAATGAGAAAAACAGAACACAAAAAGAAGAAACAGAAATTTTTTGGCAGGAACTGTCAAACACCTTAGACCAGATTTCATCCAAAAACACAATAATATTGTTGGGAGACTTTAATGCTCAAATCGGCAAAGAACGTCATCACCAATCCATAGTAGGCAAATTCCCTGCACATAAAAGAACCAATGCAAATGGAGAAAGACTTATTAGTTTATGCAGAGAACATGACATAGTTCTAAAGTCTACATATTTCAAAAAACTCCCTAGAAAACAAACTACGTGGGTATCCCCGAATCCAGTCTGTGGGGAGAAACAACTTGACCATGTTGCTATAAGCAGACTGTCTGCATCAGAGATACTCAATGTAAAAGTTGCTAAGAGTGCAAGTTTAGATTCAGATCACTATCTATCTGTCGTTAAATTCAAAATTAGACCAATATATAAAAGAAAGAGCGAATATCAACCTAAAAAGTTTGACACTCAGAAATTAGCCAAGGAACACAATTTCAGGACACTTTTGATAAGAAAACACCTAAAACATGGGAACAACTTCAAAAAGATATAGTACAGACAGCAGAAGAAACCATTCTCCTTACTAAAAAATGGAAACATGCCTGGTGGAATGATGAGTGTGACAAACTAATCCTAACAAGACAACGAGCTTGGAACATTTGGAATGCCAACAAAAATGATAAAAATAGGAACTCCCTAAAAGAAGCCCGGAAGCAAGCTTCAAAAGGCCTTAAAAAGATCCAAGTTCAATACATAAAAGACCAACTAGCATCAATAGACTCCAACTTCAAACAGAACAATGCTAGGGACTTTTACAAAACCTTCAAAAGTAACTTAAAGAAATACTCTCCTCCTAGTCTATTTTTCACAGACCCAAAAACGCAGAAAACTGCATACAATAGCATAGAGAACAGTAGAATACTTGCTGAATATTTTGAAGAACTACATAACTGTTATCCACGAGAGAAAAATTTAATTTCAATATTGTAAACCCAACACAACCAGACTCCAAGCCGCCAACCACAGAAGAAATAAAAGAAATCATAAAAGAGCTTAAAAATAATAAAGCCCCTGGAGAGGATAATATAGTTGCGGAACTATGGAAGTACTCTAGTGACAACATGATACAGTGTCTATCAGAAATACTAAAAGAAATCTGGACAACACACAGATTACCACCAGACTGGACATCTGCATTAATACATCCACTACATAAAAAAGGGAAGAAAACAGATCCTAGCAATTATAGGGGAATCTCCCTCTTACCAGTGACCTATAAGATCTTGTCTAAGGCGCTTTTAAAAGGAGCAGAAGAGATACTTGACAAACAGCTAGGAGAGTATCAGGCTGGATTTTGGAAGGGAAGGTCACGTGGAGAACAAATACTAAATTTAAAGAACATAATAGAAATGAGGAAAATCAGGAACTTAAAATATGTAATTACTTTTGTGGATTTTAAAAAAGCCTATGATTCAATTGACAGAAATACACTGCTTGATATCTTAAAAGAATTAGGACTCGATGCTAAAACAACTGCAATAATTAAAGGTACTTTGACAAATACAAAATCGAAAGTAAAATTTAGGGGAGAGCTCTCAAAATCGTTTGAAATAAAGTCAGGTGTTCGACAGGGAGATGGTCTGTCACCTCTGCTTTTCAATTGTGTCTTGGAGAAGGTAGTTCGAGAATGGAGGAAGGCCATCAATACTAAAGGGATTCAACTAGGGAGAAATCCAAACAAGATCACTGTCGACTGTTTAGCCTTCGCAGATGACATGGCATTGATTACAGATTCACTAGACAATGCCCAAGAACAAATAACAGAACTACAAAAACAAGCAGCCAAAGTAGGACTACAAATATCCTATGAAAAAACAAAGTTTATGACAAACATCTGTGATGCTCCTCAAAATATTGCAGTTGACAACAACACAATACACAAAACAGATTCCTTTAAATACCTAGGAGAGTGGATTACATACAATGCCAAAGAAAAGATAGCTATAGAAACTGGAGTGCACAAAATGGAAAGAGTGTTTCATATGACCAAAAACGTTTATAATAAAAAATCCTTGTCCTGGAACACGAAATTAAGACACTACCAAACAGTGGCCAGACCTGAAGCTCTCTATGCGGCAGAAACACTTAAACAAACAAGAAATGGAGATATTGAGAAACTAGAGAAGGTCGAAAGAAGAATTTTAAGGAAAATACTGGGAGCTAAAAGAAACGATAATGCTGAATACAGGTTAAGACCAAACAGAGAGCTATAGCTGAAAACGGAGAAACTACCTGATGTAATGAGGAAGAGGAGACTACAGTTTTTGGGACATATATTCAGAATGGATAACAACAGACTAACCAAGCGGATATTCACATTACTCAATAGCTACAAATCCAAGCCAGCATGGTTCATAGAGACTGAAAAGGACATTGAAAATGCTGGAGTTACAATAGACATAATAGAAAACAGAACACATTTCAGAAAGGCAGTTCAAAAGGCAGAATTTCAGGAGAGAAAGAAAATAACTAGACGAAAGTGGACTCAAGAAGAAAGGGAACAACACTCTAAAAGGATGAAGGAAATTTGGAAACTGAAGAAATCTAATACAATGAAGAGTAGCCAAAGTTGATTCATCGTACCCTCCAAATGGGTTATTCGAAAGAAAAAAAAAATAGAAACTTCAAATAAGTTAAAGGAAGTGGAAGGTGTTAAATAAAAATGATAGAAATTTAGAAGAGAATAAAAGGACAGGAACGCAAAGGCAACATTGTTGCCCGCTAGAACAGAACCTTTTAATTTCAGTTTGACATTATAAGTTTATATATAAACTGACTGCAAATTGAGGGTTAGTTTCATAAATTAATTACACTTTTTAAGTGACCTTTAAGCAACAATGGCAGGTTACTGTTCAGAGACTATTACGAGATATGCTTCAAAGACATTCATTGTGTAGTTATTATTATAGTGGTTATTTCAGTACTTTATCAGTAAACCGGCCGTTCTTTAAATAATCGAACTCCCATGTGCAAAAGAGCTTAGCTTCAAACGTCTGTTAGTTAATGTGTTTAATATATGACATTAAGTATGTGAGAGAAAAGAAGTTCATAAAAGGTTTGGAATTATGCTTAAAGTTTGTCGGAAGTTGCTAAGGGCTTTCATTATGGAACACTGGGCGAATACAGTCTGAATAATTTCAGCTCACTGAAGTGCTTTACCACTACAGCTTCTGACCTAGGTGATATATAAAAGTTTTTGATGTTGCTGAGCAACAGTCATATAATAATTATCAAATGAACAAGCCTCCATCTGACTGTATTGTTGTTTATTTAATTACGTAATTAAATAAACAATAACACATTCAAATGGCGGTGCGTTCATTAAAAAAAATCTATAAAAGCACGCGGTCATTATGTTGACCAACCTTTGATGCTGAACTTCACCCATATTAATTCATGTTCTGGTTCCATGATAACTGCACTAGTTGTTATCGAATTCTTCACTGCGATGTATACGCTGCCACCATTGGCATCGAACCTATCCTTACTATAAATATTACTATTTCAACTTTGGATATCATTGCTGTTCACTTCCGGTTTCAACCCACTTTCTGGTCATAGTACTATCTGGGCATTAAACCTTCAATAAGCGATACTAATTCTAGGACCTTTCCTTGGATGCTCCCGCAGTTAATTAACATCGTATTAACTTCCTCTATACCCAGTTTGCAAGGACGAGCATTCTCTGAGAACATAGTTGCTGACGTAATTTCGAATTTGGTTGGCAGTTTATCTTCGATCAAATGGGGCTGGGGGATGGTAGCGGGGATTCGCTAACCTAAAAAATCCCCTTGCACCCACCGCACATACTCTGATACCGTAGTAGTCGTTACCTGTATGTAGTTTGCATATGACCTACTAAAGGGAATTCTACAACTCTCCATCCGATTGCAGAGGGCGAGAAACATCAAGTCTTCGAATATGTTATGATATATTGACAATTTTTACTTTTTGTACCGTCTGACTACAACAGAATGAAACACAGTTTTCGTGTCATACGCATTTAGCCTTTATTCTCTGCAAGGTATCTTCAGTGGCAGGTTGCGCGGTCGATTTTCTACATATTACGTTTCTTTTCCAATTTGGGTGCCGTTCTTCTTCTTATAATTGCCACTTGCGGTTTCTTCCACATTTCACAGCACTACGAACTGGGTACTTGTTTTGATGCAGAAAACCACAAGTGGCAATTATAAGAAGAGGAACGGCACCAAACCTGGAATAGAAACGTAATATGTACAAAATCGTCCGCGCAACCTGCCACTGAAGATGCCTTGCAGAGAATAAAGGCGAAACGCGTATGGCACGAAAATTGTATTTCACTCAGTTGTAGTCAGACGGTTCATAAATGAAAATTATCAATACATCGTAATATTACACGCAAGTGAGGAGGACAGAACTACTAAACTTGAAGATGTTAATACAGCTATTCCTTCGAATATAAGTAGAAAGCTTTCTCTGTGGCACACTACTACTTTTTTTTTACAGGATTTCCTCACAGTAGTAGAGAACTTTTTTCTGTAATGTGTTATTGATTCGTGTTCTCTCTTCTTTCGAGTTTTGTTGATTTTTAATTTTTGTGTTTCTAAATTTTCTAATAAACGTACTGTAATTGCGCATGTCACTGGACAGAGGGAGGTTCAAAGTTTTGACACGGCGGCACTGTTGTTTGTTCGTAGTAACATGCTGACTAGGAATCATTTTGTGTTTTGGAATTAACGCGAAGTCTATCCACTGTTAAATTGGAACGAGCATTCCGCCGTCGATTCAGCAAGAAGCCGCCTCTGCAGAAGCAGATTTATTACTGGCGTACAAAATTCTTGGAAGATGGTTGCGTATGCAAAGGGAAGAGCACTGGTACGTCACGCATGAAAATGTCGAGCGTATCGGACATGCGTTCACTCGGAGCCCTCGGAACTTCACACGGCAGGCAGGCCAGTAATTTCAGCTTCCTCAAAGAACCGTAAGGCGTGTCCTGGAACGGGGTCTGCATATGAAGCGTTACAAGTTGCAGAAACTGCAGCAGCTGCACCAACTGCGTCCCGCCGACCATAACAGAAGGTACGAATTTTGGATTTCAGTTCTCCACGAGACAGGAGAGGATACTTTTTCCTAACGAATCGTCTTTCCGGACGAATCGACGTTTTATCTATCGGGTAAAGTAAAACACCATAATGTAAGATTTTGAGGGTCCGAAAATATTGGCATCGTTGTCGAATACGAGAGAAATCACCGAAATTGAAGATTTTCTATGCCGTTTCTAAACACAGAGTTTATGGATCTTTCTTTTTTGCAGAGGAAACTGACATGAATATCGTATCTGGACTTGCTGCAAAGTTGGTTAGTTGGTTGTTTCCTCGACTTTACGAAGATTCTTCCTCTTTTTTTCCCTCGTCCAGCCTCACTTTCACTTGACGTGCGGCGTTATCTTAACAACCGTTGGACTGGAAGAGGCTTTTGGCCTGCCAGGTCACCAGATCTCAGAACTTGCGATTTGTGTCTGTGGGGGTACATAAAAGAGAGACTAGTTGTCCCACTTAGGGCAGATACTCTTCAAGAGCTGAGAAATTGAAGTGTTGAAGTTGTCGACTCGGTGAACAGGGACCTGTTGATTGGTGTGTGGAATGAAATGGACTGTCGTTTCGATGTTCCTCGACCAACGCATGGTGCTAATGCTAAGTGTATGGTTTATTGTCTGTGCGAACTTTAAACTTTGGTTTCTTAAAGCGTTTGTTTACGGATTCTGTCAAAAGTTGCAGTATTTATAGTAGGCGACTAGTTTCGAATCTTATTATCAACACAGTCCTATTGAGGCTGCACAGACAGTGTCTGGTCTTCATATTAAACATCAAAGTGGCAAGACATGCTTTATAAATGTTTGCAGAATGAATGCCACAATCCATACAAGCCTCTTACCGAGTCAAAATCAGAGTCTGAAAATGAACCTGTAAGATTCGAAACTAAGCCGCCTACTATAAATATTACTTCTGTTGACACAAGCGTTAACGAGCGCTTTATGGAATTTAATAAAGTTGCTAGTGCCTGTCAAAATGTTGAAACTGATTAATAATACTTTGAACCTTCCTCCATGCAGCGACATGCTCAATATGTTCTATCTTTCATAGTTTCTTTGTAATAAACAACTGAAATCTGTTCTTTCTTCTTGAATCACCCTACACTGACCCAATAAAATATATAGATGAGTAAAAGATGAGCTGAAGACCAGGAATAACACAACTTGATATACAAGTCAGGAAAATATTTAGGCAGAAAACTGACTATTGGACATTCGATGTAGAGGAAAAACACACTCAGACCGGCAAACCTGGCGTGACGACCAGGGCAGAGCCCGTTCAGAGGGGATGAAAGTAATGCGGACACGAAGGAAAGCTAAAACGAAGCGTTGAAAATGCCCCTAATTGTATATAACGAAGTCCACTAATGCCCAAACGTGGATAATAATACAGTAAGAAACACGGCATCCATAGTGGTTTCGTGAACTGCCTTCACTGTGCTTCGAAGAAAATTTGTACATTAGTGTTCTGTGTCGTGTTTCTTTGTAAAAGTGAGATAGTCTTGTTGTATGTAAGCCGATAATATTTAAAGTGTATGAATATTAGGATGGTGGAACGCTCAACCGCCAAAAAAAAAGTTATTTGTGTCTGCAGTACAACTAAATGACTGTCGTGCGTGCTGCACGACCAAACAAGTATGAAAACTGACATGAAACACACATGACACTCAAAAGTAGGGGCTATTCTTGCAAACGATTCCAACTTGTTACACAGCACTATGATTATCTGGTGCCCAGTACATCTATTTACAAAACTAAGGAATGAGACAGAGACAAATAAAAAAAAGTCAGAACAAAAAACGTTCGATATATGAACAATTCTCACAAAACTCATTAATTCGGTGGCAGGAGAAACATTTTCTTCGTGGATAGCTTTCTAAATACTTTTAAGCAGATCATCCTTGCCTCAGTGGTAATACCGGTTCCAATCAGATCACCGTACTTAAGCGCTGTCGGGCTAGGCTAGCACTTGGATGGGTGACCATCCGGTCTACCGGGCAATGTTGGCAAGCGGGGTGCACTCAGCCCGTGTGAGGTAAACTGAGGAGCTACTTGATTGATACGTAGCGGCTCCGGTCTCGGAAACTGACATACGGCCGGGAGAGCGGTGTGCTGTTCTCATGCCCCTCCATATCCGCATCCAGTGACGCCTGTGGGTTGAGGGTGACACGGCGGCCGGCCGGTACCGTTGGGCCTTCACGGCCTGTTCTGGAGGAGCTTTTTCCAGTTTTTTCGATCAGCCATAACACAGTCAGCTGTGATTCCCTCCCCTACAATCGCTCGGAGGCTTTTCGGTGATGTATTCCCATTGCTGCCGTCTCTCCTTCCACCACTTCTTTCCAATCCTAAGCACAGAGAGCAATAGACTCCACCAAAAACTTACAATAAAGATGAACTACTAACAAAATAGCAGTGCTACAAGGTAAGAACATTACGTAAAAATCATTGTTTACAATACTTAATAAACTACACAAATATATGTTCTCAAAAAAGACATAGTATATCAAACATCCTCGAATAACCAAAATCACTAGCTTCTCCAACCACTTTCCCTTACTCTCTCCCTATCTCTCTCTCTCTCTCTGTCTCTCTCACTCATACTCTCTCACTCACTCACTCACTCACTCACACACACACACACACACACACACACACACATCAGATAAGTTCTGCCCCAGCAGACGCACCACAGTAAGTTTTACCAAGCATTCAAAATTAGCGCCACGCTGAACAGAAACAAATAAAAACATGGCTCTAAGCACTTTGGGTTTAACATCTAAGGTCATCAGTACCCTAGACTTAGATGTCCTAAGGACATCACACGCATCCATGCCCAAGGCAGGATTCGAACCTGCGACCGTTTTAGCAGCGCGGTTCCGGACTGAAGCGCCTAGAACTGCTCGGCCACAGCGGCCGGCGACCAGAAACAAAACGATGAACAACTGAGTGGCGACAGCGAGGTAGCGTCTCTCGATATGCATGGCGAGATAAGAGTTTTCTAAAAAATACCTTTTTTGCGTAAAAATCGTGTGACAACATGTAAGAGTAAAGTGTAAAAAGGTGCTGGAAAACCGTGTAAGTAATTACAATACAAAGAGAAAACACATCAAAGATGCAAAACCGCACGAGAAGTGTTAAGTACGGCTCATACACTACTAATACTCTCGTAAAAGCATTTCAGCATTAATAACTCTTTAAAAATATTCTTCCGACTACTTTTCAGATAACAAACTGCAGAACGATAAAACTGCTTAAAAACAGTTAGTGTAGTTTAAGGTGACAGTACAAAAAAGAATTGAAACATTTGACATGTGGTGCTACAGAAGCATTTGACATTTGGTGCTACAGACGACTGTTGAAGATTAGGTGGACTGATAAGGTAAGAAATGAGGAGGTTCTGCGCAGAATCGGAGAGGAAAGGAATACGTGGAAAACACTGAAGAGGAGAATGGAGAGAATGATGGGACATCTGTTAAGACAGCAAGGAATGATTTCAATGGTACTACAGGGAACTATAGAGGGCAAAAATTGTAGAGGAAGACAGAGATTGGAATACATCCAGCTAATAACTGAGGACGTAGGTTGCAAGTGCTACTCTGAGATGAAGAGTTTGGCACATTAGAGGAATTCGTGGTGGGCCGCATCATACCACTCAGAACACTGATGACTCAAGGAAAAAATAGGTGAGCAATAGAAAAAAGTAATAAATGCACATGTTATAGCTCTTAGGTGAAACGAAGAAACGAAAGCATGAACTTCTTATAATACAGTGTCCAGTCACATTGATGTGATCACCTGTCAAAATACAGAATAAGCACCATTTGCAGCGCGGACCACTCTGAGGTGTACAGGGAGAGAGTCAATGAAGTCCTGGAAAGTACCGACAGGTAGTGGAGTCATGCCAACTGCATTTCTGTGGTCAACTGCGCTAGCTTCTCGGCTGAGAGAGAATCCATGACGCGGACAGCCAGATCGAGGTGATCCCACAGATTCTCGACTGGGTTTTAATTCAAGGAGATTGGCAGCCAGGGGAAGGCGATACACTCGTTCTGGTGCTCTTCGAAGCACGCATTTACATTGCGATCCGTGTGATACATTGCATTTTTCTGCTGGTAGATGCCAGCGTGCCGGTGCAAAACAAACTGAGGATGACGTGGTCCTCAATGATATATGTGTTGATGCATTGGGCCTTTCTCAATAATGGGATCGTCCAGAAAACATTTCCCAGACCATAACGTATGCAGGCTGTTTTTCTTTCAGACTTTTCACGTCTCAAGTGGCAAAGCCATCTGTCCGATGGAGAATAAAACGTGATTCATCTGAAAAGGCGACCTGTCGCCAATCAGTGGACGTCCAGTCGGTGGTGTGCAAATTCCAGCCTTTGTCGAAAAATCAACAGCAGTCAGCGTGGGTGTATGGACCAGGCGACTCCAGGGGATGCCCATATGCAACAAAATTCGCTGGACGATCGTTGAGGAGAGATTGTTGGTAGCCCCTCGGTTCAGTTTCTCAGCATTCGCACATCTATTCGCCTGTACACGTCTCCACATCCGTTGTTCACTCCTGCCATCTATGTCCCGTGATGCACCTCAGTTGCATTGGTGCCGGTTTTGGACAGCGCGATTTTGCTCTGCGCAGTCTGCTTTAGCCAGGATGGCATATGAACAGCTTACAAAGTTATCCATTTCGGATATGCTTCTACCCTTGGCCTGAAAACCAATGATCATGCCCTTTTGGACCTTAGATATGTCACTCCGCTTCCGAAATGCAACAACAACTGCGCCTTCTTCTGCGTCTCCCCCAACACACTTCATACAGGGTGAAGCGAAATTCGCGCACTCGGACTTCACAGCGCGATTCCTCACATGCCAGCGATAAAAAAGTGTCTGTCGCAAAATTTTGTCCTGCGAGTGCATCCGGCAGAGAAAGGACGTTAAAGAGTGGCAATCTGGCAACACTGTAACCATATTTATAGTAACTACCCCTGTCACCTCATACCAGCTCTCCTGATGACCTCAGCAGTCAAGTCCCATAGTGCTCAGAGCCATTTTGAACCATCGATAATAATAATAATAATAATAATAATGATAAAGTATTGACATGCGTACCGAACAGCACGGGGTTACCAGTCTCAATGTTGAAAGGCATAGTTAAGGGGACCATGCTGATAACACATACAAATAGTAACTGAGTTTAAACATTATTTTCAAAGCATGTTGCTAGTCCTGCTGGCCCTAACGAAATGTAATGGACCTCAAGGAGGCAAGAATAATGTGATGAAGTGGTGCGAATAAATTCACGCCCACGACGTGGAAAGGGCTTCTTTCAAAGCTGACCAATCTTCCATTTCTACGATTGTAGTATGTAAGTGCAAATGTTTTCTAGAGGACCTGCTGCAACCGCTGTTGACGATTAAGATGCCAGATACCGTACCACCTGCACTACATTTACCAAATAAAAAACATATACCTCAACCCGCGATCGAAACCTCGTTCTCCTGTATGCTGTACAGCACAACCAATATCAGCTGGCAGAGGTAGTTACCATACATGTGGTTACGGATTGCCACTCTTTAACGTCCTTTTTCTGCCGGATGTGCTCGCCGGACGAAATTTTGTGAAAGACCTTTTTTTGTCTGTGGAATCACACTGCGAAGCCCGAGTGAGCGAATTTCACTTCACCCTGTATATCCTTCACTGCTTGTGCTGCTACACGCTGTTTGCACGGTTACGCAGGCTGACTTCGAACATAGGCGGTAGTCACATTAACGTATCTAGACCGTGTACCTTTACAGAGACAAATCGGTAACAACAGAAGATGACACACAAGTGAGGAACGTGCTTGGGTAAATAGAAAAATAAATACATTGTGTTTTTCAAAAGGCGGAATTTAAAAACCCAAACCTGCTGACACAAGGAAAATTTACATCAGATGGGCGTTGAGAACTGAGCTGGAGCACCAAGCACAGCAGGGTGTGAACTCCCCCGGGTTCGATTCCCGGCGGGGTCAGGGACTTTCTCTGCCTCGTGATGACTGGGTATTGTGTGATGTCCTTAGGTTAGTTAGGTTTAAGTAGTTCTAAGTTCTAGGGGACTGATAACCATAGAGGTTAAATCACATAGTGCTCAGAGCCATTTGAACCATTTTTTGTGAACTCCAGATGCTGTTATCAGCGTCGCTGGTGTCGATTAACCGAGCTTTTAAATTTTTGGATGTGTTTAAGTTTTACTATCGAGTCCTTGGGTACGTCGTATCGAGTAACCAGCAGGTTGCAGTCAGCGTTCTTTTTTTGTTTTTTCGCGGGTGGGATGCAGAGATCTGTGATTCGCCAGAGATGAGTGTCAAGTGGTGCAGTTAATAAAAGCTTGCCAGATTTTCGAGTACTATTGACAGCTTCAATTACATGTCCTCCGTAAGTTTCAGCTTGGCCAGAAACTACTACTGGTGACAACACGTGCCTGGTGTAGACATCGCTCTCTGGACTGTTGCGTTAGGCGTTTCTACAAAGTAAATAAACCATAAGTCATATTCTTCTGGTACGTGAACAAAATAAGCACGCCTGGCAAAGAAATCATTAACGTCCAGGAGAGATTACTCTAAAACCCAGATTCTAACCTTGGTAATGGCATCAATTCTGTGAAGAAGAGGCCACATGATTATACAGGTACGTCATATCGAGCTGAAGCCATGATTAATTCCCGAAGAGGTACCAAATTTTGGGAATATTGATTACTGTGTCTCACCCGCTGTTCCAAATATTCCCAGAATTTCTTAAATAATCAGTCTTCTGACTGGTTGGAGGG